>NW_027206091.1:7117490-7717490 GCF_024711535.1 Dipodomys merriami | reverse complement strand
CTCACCTTCCTTCCTCCACAAACCCTGCTCCCCAGTTCTACCCTCTCCCTTCACCTCTGACTTGTGACCCCTGACCCCTCATCTATCCCATCTCTAACCTCCACCCTCAACTTCAGCCCCCCCCAGCTGTCCTCAGCTCCCCGACCTGTCCCATCTCCATCTGAAATGTTCCCTTGCCCAATGCCACAGTCTCCTCCTCCCACATATTTGCCTGCACCCCCAAACCTCAGCTTGAGACCTAACCCTTCACTTGAGCCCTCATCTCTCAACATCTCATTTGACCTCAGATCTTGGTTTCTGTACATTTCTCCTTGCCCCACACCCAGACTTACCCTGTGTGGTTGGGCTCCCATGGCCCGTGGTGGGGTCTGGGATTTCCTGCTGATTGTATCAATACACCGGAGTGCCCGGTGTATTGCCAGTCTCCTGGTATATTGCCAACCTTGAATGCTGGGTGTATTGCCAGCCCTTGCTACCCCTGAGTTACTCCTGTTCCCTGGCTGTCACACCACCACTGCCTTCCCAGCCCTGAACATACCAACTTCCCTGCCCCTCCTTGCTTACCCCATCTTTGTCTTTCAGCCCCACCCCTGCAGAGGATAAGCCTCCTCCACTGCCCCCCAAGGTAAGGCCCTGAGTCCTTAGATGCTGAGACTCGGGGATCCCCAGGGCTTGGGAATCTGGGGTGATAGAAACTTGGCATGGCCTAGTGAACATGTCAGTTGCCACTCGAGTATTTGGTTTGTGGGGTACAGTGGGAAAGCAGGGTGTAGGCTAGAGTGGAGAGAGGTCATTGGCCTCAGCCAACTCTGTACCTGTGGAGTCAGGGACTGGGGGAGGGGGTGCAAGGGTACCCTCTTTCTGAGTCCATCTGATGTTTCTCCATGTTTCCTCCTTCTGTCTCCAAAGCCCAAGTCCCGTTCTCCATCAGATGATGGCTTTGGGAAGATGGGGGATGAGGGGCAATTGAGCCCAGGGGTACTGGTCCGGTGTGCCAGCGGGCCTCCTCCACGTACCCCTCATCTCGGACCTCCCCTAGCCACTCCCAGTCCCCACCTAACTGCCCACTCAGGTAAAGGATAGGCTGGGGAAGAAGGGGGAGGGCAGGAGTGGCAGGAAGGCCTCTAGATGCTGATTTTGTTCCAACCCCTCTCAGAACCCTCACTCTGGAACCCAGCTGCCCGAGAGCCTGACCAGCCCCCACGGTTGCCCCCTAGAAAGGAAAAGATGAAGAGAAAGGTACGAGGCTGCTATGTGCCTTAAGGTTGGCCTGGTGTCCTGGGAGTAGGAGAGGCTTAGAACAATAGGTGATATTTATTGAGCCTTTTGTGCCAGGCACTGATCTCGTGTCTTTACCTGGTGTAAGCCTCCACAGACAGAAACGTATCACAGAGGTAGATATTATCCTCCATGTCACAGTTGGGAAACTGAGGCACAGAAGAGTAAGTAGCTTGACTGAGTTCTGTATACAGTATACCTCCTGATCTATGGTGGCTATGTTCTCAGACCTCCCCCCAACACACACCAGTAGATACCCTGTGGATAGTACTCAATTCTATATTTTTATTTTTCCTATCCAAGCATACCTATGTGAAAGTTTAATTGGTAAGTTAGACACAGTAAGAGAATAACAGAAATGAAAAGGTAGCTTAGTGGTAGAGCACTTGTTTAGTATACATGAGGCCCTGGGTTCAATTCCCAGAACCACCTAAAATAGAGAGACAGACAGGACAGAAAGAGGGGGTAAGAGGAGGCCACAAGGCACATAATAACTATAGTCAAGATGGGCACTGGTAGCTCATACCTGTAATCCTAGCTACATACCTGTAATCCTAGCTACTCTGGAAGCTGAGATCTGAGGACCACAGTTCAAAGCCAACTTTAGGTAAAAATGTTCCAGAGACTCTTGCCTCCAATTAACCAGCAAAAAAGCCAGAAGTAGGGCTGGGAATGTGGCTTAATGGTAAAGTGCTTGCCTAGCATGCATGAAGCCCTGGGTTTGATTCCTCAGCACCAAATAAACAGAAAAAGCCAGAAGTCGCACTTTGGCTCAAGTGGTAGAGTGCTAGTCTTGAACAAAAAGAAGCTCAAAGACAGTGCCCAAGCCTTGGCCAAGTTCAAGCCCCAGAACTGGCAAAAAAAGAGCCGGAAGTGGAGATGGAGATACTGCTCAGGTGGTAGAACCTCAGCCTTGAACAGAAAAGCCAAACAAATGTGAGAATCCCTCAGTTCAAGCCTCAATATGGGCACACAAACAAAAATAATAACTATAATCAAATAAGATAATTAGGGCAATATCCTGTTTAGGGAGATATGCATTTAAAATAAAAAAATTTAATATATTTTTTGCCAGTCTTGGGGGCTTTAACTCAGCCTGAGCTATACCTGAGCTTTTTTTTTTTTTTTTTGTCTGTCGTGGGGCTTGAATTCTGGGCCTGAGCACTGTCCCTCAGCTCTTCAGCTCAAGGCTAGCGCTCTATCACTTGAACTACAGCATCACTTCTGGTTTTCTGGTAGCTTATTGGAGCTAAGAGTTTCACGGACTTTCCTGCCTGGGCTGGCTTTGAACTGCTATCCTCAGCCTCCTGAGTAGCTAGGATTATAGGTATGAGCCACTGGCGCCCGGCTCTGACTTTTTTCTGAGTAGATTATTGGAGGTAAGAGTCTCTCAGCCTTTTCTACTCGGGCTGGCTTCGAACCATGATTCTCTGATCTCAGAGAAGCTAGATTTACAGGCATGAGCCCACTAGTGCCCAGCTAAAACTTACAATTTTTTAATCTGGAATTTTCCATGTAATGTATTTGGACTACAGTTAACCACAGGTAACAGACCATGGAAGCAGAGGTAGGATTTGAACCCTGGCACTCTTGCTCCAGAATCCTAACCATTGTACCTCCTGTCCCCTATTTTCTTTTGCTGTGTTTGCTTCCTTCTCCGGCCCAACTCCGGCCCTGACCCAGGGATGTGCTCTTCTTGTAAAGCTGTTCAATGGCTGCCCTCTTCGGATCCATAGCACAGCAGCTTGGACACACCCCTCCACCAAGGGTGGGCATTTGGGAGGTCCAGAAGGGCCTGGGGTGGGGGTGGGGAGCCAGGGTGGGCTAGGAGACCTTAAGGAAAGGTAAAAGGCAAGTATAGGGAGGGTCTCATTGGGGTATGGGGGGAATGGCCAAGACTGTGGTTCCAGTTGGATCTAGAGATATAAGAGAAGAGCAAAAATGAATTGGAGAGTGAACGCAGGAAAGTTAAGAGTTTAGAGGCCCAGAGATGTTCAAATATAATAGAATGTCTAGAGTAGGAGGTATACAATTGATGACAAAAGTTAGCTGGAGGTTAATGAGTTAATGGTAGCAACTGGGATCAATGTTTTGGGGTCAGGAGTTGGAGGGTCAGTGAGGGTCTCCATGTTTTTTCTTTCTTTTCTTGGGGGGGAGGTCTGGTCATGGGGCCTGAACTCTGGGCCTGGGCGCTGTCCCTCAGCTCTTCAGCTCAAGGCTAGCACTCTACCACTTGAGCCACAGTGCCACTTCTGGCTTTTTTTTTCTGCTTATGTGGTGCTGAGGAATCAAACCCAGGGCCTCATGCATGCAAGGCAAGCGCTCTACCACTGAGCCACCTGCCCACCCCCAGTCTCAGTGTTGAATAAATAAATCAGAGCTAGGTGGTGGCTCACTCCCGTAACTCTAGCTATGTGGAAGGCTACTACACTTGTAGGAGTGTAGTTCCAGGCTAGCTAGGGCAAGAAAAAAGAAAGTGAGACTCCATTTAAATGGAAGAAGCTGGTCATGGTGGCATATGCTTATCATTCCAGCTATAGTAGAAATTGAAAAATAGGTGGATTGTGGTCCAGTCACATGCCAAGGCAAGAAGCAAGACCTTTTCTCAAAAATAAATAGCACAAAAAAAAGACCTGGATGCATAACTCAGTGAGTGACCGCCTCCCTTTCTAGTGTGAGACCCTAAGTTCAAATCCCAATACTGTGCCCAACCCTCGCAACAGATAGCTGTTAAGCTAGGTACTGGTAGCTCATGCCTGGAATCCTAGCTACTCAGGAGGCTAAGACCCTGTCACAGTTCAGGGATCTTTGGCAGAAAAAGCCATATTTGTGGATGTCTGAGCTAAGGATTTGTGTGCAGTGGGAACTTGGCATTGGGGAAAAGATAGGAGGAGGTGTAGAGTCCATTTGGAGTGACAGGTACAAGGTTGGGTGAGAAACGAGGACACACAGCCAAGATTTTGTGGATCAGGAATAGAAGAACGGTCAGGCATAGATGGAGGACGCTAAGAATAATAAGTGACAGGGTGGGGTTTGAGCTAGATTTGGGGGAGACAGACTGGGGAAAGTTGGAGGATAAAGGGGTAGATATGAGAACCTGAGAGACAAGATTTACAGAGCTCAGACAGGTGGGGAGATGGGAGGTCCCTGGGATGAGGTAGGACCCAGCATCCTGTCTGCCCCCCACTTCCCAGACCAGCACCTGCTTCTGGGGGCAGAGGAAGGCATCTTCATCTTGAATCGAAATGGCCAGGAGGCCACAATGGAGATGGTGAGGGATGGTGCCTTGGCGGGGGGTGGGGGGTGGGGGGGTAGGGGGGGCAGGGAGTGGGAGTGTGTGTGCAAATGATCTTGGTGGGTGCTCCATAGCTGTCTCCTACTACTCTCTGCAGCTCTTCCCTAGCCGGACTACCTGGGTATACTCCATCAACAACGTCCTCATGTCCCTCTCAGGTCTGCCGGAGGTGGGGGGAGGAAGGGAAAAGGGGAGAAGTTAAGGGGTCAAGGTTAGGAGAAAGGGACACAGATAAGCACAATTGAGAAAAAAAAAAAAACCCTAGCCAAGCATTGGTGGCTCATGCCTGTAATGCTAGCCACTCAGGAGGCTGAGATCTAAGGACTGAGATTCAAAATCCAGCTAGGGCAGGAAAGTCCATGAGACTTTTATCTCTAACCACCAGAAAAGGAGAAGTGGCACTGTGACTCAAAGTGGTGGAGCACTAGCTTTGTGCAAAAGAGCTCAGGGACAGCTCCTAAGCCCTGAGTTCAAGCTCTACAACTGACAGAAAAAAATCCCTTCGAGACCATGTGTGGTAGTCTATTCCTATGATCTCCAGGCAATTAGGATCCCAGCAACTGAGAAACTCCTCTCCAAAGAAAGGAAGGGGTGGGACTTCTGCAGTTGAGTTCAAGGTCATACTGGTGTACATAGTAAGTTCAAGCCCTGTTTGAGCTACGTAACAAAACCCTGTCTCAATAATAATAGTAATATAATAATAATAGAAGTGATATACAAAAATAAAACAAAAGTTTCAGCCTTAGGTTCTAATATCAACTCTGTGTTTGTGTGTGTGTTGATACTGAGGTCTCATGCTCTTGTTTAGCTTTTTCTGCTGGCTTTTTGCTGGTTAATTAGAGATGAATTTCATGGATTTTCCAACCGTGATCTTCAGATCTGAGCCTCTTGAGTAGCTGGATTGCAGGCCTGAATCATTGTACCCATCTTACATTTAATTTTTGATTGTAGGGCAGGAAGGGAATGAAAGAGGCATGCTTGGGATGTGCAGTCTTAGGATTTCATAGGGCAAGAGCCAATGGAGGGATGGAAGAAAGGAGGGGGTCTCCAGGGTCCTATAACTACTTCCTGCTTCCCCCCTACATACACACACTGCAGGAAAGACCCCCCACCTGTATTCTCATAGCATCCTGGGCCTGCTGGAACGGAAGGAGACCAGAGCAGGAAATCCTATCGCTCACATTAGCCCCCACCGCCTACTAGCCAGGTATCAGCCCCCAAGCGGCAGCCTTGAGTCCTATGACCTCCTGCCCCCATCACTGCCATTCACATCCATCTCTTCTTCAGAAAGAACATGGTCTCCACCAAGATCCAAGACACCAAAGGCTGCCGCGCATGCTGTGTAGGTGAGAGTCCCCACCCCCAGGGATGGCAGGGGGCAGGGCTTCTGCAGCATCCTCCCAAGAAGGCTGAGGAATTAAGACAGCATGTCTCAGGGTCCAGGGGAAGAAGTGTGGTTCTCACTAGAGGAGAACAAGGGGGAAAGGAGATTGATGTTTACCCATCGTCGCCCACTCCTACAGCAGAGGGTGAGAGCTCTGGGGGTCCGTTCCTGTGTGGGGCATTGGAGACATCAGTGATCCTGCTTCAGTGGTACCAACCCATGAACAAGTTCTTGCTGGTCCGGGTAAGGTCCCCGAAGGAGCCAGGGTGTTGGGGGACAGGGATGTTGTGGCTGAGGTCTCACACCTTCTATGCTTCTGAAGAGAGTTACGGGAAGCCCCACCTACTCCCCCTTTCATCCTTAAGCTCTGCCCCCACAACCTATTCCTAATTCTATTCCAGACCCTTTGTCGTATCTGAAGGTCTCATTCAGAGTCCACTTTGAGTCTATAAGCAAATTTTGTTGCCCTTGGGACAGCAAGGATCTTGGGCGTGTGTGTGTGTAAATCCTTATCTTTCGATTGTTAGGCTGGTACACCCCCAAACGAAGCTGCACCCTTGTTCCTAAGGAGGCACCCCTAATTCCTGAGTCTTCACTCTTTTAAGACTTCTTCCATCCCCCTCCATCCCTAGGAAATTCTTGGGAAGTCCCAGGCCTGCTGCAAAGCCCTGTCCCACAGGCCCCCAGCCCCTGAGTCCGCTCCTCCTCGTTTGTCCCCCTCCCCCCTGCTCCCCGCAGCAGGTGCTGTTCCCGTTGCCCACGCCGCTGCCAGTGTTCGCGCTGCTGAGCACGCCAGGCTCCGAGCTGCCGTCCGTGTGCATCGGCGTGAGCCCCGGGAAACCCGCCAGGTCGGTGGTCTTCCATACCGTGCGCTTCGGCGCGCTGTCCTGTTGGCTGGGCGAGGAGAGCACGGGTGAGTGGGGTGTGTCGCAGAGGGCGGAGCTGGAGAGGGTGGGGCTTAGCCCTCCTGGAAGGGTGGACCTGATTGGGCGATCCTGGAAAAGGGCAGGGCTTGGGGAGGGGAAAGAATAGCAGCTTTTATGTGATTGGTAAGATTGAGGAGGGGGTGGGGCTTGTGTGGTGGGCGGGGACTACTTGCTTGGGACTTACCTGGTGCTTAGCAGAGGCACTAGTCTTCTAGGGGTGGTGTGGGAGAGAAATTGGTTCTTAATCCCTCCCCACAATCTCTCAAACAGAGCACAAGGGACCTGTACAGGTGACCCAGGTAAAAGAAGACATGGTGATGGTGTTGATGGATGGTAAGAGACATTCTTCCATTTCCCTACCCCAGGACCTGGTGCCTGCCTTTCAGGCCCTGGTATATCTGGGTCTTAGGTAAACACCTCACTCAGCTGAATGTTGGTGGCTCACACTGGTAATCCTAATTACTCAAGGAGGCTGGGATCTAAGGATCACGGTTCAAAGCCAGCCCAGGCAGGAAAGTCCGTGAGACTCTTACCCTAAGTAATCACCAGAAAAACCAGAAGTGGAGCTGTGGCCCAAGTCTTAGAGCACTAGTCTTGAACAACAACAACAAAAGCTCAGGGAAGACAGAACCCAAGCCCTGAGTTCAAGCCCCAGGACTGACACAAAAACAAAATAAAACAAAACCTCACTCTACTTCTCTTCAGGCTCTCTGAAGCTGGTAACTCCAGAAGGGGCCCCAATCCGGGGACTTCGCACCACTGAGATCTCTATGACTGAAACAGTAGAGGCTGTGGGTGCGTTGGGGATGGGAGGGCCCAGGGTTGGGCAGAGGCTTCAGGGATCCAGCAATCCCATGGGTCATGGATACTGCTTTCTCTGCAGCTATGGTTGGAGGCCAACTTCAGGCCTTCTGGAAGCATGGGGTGCAGGTGTGGGCTCCAGGCTCAGATCAGGTGAGTTTCTCCCCTCCAAACTCAGCATTCCACCCTCTCCCTAAGTCATTCCATTTATCAGGTGAGCTTGGAAAACCCAAGTCAGGTCTTGGAGTTCACTGGGGATGCTTTCCCTTTGTTTCAGCTCAGATTTGGATCCCTTGTCTGCCTCTGGAACCCCAGTAGTATTCTGGGCCCTTGTGGCCTTCTGCAAGGGATTTTGTTCTGAGACTTTGTTTCCCAATTGTAATATGGGGGGGCCAATGTAGAGAGCTGTGGATGGTTAAGAGCATGGAGTAGAATCCCATGGGCACATGACGTGTGTGTGTGTGTGTGTGGCTAGTGTGTGTGTGTGTGTGTGTGCGTGTGTGTGTGTGGCTAGAATTGGGCTTGTACTCAGGGCCTTGGAACTGTCCCTTAGCTTTTTCCACTCAAGGCTCTACCAATTGAGCCATACTTCCACTTCTGGCCTTTTATTTGGGGGGGAGGGTCCAGTCGTGGGGCCTGAACTCTGGGCCTGGGTGCTGTCCCTCAGCTCTTCAGCTCAAGGCTAGCACTCTACCACTTGAACCACAGTGCCACTTCCGGCTTTTTTTTCTGCTTATGTGGTGCTGAGGAATCGAACCCAGGGCCTCAAACATGCAAGGCAAGCACTCTACCACTAAGCCACCTTCCCAGCCCTGGCTTTTTTTTTTTTGTCGGTCCTGGGTCTTGAACTCTGGGCCTGGGTGCTGTCCCTCAGCTCTTCAGCACTAGGCTAGCGCTCTACCACTTGAGCTACAGCGCCACTTCTGGTTTTCTAGTGGTTTATTGGAGATAAGAGTCTCATGGACTTTCTTGCCCAGGCTGGCTTTGAGCCGCGATCCTCAGATCTCAGCCTCCTGAGTAGCTAGGATTAACAGGTGTGAGCCACCAGTGCCCGGCTCACTTCTGGTTTTTTGGTAGTTAATTTGAGAGAAGACTCTTGTCTCAGATTTTTCTGCCCAGGCTGGCTTTGAACCATGATCCTGAGATCTCATCTCCTGAGTAGCTAGGTGTGAGCCATCTGTTCTGGACTGACCACATGACATTGTCTTTCTGTGCTTCACTGTCCTGCATTGGCAATGGAAGGGAAATGGAGACTCATGTCATGGAGCACCATGCCAGATTACTGATGATTACAATCACCCATCAAGCGTTTAGTAAGAGTTTGCAGGTTAGCCATCTGAAGCACAGAGAGGTTAAGTAACTTGCTGGAGGTCTCACAGCTGTTGTGTACTGTTGGATATGATTGGTTCTGGACTTAGACATTCAGAAACCTCTACAGGCTGGTGTGGAAGGGAGGGGGCTTCTTGATTACTCACACAGTTGATTTTTCTGTAGATGCTGCAAGAGTTAAGAGATCCCACCCTCACCTTCCGCTTGCTTGGCTCCTCCAGGTATGGTGGTGGCAAGGGGGAGGGCAGAAGAACCTGGGAGGGGGCCCTGAAGTAGAGTAGCCAACCAGAGGTGTCTGCAGCCACCTGGATCTTTGGCCTGGACAGCCTCTCCAATCTCCCTGTCCCCATTGTCTGTGCATGCATGGCTACCAAAGGGACAGTTTCCTTCTTTCCTTCCTTCCTTCCTTCCTTCCTTCCTTCCTTCCTTCCTTTCTTTCTTTCTTTCTTTCTTTCTCTTTCTTTCTTTCTTTCTTTCTTTCTTTCTTTCTTTCTTTCTTTCTTTCTTTCTTTCTTTCTTTCTTTCTTTCTTTCTTTCTTTCTTTCTTTCTTTCTTGTCCTGGGGCTTGAACTCAAGGCCTGGGCACTGTCCCTGAGCTTCTTTTGCTCGAGGTTAGCACTCTACCACTTGACCCACAGCACCACTTCCAGCTTTTTCTGTGTATATGATACTGAGGAATCAAACTCAGGACTTCATGCATGCTACGCAAGCACTCTACTACTAAGCCACATTCCCAGCCCCAGACAGTTTCCTTTCTAACTGGATTGGGATTTGAACTTAGGGCCTTACGTTTGCTAAGTAAGTGCTCTACCACTTGAGCTATATCTACAGTTTGCCATGTTTCTTTTTATTTATTTATTTTTATTTTTGTTGGTTGTGGGGCTGGAACTCAAGGTCTGGGCACTGTCTCTAAGCTTGTTCACTCAAGGCTAGCACTCTACCACTTTGAGTTACAGCACCACTTCCAGTTTTCTGGTTGTTAATTGAAGATAAGAGTCTCATGGCCTTTCCTGGCAGGGCTGGCTTTGAACCACCATCCTCTGATCTCAGTTTTCTGAATAGCTAAGATTACAAGTGTAAACCACCAGCACCTGGCTTAAAGTTATTTTTTTAAAAATAGCTATTTTTTTAAAGTAAAAAGTTCACGATAGTCTTATCTCAAAAAAAAAAAAAAAAAAAAAAGGACGCTGGTGCTCACACCTGTAATCCTAGTTACTTAGGAGGCTGAGATCTGAGGATCACGATTCAAAGCCAGCCTGGGCAAGAAAGTCTGTGAGAGTCTTATCTCCAATAAACCATTCAGAAAACTGGAAGTGGCACTGTGGCTCTAATGGTAGAGTGCTAGCCTTGAGCTGAAGAGCTGAGCGACAATGCCCTGGCCCAGAAACAAGTTCCAGAACCAACCTAAAAAAAAAAGCTGGAAGTGAGGCTGTGGCTCAAGTGGTAGAGCTCTAGCCTTGAACAAAGAAACCTAGGGACAGCATTCAGACCTTGAGTTCAAGCCCTAGGACTGGAACACACACAAAAAGATCAGAAGGTTTTTTTCATTGTTGTCTTCAGACAATCTCAGTACATAGCCTAGGCTGGCCTTAAACTCATGGTCCTGTTGCCAAAGCCTCTCAAGTACTAGAATTAATGGCATACATTACCACACCTAGCTTGCTCATTCATTTTGACAGGGTCCCATTGGGCTGGCAGTTTCTATTACCTACTTTGTGAAGGAGTGAATAAATGAAAAAACAAATGACTTCTCCTTTTCCAGGCCTGTAGTGGTGGAGACAAGGCCAGCAGATGACCCTACTGCCCCCAGCAACCTCTACATCCAGGAATGAAGTTCTGGGTGGGGGTGGGGGGCTATTAGGAAGAATTCCCTGCACATACACACCCTAACAAATACACACTATTCATCATGTGAAGGCCTGGTCTTCCAATAAACTGACTTCAGCCTCTACTATCATCTTGGTTTTCTATTGGGGGAGGGGAGGCAAGATTTCTAGATGCTCACTTCCCCAAACTCCCAACGACTCAATGTACTGAGGCCAAGGGTGTAGCACAGACTTTATTTCCAAGTACAAGGTCACCTCTCCCCCTCCTCCCCAGCTGCCCGGGGGTAGGGGCTTTGGGGCTAAGGACTTGCAATGAGAATAAGGCACTTGAAGTGGAGGCTGGGGGCAGGATGGGGGCCAGCTGGGAAGAAGGCTCTCAGCTAAGCTGGTCCTCATACTGCTTGCGGAAACAGTCACCAGCTGGGAAGAAGTCCCAACATCTCTCTTGGTACATCTTCCAGACGTAAGATTCCTAGGGGGAGGGAGGGAAGAGGCCCTTGGTGACATCCTCAAGTAGATGGTAATGACAAACTTTCAAAGTTCCCTTTGATCCTAGTCCTTTTTTTTTTTTTTTTAAATTACACTGGTCTTACCTGCCCCGTGTGTTCAGTCTCATCCTTGTTTATCAAATACATCAGGAAAAACCTGGAAAAAAGGGCCAGGGAGAAGCTTCAGAACCACCCCTCCCTTCTGATTTTTTGTTTCATTCTTGTGTGAAACCCAGGTTCTCAGGCTAGATCTCTACCTTTAAGCCACCCCCCCACCTCCCAACCCAAACCTTACTTTCGGATTGGCTGGCTGAGGACCCACCCACATGGACACTATGCCTCTTTCCCTAAAAGACCAAACCTTAGTTACTTAGTCCCCTAGACATCAGTGACCACGCCCCTCCCTCCTGATTGGCCAGCATCTGCCCCCTCTCACATGTAATTGGCCAGGTTGTGTTCTTCTAGCGTGTGGGTCTCAAACCCGTGTGGTGTCGTATCGAAGTAGTCACTGCCTATTCCACAGATGAAGCACTTGGTCTGTAGGTTGTGAAAGACATTAGGGTCGAGGCCCATTTGACCCACCCCCCCAACATCCCATAATCCCTCTGAGTTAGCCCCACACAGGACCCACCTCCATATCCTCCTTCACTTGTTCTTGTTGGTCTCTGAGCTCCCCAAAAGCATCGATAATCAGACCTGGGGTGGCAGGACACAGGTCAGTGCCAGACTCAGCCCCACAGATTCCTATCAACTTATCTCAGGACCTTGCCTTTCTCCCACTTTAGGAATCTCACCTCCCTTCCTCAGATTAAAACTAGATGTTGGGCTGGGAAGTTGGCTCGGTGGTAGAGTGCTTGCATTGCATGCATTAAGCCCTGGGTTCGATTTCTCAACACCACAAACAGAAAAAAGTGGTGCTGTGGCTCAAGTGGTAGGGTGCTTCTTGCCTTGAGCTGAAGAGCTGAAGGACAGCGCCCAGGCTCAGAGTTCAGCCCCCACAATGGACAAAAACAAACAAACAAACAAAAAAACGCTGTTGATCGAGCATTTTGTGTGTGTTTGCCTGTAGTGAGGCTTGACCTCAGTGGGGCCTGGATGCTGTCCGTTAGCTTTATTTGCTCAAGGCTGGCATTTTACCACTTGAGTTACACCTCTACTTCCAGCTTTTTGGAGACATTGGAGATGTCTCAAGGACTTTTCTCTTGGGCTGGCTTTGAACTTTGATGCTCAGAGATCAACCTCCTGAGTAGCCAGAATGCCATGGAGCACTTTTATGAGACTTTTTTTTTTTTTTTTTTTTTGCCAGTGCTGGGCTTGAACTCAGGGCCTGAGCACTGTTCCTGAGCTTCTTTTGCTCAAGACTAGCACTCTACCACTTGAGCCACAGTGCCACTTCCGGCTTTTCCTGTTTATGTGGTACTGAGAAATTGAACCTGGGGCTTCATGCATGCTAGGCCAGCACTCTACCACTAAGCCATATTCCCAGCCCCAAGAAACACTTTAAAAATTATGGATTGTCTTAATCCTTCTAACACCTTGTGGTTGACCTCATGAACACCTCCATTGTGCAGATGTCCCAGAAAAGGTCATTTAAGTACCCAAGCAGGGAAGAGGCAGTGCCGGGGCAGAAATCAGAGACCTACAGCTTTCTGATGCAGCTAGCCTGCCTCTGGGTACCTAAGCACCAACTCCCACTGAGAGCCCAGCAGCACTGACCCTGGATGATGGCCAGCAGGATGACGATGACAAAGAAGAAGAAGGTGATGTCGAAGACCACACGATAGAGCTCGTACTCATCCCCTGCCGGGTCCTCGATCTCGTCCCCTATGCCTCCGCCGGCCCGGACACCCACATACATATGAAATAGATAACACTGCAGAGAGGACATAGACTCACTCACTGTCTTTTTTTTTTTCTTTCCTTTTTCTATGCCAGTTCTGGGGCTTGCACTCAGGGCCTGGGTGCTGTCCCTGAGCTCCTTTTGCTCGACTGGTGCTCTACCACGTGAGCCACAGCTCCACTTCTGGCTTTTGGCTGGTTAATTGGAAATAAGAGTCTCATAGATTTTCCTGCCCAGGCAGGCTTTGAACTATGATCCTCAGACCTCAGCCTCTTGAGTAACTAGGATGACAGGTGTGAGACACCAGCACCCGGCTTCAACTTTCTTTGAAGCTCAGCCACAGCTCTGGGCAAGGCAGAGCTGGGGAAAGGGTGGTAACAGACAACCCCCGGTCCTGACATTCAAAGTTCCCAGTTCCCATGTAAGGATGGCAGACTATGACAGCCCAGGGGTGGGTCAGGGCTGGGGGAGGAAGGATGGTGGATCAAGATAGAGGGTAGATGGGGAGGCTCAGTATGATCAGTAGGAAACTGAGAGGCCTGTTGGCATCTGAGCTAGCCTCTGTGACAAGCAGGCTTCCTGGAAGAGGCTCTGTCCCCTAGCTGGAACTAGAAGGTGTTTGCTGATTGGGTGGTGTGAGACCAAATGTTCTAGGCAGAGAAAAAAAAAAAAAGCAAAAAGCACGGGCTATGTTATTCTCAGGGAGGAAAAGACTCAATGCTGTGGCTCTGGGGATGTAGTTGGGTGTCAGAGTGCTTGTCTAGCATAAGCAAAGGCCACGGGTCCATCCCCAACACTGCAGTGGGCAGGGGCGGGAGGGGGGGGTGGGGGGAAGAATGGGGGAATTCTTGCTCCCATGAGGAACTGAAAGAAGTTTGATAAGACTGTAGAATGGAGCTGAAGTAATCAAGAGTAGGAGTCAGAGCAAGATAAGAGATGAGACAGGCTGTGGTTATGTGGTTACTGCAGGCTCTAGCTGAAACAACAGTCAGGGAAGACTTCCTGGAGGAGGCAGCCTTTAGGTTGAATGGTGAGGTATCAGGTGAAGTGTGTGTGTGTGTGTGTGTGTGTGTGTGTGCGCGCGCGCGCGTGCGTGCGTGTGTGTGCGCCTGTGTGTTTTGTGGTAACCTTGGAATATGAGGCAGAGAAAGGTCAGGAGGAAACACATGGTCTTAGAGGAATTGAAAGGAGATGAGGAAGCAAGGAAGCAAAAAAGCAAGAGAAACTGTAGTTAGACTAAGGCAGTTAAGACTCAGGTAGGACCAGCTCTTCCCTGCTTATGTAAGTCAAGGTGGGTGATTCTACTTTATCTACCAGGTATGATCCTCAAGAAGTTTGTTGTTGTTTGTCCGTCAGTCTGGTCGTGGGGCTTGAACTCAGAGCCTGGGCACTGTCACTGAGCTCTTTTGTTCAAGGCTAGCACTTCCAGTTTTCTGGTGATTAATTGGAGATAAGAGTTTCAAGGACTTTCATGCCCAGGCTGGCTTTGAACCTGGAGCCTCGGGTCTTAGCCTCCGGAGTAGCTAAGATTACAGGTGTGGAGCCACCAGTGTCTGGCTCCTTAGTACGTTTTGAGTAACAGGAGTGGCAGGACATGGTCCACTTGGCACTGGGGAGACCCCATGCTTGCTCTTACTGTGTTCCAGGCACGGAGAATCCGCTGGCTCACCTTGTTTCCAGTGATGGAAGCAAGGCCTCCAGCATCTGGCTGAGAACCTGGACATGGTCCTGACATGTTTGTTGTCTTGGTTTGCTTTTTTCTGAGATAGAGTCTCGCTAACATTGTCTAATTTGGTCTCAAACTCTCAATCCTTTTGTCGCCTCCTCTGAGGACTGCAAACATGTGCTACTATGCCTGGCCATAATGCATAGCTGCACGGCTCTAATGAAACAAGGGTTGTTATTTAAGGAATGCTTATGATATGTCTCTCAACAGGTCTACAAGGGAAGTTCATAACAGATGCTTATAAGTTGCTTTGGCAAAAAACCACTGACTCCTGACTTGGGCTCACAAATAAACTAAAGGCAGGTGGAAAGCTAGGCAACCCTACCTCCACTTTGGATCTATGTCTTTTATTTTATTTTATTTATCTATTTATTTATTTATTGCCAGTCTTGGGGCTTGAACTCAGGGCCTGGGCACTGTCCCTGAGCTTCTTTTGCTCAAGGCTAGCACTCTACCACTTGAGCCACAGCTCCACTTTTGGCCTTTTCTGTTTATGTGGTACTAAGGAATCAAACCCAAGGCTTCATGCATGCTAGGCAAGTGCTCTACCACTAGGCCACATTCCCAACTCTCTATGTCTTTCATTTTAATCCATTTCCTTCCCTGAGACTCCAAGGAAGGACAATACTTATTATAATAGCTTTATGACAAGGAACTACAACTACCCCTAAGGAACTGCATCTTTGTAGGACATATCACTCCCAGAGGAGGCCAGTTATATATAAAAGATGAGGTTGCATCTGGGAGCAGAGGAAACTCATCTCATGGGAACCACATTGCTCCTCTCAAGTAATCACAGCCATAATGACTTTTCTAGAATCCTTGGCAGAACCAGAACTGAGACAATGGGTCAACAAGGTCCAACCTGCAATGGATTGTTTATGAATACTTTATGCTTTATTCCCCTCCATTTTCCTCCCTTCTTCCCTCCCTCCCTCCTTTCTTCCCTCTCTCCCTGTCTTTTGCTCTCTTTCTCCCCTTCCCTTCCCTCCCTTCCCCTCCTTTTCCTTTTCCTTTCCTTTCTGTTTGTGTTGGTCCTGGGGCTTGAACACTGGGTTGGAGCGCTGGCTGCCCTTAAGCATTTGTGCCCAATGCTAGAGCACTCTATCACTTAAACCTCTGCCACTTCTGGAGTTCAGTGTAGATAAGAGCCTCACAGACTTCCCTGCCTGGGCTGGCTTTGAACCACAATCCTCAGATATCAGCTGCTTGAGTAGCTAGGATTAGAGGTGTGAGTGAGCAATACCCAGTTCATCCTTTTCCTTCTTTATCTAAACCTGTCACTCTTGTCTGTACTCTGAAGGTGGCTGAATAGCTAAGCCATGTACTAAATCTCTTTTGCTCTGCCCTTCCCCACGTCTCTTTATTTGGTGCACAGGAATGAGTAGCCAGACCTGATATGTGTACCAGAGCCTAAAACTCCAGTTCCAGGTACTGTTGTGAACGTACATGTATGGACAGGGAAACTGAGGTCATGAATTGCTGGGGAGGAAGGGGGCTCACCGTCATCATGTCATCACATTTCATGTCCGGTTCGTCCTCATCCTCGCTCTTGTTGTAGAACTTGCGGAAGAAGTTGAAGGCCACCACGGTGTACAGATAGACTACCACAGCCAGGAGGCCCACGGTCATCACCAGCTGGGGGCAGGGGTGGGCAGGTCAGCTCCAACCCCTCCCTGTCCATGACCCCAACCTCTGTCCATACAGCACCCTGGCACAGCCATCCAGCCTCATCCCCTCCCCCAGACTGCCAGGCTCCTCCCTGCCAGCTCCTGGCCCCACCTGCTTCCCATTGTGGGTGACGGAGGAAAGGATGGTTCGCAGCGTCTTCACCCCCATAGCGATGTCCAGGAGGTGGGCAGCGAAGAAGAAGTTGTTGTAGTGACCCAGGAGAGACATTACCATGTACCAGCCGAGGTATAGGAAAGACTGTATGTGGTACACAGGGGCTGGGGTCAGGGAACATGTAAAGGACACTTGGAAGCACTGTGCATCCTGTGCTACCTCAGATTGAAGGAGGTGTGTGTGGGAGCACTAGGAAGCCATGGAGCACTCTAGGGGAAGGTGGAGAGCAACTTCTTCCTCTCCAGAAAGGAAGCTGGCTGAGCTGGTGTGGTGGTACAACTAATCCCAGTTACTTGAGAAATGGTGTCAGGAGGATCATGAATTCAAAGCCAGCCTCAGCTACATAGGAAATTTGATAATTTGCTGGGTCAGTCTGAGCTAAATAGGGAGATCATGTGTCAAAACACACACACCACAGAGAGACACACAGAGAGAAAGAGAGACAGAGAGAGAGAGAGAGAGAGACAGAGACAGAGACAGACAGAGAGACAGAGAGAGATATATCTAGGAATGGTACCAGCTACTCAGGAGGCAGAGATTGTGGTTGGAGGCCAGCCCTAGCAAAAAAGTTAACGAAACCTTCTATACACACACACACACACACACACACACACACACACACACACACACACACACACACACACACACACACACACACACACACACACACACACACACACACACACACACACACACACACACACACACATCTCAACCAACAAACTGGGTAAAGAAGCCACAGTTAGGAAGTAGGATTGTGATCTGAGGCCTGAGGATTTTCTGGCCCAAGTTAAAAACCCTACCTAAAAAAATAACTGAAGCCAAAAAAAAAAGGCTGAGGGTGTGGCTAAAGTCACACAGCATCTGTGTGCCTTGCAAAGCACCAGATTTTAAGTTCAAACTATAGTATGGGGGGCAGGGGACAAACAAAAAACAAAAAACTGAAATCTAGGAGCACTAAGGTATCAAAAGTTATTCTGGGGACAAGGAATCTGAGTGAGAAGGTATCCCAAGATCAAAGGTATAAAAGGAAGGGGTTCAGGATTCATTCTTGGGTCAGAAACATTTGTGAGGAAGGGGGAGGCCCCTCCTTCTGGGTCCCTCCCACCTCTGGTGCTCCTCACGTTGTCCGTGAATATGACTCCAAACTTCCATATCTGGTATTTGACATCGATGGACATGAGCCTGTGGGCAGGGCGAAGAGGAGGGGACAGCCAATGGTTGAACATCAGACCCTGACCACCTCCCCCACCCCCACCTGAGTGCTGCCCCAACTCACCAGGTGAGCAGCCCCGGGGGAGGCTCAGGTTTGCGCCCACTGTGGGCAGTGATCTCCAGTGAGGCCAGGTCCATGCCCAGTAGCTCTGCTATCCGCTCTCGCCCAAAGATGTCCCCATGTTTATCCAGAACCTAGGGAACAGGGTCAGGAAGGCTCAGACTTGACTAGTTAGCATCCAGACTTGACTGGCTTACATGGAGGGTGTGAGGTTACTCTGGACTTAGTGTGAGAAATTGGGGGTGTATTTTGGGGGATGGAGCGGGGGTCAGAACATTCTATAGATTCTTGGGGAAAGGTCCAAAAGAGGTAAGGTCTAGCTGACTCAGTTGCCCAATTGGGATCATTTATTATTTTAGATAGATAGGTAAGAAAGCCTATGCATCTGGGCCTCTTTCCATTTATGAACCTGGCTCTCTCCATTCACTTTTCACTCACACTGCTCCAGCCACCCCAGCCTCATGGTTCAGACCAGGGATTACCTTTGTCTAGGGTATTTTTCCTCTGGCTTTCTACCAGGTTCACTTTGGCATCTCCTTGTAAACTAGTATAACTGTTCCTTTTCTTTTTCTTTCTTTCTTTCCTCCCTCCCTCCCTCCCTGGCTCTCTGTCTTCTGGCTCTCTTTCTCTCTTTTTTCCTTCCTTCCTTCTTTCTTTCGCCAGTCCTGGGGCTTGAAGTCAGGGCCCGAGCACTGTCCCTGAGCTTCTTTTGCTCAAGGCTAGCACTCTACCACTTCAGCCTCAGCACCACTTCTAGCTGTTTCTGTTTATGTGGTACTGAGGGATCGAACCCAGGGCTTCATGCATGCTAGGCAAGCATGGTACCCTAAGCCACATTCCTAGCCCTAGTGTAATTGTTTCTGAGCCCTCTACACTAAAAACAGCACCATGCTTGGCTCCCATTTTAGTTATATATCTGTTTCTTTAGTATGATAAAAATCAAACCTAGGATCTTGCACATTTAGGGTTCTCTCTTTCTCCTCCCCCTCCCTCTCTGTAGGTAGTGGCACTTGAACTCAGGGCCTGAGCACTGCCCAAGGCTAGCAGTCTACCACTTGAGTCATAGCTCCCCTTCTGGCATTTGGTTGATTAAATAAAAGTCTTATGGATTTTCCTGCACTGGCTGGCTTTGAACTATGTGCCTCAATTCCTGAGTAGCTAGGATTACAGGCACGAGGTACTAGCACCTGGCTATGTTCAGTCTTTAACTGAATTTAAAAGTGTTGCTCCATATCTAGAGGTGTGGCTCAAGTGGTAGAGCACACCTGCATAGAACACTCTAGGCTCTAAGTTCGAATCCCCATCTCTTCCCCTAT
Organism: Dipodomys merriami; assembly: GCF_024711535.1. Taxonomy (NCBI): domain Eukaryota; kingdom Metazoa; phylum Chordata; class Mammalia; order Rodentia; family Heteromyidae; genus Dipodomys; species Dipodomys merriami. The sequence goes on along the minus strand of NW_027206091.1, from coordinate 7,698,160 downwards.
TCTCCACTATTTACTGAGTCTTCACCCTGCCAGATGGCAGGAAGCACAGTTTACTTGAGTCACCCCCATTAGAGGGGGAAGTATGAGAATCACCCTATGTGTCCATGGGTAAACTGAGGTGCTCCTCAGATAGGAAAAGCATTTTGCCCAAGGTTGCACACAGAGAAAGCACTCAGCAATGTTGAGAGGGCCAGGTGGTGGCACAGGAGACCCAGGCTAGAAATCATCTTCTCCTGACCATGTCTTCTTACCTTCCGCTTGACAAACTTGTCCCAGTAGTTGCTGGGGAAAGACCTGCAGAGAAAGAGAGAGAGAACATCTCAGTTGGTGGAAAGCAGAGATGGGAGCTCTCTGCCAGGCACACAGAAATAAGACAGGTCTCCTGCATTGCCTAGGCTGACAAAACTTTCAATGAATTATTATTATTGTTGTTGTTATTATTATTATTATATGTGCTGGTCCGGGGGCTTGAACTCAGGGCCTGGGCACTGTCCTTGACCTTTTTTTTTGTTGTTCAAGGCTGGCACTCTACCACTTAAGCCACAGCTCCACTTCCAAGTTTTTTGGTGGTTCATGGGAGATAAGAGTCTTTTTTTTGGGGGGGGGATCCTGGTCGTGGGGCCTGAACTCTGGGCCTGGGCATTGTCCCTCAGCTCTTCAGCTCAAGGCTAGAGCTCTACCATTTGAGCCACAGCACCACTTCCGGCTTTTTTCCTTTTGCTTATGTGGTGCTGAGGAATCGAACCCAGGGCCTCATGCATGCAAGGCAAGTGCTCTATCACTGAGCCACCTTCCCAGCCCCAGAGATAAGAGTCTTATGGACTCTCTTGCCCAGGCTGGCTTTGAATTATGATCCTCAGATCTCAGCTTTTTGAGTAGCTAGGATGGCAGGTGTGGGGGCCACCAATGCCCAGCTCAATGAATTCTCATGTCTCATTTATGGGCCCTGAGTGAGAATCACCTATTGGGACAGCATTTAACATGACAATTCTTGGATGCCAATCTGGAGGTTCTGGTCCACTGAGACTCAACTGGGGAGGAAACTCAGCTCTGCACACACTGCCCCTCCTAGCGCCCCCTCACACCATGAGGTGATGCTAGACACTTACGGTGTGTTCAGTACCAGGCGGTCCCACTGTCCCTTCACATCGTCATCTTCAGGCTGTTCTGTGATGTAAAGGCCATCGAACTCCAGCTTGCGGGCTAGCTCCTTTTCCCGTTTAAAGATCACCAGGGGCACCTGGGTTGTGGAAGGAAGGAAAGGATCAGGCACGTGGGAGGATCAACCACCTGAGAACTGGCTGGGGCCTCCCTGTTGGAGGAGCTTTCCAACAGTGGTCAAGATAGAAATGGGGCTCCAGAGGCTGGTGGCTCACGCCTGTAATCCTAGCTACTCAGGAGGCTGAGATCTGAGGATCATGGTTCAAAGCTAGCCGGGGCAGGAAAGTCTATGAGACTCGTATCTCCAATAAACCATCAGAAAACTGGAAGTGGCTCTGTGGCTCAAAGTGCTAGAGCACTAACCTTGAACAAAAAGACCTCAGAGAGGAACAGGGCCTCCACAACCAACCAACAAGAGAGAAAGAGAGAGAGAGAGAGAGACAAAGAGAGAGAGAGAGAGAGAGAGAGAGAGAGAGACAGACAGACAGACAGACAGACAGACAGACAGACAGACAGACAGACAGACAGACAGACAGACAGACATGGGGGGGGATTGAAATGGGGAGGCACAGGCAGAAGGTGGAGAGTGGGATGTGGAATTTACATCCCTATTAAGTATTTTTGTTATGCCTGATATCCAGGACCTCTAAGAGTCTCTCTTATGTAACCTAGGCTGGCTTGGTGCCTTTTTTTTTGGTCGTGGGGCTTGAACTCTGGGCTTGGGCACTGTCCCTCAGCTCTTCAGCTCAAGGTGAGTGCGCTACCACTTGAGCCACAGAACCACTTCCCCTAGGCTGGCTTGGAACTCTCAAGCCTTCCAAGTGCTGAGATTACAGGTATGTGCTACACACCTGGCTCACTACAGATCTTAATTCACCCAGCAACAAACATGCAGAGCATTCCCAATGACACAGTTGCTTCCTGACCCAGAAATTGACAGATATCCAGGCCTGGAGATTTGAAGAGTCTTGGCCTTGACTACCTCAGCCATCATCTGTACCTGTTCCAATTTGACTGCCACCTTTGCTACAGATCCCAATTTTTCTTTTCTTTTCTTTGTGATAGTCATGGGGCTTGAACTCAGGGCCTGGACACTCTCTTAGAGCACTTTCAAAAGGTCAAGACTAGTGCTCTACCATTTAAAACCATAGCGCGACTTCTGGTTTTCTGCTGGTTAAGAGTCTCACAGAGTTTCCTGCCTGGGCTGGCTTTGAACTGTGATCCTCTCATCTCAGCTTCCTGAGTAGCTTGGATTACAGGCATGAGCCACCAGTACCCCATCCCAAGTTTTCTATCAGTGTCTCACTCTTACTTCAACTTCAAACTCTCTCCATGTCTCAACCACTGTGAGAGCTCAACTTCTGCCCCATCCCCAAGCTCTACCCCAGATCCTCCCCATCAATGCCCCAGCATCTTGCCCCCTTCTAAGCACCTGTCCCCAGGACCACAGTTATAGCCCACCTTAAGGCAGTTGTAGCCAATGATGCAGAGGAAGGCCACCAGTGTGTGTAACAGACTCAAGCACCGCAGAGCAGGTTCCATGTAGCCTGTACTCTCTTCCAGGAAATAGTATACCATGTTTTCATCCTCATCACCTTCTACCTCCTCACCGGCCCCTGAGCCCCAGCCAGAGCCACTGCCAGACCCTGCTCCCGACATCTCTCCAGCCGCTGAGCCCTCCATGTCATCTTCTCCTGGTGGTGAATCTGAGACCTAAATTCGGGACAGAGATCCATTAGGGAAGGGGATCCTGGTATTCGCAGCACCTTATCTGTCCCACCCTGTAATCACTAGCATATGTTCAGCAGCCTCCATTCCTGAAGTGAGACACTGGGCTTCTAACAGATATAGACTCAGCTGAACTATGCTCAAGATTGAGGAGTAGGCCTAGGACAATAGCTAGTAAATCAGACTCTGCCCTGGGAACTTGTCCCGAACTGGGAGATGGGATGACTGGGGAGTAAAAAGAATTAGAATGGAGCCTGGTGCCTGTGGCTCACACTTGTAATCCAAGCTTCTTAAGAGACTCTGAGGATCACAGTTCAAACCTAGCCCAGACAGGAAAGTCTGCGAGACTGATCTCCAATTAACCACCAAAAAGCTGGAAGTGAAGCTGTGGCTGAAACTAGCCTTGAGAACATTAGCCTTGAGTAAAAAAGCTCAGGGACAGTGCCAAGGCCTTGATTTCAAGCCCCAGGACTGGCACACAAAAAAAAGAAAAAAAAGAAAAAAGAAATCAAGTCACAAAAAATATACCTTACTGATGTCATGCAACCCTTAAAGTGGTAAAACCAGGACTTGATCTCCCAGACACTGAGCTCTGACCTCTCTCTAGCCTGTCTCTGTGTCCTGTGAGCTAGTCCCCTGGCCAGAAGCTGACTGTCCCTCCATTCTGTGAGCTGCTCACTTCCTCCTCCCCACATTTCTATTCTGAACTGACAGGAAAGCAGAGGAGCTTTGCCAACTCGGTAAGTGTCCTGTACATGGCACAGCCTCACATGTGGCAGAGGTGGGCCACACATACAATAACTCTAGCTCCTGCTCCTCTACTTCCCACAGCCACTCATATCTGCCCTAGAGGGACCCCACACTGTTCCCAGACCCAAGTACCAAGCCTGAACCATGCAAAGGATGCTAAGCCCCATACCTTGTATCTGCAGTTCAGGATCTCTGGGGGCCTGTGGAGAGCTAAAGATCCCCCCTTTCCCACCCCAAAGCCTGGATAAGGGCCTGACCCATGTGACCAGTACCTTATAAAACAGCAGGATGAAGTTGATGGCAAATGCCAAGAAAAGGGCAAGGAACCGCAGAGTGTAAAAGTTCCGGGAGAGGTAATTCTGTATGTGAGAGAGAGACAGAGAAAGAGAAAGAGAGAGGAGAGAGAGAAGGGAAAGACAGAGGGAGAGAGACAGAACACTCACAGTCTGGTCTCTTTCCTGGAGAACCCTCCCATCCATCACTTACCCACCATCAGAGCTCCTGGTCCTCAACAGCCAACCCTATTAGCTCCTACTTATTGAGTGCTTGCTGTATAGCAAGACCTGGGTGGAGAACTTTATATACACCAATCGGTTTCATTCTTACTACAACCCTAGGCTTTCTAGACAAGAAAATGGGCTTAGGGCTCAGAGCCAATGGCTCATGCCTATAATCCTAGCTACTCAGGAGGCTGAAATCTGAGGATCTTCCCAGCCCAGGCTGAGAAGTCCATGAGACTCTTATCTCCAATGAACTACCAAACAGGCCAGAAGTGGAGCTGTGGCTCCACTAGCTGTGGCTAGTGGTACAACACTAGCCTTGAAAAGAAAAAGATGCTCAGGGACAGTGCCAGGCCTTGAGTTCAAATTCTACGATCAGCACCAAAAAAAAAGAAAAGAAAAGAAAAAGAAAAAGAAAAAAGAAAACAGGATCAGGGAGGTGGTATTTGGTTCAACATCCCATAGTAGCAGACCTGGAATGATGATGACTGTGGTGGTGGTGGTGATGATGATGATGATGATGATGATGTCTGTATGAGGTATGGAACCCAGGGCCTTGCATATCCTAAGCAACCTCTCTGAGCTATATCCCCAGTCCCATACCTGAGAATTAAACCTTAGTAGTCACGCACCTGAGTCTATACTCCAACCACTATATGCTGGCTTGCAGGTGATGTTACCTGTATTGTTTTGGTGCAGGGACTAGGGCTTGAACTCAGCCTGGGCATTGTCTCTGAGTTTTTGTGCTCAAGGCTAGCATTCTACTACTTGAGCCCCATCTCCACCTCTGGCTTTGGGGAGTTAACTAAAGATAAGAGTCTCACAGACTTTTCTGCCCGGGGTGGCTTTGAACCATGATCCTCAGATCTCAGCCTCTAGAATAGCTAGGATTAAAAGTGTGAGCCACCAGAGCCCGGCTCCATCTCTTCTTTATCTCTCCACTTCCTCCCGTGTCTCTCATTCCTCGCACAAACCCTCATGACATGGCCTTCTGTTGAACTTGTGTCTCTCACCCCCACTCCCCACCTCAGGATTGGTGGGAGGGAAGAATAGTCACCATGCTTTCTCCAAGGATGGATGAGAAGATGGACTGTTGCATAGGAATCCCTGACAGCTTAGACCCCTGCAGGAGCTGGGGTCAGGGCCTAGTCCAGATACAGAAGGCCATGCAATAGAATACACAGGGGAGTCCAGATACAGAAGGCCATGCAATAGAATACACTGGGGAGAAAGGGGAGATTAGAGCCTCAGCTGGCTAGATGGGTAGGGCCTAAGCAGGTAATGCTGGAGGAGCAAAGATGTGGAGGTAGGAATAGGGATTGGGAGTCAAGTGAGGGTCATTTGAAAACAATGCCCTACTGGGCCCCAGACCCTAGCCCTTGTCTGGAGACAGCTCTGCCTTCTTTGCCAGCCTGGCTTCTTTTCAGACATGAGTGTGTCATAAGTGAGTTTTCTTTTTTTTGGGGTCCAGTCGTAGGGCCTGAACTCTGGGCCTGGGCACTGTCCCTCAGCTCTTGAGTTCAAGGCTAGCGCTCTACTAGAGACACAGCACCACTTCCGGCTTTTTTCTTTTTGTGTATGTGGTGCTGAGGAATTGAACCCAGGGCCTCAGGCATGCAAGGCAAGTGCTCTACCACTGAGCCACCTTCCCAGCCCCTCATAGGTGAGTTTAAAACCAGCGTGAGGAGGACAGGTGAGTTTCTCTGTGAGAAGAAGTTTCATGAGTCTTTAGGGGACCCTCACCAAGAACTTCACCCTCTGCACTTCCAGCTCCCCCCAGAATTCCAAGCCTGCACCTCCAGCTTCCTCCTTTTTCGGAGGGGGTGGAGGGGGTGCTGTCTTCGTGGGAGGCTCCTCCGGTGGGGGTTCTTGGACTTCTTCCTTCTCCCCGTTCTCAGTACTGTAAGGCAGGATATCGGAAGAGGTCATGAAGTGCCTGGGCAATTCATTGTTCAAAATCATTCACAAAGGGTCCTGCCTGTGGCCTAGCTCAGATCTAGAGATGCTAGGAACACTGAGTAATGAGACATCCATTGGCTCCACCTTCATGGGATTCCAGCCCAGTGTAACTAAGGGGGAGCAGTCCTAACTGGAACGAAGGAGGCAAGAAGCTAAATGAGACATCTGGTCAGCCTAGGAGGGAGCCACATAGCATGACAGACAGACAGTGAATGCCCATAATCCCAACTACTCAAAAAGTGGAGATAGGAGCCAGGTGCTGGTGGCTCATGCCGGTCATCCTAGCTACTCAGGAGGCTGAGATCTGAGGATCAAGGTTCAAAGCCAGCCCAAGCAGGAAAGTCTGTGAGACTCTCATCTCCAATTAACCACCAGAAAACTAGAAGTGGCACTGTGACTTAAAGTAGCTGAGAGCTAGCCTTGAGCAAAAGAGCTCAGGGATAGTGCCCAGGACCCAAATTTAAACCCCATGACGAAAGAAAAAAAGAGCTGGGCACCAGTGGCTCACGCCTGTAATCCTGGCTACTCAGGAGGCTGAGATCTAAGGATCAAGGTTCAAAGTCAGCCCGGGCAGGAAAGTCCGTGAAACTCTTATCTCCAATAAACCACTAGGAAAAAACAAAACAAAACAAAACAAAACCAAACCGAAGTGGCGCTGTAGCTCAAATGGTAGAACGCTAGCTTTGAGCTGAAGAGCTGAGGGACAGAGCCCAGGCCCAGAGTTCAAGCCTCACAACCGACAAAAGAAAAAAAAAGAAAGAAAGAAAGGAAGGAAGAAAGGAAGAAAGAAAGGAAGGAAGGAAGGAAGGAAGGAAGGAAGGAAGGAAGGAAGAAAGAAAGAGAAAAAAAGAAGAAGGTGGAGATAAGAGGATCACACAGTCTAAGTTTGGTCTGGACAAAACACAAGACCCTATGTGCAAAACAAACCTAAAGTTAAAGGACTGGGGGGCTGGCTCAAGTTGCAGAATTGCTTGCTTAGCAAGTTCAAGACCCTGAGTTCAAACTCCAGTATTGCTAATAAATAAATAAATAAATAAATAAATAAATAAATGGTATCATGGAGGAGACATATGAACCTGAACAGAAAGAACTAGAAAACTCAGGAAGCTTGGAGGGAAAGTGTTCCTGGTAGAGGGAACAGCTTGGAGTTAAGAGAACAAAATTTATTCCTAAGCCGGGTGTTGGTGGCTCACACCTGTAATTCTAGCTACTCAGGAGGCTGAGATCTGAGGATCATGGTTCAAAGCCAGCCTGGGCAGGAAAGGCTGTGAGACTCTTATCTCCAATAAACCACTCAGAAAACTGGAAGTGGTGCTATGGCTCAAATGGTAGTGATCACCTTGGGCTAAAGAGCTGAGGGACAGCACCCAGGCAGAGAGTTCAAGCCCCATGATAAAAAAAAAAAAAAAAAAGAAAGAAAGAAAAAGCATTTATTTCTTTGCATGGGTTCTTTCCTTTGTGTCCCTGGCTGGAATGTAGGGTGACCAGGACAGCTTTGTGGCTTGACCTCAGGAGTCTCCCAGTCCAGATGGGAGGTGTGTATAGGGCCTCAGTTCCCCCTCTTCTTCCCTGAGACACTCACTCAGCTTTCTCTGGTTCAGGCTCTGGCTCTGGTTCTGGAGGCTGTTCTTCTTCCTCTTCTCCTTCCACCTGGGGATAGGACACAGGTCTGAATCTTCTCAGGGCTGGCCTGCCTAATCCTACACTGGCCCTCTGTCCCAGCAGCTCATCCCCCATTTTCAGGTTATCCAAGAGATACCCTCACCCCAGGGAAGAGGGGCTATCATTTTCTCTCTTTCGCTTTCATTCGGTTTCTTTTGTGCCAACACTGGGGTTTGAACTCAAGACCCGGCAACTGACCCTGAGCTTTTTCACTCAAGGCTAGTACTCCATTTCCAGACTTTTGCTGGTTAATTGGAGATAACTGTTTCATGGACTTTCCTGCCCAGGCTACCATCAAACCGTGATCCTCAGAGCTCAGCCTCCTGAGTGTATCTAGGATTACAGGTATGACTCTTAGAGTCAGCTAGGACTTCTTGTTTTCACTATACAGGAGGTAAATTGTACATGGTCAGGCTGACTTCATGGAAAGCCTTTATCTGCTGTGGCATCTCATCTCCTTGACAACCACAGGTCAATAAGGCACCTAGACCTAAGGATGCTTTGGGGGTCTTTCTGTTTTTGTTTTTATTTTTGGGTCAGTCATGAGGCCTGAACTCTGGGCCTGGGCACTGTCCCTCAGCTCTTCGGCTCAAAGCTAGCGTTCTACCTCTTGAGCCACAGCACCACTTTTGGCTTTTTCTGCTTATGTGGTGCTGAGGAATCAAACCCAGGGCCTCAGGCATGCAAGGCAAGCGCTCTACCACTGAGCCACCTTCCCAACCAACCCCTGGGGGTCTTGAGTGGGCTAATTTCATACAAACCATGTATCTCTGAGGGTCTCTGATCTCTGTCTTCTTGGATCTTTTTAAACTTGGTTCCTATTCCCCTGTGATTTGTTTCTGGGACTCTGGATGTACTTTACTGCAGATGTCTTTCTCTTTCACGTTGGGACCCTTTCTCTAGGTATCTGTCCCTGGCTCTTTTTCTAAGCATCTCCATCTTCCACCAGCTCATATCCACCCACCCAGGGTCTCTCTCTCTCTCTCTCCCACCCCATCGCTCAGCACCCAGATGAATCCCAGCTCACCCCCAGCTTCCTCTTGAGGATCGGGGAACCCTCAGGCGTAGGTGGCTCCACTGGAGTCGTATCACCCATGTCCCCGAGACCACCAGCCCCTTCAGGCCGGAAAGGACTCCCATCGGCCACAGCCACAGCCCGGTCTGCACCGCCCTGTCGGGCCTCATCCGATGCCGCCTCTTCTTCACCTGCACCCTCCTGGGTGTCACCCTCGCCCTCACCCTCGCCTTCACCATCTGCGTCACCACCTGGCCCTGTGGGCTGCTGGCCATGCACCTCATCACCAGTGGGGTCAGGCATGCCCGCCAGGAGCTCAGTGACGGTCACTTTCTTGGCACTGTCTACCAAGCCACCGCCAAAGAGGGAGCCCCAGAGGAGGCGCAGTGTGCCTGCTGCTGCCCCAGCACCTGCTGATCCTGCCTGGGTCACCACCGCCCAGAGCAGTGCCACCACCGCCGTGGCCGCCTCCCGCGCTGTCAGCCGTCGCAGCTTCCGCACCCGCCGCCGCAGGCTGCGGTAACTAAGACCCCGCAGCGCCCGGCTCATGGCAGCTGCCAACCTCGCAGTGACACCAGCTGCCACTGCGCCTGTGGTGCCCTCGGGACCTGCCGATCCCTCCTCGGGAACCTCTGTGCCAGCCTCAGTGGCACCCTCGTCCTCCGACTCCTCTGGCTCCCCCTCAGGCTCCGAGATCTGTGCTGCAATCTGCATCTCAAAGATGGTGTCCTCGCAGAAGCTCACGAACAGCTCCATCTTCTCCGACTCACCACCCTCATTCACCACGTCGAAGATGAACTGGCGCTTGGACTCCTTCACCTGCAGTGCATATGAAGGACACAAAGTGCCATCAGTGGGGGGTGAGGAGGGACGGGAGGCTGGGGACCACAGTGACAAAAGGCCCAAAGGCCAGGTGCCAATAGCTCACATCTCTATTCCTAGCTACTCTGAAGACTAAGATCTGAGGATTGGGGATTCAAAGCCAGCCCAGAGCCGGGTGCAGGTGGCTCATGCCTGTGATCCTAGCTACTCAAGAGGCTGAGATCTGAGGATTAGAGTTCGAAGCCAGCCTGAGCAGGAAAGTCCATGAGACTCTTATGTCCAACAAACCACCAGAAAACCAGAAGTGGCACTGTGGCTCAAGTGGTACAGCGTTCGCCTTGAGCTAAAGAGCTGAGGGACAGCGTCCAGGCCCAGAGTTCAAGCTCTATGACCACCTCCCCCCCCAAAAAATATGTATGTATGTACGTATGTACAGCCCAGGCAGGAGAGTTGGTGGGACTCTTATCTCCAATGAACCACCAAAAAGCCAGATGTGAACCAGGCACCACCGGTTTATGCCTAGAGACTCAGGAGGCTGAGATTTGAGGAGGAAGGCTTTGTTTTTGTTTTTGTTTTGTCGGTCAAGGGGCTTGAACTCTGGGCCTGGGCGCTGTCCCTCAGCTCTTCAGCTCAAGGCGAGCGCTCTACCACTTGAGCCACAGCACACTTCTGGTTTTTCTGGTGGATAATTGGAGATAAGAGTCTCACATACGGGGCTGGGAGGGTGGCTCAGTGGTAGAGTGCTTGCCTTGCATGCATGAGGCCCTGGGTTCGATTGCTCAGCACCACATAAGCAAAAAGAAAAAAGCCGGAAGTGGCACTGTGGCTCAAGAGGTACAGTGCTAGTCTTGAGCTGAAGAGCTGAGGGACAGCACCCAGGCCCAGAGTTCAGGCCCCACGACCGGACCCCCCCCCCAAGAAAAAAAGAGTTTCACATACTTTCCTGCCCAAGCTGGCTTTGAACCACAATCCTCAGATCTCAGTCTCCTGAGTAGCTAGGATTACAGGTGTGAAACACTGGTGCCCTGCTGAGGATGGAAGTTTGAAACCAGCCCAGGCAGGAAAGTCTGTGAAACTCTTTATTTCCAATAAACTACAAAAAAAAAGAAAGAAAGAAGGAAAGAAGGAAAGGAAGGAAGGAAGGGAGAGAGGGAGAAAGAAAGAAAGAAAGAAAGAAAGAAAGAAAGAAAGAAAGAAAGAAAGAAAGAAAGAAAGAAAGAAAGAAAGGAAGGAAGGAAGGGAGGGAGGGAGGGAGAGAGGGAGGGAGGGCGAGAGGGAGGGCGAGAGGGAAGGAAGGAGAGAAAGAAGGAAGGAGGGAGGGAGAGAGAAAGAAGGAAAGAAGAAGAAAAGAAAGAAAGAAAGAGAAAAAGAAAGAAAGAGAAAAAGAAAGGAAGGAAGGAAAAGAAAAAAGCTAGAAGTGGAGCTGTGGTTCAAGTGGTAAAGTACTAGCTTTGAGGAAAAATAAAAAGTTCAGAGACAGTGCCCAGGCGTTGAGTTCAATCCCCAGGACTCAAGCGCACGCATGTGCACACCCCCCTCATCCCACCCAACGCCCCCCCCCACCCCCAGAGCCAGAAGTGGAAGTGTGACTCAAGAGGTAGAATACCAGCTTTGAGTGAGAAAGCTAAGAGTCAGCATCCAGGCCCTAACCTCAAGCCCTAGTACTGGTACACAAACAGTAACAACAACAACAAAACAACAAAACCCAAAAAAGGTCGGGCATGGGCTTGCCAGAGCACAGCAGCCCACACGTGCAAGGTGTGCACAGCCCCACGTGGAGTGCAAGCCTTCTGCTCACCTGGGGCATCTCCCACTGGGCGCGGTTGGTCTCTGAGATCTCGAAGTAGATCCTCTCAATGCGACGTGAGGCTCCCATGATCTCGATGCGGCCCAGGTAGGGCCGGAAGTACTCAAGGATACTCTCAGCCAGCTCCAAGAAGGTGCGCAGGCGTGGGTCGTGTGGCACGTGCTCGGACAGGTTGGTCAGCAGCACCGCCACATTGAAGCCGATGTCACGAGCTGGTTCCTGGAAGCGGTTGGCAAACTCCTCGCAGTTGATCATCTCATTCTCATCTGCTTCAGAGCAGGAAAGCAGGAACTGGATCTCCGGGCCAGTGAACTGCTTCTGACTATCCATAGCCTAGAGGTAAGTAGGAGAGGTCAGTGGGGGTGACTCAGAACCCCCAGTGCTCTGCATACAGCAGCAGACAAAAATAAAAGACTAGAATCTTACATCCAGAACCCAAGGCTGGCCATCCAGCAAGGAAGGCTGTTGCCAACCATCAAAATTCTGAAATGCTACATTTCTTTTTCTTTCTTTCTCATGCCAGTACTGGGGTTTAAACTCAGGGCCCAGGAGCTGACCCTTAGCCTTTTTGCTCAAGGGAGGAGGGGAACATTCTACAACTTGAGCCACACTGCCTACCCTCTTATGTACTTTAGAAAAATGTAAATATAATTTTATTGTTATGATTAAGGTGTTGCACAGAGGGGTTATAGTCTCCTAAGTCAGGTAATGAGTACATTTCTTTTTTTTTTGGACAATGTCACCCCTTCCTTTGCTTTCCACCAATTTCCCCCTCCCATCTCAGTCTACAAGCTGCATAACTCATTTTCCATATAGTGTTTGCTGAGTACCATGCCTGCATTTGGTCATCTTTCCTTCCTCCATTTCTGAGGGCAACCTCCTTGCCCTCCCATAAGACAGAAAAAAGTAACAAAACATCACGGCACTGGTGGCTCATGCCTGTAATCCTAGCTACTCAGGAGGCTGAGATCTGAGGATTGTGATTTGAGGCCAGCCTGTGCAGGAAAGCCCATGGGACTCTTATTTCCAATTAATCACAGAAAAAGCGAGAAGTGGCCCTGTGGCTCAAGGAGTAGAGTGCTAGCCTTGAACACAAAGAGGCTCAGGGATAGTGCCCAGGCCCTGAGTTCAAGCTCCAGGACTGTCAATAAATAAATAAATACCACCACCACCATCAACAAAAAGTCCATATTGGGGCTGGGAAGGTGGCTCAGTGGTAGAGTGCTTGCCTCGCATGCATGAAGCCCTGGGTTCGATTCCTCAGCACCACATAAGCAAAAAGAAAAAAGCCGGAAGTGGTGTTGTGGTTCAAGAGGTAGAGTGCTAGCCTTGAGCTGAAGAGCTGAGGGACAATGCCCAGGCCTAGAGTTCAGGCCCCACGACCGGACCCAAAAAACAAAACAAAAAGCCCATATTTCCATTTCCTGGAACTAATTTCAATAAATAGTATTTTAAATGTGCAGAGGCCTTATGCATTTGGGTTCCTTCCTTAAGAGTATCTTTCTTTAGTCTCACAGTTTATATGTGAATGCCTAGAGTCTTATATAATTTATCATGCCCCAGGTATTTTAGATCTAGCTTCCACATGAGCTTTAAAAACATGTGCTGTTTGTCTCTGAGCTTGGCTTACTTCACTCTTTTATGTACTTTTGCAAGCAGTTATTGAAGGCAATTTTCTAAATGTTCTTGACCACACCAATAGTAAGAACGTATTGCACAATATGACTCAAAAGAAAAAAAATTCTAACTTCCTATGCAACCGTATTTGTGATGACCTATCTCTCCCCCCCCTTTCTCTCTCTCTCTCTCCCTTCCTCCCTTCCTTCCTTCCTATGCAACTATACTCTGCAATGTCTTTCTTTTTGGTACCCATTCTGGGGCTTGAACTCGGCCTTGGCACTGTCCCTGAGCTTCTTTTGCTCAAGGCCAGTGCTCTATCCCTTGAGCCACAGCTCTACTTCTGGCTTTTTATTAGAGATAAAGTCACATGGACTTCCTGCATGGGCTGGTTTCAAACCATGATCCTCTGATCTCAGTTTCCTGAGTTGCTAGGATTTACAGGCATGAGCCATGGGTACTTTGTTTTTTAAAGATGCTAGTTCTGATTTAGTAGATTAATTTTGTGACCTACAATGGGCTGCAAAATACAGTGTGAGAAATGTTGCCATGGTATGAATAGAAGTGAATTTTTTTTGTTGTTCTAAGGAGTGCTCTGTAAAGCCAAGAACTTTGCAAGATGCTTTCTAAATGAGTAAGAGGCTCTGCACATCGTGAAGGGTTCTAAAAACCACAGGGTATAGAGACAGAATCACCCAGAAACTTCTCCTCTTCTGCCCTGTCTTCAGCCACCTGCCTTTCTCCATGATGACCGGTAGAAGACAGTCTTTTCTCACCCCTAAACAGGTCTGGGGCCCATTGCCCTCCAAATTAGCCCTGTGATTTTTTTTTTTTTTGCCAGTCCTGGGCCTTGAACTCAGGGCTGGGGCACTGTTCCTAAGCTTCTTTTGATCAAGGCTAGCACTCTTCCACTTGAGCCACAGTACCTCTTCCAGCCTTTTCTGTTTATGTGGTACTGAGAAATCGAACCCAGGCTTCATGAATGCTAGGCAAGCATTCTATCACTAAGCCACATTCCCAGCCCCAGCCCTGTGATTTGCTGTTCTCTTTTTGTCATCATTTATTTGCCTAGGACTTTGCTTGTTTATGCTGGTACTGGGGCTTGAACTCAGGTCCTGGGTGCTCTCTTTTAACTTTCTTGTTCAAGGCTGGAACTCTACCCCTTGAGCTGTACTTCCAGCATTTTGGTGGTTATCTGGACCTAAGAGTCACATGGAGGGGCTGGAGATGTGGCTCAGTAGTGAAGTGTTTGCCTAGCATGCGTGTAGCCCTGGGTTCAATTCCTTAATACCACATACGCAGAAAAAGCTGGAAGTGGCACTGTGGCTCAAGAGGTAGAGTGTTAGCCTTGAGCCAAAGAAGCTCAGGAACAGTACCCAGGCCCTGAGTTCAAGCCCCAGGACGGACACACACACACACACACACACACACACACACACACACACACACACACACACACACACACACACACACACACACACACACACACACACACACACACACACACACACACACACACACACACACACACACACACACACACACACACACACACGACTTTCCTGCCTGGGCTGGCTTTGAACCATGATCCTCAGATCTCAGCTTCCTGAGTAGCTAGGATTACAGATGTGAGACCTTCTTTTTTTAAAAAATTGTTACTTATATGTATGAGTCAAGCGGAAAAGGTCAGATAATGTGATGTCAGGAAAATGAACCCTTAGATGTGTATTTTAATGTTTTTTTCTTTCATGCATGTGTTTCTAATGCATTTATAAGATTATCTCTTTGTTGCTTTGTATATCCTTCCCCCACAGTATAACCCCTGCTTTCACTATACTTGATGTCAGTATAACTTGTGGAGGAGATGGGGAAAAACCAGTTGTTTAAGGATACAGGTGGACCTGTTGCAACATTGAGAAGTACAAGTTGTCATGTCCAAAACTAGCTTTACAACGTCGGTGCGGGGGGTGGGGGGGGGGAAGGAGGGGAAGGAGAAGGATTGGGATTGTGGGGGAGGGGGGAGGCTGGGAAGGGATGTGAAGGGTAAACAAAGGAGGAGGCTGCAATGCTTGGTAAGAAATGTACGCATTATCCTGCCCACGTAATTGTAACTCCTCTGTACAGTATGTTCACAAATAAAATAAAATTAAATTAAAAAAAATAAAAATTGTTACTGTAAAGATGGTGTACAGAGGGTTTACAGTGATGTAAGTCAGGTAATGAGCACATTTCTTTCTTTTTCTTGACAGTTGTGGGGTTTAAACTCTGGGCCTGGGCACTGTCTCTGAGCTCTTCAATTCAAGGCAAGTATTCTACCACTTGAGCCACAGTGCCACTTCTGGTTTTCTGGTGTTAATTGGAGATAAAAGTCTCATGGACTTTCCTGCCTGGGCTGGCTTTGAACTGTGATCTTCAGATCTCAGCTTCCGGGGTAGCCAGGATTACAGGCATGAGTCACCGGCACCAGGCTCTACATTTCTTTTTGAAAGGTGTCACCTTTTCCCTCATTTTTCTCTCAGTTTTCCCTCCCAACCACCATCACCCTCATTCTTTTCTCACTATTGTCAGTTTCCCATGTTGAAATTGCCTTATAGAGCTCTAAAGCTGCAGGGACTATAGTCTGGAATCTGCACTCCCTTCTTGAAGCATGCTCTTTCCATAAGATACAGTTGAGGCCTCTGAATACCAGTACTGAATGCCAGCTGCAGAAATGACTGTCAAGTCACCAACACCTAGCCCTAAGTGTTCTCCAGAATGCAGTGCCTTTAAAAATTTTTTTTTTTTCAGTTTTAGCCTGCCAGTTAAGTCTACCAGTTGAACCATGACCCCAGGTCTTTCTGCTTCAGTTATAGATCAGATCAAGTCTTGAACGTTTGCTTCAGCCAAGACTTGGGATCATGATTCTCCTACTTCTGCCTCCTGAGTAGCTAGAATTACAGATGTGAGCAACCAAGTCAAGTCTCAGAATATAGATTCTTTTTTTTTTGGGTCCGGTCGTGGTGTCTGAACTCTGGGCCTGGGCGCTGTCCCTCAGCTCTTCAGCTCAAGGCTAGCACTCTACCACTTGAGCCACAGTGCCACTTCCGGCTTTTTTCTTTTTGCTTATGTGGTGCTGAGGAATTGAACCCAGGGCCTCATGCATGCAAGGCAAGCGCTCTACCACTGAGCCACCTTCCCAGCCCTCAGAATATAGATTCTTAACAGCTAAAGCCCCAGCTGAAATCTCTTTGTAGATGTCAGAAATGGAAATGGCCCAAAGTGAACTTCTGTTTGCAAAAGCCTCTGTGCCCCCACCCACCCATCTCTGGGATAGCAGTTCCACCCACCTAAGTGCTTAAACTGAAAGTGTTGAGTCATCCATGATTCGGCTCTTTTGTCCCACCACCCACACCTGATTTCTCAGTAAATCTGTCAGCTCTGCTTTCAGAGTAGATCCAGGGATCTTCCCCCTCTTTGATCCCAACTTGGACTGTGACAGCGATTTGCTTTGCCACAGGCTCCTGCCACATGATATTCTACCCTTACCTGAGGCCTAAAAAACAAACAAACAAAAAAACAACAAAACTGGGCCAAGTGTTGAGCTATAAAATGTCATGAGTTGCTGGGCACAGGTAGCACATGCCTGTAATCCTAGCTACTCAGAAGGATGAGATCTGAGGACTGTGGTTTGAAGGCAGCCCACATAGAAAAGTCCCTCTGAGACTCTTAATCTCCAATAAACTACTCAGAAAAAGCCAAAAGTGGTGCTGTGGCTTAAGTGGTAGAGCACTAGCCTTGAGCTGAAGAGCTGAGGGACAGTGCCCAGGCCCAGAGTTCAAGCCCCATGACTGACAAAAAAAGAAAAGAAAAGAAAAGAAAATATAGATAGATAGACAGTCATGAATTGAGCAGCACTGCTCTAGCGTGTACTCTTCTTGCCTGCCACAGGCCCAAAGCCCTAGGGGTAAGGGACCACAGACTGAACCAGTTTGCATTTTGTCATCTAGCAGAAAGGCCATTAGCACAGATGATAACTGTTAGAACTATTCATAATAATGATGATTCTCATATGCATTCATGTACTTCATCCTCCAAACAACCCCAAAAGGGTCTGGGGAATATGGCTCAGTGGTAGAACACTTGCCTAGCACACCTGAGGCCCTGAGTTCAATTCCCATTATTGTTTCATCCCAACTTACAGATAAGGAAGCTGTGGTTGGCAGAGAAGTCTGTCCCTCATGTCAGCCAGTCAGGAAGTCATGGCCAGAACTTGGCCACCCACTGAGGTCCTGTGCAGAACTCACCTTCTGGAAGTCCTTCTTAGAGATGAGGCCCCGGGGATCAGTGACATAGTCCTGGAAGGCCTCGGAGCCCACAATGTCCTTGAGTTTCAGGAACATGTCGAAGAACTTGAGGATCATCTCCACGTTGGATGAGGACTCCACGAGCATGTCTACCATCTGCCGGGCGATCATGCCATTCACCACGTTCCCTGTGGGAACTCCAGGTCAGTACAGCCCAGCACAGCATTCTTCCTTGAGTTACTATTATTATTATCATTATTATTATTATTTGGTCATGGGCCTGAACTCTGGGCCTGGGCATCGTCCCTGAGCTCTTCAGCTCAAGGCTAGTGCTCTACCACTTGAGCCACAGTGCCACTTCCGGCCTTTTCTGTTTATGTGGGGCTGAGGAATCAGACCCAGGGCCTCATGCATGCAAGGCAAGCACTCTACCATTTTCCCAGCTCCGACAGCATCCTTTCCTGAGTTTTCTTAGGCTAGCTTTCTCTCTCCAGCTCAGAACCTATGGTTCACCATTGGGCTCATGCTCCCAAACCAGCTTCTATATCCCCCTGAAAAGGGTTACTTCCTGATCTGTATCAGCCTACCGAGAGCCCACCTGCTTGTTTTGTGCTTTTCTCTTTTCTCTCCCAAATCTTTTTTTTTTTTTTTTGCATGGGGCTTGAACTCAGCACCTGAGCACTGTCCCTGAGCTCTTTTGCTCAAGGCTAGTGCTCTACCACTTTGAGCCACAGTACCACTTTTGGTTTCTGGTAGTTCATTGGAGATAAGAGTCTCATGAACTTTCATGTCCAACTCCAGTCCTCAGATCTCAGCCTCCTGAGTTGCTAGGATTGCAAGCATGAACCACCAGCACCCAGCCTTCTTCTTTCTCTTTTGGCAGTACTAGGGTTTGAACTCAGGGCCTCACACTTGCTAGGCAGGCACTCTGCCTAACACACCCTAACACTTTTTTTTTTTTTACTTTTGTTGTTCAGGTAGGGTCTATTCTTTTTGCTGTTGTTGTTATTGTTCAGGTTGGCCTCAGACCACAGTCCTCTTTAGATTATAGATCATCCTCTGCTGGAATTACAGACATGTACCACCATGCCAAGCTGTCTATATCTCTCACTAGCTGGGGTAATCATCAATAAAGCTACCTGTGGGTGACAGATATGCCTTGCATAATTTCATGACTACCCTGGGAGAGAATGTATGACTACTTGGTTTTGCGCATGAGGATCAGCTGATGAAAATTACCCACTCAACATAGCCAGTAGATGGCAGGGAGAGAGAAGATTTGAACCCAGATGCATAACCTCAGAGCTCATATACCAAAACCTTTACTGTACACAAAAGTCCTTAGATTGGCAGGAGGGAGGGGGGAAGCCAAGGATAAAACAGTCAGGACAGATGAAGACTATGGCAAACTGGGATTTTACATACTCTCTAGTTGGCCCGAAGCTCTAGCTTATTTTGGTACCTGTTAAATTTTTTTTTTTAATTTTCAATTAATATATTAAGGGACAGAATCTCACTGTGGAGGCCAGACTGGCCTGAAACTGGTCCTCCTGATTCAGTCTTCTAAATGCTGGGATTACAGGCTATTCTGTGCTTCTACCCCCCACTCCCCAGGTTGTCATTTACCTTCCAGTAGGGATAGCAGCATCACCACCATGTCCTTCTGTAGATCGAGCAGCTCCTTCAACAGCTCAATCTGGCTGGAGTCCTAGAGATCCACAGTCCCACTGTGTCAGGGCTGGTGTCTGCAGAGACACGGCTCCCACTCCCAGGTGCTTCTCCTCCCCAACAGGTCTGAGATTACCCCCTCTCTCCCTTCTTACCTCTGAGGGGACCCGAGTCCTGACATGTTCCTCGAAAGCAGGGGAGGGGGCAGAGATAAGATTGTGGGGGTTGGGGGTTGCACTGGGTGAGGGGGAAGCACTCCCAGCAGGAGATATAAGGGGCATTAGACTGACAGAGAAGGAAGAGGAGACATGGAGAACAGACATTCAGAGCGGAGAGAGAGAAAGAGTGAGCAATGCTGAAGACAGAGACCGAGAACAATGCCTGTTCTATGGTTGGGTGCTCCATATCCACAATCATTGGAAAAGAAAGACTGTGTTCAGGAGGACTGCTGGGGAGACAGCCACTGTGCTTTCTGGTAAGCCACTGTGGGACATAGAGGAGCACATGCCCTGCACAGTGCCTCCTGTGGGACACATGGAATCCTTCACCACAAAGTTCCGCCACCTGGTAGTTAAGTTGAGTCACATACCATTGTTAATATGTGATCATTGTTGACCCACAGGGCTGATTTCATATAGCTCTCTCTGACCAAGTGGAGAAGGCAAAGGAAGAGACCAGAAAAGTGGTAGGTAAAGTTCTTTCAACCCTCACACTAGCTTGGGGAGTTGCTAATTCTAATTCGAACACATTTGACATTCTGAATCTAAGGTTCTGACATATGAGGATCTGCATAGGGAAGAGGTGCCTACCTATGAACCAACCTACCTTCTCACACAATCCCTCCATTTTCAGTTGGTGCCCCCTCAACCATACTCTGAGTTTTCCTGGTTAACCCCACTTCCTGGTTCACAGGCCCAAGTCTAGCCAATCAAGCCCATAAAGCTAACCACACCTTCTTATTCTAAGGGAGGGTACATGACTAGGCTTGGTCAATTAGGTTTCTTTTTTTTTCTGGATACAATGATTGACCCAACCAGGAGCCCAATCAAAGAGAATTTCAGATCTTTTGGCTGGAGTTCTCAGAAAACAGTTCTTTTCCCATTGGAAGTCCAGCTCACCAATTTTCCAGTCTGTAAGCTTCTGCTTGAGAATAAAGCCAAAGAAGACAGGGAGACATATCTGCTGACAGAATTCTAAGCCCCGGATCTGTGATATTAACTGACAAATTCTTTCCCCTGAGCCACAGCACTTAGTGAATTAACTCTGAAGGACTTTGGTATCTGTTTCCACTAGCATTTTGAGATTACATCTACAGTCACTTTAACTGAACTGACATTGAGGTATTGGGCTCTTACTTCAGCTCCTATCAAAGTCAGATTACAGGATTTCTGGCAGTTTTTATGGTACCTTTGGGTCAATTAGAAGAAGAAAAAAAAAATCTCCAGGATGCTTTCTGTGGAGAAATGACAAGTAGAATACTTTACTGCCATCTGCTGGGTAACTTCTGAACTACACAAATATATTTATGATGCTAGGCTAGGGTGCTAGGATGTTCTGAGCTATGGGCCCAGGTGTAATGAATGCATAACTGTATGTGACTGTATGTAAAAGCCTTGAACTGTTGAATATACAGAAGCAGAGCAAATGGATAAAGCGCTTGCTAGGCATTGACAAAGACTGCAAAGACACAAGGACAGTGCGGAAAAGGGAAGCACAAAGATTCTGGTCCTTACATCATGGATGCCTGCCATGGGTGTCATCTGCCGCAGGCACAATATAAAAGCAACACTCCTTCAGTCCCCAGCCCTGATCTTAGAAGGGGCCCACTCCAATTTCAAGGCTGTGGGAACTTAAGATGACCTCATCAGAGAGAAATGAATACTACCCAATACTAAAAGCTCTGACCAGAAGGGGTGGGGCCCAGCACAAGCTAATAATGGATGTATAGGTGGAAACCTAGCTGATTGATGGGGCAAGGTCACACAGAGAGCCAATCTAGAGGGAAGACAGACTTGACCAAGGGGTGGGAACATGTTGGGAGCACTTGGATAAGAAACTGGCTAATGGGACCAAGACCGGACAGGGACTGCTGAGCAAATGGAAACAAGAAAGACCTCAAACCTGAGCAAGCTTCATCATCATGTGGGCAAACACGTGTAGGAATCCTACCACGGCGTCCCAGAGACGGCTATGTGCCAGGCTCTGCTGGTTCCCAGTGCAGGGGCCCTGGGGACAGAGGGAACTGTAAGCCCAGGGAAGGGTGCTATATGGGAGAATGCTCCAACCCACCCCACCACAGTGGGCAGGCCCTACCTGAATGTACTCTGTAAGGCTATTGAACACCTGTTTAGCCACTGACATAGCCTTGGAGAAGTTTCTCTTGCCCTGTTCCTCAATGACATCCTTGCCTGAGTAGTACCAGTAGAAATCGCTGATGGATTCCTATGGGGTGAGCAGGGTGTGAGGACACTCAGGGATCCCTCCCCCAAGTTTCAAACCACATCCCAGTGGTCTCACATCCTCACCTGCAACCGCAAGAGATAGTCCACTGTGCAAATGATGATGTTAATAGTAGTTGTGTTTCCTGTCTGTGTCCTAAGATAGTTCTGGAAATCTAAGGAGATGAAAAGGCATTTATTCATTGGTGGATCATTTACTCATTTATCCAATAAAATTTTGTTGAGTATTTTACCCCCGGTGCTGGTGGCTCACAACTGTAATCCTAGCTACTCAGGAAGCTGAGATTTGAGGATCGCAGTTCAAAGCCAGCCCTGGCAGGAAAAGCCAGAAGTAGTGCTGTGGCTCAGGGGTAGCGGGCTAGTCTTGTGCAAAAGAAGCTCAGGGACAGTACCCAGGCCAAGTTCAAGCCCTAGGACTGATCAAAAAACTTGTTGAATGCCCAATGCATACTAGGGGTACATGACCATTGTTTAGTAACTGTTGCAAATGACCTACTATGTGTCAAAGGGGGATAGGATCATTAAATATTGTTGAGAATCTACTATGCATCAGGTGTTGTGGTGGGACCTATTGTTTCTGTATTCATTTTCCCCCCCAATATTTTGTGTGTGTGTGTGTGTGTGTGTGTGTGTACATACTGGAGCTTGAACTCAGGGCCTTGCTTTTTGTTGTTGTTGTTGTTGGTTGTGGGGCCTGAACTCTGAGCCTGGGAGTTGTCCCTCAGCTCTTCAGATCAAGGCTAGGATTCTACCACTTGAACCACAATGCCACTTCCACCTTTTTCTGTTTATATGGTACTGAGTAATCGAACCTAGGGCCTCATGCATGCAAGGCAAACACTCTACCACTGAGCTACCTTCCTAATCCCTTTTTTTTTTCTTTAATCAAAGCTGATGTTCTAACACTCCCACCACATCTCTACTTGTGGCTTTTTGATGGTTAGTTGGAGATAAGAGTTTCACAGACTTCCCTGCCTAGCCTGGCTTTGAACCATGATCCTGGCATCTCAGCTTCTTGAGTAACTAGGATTACAGGTGTGAGCCACCAGCACCCAGCAACAGTTAGATTTCTATTCATTCCAATTTTGTCATGAACATTAATTTCCGGGAAGTCTGTGGTTTCCCAAGCACCTGCTAAGGGTAACCACAACTTTATGACTGCACATGTTTGTTATAGGAAGTGACATGAAGGAGAATGTCTTTGTACAGGATTTGGATGGTTCCTTTAATGTCACGAACTTTGGGTGTCACATGAGGTTATTTTTTCCCTTCAGCATTGTATTTAAATAAGCAGTTGTGTCATCTTTGATCTTGTCAAACTGGCAGAATCAGAGCAAAAATAAACTTTTTTTTTTTGTCAGTCATGGGGCTTGAACTTAGGGCCTGAGTGCTGTGCCTATGCTCCTTTTGTTCAAGGATAGCACTCTACAACTTGAGCCACAGTGCCACTTCTGGCTTTTTAGTGGTTAATTGGAGACAGGAGTCTCATGGACTGTCCTGTCCAGGCTGGCTTTGAACAGCAAACCTTCAGATCTCAGCCTCCTGAGTAGCTAGGATTACAGGCATGAGCCACTGGTGCCAGGCAAATTTTTTTTTTCAGACAAAACTCTTGTGTATATTGGGAAAGAATCGGAAGATCTTCCTCCTGACAAAACATTTCATGCCACAAAAGAAATGAATCAATCCAAGACTCATTTTAGGCTGGGGAATGGTGGTTCATGTCTATCATTCCAGATACTCTGGAGGCTGAAGATTTGAGGATCACAGTTTGAAGTCAGCCCAGGTAGGAAAGTTAGTGAGGAAAGCTCCAAAAAAACAAGAAGTGAAGATATGGCCCAAATGATAGGGTGTTATCCTTGATTGAAAAAAAATTTAAGAGACAAGCATTCAGGCACTGAGCTCAAGCTGCAGTACTGGCACAATTTAAAAGAAAAAGACTAATCTTAAAACACCAGAAAGGGCTGGGAATGTGGCTCAATGGTAAAGTGCTTGCCTAGCACGCATGAAACCCTGTGTTTGATTCCTTATTACCACATACACAGAAAAAGACAGAAGTGGCACTGTGGCTCAAGTGGTAGAGTGCTAGCCTTGAGCAAAAGAAGCTCAAGGACAGTGCCCAGGCCCTGAGTTCAAGCCCCAGGACTAGCAAAAAACAAAAACAAAAAACAGGAAGTTTTTTCCTTCTACATATTCAAAATACAGAAATTCACCCCGTTTACTGAACTTTGGTGGATGGAACCCAATCCTTACAGGAAAATGAAATGAGTTAAAATGCCCATTTGGGCAAATAAATTGTTTTGGCCACATTGTATTTTGGCATATTTCTTTGGGAAACTGTACTTGGCCAGAAGAGTTGAGTGAAGAGAAGGAGCTAAATCTCAGAAATTCCAAGAGGATTTTGGGAGGGAGGTAGATTGAAGCTGGACAAGACCAGGCTGGTTGGTGGACCATCATGGATAGAGGAGGAGGACAACTGGAGAGCAACTCAGGTAAGTGTGGCTGAAGCCTCCCCACCTCCCCCAAGGCCTTGATGTCCTCCCTACCCAGCCCACACCTTGTCCTCACCATTGTTATGTCCCTCACAGAGCAGCTGTAGGAACCTGAAGAGGTCTTGTGTGAATTCATCATCAGCCATGACCTTCTCTCCTGGATGGGAGGAAGGGACAGGGCCCAGGAAGGATCAGATGTGCCAAGACACAAGCACACACATGCACACAGCACATGCACACTGCAAACACATGCACGAAGTATGGAGGTGCTGGGAAGAGCAGCCACTAAACTTCAAAGACACTGTGAGGGCCATGGGCATCCATGACACCAGCAGGTCTTGACCTCAGAGTCCATGAGATCAGCAGATGGAGACCTGAGGGGCTCTTTAGTCATGAAGCTGGGGCCTCAAGTGTCTTTCTACAGCATCAGTGCCCTGTGATGTCACCACTTGTGTGACAAAACGTCTGACTTGGCAGACGTTCAGGCAGCTGATGTGCCCTCACCCCACCCCACCCCACCCACCCCACTCCCAGGCTGCAGCAGTTAATGGATTACAGAGGTTGGGGTCACTTTCACACAAAGGCTCTGAGCAGGAAAGAAAAGGATTGGGCTGGGATAAGAGAAAGATAGGGACTGAAAGCTAGCCAACTGGCCCAAATGCCTCAAAAGCAGCCAATCCAGGAGAAGCAGAGGGAAGATATATCAACATGGTCTACTCAGAATGGGCAACTGAAAGAAGCCAATCATGGTGGGCTGTAAGGGAGAAGGCGAGGTCATAAATGGGCCAATCAGAGCAGGCGCAAGGGGGGGGGGCAGGCGCGCACCAATCAGAATGGATGATTGGAGGCAACCAATCTGATTGGTGGATGGGAAAACCGCTGACCAATCAATCTGCGGTTGGGACGCAGTGCGCAGAGAAGGTGGGAATTGGTGGGGAGGTGTCACCCCACCCTGGGACTGGGGATCTGGGTCTGGAAGGCCTAAAATATCCAGTTGGAAAGGAACTTCTATGGTCTTTTCTTCTGTTTTTTTCTTTGGTCGGTTGTGGGGCTTGAACTCTGAGCCTGGGCACTGTCCTTCAGCCCCTCAGCTCAAGGCAAGTGCTCTACCACTTGAGCCACAGCACCACTTCCAGTTTTCTGAATCGTTTATTGGAGGTAAGAGTCTCACAGAGTTTTCTGCCCGGGCTGCCCTGGAACTGTGATCCTCAGATCTCAGCCTCCTGAGTAGCTAGGATTACAGACATGAGCCACTGATGCCTAGCTAACTTCTGTTTTACACATGGAGAAACTGAGGCTTAGGGAAGATAAGAGATTTAATTATTTATTTGTGTCGGTTGTGGGGCCTAACCTATGGGCCTTGACGCTGTCCATGAGCTCTTTAGCTCAAGGCAAGTGCTCTACCACTTGAGCTACAGTGCCACTTCTGGTTTTTTGGTGGTTAACTGCAGATAAGAGTCTCACGGACTTTCTTGCCTGGGCTGGCTTTGAACTGGTGTCCTCAGAGCTCTGAGCCTCCTGAGTAGCTAGGATTACAGGTATGAGCCACCAGCACTGAGCTAGATAAGAGACTTTAGTGCCACTTGTGATCAGTGACTCATTTGAGATCAGAATCTCTTATCTTGGGACTCCTGGTCCCAAAGCTTTCCACAGACAGTCAGACAGGTGCCCCCTGCCCCCCACTGGAGGGTCCCTCCATTCTTGGATGTCCCAGATCCTCAGCCCCTCAGGTAGAGGGGGAAGTTGGGAGTTAGAAGAGGAGGGATGGCAGCAGCACAGCACAGGGGAAAAGGGAGGGGGAATTACCGTTCTGGCGATTGATGACTGAGGCAGCCAACAGGATGGGAGGAGGAAGCAGGAGGAAAAAGAAAGACAGACACAGCAAAACACACAGTGACAGTCAGGGACAAGGACACAGGACACACAGAGAGAAACAGCCCCAGACAGAAAGACAGCCAGAAGGAGACAGAGGAGAGCAGGTGAGCAAGTAAAAGAGTAGGAAGTGAAGGTCCAAGCCAAGGAAGAGAAAGAACAGAGATGAGAAAGAGAGGACAGGGAGAGGAGGAGAGGCAGGAAGCGAGGATCAGGGTAGAAATGTTAGACACGTCAAAACACAGCAAAGAGAGGACTAATTAACCCGGATTAGGGACATTAATGAGAGAACAGCAACCAGGGCATGAGACTGGGGTACGTGGAGGGCGGGGTCCATAGGGTGATGGGTAAGAGAACACAGGACAAATGACACCCAAGGTGGCACCCATGGGGAGGGAGATCCTGAGGAATGGAGGATCCTGAGGGAGGGGGATGGCAGGACTGGGATCCATAATCCAGGAAGAATGAGGGGGAGTTTCTGGAAGGGGGTGCCTTGGAGGAGAGGAGCTCTGGGCAGTGGTGGTAGAGGGAAGGAAGGTCAATGTCCCCAGGGAAAGAGGGTCTCACCAGTGCCATCCTCATTCACCATGCCCAGCCCCTCTGCCTTGTTCTGCCTCTCAAAGGCATTGAGGTCCAGGACACTGAGGGAAGAAAGATTGGAGAGATGTCATGAGATCTCTGCCCCCTCCCCTCGATTCCAGGACCTGAAGGGCCACAGGAGACTGTGTATCGCCAGAAATCAAGAGGAGAGCTGTGCACTGACAGTTTAGGTCTGTAATCCTAGGTACTCAGGAGGCTGAGATATGAGAATCAAGGTTCTAAGCCCACCCAGGCAGAAAAATCCATGAGGCTCTTATCTCCGATTAACCAGCAAAAAGCTGGAAGTGGAGGTATGGCTCAACTGGTATAGCACCAGCTTTGAGCAGAAAAGGCCAAGTGAGAGACTGAGACCTTTAAATTCAAGCCCCAGTACTGGCTGGCACATACACATGCACACGTGCATAAATGCACACACACGCACACACGTGCGC
Organism: Dipodomys merriami; assembly: GCF_024711535.1. Lineage (NCBI taxonomy): Eukaryota > Metazoa > Chordata > Mammalia > Rodentia > Heteromyidae > Dipodomys > Dipodomys merriami. Next base: position 7,671,337 of record NW_027206091.1, on the reverse strand, counting down.
GCGCGCGCACACACACACACACACACACACACACACATAAATGGAGGCAGAAATGAGTAGACAGCAGAAGCAATGGGGACCTTGAGCCTCCCCAACCCCAGATCTATGAAGTAAGGCAGGGCCTTACTTCAGGACAAAACACCTGTCAGCTGAATGTGAGGAAGCAGAAACTATCAACTAACAAAAGCAACACAAGAATGGACAGAAGTCAGTTAATAACAAGAGGCAAAGAAAGGGCCATCAGTAAGAACCCAAATACCCTTGAGTTCTCAACAATCTCCTGGTTCTACCATGTGGAATTCATAATATTATTATTTTCTGTGTTAGTCCTGGGGCTAAAACTTAGCATCTGGGTGCTGTCCTGGAGCTTTTTTTTTTTTTTTTTGTCATCATGGGGCTTGAACTTAGGGCCTGGGTGCTGTCCCTATGCTCCTTTTGTTCAAGGCTAGCACTCTACCACTTTGAGCCACAGTGCCACTTCTGGCATTTTAGTGGTTAATTGGAGACAGGAGTCTCACAGACTTTCCTGCCCAGGCTGGCTTTGAACTGTGATCCTCAGATCTCAGCCTCCTGAGTAAGCTAGGATCATACATATGACCCACTGGTACCCAGTTTATATTATATTTTAATCAGAATAATTCCCTCTACTGCTTTCTCTTCCCCTGACCCACATTAATTCTTAGAATAAGCTCTCTGGCAGTTGAGCTTTTCTTTTCCTAGCCCACCAGAAGTGGCACCGGAAGCAAGGGCACACTGCCATACCCAGCAGGACTGAACTGGAGGATGGATATTAGACTCCACCTGCATGTTTGCATGAGTGCCTGGATACTCTGGAAGAAGCCCACTTCCTTCTTATCCTTCAGGTAGTCCAGCATTTTCTGCAGAGGAAGGGAGTGATGTGGGAGGCAGAATCAGAAGTCAGGGAAGTAGGCAGCTCCCACGTCCCTGAAGCCTCCTCCCAAGAACCTGTGCCTCTGGTACCTGCTGCACCTCTGCATTGCCTCCATTAAGGATGGAGATGCCCAACTTCAGGGTGGAGGACACCATGGCGCCCGTTTCACCTACAGGGAGCAAAGGGGGAGTAAAAGCAGTTCCTCTGATTGGCTGTTACCACCCAACAACCATCCAAGAGATGGGGAATGGTAGGGAGGTGGGGGAGGGGCAAAGTGTGCCTTCTGTGTTTACAGGGAATGGGAGCACTGGAGGGAAGGAGAACAGGTAGGGTGTCTCAGAGGAATAGAATGAACGTGGCACAGATGGGCACCTTTGCAGGCACTGATCATCTGTAGTACCATCTCAGCGGCCCCCCGGTTGTGCAGCCGTGACTGTTGATACAACAGCCTCTGCTTCTCCATCTCCTTCTCCTGGGGCAGAAAGGAGGCCATGAGCCCTAATGAGTCTAGCATGTCCCCCCACAGCCTCATCCCTCCACCTCTGCCCTCTGGGGGCCTGACACTTCCAGAAAGCACCCCCTTTCAATTGTGAGCTCTTCCTGTCCCTGGTGACTTATGTCTTTCATTTGTACCCTGTACTTAGAGCAGGGTCTAGGCACAGGGCTACACAGATTGAAGCTGGGCATGGAGCAGCCTTAACTTGGGCCCCATGAACTGCTTCTCCTTTATCTTTCTTCCTCCTCTCCCTCCTCCCCCTCCTCCTCCTCTTCCTCCTCTTCTCTATCTTTTTTTTTTTGGTCAGTCGTGGGGCTTGAACTCTGGGCCTAGGCACTGTCCTTCAGCTCTTCAGCTCAAGGCAAGCACTCTACCACTTGAGCCACAGCACTACTTCCAGTTTTCTGGTGGTTTATTGGAGGTAAGAGTTTCATGGACTTTCCTGCCCGGGCTGGCTTTGAACCGTGATCCTCAGATCTCAGTCTCCTGAGATGACAGACATGAGCCACCACACCTGGCATCCTTCTGGGGCGTGGTCCTGGTGCTCAAACTCTGGTCTTGGGTGCTATCTCTTGGGTGCTGACCATTATATATATAATGGTCCCAACTACCTGGCCCCAACCTACCTCAAAAGACACCTCAGCCTCTTCTTCTCCTTCAGCTTCACCATTCTCCCCTCCCTCCTCCATATGGCAGCTCTGGGGAGTGGCATCAATTAATGGTGATAAAAAATGAAGGAGATGCCCCATCTGTCCACCCTTAGCTCAGTCAGGGGCCAAGTACTACAGGGGCAGGAACTTACCTTTGCCATGATGTCAGCATATGCCATGTATAGGTAATCCTCATCTAGTTTACTGAGGAAGTAAGTAAAGAGAGAGTGTTTGGAACCCAGAGGAGTGGGGACTACATCTCCCCTATCTGATCACAGCTTCCTAACTGCCTTGGTAAAATCAACCCAGAAACATGAGGCTGGAAAAGGTCCTCACCTCTTTTCAGTCAGAGCAGTGCGGCTAAAGTGCAGGACCAACTGGTGCAAGGGGTCTGGCTTCTTCTCCTCTACTTCTTCCTCCTCTTCCTCCTGCTCCCCAGCTTTCTGAAGGAAGAGGATGAATCTTAGGGGAGGGGTTCCTGGAGTATCCTCTAGTCTTCTCTCATAGCCCTGGTAGGCTGGAGGGTTTGTTGTTGTTGTTGTTGTTTTGTCAGTCCTAGGGCTTGAACTCAGGGTCTGGGCATTGTCTCTGAGCTTCTTTTGCTCAAGGCTGGCACACTACCACTTGAGTCACAGCGCCCCTTCTAGCTTTTTCTGTTTATGTGGTACTGAAGAATCGAACCCAGGGCTTCATACATGCTAGGCAAGCACTCTACCACTAAGCCACATTCCCAGGCCTGGAGGCATTTTTCTCTTCGCCTGTATCATGTATCCTGGTGCTACTCAATACAAGGGATGCATTTCTATACTTCCCCTACTCCTCTCTCCCCCCCTTTTTTGTGATACTGGGATTTGAACTCAGGGCATCACACTTTTTACCACTTGAAGCACATCTTAGTTTTTCGGCCTTAGTTATTTTTCAGATTGGGCCTCACACTTTTACAGGTTTGGATTTGGCTCTTCCTACTTATGCCTCCCATGTTCCTCGGATGACTGACATACTATACAATGCCCAGCTTTATTGGTTGAGATAATACCTAACTTTGCGCAGGGCTTAGGGGTTAGGAGGGTAGCCCCAAAACATGATCCAGTGACTCACACCTATAATCCTAGCTATTCAGGAGGCTTAAATCTGAGGATTGTGGTTCAAAGCCAGCCTGGGCAGAAAAGTCCCTGTGAGACTCTTTTATCTCCAATTAACAACGGAAAAACCAGAAGTAGCCCTGTGACTCAAAGTGGTAGAGCACTAGCCTTGGGCAAAAGAGCTCAGGGACAGACCCTAAACTGGGAATTCAAGCCCCACAGCCAACAACAAAAACAAAAACACAACCAGTGGTTCACGCCTATAATCCTAGCTACTCAGGAGGCTGAGATTTGAGGATTGAGGTTCAAAGCCAGTCTGGGCAGGAACGTGTGTGAGACTCTTATCTCCAATAAACCCCAGAAAAACGGAAGTGGCACTGTGGCTCAAGTGGTAGAGCACTCACCTTGAACTGAGGAAGTGCCCAGGCCCAAAGTTCAAGCCCTTTGACCGACAAAAAAACAGAAACAAAAACAAAAACCCACATGATCCTACCCATTGTATAGTTGGGATTACAGGTGTAAACCACCAATTCCCACTTTCATAGCTCTTGATGTGGAAGGTGCCCTTACCCCATCTTGCCCCCACCTCCCCAGGCAGCCCCACTGCTCACTGAAAGGTCATCTATCATGCGGTCCTCAAAACTGTGGTCCTCAGTCAGGATCCATGCAGCCTTGTAGCTCTCCAAAAACATGTTACATGCCCGGTGTCTGCAAGGAAGAAGTCTGAGTGTTACTGAGACCCCACCTCTTCCACATTCCCCTGCCTCCCACACATCCCACCCCCCACATTCCACTCTCGACCATCTTCATGCCCCCATATATAATATGGCTCTCCATCCTCATGACTCCCAGATTCCTTTTTCCTTGGGGGCCCTTTGGGCTTCCTTCCTTCTTGGGGGCCTTACGTGGGCAGGTTGTACAGGGGTGTCATGCGAAAACAGGCCACAACTGCCCGCCGACGTTGTTTGGACAAGAGCTTGTGCCACACTGCCTTCTTGGACTTGTAAGGGTGCTCGGTCTGGAGGGCAGAAATCAGTCTGTCATGTCCCAGGCCTTGTCCCCCTCCCAGGCCTGGATGAAACTACACATGTGTAGCCACATCTGTATCCAGTACCAACTTCCCATCTTCAGCCCTGTCTCCAGACTCAAGGTATCTTCTTCTAGTAGGCCCCATCCCTGGTCCCAAAGTTTGATGTCCCCTTTTAGTTCTAGTTAGTCCTACTAACCGGATGCCAAATGGAACACTAGGTCCTTCTCATAAAGCCCTATTTGCATCCTAAGCCCCGCCTCACACTCAAGGCTCCAGCTGAGGCTCCACCCATAGACAAAAGCTTCACCTGTAGGCTCTACTCACAAGTCCAGGGCCAGCTCAAACCCCCACCCACAGACCTGCTACTCAGCAGTAAGAACTCTTGGGCCCTACCTACCTGCTCGAGGTGGTAGAGAACTGCAGATACTTCCTGGACTCTGCGTACAATTTTCTCTGGGTCATCAGCATCCTCCTCCCGGCCTGGGAGGCCCCGATACAGGGCCATCTGCCAGCGTAGAGATGGGGAGCCTTCGACCTAGGGTGGAGAGGCAAGGTACAAGGCCAACTGCATGAGGGATCTTCTTGCTTAGCTCAAATTCTCCAACCCCAGGGTCGCCCTCCTCAGCCGTGTGTCCCATTTCCACTGCCAGGCTTCCATGGAGGAATGTGATTAAGGTCCTTCCTCTATGCCTCAAAGATAGACAGTGCTGGAAGCATTTGCTATCATTGTGATTATTCTTCTGGCCCACCCCTTCCAGCTGCAGACTGACACATACCTTTCCCTGCAGGTTGAGGTTGTTTTGTAGGAATTCCCGGACCTCCTCATCTGTGTCTTTCTGGAAAGACATTGACCCATTGGGTCACTTGAGGCCCCAGTTTCATCTTTGGCCCACAGCCCTTTCCTCTCTAGACTCACCACCCCAGGACCTGCTGAGGGGTTGTATGTTGGGGGAGGACCCAAAGGTGAGCAGTGGTCAGAGAGGAGTGTTTGATTGACAAGGGAGTCATAGAGACAGCCTGAAAGGATAGAAGGATAGGGGTCTGGCAGGATGGAGGGGGAGAAGGACAAATCACCAAAGGTCAAACAAGTGGAAAGATGATAGGGGGTGAGAAGGTACAACGAGAGTCAGGAGACTTTTTTGGGGGGTGGGGTGGGGAAGGGCTGTGAGGGATTCAGCAAGGTCAGCAGAGATCACAAGTAGTAGGGAAGGTCAACTAAGCCACTGTGTTCAGGGGCCCAAGGAGAGGTCAATAGGGAGGAAGTTTCTTAAGGTCAAAGACCAAAGCAAGCAGTTATGGGACCCTGGAGGATGCTTTGGGATCCCAACAAGACTCAACAGATTCTAGGTGGAGCTGGAGATCCTGGAGGAGAAGGGGCCTTTGGAGTCCCAGGAGTCCCAGGACTCCAAGGGGTCCTCGTAATTTTTTTTTGCCAGTCCTGGGGCTTAAACTCAGGGCCTGGGCACTGTCCCTGAGCCTCTCTGTGCTCAAGGCTAGCTACTCTACTACCTGAGCCACAGTATCACTTCTGCCTTTTTCTGTTTACGTGGTACTAAGGAATCGAACCCAGGGCTTCATGCTTGTTAGGCAAGCACTCTACCACTAAGCCACATTCCTAGTCTGTCCTTCTGATCTTTAGCATTCCAGAAGCGTTAGTAAGTTATCAGATGCTTAGCAGGATCTTGGCGGGGACGGGGGGGGGGGGGGGGGGGGGGGCGTGTCTTGGAAGATTCTAAGAGGATTCCTGAGGTTGTGCTATACAAAAGGTAAGTGGGGGAGGTGTTTTAGGAGGCTCCTTTGGGATCTCAGAAGGCTTAGGGAGTTGGGTCAGTTGATCCCCAGAATCTTTGAGACCTCAGAGGTTTGGGTGTAGTTTTGGGAAAAGGATCATTAGGATTCTGTGGAGGGAGGGCTACTCAGGACCATAGGGGCTCAGGAGGTCCCTGAAAGTCCTTGTGTGTGTGTGTGGGGGCTTATCTGGGTGTCAATAGAATCCATATGAACAGGGTCCTGAAGATAAGAGGGAGTAAGCTGGAGTGAAGGCTTAGTGGGAGCCCAGATGTTCAATTCTGAGAGTATTAGGTTAAGTAGAGGGGTCACAGACTGCTCAGTGGGTCCCAAGAGATTTGGGAGATCCTAATGATCTTGGAGGACTCAGAGGAAGATCAGGGGCTCAGCAGTTTTAGCAGGTGGTGTTAGTGGGGTTCTGTGGTATGCCTTAGGAGTCTTAGAATTCTTATAGGTCTTAGGTTTGTGGTTTTACTGGGTGCCCATTAGGAAGCTTTTTCAGTCTGCTGGACTCTGAGAATTCTGTTCCTGGGGCTTGAACTCAGAGTCTAGTCATCGTCCCTGAACTTTTGTGCTCAAGGTTAGTACCCTACTACTTGAACCACAGCCTTCCTTCTGGCCTTTTGGTGGTTAATTGGAGATGAGAGTTACACAGATTTTCCTGCCCAGGCTGGCTTCAAACCATGATCCTCAGATCTCAGCTAGGATTACAACAATGAGCCACAGGCACCCAAATTCTAAGCCTGTTTAAAGTTCCAGGTATCCCAAAGAGCACAGGGTTCAAGGTTATGGTGAAAGACTTAGTACAGGAGAGCCTTCAGGGGTTCCATAAGATCCCAGGGTCCCAAGGGCTGAGCAAGCTGCTAGGTGGGGATGAGAAATCACCAGGGCATAGCGGGCCTTGGCCAGCCCAATGAGGTCCTGGTCAGTGGGGGCACACATGTTCAGGCCAATGGGTAACATCTTCTTGAGCGTAGCCACGATCAGCGAGGTCTGCACAGAGTACCGGTCCCCCCGGCGCTTTTTCTTGGTCCGTTCCTGGTCCGAGCCACCTGACTATGAGGACATAGTGCTCAGTGTCTGCTCATGTCTCAACTCCCTGCCCCAGTTTCAAACCTGTAGCCAACTACAGCCTGGGTGCCAGGCATCCTCCTTCCAACCCCCAACAGCCTTGACCTCAATCCACAAGGTTATTCTCACCCTAACCCCAGCCCTGTACCTCACATAATTAATTTTTTTTGGTAGGTTGCAGGGCTTGAACTCTGGGCCTGGGCACTGTCCCTGAGCTCTTCAGCTCAGGGCAAGTGCTCTACCAAATGAGCCACAGTGCCACTTCCGGTTTTCTGGTGGTTTTATTGAGATAAGAGTCTTATGGACTTTCCTGCCCAGGCTAGCTTTGAACTGTGAAACTCAGATCTCAGCCTCCTGAGTAGTTAGGATTATAGGCATGAGCCACTGGTGCATGGCTCACATAACTAAATAACCCAAACCCTTTCAAATGTCTCTCAAATGCTGAGCATTTTCTCCACCTTGGATGACCCTCTCCCAGAATCCCTTGCAAAATTCCAATACATAAAACCCACCATTTCCAACATGCACAACTTCACACTTCATGTCCCAAGACCAAGTTCCCAAGAATCAAATAAAGATGCAGGCCCACCCAAGAATCCCAAGAGATCAGAGAAGTTGGGGAGCAAAAAGAGAGAGCCACTGAGAGATGACAGACAAAGAGCTAAAAGAGACAGAAGAGGCAAGAGAGATATAAAAAGATCTGGAAGCAGAGACAACAGACATCCAAAGCAGTGTTCTGGAGTCTTGAGTGCAGGGCTCCCTGGCCAGGGTTGCCCTAAGTCATGCCAACAAGAAGCGTTGGTGACAAGCTTCGGCCAGCATGCCGTCCATGGCAGCTGGTAATACTTGAGCAGGACCCAAGTGCCAGGCACTCCTGAAGGCCACACATGCAGCATTGCATTGAGTTCTCACAAGGTCCCGGGCCTCAGGGCCACTGGCTGGATGTCATCAGAGGCTCAACAGGATGACACTTAGCCAAGGTCACACAAATTCTACCCAAGTCCATCCCATTCCAAGCCTTACACCAGTGCATGGCCACCGGAGCTGCCATCTCAACCATGCCCCTATCCCTCCCCTCACTCCCCTTGACCTCAGCCCATGATGCTTGAGGGAAAGCTGAAGGTTGCTTTTTTTTTTTTTTTTTTTTTGGGTAGCAAAAACCAAAAAAAAAAAAAAAAGATAAATCAACAAATCGCCAAAAGCCAAGAGTTGGGAAGGGAGGTAAATGGTGGGGGAGGGGGAAAGAGGAAAAGAAGGAAGAGACTGGGAACTAAGGACAAAGGGTGGGTATAGGAATAGGGGGTTTCTGGAGGAATGGGGAGCTTTTGGGGGAGAGGGGAAGGGGATTGGCCAAGAGCCATGCAAAAGGTTCCAGATGTGGGGCTGACCTGTACATCTCCCGCCTGCTTCACCGGGTTGCAGACAGAGACAAGAAGGGTTACCCCAGCCCCACAGAGAACCCCGGGCCCAACTCCAAATTGTTAACACCCCCCTCCCAGTTCATCTGCCCCACTCTGCCATCCCTCTTTTAGCTGGGCATTTCAGACCTTCAGTAGGGGAGGGTGTGTTTTTTTATGACCCCCAGTTTTGAGGAGGATGGGGTGGGGAGAGGATGGGCAAGGGAGGATGTGGGATAATGGAGAGAAGAGGAAAGGGGGGGGATGGGAAATGGGGGGGAGGAGGGAGATGAGGAAGGATATGGGGAGGCAGAGGAGGAAAGGGGGTGATAGGGAGGAGGAAGTAGGACATGGGACAAGAAGAGGTGCTCTGAGGGATACAGGGACTATAGTACAGAACAGGACAGGTAGCTCATTCTCTTTTCCCCTGCTAGGTCCTCTTCCCCAAACAAAGCCATTCCCTACCTTGGCCATTTTGCTTTTGTTGTCAGCAGTCAGAAAGGACATGTTATTGATCTCATTCTGGACCACGAAGTTCTGCTCCTCACGCTTGAAGTTCTGGAAAGGAGAGCAACATTGAGGCTCAGTCAGGGAGACTAAGAAGGAAATCATAGTTACTGGCTGAGGAAGAGAACAGCACTGTGGGGGAAGAACTCACGTGGGACTTGGACCAATAGATGAAGATTTCGCCCACCATCCTGAACAGCTCCTCTGCGTTGGGATTGGGCTCTGTCAACCAGTGCGCCCTAGGTGGGAAAAGGGATTGTTGGTGGGGGCAGGGATACCCAGAGAAGGGGGACTACTAAGAGAGATGATTCAGCCATTCTGGTGAGGAGGGAGGTTCAAGGAGCAGAAGCAGCTGGGCACTGGTAGCTCACACCTGTAATCCTAGCTACTCAGGATGCTGGGATCTGAGGATCGAGGTTGGACGCCAGCCCAGGCAGACAAACTCTCTATCAACAATGGACCAGCAAAAAGCCAGATGGAGGTGTGGCTCAAGTGGTAGAGCACTAGCCTTGCACCAAAAAAAAAAAAGCCAGGCAATGGGCTGGGAAGGTGGCTCAGTGGTAGAGTGCTTGCCTTGCATGCATGAGGCCCTGGGTTCCATTCCTCAGCACCACATAAGCAGAAAAAGCTGGAAGTGGTTCTGTGGCTCAAGTGGTAGAGCGCTAGCCTTGAGCTGAAGAGCTGAGGGACAGTGCCCAGGCCCAGAGTTCAGGCCCCACGACCGGACCCGCCGCCCCCCCCCCCCCCCGAAAAAAAAAGCCAGGCAAGAGCTCAAGGCTCTAAGTCCCAGCACTAGCACGCCTATAGGCATGCACACACACACCCCCCCCCCCCACACACACAAAAGAGTAGAAGGAAAGCCAAGGGGACTGGGTTGTTCTGGGCTAAGGTAAGAAAAGTCAGGGAGCAAAGAAGGAGGGTAAGAGCATCAGGTAGGGCCAGGTGGGAATGGAGGGAGAGTGGGGATGGTGGGCTGAGGATACACTGACCTGTTGTTGTCCACATAGCGGATGAGCAGCGGGTAGAGGGCATACAGGTCCCGGCAGAGGACTGAGAACTCATCTCGCACCAGGAGCTCGCCCTCCTCTGCTTCGGCCTTGGCTTCCAGGCGCAGCTGCTCCTCCTCAGCCACCACCTTCCCTGCCCGCTTGCGCAGCCGCCCTATGGTGGGGATGAAGTGGGAGCGAAGCAGCTCTGGCCGAGCACGGCTCACGATGGGCTGAGCAAACACTGCAGAAACATGGAGAAGGGAGGGGTCACTCATGTGTGACCTCTAACCTAGCCCCTCACCTCAGTTCTCAGCTTACAACTACTGACCTATTTCCTAGAACCTGCAGTTGTCATTTGACCTCCAACCTCTAACTCCAGCATCCTCTGATTCTTTTTTTTTTTTTTTTTTTTTAATCAGTCATGGGACTTGAACTCAGGGTCTGGGCACTGTTCCCAAACCTCTTTGTGCCCAAGGTTAGCATTCTATCACTTGGGCCACAGCACCACTTCTGGCTTTTTCTGAGTGGTTTATTGGAGATAAGAGCCTCACGGACTTTCTTGCCCAGTCTGGCTTTGAATGGTGATTCTCAGATCTCAGCCTCCTGAGCAACTGGGATTGCAGGTGTGAGCCAACAGTGCCCACCTTGATTCTACTTCTGACCCCAAGCCTTCATCTTTGACATAGTCCCATCCTGTCACCCATTCCCTGACCTCTGACGTCCAATTAGTAAATTCTAACCTGATAAGTTATCCTAAACCAACATGACTCTAACCTGTCTTTAACCTGTGAGCTGGTGTGCCTATATTCAGCATCTTGTCCCACTGTGATTTCTGACTATGACCCCTTGACTTCTGTGTGTGTGTGTGTGTGTGTGTGTGTGTGTGTGTGTGTGTTGTGTGTGTGTGTGTGTGTTTTGCTGGAATCCAGGGCTTTACCTATGTAGTCAGGGGCTCTACCACGAAGCTATATCCTCAGCCTGGCCTCTGGCTTCCTATGGCAGCTTCTGACTTGTGGCCCTGGACTCTAAACTACACTCCTGAACTCTTCTGATGGAGCTTCCAAACCAAGAATCCCAGTGTTTTAAAGAACTCATTTCCCTCCCTCCCTCCCTCCCTCCCTCCCTTCCTTCTTTCCTCCCTCCTTTCTCCCTCCCTCCTTCCCTCCCTTTCTTCTACTTTCCTTTCTTCCTTCTTCCTTCCCTCCCTCTCTCCCTCCCACCTTTCTTTTTCTTTCTTTTCTTTTTTTGCTGGTCATGGGGCTTGTTTATCTCCAATAAACCACCAGAAAACCGGAAGTGGTGCTGTAGCTCAAGTGGTAGAGCGCTCGCCTTGAGCTGAAGAGCTGAGGGACAGCGCCCAGGCCCAGAGTTCAAGCCCCACGGCCGAACAACAACAACAAAAAAAAGATATCCTGGGATTGGGAGGGCGGGAGGGCTAAGAGTGTAGGTCAAAGGCTAGGATCAGAATCAGGTTCTCGGGGTAAATTTGGGGTGGATGGAGTCCTTCAGGATGGACACTGAATTTCTGAAGGGCTAAGGATGCAGTCAGAGGTTAAGAGCTCAGTCAGAACCCTCATCCCCTTATACAAAGGATCAGAGGACTAGTTTAAGAGCCTGGCTATGAACAGTGATCAGGAAATAGGTCTTTTTTTTTTTTTCAGTCCTTCAGCTTAAACTCAGGGCCTGGTCACTATCCCTGAGCCTCTTTGTACTCAAGGCTAGTACTCTGTCACTTGAACCACAGCACCACTTTTGGCTTTTTCTAAGTAGTTTATTGCAGATAAACAAGCCCTATGACCAGCACGGTCTCTCCTGCCGGGGCTGGCTTTGAACCAAGATCCTCAGATCTCAGGCTCCTGAGTAGCTAGGATTACAGGCGTGAGCCACCAGCGCCCGGCAATCCCAGGATATCTTAAGATCTGGTTCTCTCTTTTGGATCATGTGGCCCAAGGACCCCAGCATTCCGTACCCCCCACTCCCTCTCCCAAATCTTCTTGCCCTCTGACCCACCAGCAAGCCGCTTCATCCATGAGGCCTCATCGATTCCCAGGTTGTTGACGATGATTCGCAGGATGTTCCCCAGCAGAGAGTTGAGGTGGTCAGAGGTGACCTCTGTGCAGGGAGGTGGGGCCCCGGCAGGCAGGGCTGGTGGGGGAGCCTCTGGCCCACGCTCCCACCAGCGGGGCAGGTAGCTACAGAGCATGGGGAGGGTGATCTCAATGACGTGTGGCATCTCTGTGTAGCGGGCCCCCGACTCGGCCAGTCCTCCAATATCTGCCATGAGCCGCTCCAACACTGGGATGTCAGGACACATTTCCTCCACGCTGTTAGGGAGCCCCAGGACTGGGGTGCAAAGAGAGGTTAGGTCATGCCAATTCATTACCCCAAAGCTGCAGTGCCCTGATCTCCCCCACAATACATTAGAAACCCCCATATAAACTGGTTTTCCAGAGCCCATCCCTCCAATGCCACCTTCCAATCCCAGCGTTTCTCACAGTATCCCCTAAATACTTCTCACCCCAGACCTGCCTTCCTCCTCCTTTCCTTTCCCTTCCTCCCTCCCTCCCTCCCTCCCTCCCTCCCTCCCTCCCTCCCTTTCTTTCTTTCTTTCTTTCTTTCTTTCTTTCTTTCTTTCTTTCTTTCTTTCTTTCTTTCTTTCTTTCTTTCTTTCTTTCTTTCTTTCTCTCTCTCCCCCTTCTTCCCTCGCTTCCTTCCTTCCTCTCTTTCTTTCCTTTCTCTCTCTCTCTTCCTTCCTTCTTTCTTTCCTTCCTTGTATTAGGGCTTGAACAATGTCCCTAAGGTTTTTTCTTTTTCTTTTGTTTTTGTCAGTTGTGGCACTTGAACTCTGGGCCTGGTCACTGTCCCTGAGTTCTTCAGCTCAAGGCAAATGCTCTACCACTTGAGCCACAGTGCCACTTCTGGTTTTCTAGTGGTTTATTGGAGACAAGAGTCTCACGACTTTCCTTGCCCCGGTTGGCTTTGAACCAAGATCCTCAGAGCTTAGCCTCCTAGTAGCTAGGATCACAGGCATGAGCCACCGGCACCTGGCCTGAATGTTTTTCTTTTGCTCAAGACTAATGCTCTACCACTTAAGCCATGGCTCTACTTCCAGCCTTTTTGATGGTTACTGGAGATCAGAAGCTCATGGACTTTTCCTGCCTGGGCTGGCTTCAAACTGTGAGCTCCAGATCTTAAGCCTCCTGAGTAGGACACCTGACAAGCCTTCCTTTCTAGTCCCTAAAATTATACTTAACTCCAGTCTCACTCCTAGAAAACTTTACTCCTAAAATTGTTCACACCCTACCCTGTTATGTCCATTCCCCCCCCAAATCCATTCAGTCCCCAATCTCATCTATCTGAGCCCCACATCCAAATTCTCTCTCTTGAAACAATGAACTTTAGCTCTCTTCCATTTGCCTGCCAGGGGCTGAGCCCTGGGGATTGCAAGCACGGCAAATTTCTTTTTTATTTTTTGGGGGGGTCCGTTCATGGGGCCTGAACTCTGGGCCTGGGCGCTGTCCCTCAGCTCTTCAGCTCAAGGCTAGCGCTCTCTACCAGTAGAGCCACAGCACCACTTCCGGCTTTTTTCTTTTTGCTTATGTGGTGCTGAGGAATCGAACCCAGGGCCTCAGGCATGCAAGGCAAGCACTCTACCACTGAGACACCTTCCCAGCCCTGAAGCACGTCAAATTTCTTTCTTTCTTTCTTTTTTGTCGGCCGTGGGGCTTGAACTCTGGGCCTGGGCGCTGTCCCTCAGCTCTTTAGCTCAAGGCGAGCACTCTACCACTTGAGCTACAGTACCACTTCCGGTTTTCTGGTGGTTTATTGGAGATAGGAGTCTCACAGTCTCTCCTGCCCGGGCTGGCTTTGAACCGAGATCCTCAGATCTCAGCCTCCTGAGTAGCTAGGATTACAGGCGTGAGCCACCAGCACCCGGCTAGCACGGCAAATTTCTAAAAGGAAAAGTTTGATGAAAAGAAAATCTTCAGACTGGGAATGTAGCTTAGTGGCAGAGTGCTTGTCTAGCATGCATGAAGCCCTGGATTCGATTCCTCAGTACCACAGAAACACAAAAGGATAGAAGTGGTGCTGGTTCAAGTAGAGTGCTAGCCTTGAGTAAAAAAAGAAACTCGGGGACAGTACCCAGGCCCTGAGTTCAAGCCCCAGGACTGGTTTAAAAAAAAAAAAAGAAATTTCCTGCCTCTTAGTCCCTGAGATACACATCTTATTTTAACACCTCCCTTTCCCCGCTTTCCTCCCGACTGAGATGTAATGTATTTCTATCTGGTTTGGTAACTGCTGAATTTCATATCTAATTTAGGGGCACGTCCATAGGGGGCGCTCTATCTATACTTGTTGAATGAATGACTGAATGAACAACGAAGAATGAACCTATGTCTTTCCTTCCACACTCTGAGCTCAAGGATGCTGGAAAGTCCCTATATGCTGGATGGTCACCATCTCCAAAATAAACCTCAGGCTCCAAATTCCAACCCTGATTTCTCAATTCTGATTTAATGGCCTTTGGAGTGGCCTCTTGGGCTCTAGGATTCCTGAGTATGTGGTATCCCTGCCGTAGGGAATCCTCAGTCTTTGATATTTCAGACTTGGAGGCAGCATGCTAAGCAGAATGTGCCTCCCCCGCCCCCCCTCCCCCCCAGTCCACACAACTCACTGGCCCTCTCCCGCGGTGACTTTGTGGTGTACACGGAGCAGGCATTGTACTCATTCAGCTGAGGTTCCAAAAATGCCACTGGCATGGCTGCAGCCAAGCGGGCCAGGCACTCCCCAAGGGCTGGCCGTAGCCTGGAAGAGAAACTGAGCTTAGCTTCTTCAAGTCCTGGGTCCTAGTCCCATCCTACATAGAAATGCTTTCTCCCAGAATCCTTTGGAACAGAACAGTGGGCCACCCATGAGTGCAGCCCAGTCCTTTGGGAAGAATTTCCCTGCTTGTTGTAATGCTCCTCCCCAGAGTTCTTAGCATGATGTGGCTCCTGTACACTGCTCCATTCCTGCATGTTGCCTACTACAGCAAGCTTGTTTCCAGAAAGAAGCTACGGGGCTGCTAGAGCCTGGCTCTCATAGTCTACCAGGCCTTGTGGCTTCCAGCTCTTTAGCTAGTCTTCCCTTGACTTCCCTCGTGTGGCCATCATTGGAACTGCAGCTGCTTTAGAGTTGGCCAGTGCAGAAATTATGACCATCCCCTCTCCCCCCCCCACAGTTTTTCCCACATCACCCACATTTCTAATCCATGTTCCTGACCTTTCTATTCCAATCCTATACATACCCAAGTCTCAACCTATGTCCTTCCTCTCCTTACTTTTCCACATACGGGTTCCTGGTGGTTCCCAGTGAGTAGATACTGCACAGTGTTCGGTAGCAAGAGACCTGGACATCATCCACTGAGGAGAAAGAGAGAGGGTCTGGGATGAGCCCTTCATGCTCACCCCTGCCTTGCCTTAAATCCATTGACAATGGAGAATAGTGGTGGCCATCCAGCCTGCTTGTCATATATGCTTTGTGACCTGAGCAAGAACCAGTTCTCTCTCCTAGCCTGTTTCTCTGCCTATAAAGTGGGAATAATTATGGCTGGGGGCCCTTGTTTAGCAAGCATAGAACCTGAGTTCAATCCCTAGTGCCACCAAAAAATTAACAAATAATGATCAATGTTCACATGACCCCATGTGACCACAGATGGAAATCTTTTGAAACAAGGAGCCAGAATTAATCTTTGTTCTTCCTTGTTTCTCTTGTATATTTTATCTCAAGGACAACATGCTGATACACAGAGGGCCTCTTCTAGAGCTATAGTGGGCTCTGAATTGTAGCTTAGTGGTAGAGTGCTGGCCTAGCATGCACGAAGCCCTGGGTTCGATTCCTCAGTACAACATAAACAGAAAAACCCTGAAGTGGCGCTGTGGCTCAAGTGGTAGAGTGCGAGCCTTGAGCAAAAGAAGCTCAGGGACAGAGCCCAGGCCCTAAGTTCAAGCCCTACAACTAGCAAAAAAAAAAAAAGAGCTGTAGTGTCTCCTCATTGCTTTGTATCCTTTTTGGTTTGTTCTACTGGGGTTTGCACCCAGGGCCTTGCACTTGCTAAGCAGGTACTCAATAACTTGAGTCATACCACTAGCCCTTTTTGCTTTTGTTACTTTTCAAATAGGGTCTTGTTTTTTCCCTGGGTTGGCCTGGGCTGTGATCCTCCTATTTACATTATCCACATAGCTGGGATGACAGGTGTGAACCACCATGCCTAGCTTTTTATTGGTAGAAATGACGGTCTCATCAACTTGTTCCCTAGGGCTGACTTCAAAGCAAAATTCTCCTGATCTCAGCCTCTGGAGGAGTTGGAATTACTGAGCTACTGTGCCCAGCTCCTCCTTTTTTTTCTCCTCTCCCACTGCCTAGAAGAAGAAAGTAGTAAGGCATATTGGAGACCATGTGGGATCATGTGGGAAAGGCAGCATTCCATGGAAAGCAGAGAAATGAGATAGCAGGAACCTGGGCTTATGACTTTAAGACCCGCCTACAAGTAGTGTTACAAGAAAAGGAAAGTTCTAGCTTGTTTGAGCTGCAGTGACTTAGGGTTTTTGGTCAAGCAGCTGAACTCACACTTCAGTTAACTTTTACTGTCCCCTACCATTCACTTGGTGCTTTACTTCCAACAAGAAAGCCATACATTTACCCGGGCGCTGATGGCTCACATGTGTAATCCTAGCTACTCAAGAGGCTGAGATCTGAGGAGTATGGTTCAAAGCCAGCCTGGGAAAGAAAGTCTGTGAGATTCTTATCTTCAATGAACCACCAGAAAACTGGAAGTGGCGCTGTGGCCCAAAGTGGTAGAGTGCTAGTCTTGAGCAATGGTTCAAGGACATTGTCCAGGTCCTAAGTTCAAGCCCCCAACCACCACCCCCAACAGCAACAAAAAGCCACAAACTTAAACACCTGGGGACCATGCCAGGCACCAGCCATGGGTGCTGTTACTGGCCAAGCTGACCCCACCTCCACCCCTGCTCAGGGGTCCTTACAGATGACATCATCTCCAAACTGATGCTGGGCAATGTGCTGGAAGAGGGTGGTAAGGACAGGCAGCAGGGCCACAGTGGTGTAGGTGAGGTTCTGGCCCACGCCCTTCACTTGTGTGCGTGCTTGGGACACCTTGCCCAGCCGCAGGTTCTCCACCATCTTCTCGATGTCCTCCGAGGCGCTTTCGAAGAAGGAGCGGAGGCCAGCCTTCACGATTTCGGGGCCTGACTTCATCACCGTCCTAGGAGGAAAGTGGAAAAACCCTAGTTCTAGAATCAGCAAGTACTAATTTCAGACAATGTAAGAAGGGGGTGGTGGCTAAGGTGGGGGGGCTACATAGCCCTACCTGGCATCCAGGGAACGTGCCAGAATGTGAAGACAGTTGACCACAGCAGGAGCATCCGTCCCTGGATGGGAAAGAGGTGTCAAGAGCAGGAAGGAAGTACCTCCCTCCATCTCCACCCTACCTTTCCCTCTCTGATCCCACCTCCGGTTAGGTCAACATGCAAGCCCACCCTCACCTCACCAGGGCTCCCCCCTCCCCAGGCCTCCTTCATTCCAGCCATGAACTCTCTGTGCTGTCAATGTCTAGGAAGAGTGGGTTGGCACAGCCCAGGGCTGTCTCAGTTACTGTCCTGACCCCAGGACCATGCAGTCCCCATCCAGAGGAAGAACAAGGAAGGCCAAACCTGGATAGCTTTCTTCCAGTAGGGGTCAGTGAAAAAAGAAGAGAGATCTGGCAGATGGGCTTAAGAGCAAGGCAACTTACCAAAGAGAGAGACACGATGGCGGACAAGGGCAGCCAGTTTGCAGAAAAGGCTGAAGAGAGAGAATGGGACAAATGGACAGAAGGACAAGAAACCAGGAGACAAGGAGAGCATGAAGAGGAGATAGGGGAAGAAAAGATAAGGAGAGAAGACAGAAGACCAGGAGGAAACCAATTGACAGAGAAGGGGAGGGACAGAGAGATGAACAAGAGTCACAGGCAATAAGTGGCATGTGCCATGCTGTGGGGGGGGGTGCTTTTGTCAAGGTGACCTGGTTGTCCATCTGAGAGTGTTGCATCCTGGGAAACCCATCAGATACAGGAAAACCTGCACAGTAAGTTACCCTTGCCTGTCATTGCTTCTGCTTGGGGAGTTACCACTGATTAGCATCCAGCATGAAGCCTGAAGGCCGGGCATCAGTGGCTCATGTCTACAATCCTAGCTACTCAGAAGTAGCTCTAAGACTCATGGTTCAAAGTCAGCCCAGGCAGGAAAGTCTGTGAGACTTTCATCCCCAGTGAACCACCAAAAAGCCAGAAGCAAAGCTGTGGCTGAAGTGAAAGAGCACTAGCTTTGAGAGAAAGAACTAAGGGACAGCACCCAGGCCCTGAGTTCAAGCCCCAAAACTGACATAAAACAAAAAAAGGGACCAAGGTTGGGAGTAAGGAGTCCAAGATATCTAGGACCCTGTGAGTTTGGGGTCAGGATCAGAGGTCACAGGCCATTCACCTGGTGATCATTTCTTTCTCCTTGTTGGAGGCATGGCCACCACTACCCAAGACTTTGGCTGGCGTGGACAGGAAATAGAGGCAGTGGTTGGTGAAGTATTGGTTGATCAAGGGAAGCAGGATCTAGAGATGGAGGGGAAGAGGACGGGAACCAGTGAGGAATGCGAAAAAACCCTTCAGTTCCCCAGCTCCCTCCAGCTTTTGAGCCTACCTCTCACCTTTGCAAAAAATTTGATCTCCTGTTCATGTGGGGATTTCTCCACTCGCCCACTGCTGACCACAGCCTCTATGGGGGCGGGAGGGGGGACATAAAGGTCATGGTAGGTTCTTGGTGAAGGGACTTAGCATGTTCTGATGGGAGAGACTTGGGTGGCAGTAGGAAATGATGGGACATACATTCTTGGTATGAAATCAACTCTGTTAGCTTTCAGTTAAGCTCCTCTTTGTCTGATCCCTGCTAGGTCTTGGATCAAACCCTTCCTGAAGCTGAAAATGAGGAGGAAGGCAAACTGAAACAGAGGTTTTATTCTTTTTGAACTTTGCCACGAGGTTGAGCAAATGAATCAATGAAATCAAATGGAACTAGAAGTTGGTATGGATTAGAGTTCATTTTGAAATGAAAATCTACTTCCAAGTAATAAAACTATTAAAACAATAATATTGGCTCTCAAGTACCAAAAGGCAAGCTGGGTTGCTGGTGCCTCACACCTATAATCCTAGCTACTCAGGAGACTGAGATTTGAGGATTGCCAACCCCAGGCAGAAATGTCCATGAGACTCTTATCTCAAATTAACAAACAAAAAGCTGAAAGTAGAGGTGTTACTCAGGTTGTAGAGCCCTCACATTGAGCTAAAAAGCCAAGTGAAAGAGGCCCTGAGTTCAAGCCCAACTATTAGGGTACATAAACATACATGCACACAAGATTCTTTTTTTTTTTTTTTGCTGGGCCTGGGGCTTGAACTCAGGGCCTGGGCACTGTCCCTGAGCCTCTCTATACTCAAGACTACTGTTTTACTACTTGAGCCACAGCACCACTTCAGCTTTTTCTGTTTATGTGGTACTAAGGAATCGAACCCAGGGCTTCATGCATGCTAGGCAAGCACGCTACCACTAAGCCACATTCCCAGCCCCACAAAACTTTTTTGAATTGTGTCTAAATTACAACCAGCTCCACACTCCCAGTTCTCCTTTATCTGGAGCTATTGATTTCTCAGTCCCATAACACTGATCACCTAACCCAGTAAGTGATTTCATTTCCTGTCATGTTAACTGACTCCACCACAAGAATGTAGGTGCAAATGGGCAGGATCAGTGTCCCCAGACAATGGTGTCTGGAATATAGTAGATGCTCAGTAAGTATGAGCTGAAGGGAGAAGGAGTAAACTGGTTTTTCTAGGCGAGTCTTTGTAGGTGTGGTAGAAATCGGGGGCAGGGAGGGGGAATTCGTCATACCCAGGTGGGCAATGAACTCTTGGGAAATATCCATCCATCGTAGTAGCTGCTGCAGGAAGCCAAATGCGAACCGCTTCTCAATGGAAGATGTGTCCAGCTCCATGTCCTTAAGACCTCTGTGAGGCAAGGCAGGAAAAGGTCAGTTCACACAGGTCCTGTCCAGCTTTCTCACTCTTTCCCTTGTGAGTTATAGGCCCACAGATACTTTCTGTACCAGGCTTCTACTTCATCCCAGGTCCTGGCTCCTCTAGGCATCTCCCCTAGCTCTGCCTGCTAAGCCTTCTCTCTGGTCAGAGTTGATAGCCTCATCCCCTATGGCTCCACCTCTACCACAAGCCCCACCCCAAGCACATCCCTTCTGATTGGGCCTCCACCATGGCTCCACCCTCTCCTCCACCCCGCCTCTCCTCCTCCCCACCCCTCCCAGCTCCTGCAAGTGGCTTCCACCCAAGTTCTTAGCAGCCCTCTGGCCAGTCCCCGCCCTGCTGGCATGCCTGGTAACAGCATAGCCGTTCATCTGTAGGAACTTCAGCAGCTCCTGGGCCTTCTCTCTATCTCGTGCCTTCTCCTTGGCAGTGAGTGTGTCATAGGGGACCAGCAGAGGATGCGTCCCACCCCCTGAGAAGGCAAAGATCAGAAATCAGGACCAGGGCCATTCTCATTTGAAATGGTTCCTGCGCTTGAGGGTTCATATTAATTACAATAATAAAGATAGAGATAATAGAATAGCTTATGATGCTGCTATCCCTGTCCACCCTGCCCATGGGGTGGTAACCCACTTTTATTATTCCCTTTCTACAAAGGGAAACATTGAGGGGGTGGAAGAGCAATTGTCAAAAATCATACAATGACAATGACTGCCAGGACTGTAACCTAGGCCCTTGTGACTCTGGACCTGTGGCTGGGGGCTTTGGGGAAGGTGCATGTGCTGGGGTATGGGCACCCTCACCCTTGGCCTCCAATTCTTGCTTCTTCTTCCGCCCCCAGGTATTGTGGTAATTCTCTGCCAGTTGTTCTGCCATAGCCTAGGAGTGGAGGCAAGGATCTGATTCAGAGGATGCTCTCCCATCAGATGTCCCCTCACATTCCCCCAAATAAAAGATCAGAGGTCTCACCTGCAGCTCTCGGGACAAGGTAACCCCACTGAGATCAGGAGGCTGTGGATTGTAGCCTTCTCTGGGATCATAGGTCTGAGAGGGCAAGAGTGAGAAGGGGGATTAATGGATTAGCAGGAAGTGCAGGCCCCCAGAAAACTCCTCTGATCCCCTTTTTATTTTTTTAAAAATTTTATTGTAAAGGGATGTACAGAGTGGTACAATTACATAAGTCAGGTATTGAGTACATTTCTTTTTGAACAGTTTCACCACTCCCTCATTTTCTGTTCTCCTTCTTAAGGCCCTGTTTTGGAATCATCCCTTCCTCTCTTCTGCTCCGTGTGTGTGTGTGTGTGTGTGTGTGTGTGTGTGTGTGTGTGTGTGTGTGTGTGTGAATGCATGCATGCGTGTGCACGTGCGTGCATGTGCTGGTACTGGGACTTCAACTCAAGGCCTTGTGCTCTTGCTTGGCGTTTTCTACTCAAAGACTAGCACCCTGCCACCTGACACACACCTCCACTTCCAGCTTATTGCTACTTAATTGGATATGATCCCCTGGAATTGTCTGCCTAGGCTGGCTTTGAACCGCAATCCTCACATCTCAGCCTCCTGAGTGGCTAGGATTACAGGTCTGAGGTACTAGCACCCACCTGTCCTTTGATGCTTAAGAACCCTCAAATTTTTCTGCTTCCCTTTTCTCCTTTTCCTTTTCTGTTGATCTTACCTCTCCTCCTCAGCCTCTCTCCCTTCTCCACTTCATCTTTCTCTAGCTCCACCCCTTACTCAGCCTCTTGCCCCTTCCCTTGTGGCCTTACCTGTGCAGTTTGGGAAATCTTCCTTGTTTTCTTCTTTTCTGTCTTCTCCTCTTCGCCCTCCCTGGCCTTCTCTATGGTCCACTCCCAGGCAATCATGGCCTTCAAGGACTCTTTGATAGGCCAGCGATAAATCTCTTTGTCCTGGGTAGACAGGAGGGAGCAGAATTGGTAGGATGTGGCAAGAAGGAGCCCTTGGTTTAGCTTCTCTGGCCTCCAAGGAAATTCCCACCATGTGTCTAGAACTAGTCCATCCAGGAGCAGAAGCCAGAAGTCTGTCTGTCTATCTGCCTGCCTCTGTATTGGGGGTTTGAACTGATCCTTGAACTTGTTAGACAAGTGCTCTAGCACCTGCACCACTTTTGCTTTTGTTTGTCAGATAGTGTTTTATGCCTTGAAACACCCATACTCACATGTCCCAGTCTTAGACCGAGAGTCTCCTGAGTAGCTGAGAAGACAGGCATCTACTACCATACCCAGTGGGAACTCAGGTCTCTTATCTGCTCTGTAACTGAGCATTCTAAGCACATACTCAGGATCTCACTTACATGATCTCAGGATCAAGGAATCAAACTCATCCTCTAGAAACACTAGGATTCTGGGATCTCTCAGGAAGGCAACTAAGTTTGACTGAGGGCAAAGTTCATGGCTAGTGAGCCCTAACTACAGGTCTATTGAGATGCAAAACCTGGAAGGCTACCTCATTGCTTCCTAAACCTCTCAAATTTGGGAGTTTTCAAAATGAAACAACGTTGGGCCCCAAGATTGGGTCACCTTTTCAGAAAAGGTCTTGTAGGGTCTCAGCATGGGATGGGTCTTTTGCTCCTCATCTATGTTCTCTCCATAGGACCAGCTGTTTTGGATCTAGAGGTGGAGGCAGGATAACATGTAGATAACAGTGTGAGGGGACATAAAGTGTATGTGGGGGGCCCTGCAGGGACTGAGGCTCCCAGAGATCCAAGGGGTCTTAGGGACATCTGGGGTTCTCAGGGAAGATAGATGGTGGGCAAGGGTGGGTTTTCTGGGGATGGGGACTATGACTCCGACCTTGTCGAAGGCCCACTTCTCATGTGAGTACTCTGCAAACTTGTTAATGAAGGAGTCGAGCTTCTCTGGGATGATCACACTGTTGGAGGAGAGGGACCAGTAGGTGTGGGGGCTGGGTGTCCCTCTATTTCCCCAGCTGAAGCTATCCCCCCAAGTCCTCCTATTCCCAGGCCTCACTTGAGGGTCTCCACAGGCCGGGGATCAAAGTTGCCTTCAGCATCCACTGTGGCTTTTTTCTCTGTCTTGGATGAGAAGGAAGCGTCCACGTAATCGGGAGGCAGGGCCCCTGCGATGGCGCATAGACAAGGCATGGCTATGCGGTACAGCTCCTGGTCGTACTTCTGCAGAGGCCAGAAAGAAGTGGAGGTTGGGGGGGGGGTGCATGTGGCAGTCACAGCAGGCCTTGCTGAGGCCTTCATCCCTGGAGTTTCAGGAACTCCAACTCATATCCTCTGTCAACCTCCCTCCCCAAATTCACAAACCTGTATTGTGGTTCCTCTCCCTAGACCCCTCAGATTTGAAGAAGTCTCCAAGCTTGGATCCCCAAACCCTTTACACAGGTCCCCTTGGGATGGCTCTGTGTGCCCAGACCTTATGTGCCAGAGAGTCAAAGATGCCCCAGAAGAGTTTGCGTGTGAGGTGCAGCTCTTCCTCAGAGGTGACTCCAAAGTTGGCCCAGCCCGTGGGGAGGCAGTAATACTTCCAGCAGCGCTCATAGTGGTTGGTGAGAAGCTAGTGGGAGCAAGAGGGGGCACGTAGGAGGAGGCATGAGCAGACAGCAAGCAAATGAAGGCTCCAGAGGCACGCACTTGCTGGTGTTTGCAAATGATGTCTAATAAGGGAAGGAATGCTGGGCTTCCTGAGGAAATGGTCCTGGACAGTTGGTTAATGCAAAGTTAGCATTCTCATTTAGAGCTAGGATGGGCATTAAGTTAGAACTGGATTTGTCTTTCCTTTGCGGAAATAAGCATGCTAATAGTCCAGGGAGAGGGTGGTGTGCAAATATGGAAGAAGTGATCTGTGCTTATGCAAATTAGTATGCCAAATTGAAACATAAACAGTACCCCATGCAAATATATGGTAATTGAGAAGTGGGCCTTTGGTGTCCACTATGCAAACTTGAAGCATGGAGATAATTTAAGTATATTATGCAAAACAGGCTCCAGATATCTGAGTTAGGGGTATCTCCTTATGCAAACTACTATGCAAATGGTAAGAAACAGGAGAGACAGTGTGCAAATATTCAGAACAGCTATGGTACTGTTTATTCAAATAAATATACTCATTTGAATAGTGAAAGGCTGGTGGTCTGGAATGAGGAATAAAATGCTAATTAAGGAAAGTGGTGTGCCCTATGCAAACATATGCTAATTGAGGCGGGGGTTGGCTCATTTGGTTAGTCAAATTAAGCTCTAATTAGGGAATGTTAGAGGCACCAATGACGCAAAGTGAATGTCCTGGGAATCCTGGGAGGCAAATGAAGATGCTAATTGGTGACTATGGGGACTCTGACCTTCACGTGTTTAGGCTGATCCCAAAGAGCCCCCTAGTCCAAGGGCAGAGCCAGGCAGTGAGCAAGGCATGAAATGCACCTGCCAAAGAAAGCTTGCTCTCACCTTGAGTGGCATCTTGGCGAACTCGTTCAAGATGGGTACATCAAACACCAGGCGCCGCAGCAGGTGCTGTAGCATGGATGGGCGGATGTACCTGGAAGGTTATGCATAGGGTACTCTGACCTGGAGGCCAGCCCTGCCCTGTGGCTACACCCTCAAACTGGCCCTGCCTCCATTCAGACCACACCCCCAGAGCAATCCAGCCAAACAACTAGCCACACCGTGTCATGACCACGCCCACTCCCGGGTCTCAGTCCACCTGCAGAGTGCCATGAGGCAGTCCTCGATGACATCGCGTTGAGCCTTGGTGAGGGAGCGGCCCCGGGACAGGCGGTACACAGTGTGCAGCATGGAGTCCACCATAATGGCCCGGTGCTCGGTTCCCGCAAACAGGGGTGCACACTTGGTAATCAAAGGAAGCACCGCCAGGCACAGGTAACGGTTCAGAGCCAGCGCCATCTCTGTGGTGCTGAAAGTGGCCTGGGGCACAGAGTGGGGATATCAGGCCCACTGTACACCCCGGGGGTGATCTTGGTACCTGTCCAGATAACTCTGAGTGAAGGACTCAGGCTTCTGATTATTTTCCCTAAATCTTGCTTCTCTCAGTTTCTACTCCTCGTGCTTATTATTTGGGAATCAAAATTTTAACACAGACAGATTGATAACACACACACACACACACACACACACACACACACACACACACATCAGTCAACAGTGGTTCACACCTGTAATCCTAGCTACTCAAGAGGTTGAGATCTGAGGATTAAGGTTTAAAGCCAGCCTGGGCAGAGAAATCCATGACTCTTAACCTCTAATTAACCACCAAAAAGCCAGAAGTGGAGATACAGCTCAGGTGGCAGAATGCCAGTCTTGAGCAAAAAGCCCTGAATTCAAGCCCTAGTACCATCACAAAACAAAAAGAAAAAAATCACACACACACAGACACAGACACAGACACAGACACAGACACAGACACAGACACAGACACACACACACACACACACACACACACACACACACACACACACAAAAGCCAAGGAAAGGTTGATAGGATGGATTTCTTATTCCTAGTTTGAAGACATTACCCTTCTGTGCGCTTATTTCCTCTGTAACCTTTATCTTTTATGTAATAAGATAGAGATCTCATTTACACATATACATTTGGCAGAGCTTTTGGGGGAGTGGAAGGGGCATGATACTAGGGTTTCCAATTCAGGATCTCCTTCTTGCTTGGCTTACTAGGCTTACTAGGATCTCTACCACTTTAGCCATGCCTCCTGATTGCTGGTTATTTTTGGAGATGGTGATGGGAATTAAGATATGTTCTCAATCCCAGGACAAGATGCTGCTGTGGTCATCCTGTTATATCAGTCGCAATGGGCAGGGATGGTAGCCAGGCTGGACGGGCCGCTTACCGTGTCCAGAGAGGCAGCTGCCCTCATGTCAGGAAGGAAGCCCACATCCAGTACATGTAACAAGAAGTCCTGGTTATCAATACCATACACTCGGTCCAGGAAGAGCACTATGGATGCCTTGTGGTCAGGCACGAAGGATGCAGACATCTTTGGCTGGACCAGTGCCCCATCTGTAGACAAAGATGGCCAGGGCAGAGTGGGGGGAGTCATGGATGCCCTTCAAATCCCTTGGCTCCCTCCTTAGCATTCACTCCCTTGATATATCCCAACCTTCCTACCTTTGCCCAGTGTAGGCATCTGCAGTGGGAGGCTGATGATGCCCACAAGGTCATCCAAGGGCACAAGAGATCGTAAGATAGCCCGGATCCTCAGAGCCTCCCCCTTGCCAGCTTGGATTAGCTAGAGGTGGTATGAAGATGGATAGACATATCATCAGAAACTTGTGCCTAATTTGGAGATGATCCCATTTTACCTCTGATGCAGTCACAGGTACAGCAAGCCTCCTTTTATTATTTCAAGAGAGGGTCCAACTATGTAGTCCAGGTTGGCCTCAAATTCTGTCTTCCTGCCTCAGCCTCCCAAGTTCTGGGATTAAAGGAATGGGCCACCATCCCTGTCTAAACCTTCTTTTTCAAGGTACTATCTGTAGTCCCAACTCCTCTGCTTGTGCCTCCCCTGCCTGACCCCTCTAGGTTATCAATGTCTATCTCTACCATGGCCTGAAAGCTTCATGAAGTCACAACATGTAGCCAGCACTGCCAAACCCAAGTTCACCCCCTATGAGAGCTCAGTTAGTAATGCCCAATGCCTGAGGGCAGAGGTTTGAGGCTGGGCCATGCCTCCATCTCTCCCCATCCCATCTAGCTTTCTGGTCTCACATGCATCTCTGGTGCACAGCGTCCCAGCAGGTCGATCAAGGCAGCATAGAAGGACATGATGGCATGTCCCAGGTGTACCCGGTTTTCCTCAGGGGGCTCCTCACCGAAGCTGTAGGGGGAGGAGTGTGATGTGGGTGAGGCAGCCAGGGGTATAAGGAGGGAAGTTTGCCTTACTTAGGAGGGGACCAGGAGACTCACTGCGGTCGCCGGTCCCTGCGGACACCTGGGCCATCCCTGGCAGGATCCTCAGAGATGCGGATGGCTTCCTCAATGGCAGCCAGCAGCCCTGAGCCACCCTCACCACGTAGGGCGGGGCCGAAGCACTCAGGCTTACGAATGAGCAGCCGTACCACCACGTTGGCATTCTCTTCCACACTCTCACCTGGCCAACCAGCGGACAGGGTCAGAAGGGACCATATGCCAACAGCCAGGGACCCCCTAGGGACAACCTGCCACCTTCAAGGGACACTGCTAGCTCCCCATTGCCCCCAGCCCCTGCCTCAAGCAGGTTAAGGTATGAATTGTCACCCCAAAGATGGGCTTTAATCCCTGACCTTCACACCTCCTGCCCTGCCCCTGCCACCATATTGCTCACCATTGACGAAGACAGCAAAGCGCAGGAAGTCCAGGTACCGCTCACCACCACAGGGGTTCCAGCCGATATCTGGGTACCCCTTGGCCAGCAGCATGGGGCAGCTTTGGAGGCCACAGCCTGCCAGGTAGGATACGACCTGGGGGATGGAAAGGGCCTCAGTTCAAGGTCAGACCTACGCCATTCTCCCCTCCAAGGACCAGCTCTACCATTCTGGGAGTGACTCAGCCCCATTCAGCTCTGGATCTCCCAGGGAACTCTGCCTGGTCTACCTCATCTCCTGAACCACCCCAGTTCATAGTCAGAGGTAACCCACACAGCCAGGTAGGACTGTGCCTGCCCCCTCCACACCTTTTCCAGGTCTTGCTCCTGCAATGCCAATGCCAGCTCATTGTTGTCAATGACAGAGGCAGCTGCCACATCCAGGGGCGTGGAACCCTGCATGCCTGTGGGATAAGAAGTGGTGAGAAATGTATTGTCATCTGCTTCACCTCCTCTTGGAAGCCCTCCCTGACTACTCCTTCTTTCCAGGTGCCTCAACTGGTCTGTGGGGATCACTGTTGTGTCTCGGTGCTGTGTGGTGAGTTAGAATGTTTGATGAATGACTGAATTGAGTGAGTGAGATGGGAAGGTGCCCGTCTGGGTAGGCTGTCAGAAGTGAACTCTGGGGGTTGCCCTGGGCTCTGGGTCTGAAGTCTCTTACCCAGGCCAATGCCACTGTTCTCCAGCAGGTAGCTCAGGTGGTCAAACATGGAGCGCTGGTTTTGCCGGCTAATGCGGCAGAAGTAGCAGAGAAAGCGACAGCAGCTGGTCACCATCTTGGGGAAGCGGATCTCCTGGGATGGATAGTAAGGCTCCATGGTCAGTGTCTGCCTGCTGCAGTGTCCCCTCCTCCCCTGAGCTTTCCAGTCCAGCCAGGCCCCTCCCTCACCTTAGATTCACCGCCCCCAAGGACGTTCACCATGACCTCCATGACGGTCTCATGCATACCCAGGGCCCTCATCAGGTTTGGGTGTTGGTAAAAGACCTTGTTGTTCATAATGTTCCTGTGGATAAGGAAGAGTCAGCATGGCCACCATTGTGATAATGCTTAGCATTCATTGACCTCTGACAGTTCCTGGCACTGCTCCCCTGTACAACTTTGAACTCATTCATCCCCACATCCATGGAAAGGGGGTGGTGACAGGAAGCGGGAACCATGATTATGCCCATTTTACAGGTAAGGAAACTGAGGCCTGGTTCTGAAGTGGGCTCCCCTAGAGTAGAGACCTTTGTCATACTGTCCATTGTATTACCAAGTACCCAGGGAAGGCCTAGCACATAGTAGGTATTTAAATGTTTGTTGAGTCACTGAATAGGACATATTTGACATTGACTGCTCAGTGCCATGATGTCATGCCAAGAATTACAACTGAGAGCCAGATGTCGATGACTCATACTTGTCATCCTGGCAACTCAGGAGGTTGAGATCTGAGGATCACAGTTTGAGGTCAGCCTTGGCAGCTAAATCCAGGAAGCTCTTATTCTAAATAATCAGCAAAGAGGCAGAAACGGAGCTGTGGCTTAAGTGGTAGAGAGCCAGCCTCAAGCAGAAAATGTTCAGGGACAGTACCCATGCTCTGAGTTTAAGCACTAGTACCAGCACCAAAACAAAACAGGTATAACTGAGCAAAAGCTGCTGGCTGAAATGGACATGGGGAAAGCAGATGTAATAGGCAAGAAGTGGGGGCACCTCACCCAATGCTCTGGATCATAAGATTCTCCTCCTGGGGCCCCATCTGTACAATCAGCAGCGAGCGGATCTGGCCGAGACATTCCAACAGGCTCATAGTGTCCGCCACAGAAGACGGTGAAATGGTATATGCCCGAGGCAGGGCACGCAGCAGCTCACCCAGCCCATCATACTGCCGATGCAGAAGGCTGAACATGGCCCGGACTAGCTCGGGGCTCTGCACAAAGTCCTCCTGGGCCCAGCGCACCACCATGTGGGATACTAGCTCCTGTAAGGACTCTGGGAAAGGACACAAGAGTCCATGTAATGAAGAGAGTTCCCACTGTTTAGCTATTTACTGTCCCATCCTCCACCTGCCAGAAGTATATGGATCTGGAAGATGTTTCTATTGTCCTAGGAGTTGCCCTGTTCTTTTTACCATAAAGTGCAGACAATATAGACTATACCTCCATCTGAATTATAAGAGGAAAAATAAAGTATACAATAGTAAAAATCCCACTAGAAAGCCTTCACCACACACCTTTGAAAGCAGTTCTAGTTGGGCACTGATGGCTCATGCCTGTAAGTCTAATCAGGAGGCTGAGATCTGAGGATCGAGGCTCAAAGCCAGCCCAGGCAGAAAAATCAGTGAGACTTTTTTGGTTGTAGATCTTGAACTCAGGACCTGGGCACTGTCACTGAGCTTTTTCATTCAAGGTTAGTACTCTACCACTTTGAGCCACAGCTCCACTTCCATTTTTTTGTTTGTTTTTGTTTTTGCTGGTCATGGGGCTTGAACTCTGGGCTTGGGCACTATCCCTCAGATCTTCACCTCAAGGCAAGCACTCTACCACTTGAGTCACAGCACCACTTCTGGTTTTCTGGTGGTTTATTGGAGATAAGAGTCTCATGGACTTTCCTGCCCAGGCTGGCTTTGAACCATGATCCTCAGATAGTTTCCTGAGTAGCTAGGATTACAGGTGTGAGCCACCGGCACCCAGCTTCCACTTCTGGTTTTTCTGGTAGGTAAGTGGAGATAAAAGTCTCATGGACTTTTCTGCCCCAGCTGGCTTTAAACCATGATCCTCAGATCTCAGCCTCTAGAGTAGCTAGGATGACAGTGCCCTTCAGGTAAAGGTTATGACTTTCCTTCTCCTCTATTTCCCAGTCCTGATTACAGTGCCTGGCCTAGACTTGCCCAGGGGAAGTTTCTGGAATGTTGTAGGATAAAATGTCTCCTCAAGGGAAGAAAGAAAAACAAAAGCCACAAGGACAATAAAAGCCACCAAGGTTTAGAAGCTGCCACCTCTCCCCCAAGGTGTGGGATGCATATCTCTGCTCTGGTAGATGACACCGACACAGGGTCCACACACACATGCTGCAACCCCTGCATTCAGTCCACAAGTCTGTATGCCTGCCCTCTGCCCCAGCTCTTCCTTTCTCCCTCCTCCCTATCTGTGGCTGCCTTGAATTCCTCTTCCTGTGGCCTGTTTTGGAGACAGAGTTCCCTACCCCCTCCTTGCTCTTCCTCAGTTCCTACCAGGTTTGTGTTCCTCTGCTGTCGGCTCCTCCTCTGTTTTCTCCTCCTCCTTCTTCACTAGCCGCACTTTCTCTAGCAGGCTCATCAGGCGGCTGCTCAGGCTGGTCTCTTCCTCTGGTTCTTCCTCCTCCCCCTCCAGCTGAATTCCTAGAGGTAGTCCAGAAGAAATGATGTCACTCATGACTTCATAGCCTCACTCTTTACCACTTTTTATTTTTATTTTTGTTAGTCCTGGAGCATGAACTCAGGGCCCTGGCATTGTCCCTGAGCTTCTTTTTGCTCAAGGCTAGCCCTCTACCACTTGAGCCACTGCTCCATTTCCAGCTTTTCTGGTAGTTAATTGGAAATAGGAGTCTCACAGACTTTTCCTACCCAGGCTGGCTTCAAACCTTGATCTTCACATATAAGCCTCCTGAGTAGCTAAGATTACAGTGAGTTACCTGGCAACTGATTTCTTTTTTTAATCAGAAACCATGGAAGTTAATCATCTGCTGCTCCAGGCAGCCAGCTATCTCCCCACTGAGTTCATCATCCATACAGACAGACAGACAGACATCTATACAAACAGCTGTCTCTTCAATCCTCTATTCATCCATCCTTTCTATCTATCAATTCACATACCTCCATTCAACTGCCTTTAGCCATCCACCCAAAAACTCATTCACTCAAATACTCTTTTAATCTTATCCTACTATTCACCCAACCAAGATCTACATTGCACCAACATATAGGTGTTCCAGGTCAGAAAACTTTAGTGGAAACTTCAGGAAGGTCTTGAAAGAAAGTCTGGGGGAAGGCTCTTTGATCTCCTGTCCTTACCACAGTGTGCCAGCAGGTCTTGATGAAAATCAAGCAGATCCTGTCGGATCTCTTCAGGGAGAGGACAATCTTCCAAATCAGCCCCATTTTTGAAATGCAGAAGCATGTTGATCTACAGAAAGGCCCAAAGATTAGAATGAGAGTCTGCAATCGTCATTACAAAATTAACAATTAAAGAGTCAATTGTAAGTCCTTGTCTAAAATCATGGGTTGGGCTGGGGATGTGACTTAATGGTAGAGTGCTTGCCTAGCATGCATGAAGCCCTGGGTTCAATTCCTCGGTACTATATAAGCAGAAAAAGCCAGAAGGAGTGCTGTGGCTCAAGTGGTAGAGCACTAGCCTTGAGCATAGAGAAGCTCAGAGACAGTGCCCAGGCCCTGAGTTCCAAGCCCCAGGACCAGCAAATAAATACATATAAAAGAAAATAAAATCATGGGTCAAAGTATGAGTTGGCTGAGTGCCAGTGGCTCATACCTATAATCCAGCAATTCAGGAGGCTGATCACAGTTCAAAGCCAGCCCAGACAGAAAAATCTGTGAGAGTCTTATTTCCAATAAACTCTTTAGAAAAAGCCAGAAGTGGTGCTGTGGCTAAGTGGTAAAGTGCTAGCCCTGAACACAAAGAGGCTCAAGGACAGAGCCCAGGCCCTATTCAAGCCTCATGAACAACCAAAATAATAATAATAATAATAATAATAATAATAATAATAATAATAAAGCATGAGTTGATGAAAAATGTCTGGAAGACTTCGAAGTTAGGTTCATTCACAGAGTGGCACTGAGTAAAAGATAAATGCTCTGATCATATAAACTAATATTTATCAAAATGAACTCCAGCACTGGACACTAGTGGCTCATGCCTATAATCCTAGGTACTCAGGAGGCTGAGATCTGAGGACCATGGTTCAAAGCCAGCCCAAGCAGGAAAGTCTATGAAACTCTTATCTCCAATGAACCACTAGAAAACTATTAGTGGTTCTGTGGCTCAAAGTGTACTAGCCTTGAGAAAAAGAGCTCAGCAACAGTGCCCAGGCTGAGTTCAAGCCCCATGATGGATTGAAAAAAAGAAAAAGAAAGAAAAAAGAACTCCAGGAAATGGAAATAAGAGGCTTTTAAAAAAAAAAGAGAGAGAGAGAGATAAATGTATCAGTAGGTTCAAGGGTAAAAGCAGCAGTTTTGAAGGTGAGGCATATCCATGGTCAGTTGGGATAGTGTTTGCATTTGGGAGTTTAGACAATAAAACCAGCTAAAGTCAGGGGTCAGAGAACCTGCTCCTGGGGTGGGGAGCGGAACTCGCGGGTGCGTCTTGCAGTCTCCGCTGCACTCATGGTGAAGGCTTTCATGAGGAGTCCATAGCGACCTCTCTGGTTGCCTTGCAGCTTGTCTACATAGCGCTCTGCGAAGGCAGCCAGGGACTCTACACGGTGCTGCAGCTCTTGATCACAGAAATACTCCAGGAGGTGACACATCTGTGGAAGGACAGTCATGCAGTAGGAGGGATTGTAATGAGACTATCAGGCCTTCTCAGAAACTTTTCTTGCTACCTCTTCCCTCTCCATGGTCCTGTCCATGTCCAGCCACCATCAATTCCTCCCATGGTCTCTTCTCACATGGAAATCAGAGAGATCATTCCAAGCCAGCATCACACCAGTTTTATGCTTCTCCATAGTACAAAATCCAGACTCATGCCCCATCAGATCCTGAGTCCCCCAACCCAGATGGATGAAGAAGGGAAGGCAGGAAGAAATTACCTACCTGTAACTTCACAGACTCTGGCAGCTTCATCTGGAGCAGCCCCTCCTCCAAGCCTTCTTCTTTCTCTCCTTCTGCTTCCTCTTCCTCTTTCTCCTCATCTTCCTTCTCCTGTGCTTCTTCCTCTTCGTCCTCTTCCTTCTCCTCCTCATCTTCTTCTTCCTCCTCTTCTGCCTCCTCTTCCTCTTCTTCTATCTCAGTGAACACTTCGGGTTCAATCATCTTCAAGATCTGTTTCACATCCTCATCACTAAAGACACCCATCACCTGGCAGGACAAAACATGAGTTCTTCACTGTGACTGGCAAGGCCTCCACAATCATCCCCCATCTTACTGTCTAGACCTGTTTCTCCAGTGTGTCCCAGGTTCCTTCCTGCATTGACATCCCCTCCTCACTGTTCACCTTCCTTGAGATTGCCCAGTCCACACCTTCATCAGATTACATCACCAGACATGTGTTCCTCTTCCTTCACAGGCCAATATTTACATGTAGCTATGGATTGGAACATACTCTACACCTGATTGAGGCCTACAGAGGTCCCAGCATACACCAGCTCTCACTCAACACATACTAACAGATGCTAACAGATTAAAGTATGGAAAGATAAAAGGTAGACAAAAGTAGAGAAGAATAAGAGAAAGATGAATAAATGGGAGGAGGAGAGAGGTGGCTGGCTGAGTGAATGGATGGATAGAATGGTAGCGGGTTTTAAGGGGAGGTAATGGATGAGTGGATCATGATGGAGAAGTGAGAATGAGTAGATGATGAAGAATAAAGGAAATGACGGAGAAAAATATGGAGGAGAGTGGATGTGTGGAAGGATTAATGATGTATGTATGAAGCAGGCAGGTGGATGGATGGTGGGTTGATGGATGCATGAGCAAGTAAATTAATATATAGGTAGATAAATGTGAGTGGCTGGGATAGATGGATGGATAGATATATGGGCAAATGGTTATATAGGGATTCGAATAAAGGGATGCATGAAATAAAAGATGAATAGAACAATGGATAATGGAAGATGAACAGTGAAATGAATGGTGTGGATTTCTGGGTAGGTGGGAGAAAGCATGAATATTGGATGGAAAGGTGCATGGATGGATAGAAAGGTAAATAAAAGGTGCAGATATGGACAGGTATATAGTGTATGGGTATATTACTATATGAATGGATGGAGAGGTGAAAGGAAGATGATTACTGTGTGTATGAGAGGAAATATATATATATCAATCCATCAATAAATAGATAGGTGGATAGAAGAATAGATGGAATTGTGGATGGACTGATGCGTGAATGGCAGGATAGGTAAGCAAATATATTGGAAGATGTATGATGTATGGATGTGATGGATGGATGTGGGTAGGTAGAATGGATGGGTAGCAGGATGGATGGATGAATATGTAGGTGGAGAATAGATTAATAGAAAGACAAATGAGATGAGGATATGCATGAATAGATAGATGAATGGATAAGAGGATGGATGGATGGAGGATGAATGAATGTTGGTTAATTGGATGGAGAAATAGGATGAAGGAAAAAGAGGTGAATAAACATGAATAGAAGACACTCTCCAGTGAATGAAAGATGGGAGGATAAACTGAAAGGTGAATGGGTTTGTGAATTCATGAATGGATAATTGTTTGAATAATACAGGGATGAATAGTTTTGAACATGTTAGAAAGGGAATGGAAAACAGGGGGAAACCATTACCAGCAAAGTAGACACAAGTTTGAGGACAGGCACAAACTGGAACTCCACGGAGCCTCCAATGGGGTCTCGAGCATGCTGCCCACCGTCTCGCACCGCCTCACCCAGCATTCTCAGAGCCTTGTCCCGCAGGGCCTCCAGAGGGATGGCAGGGCTGAGGCGAGCGGGAGCTTCTGTTCCTCCAGCAGCTGGCAGAGCAGCCACGAAACAGGGGGGTGAGAAATGGTGCGGGGGCCTCAGGGAAGTCGTGACTCCAACGCCAGGCAGGCCGTGGCGGCGGGGACCATCCTCCGCGCTTCTTCCAGGTGGGAAGAGGGTGATGGACCGGGTCTCCGGGGTGAGGGGCACAATGTATTCAGAGAGCATGGAGCGCCGGCTGCGGCAGGCACTTTCCAGGTGGATGCTGATGAGGAGGTCGTAGTAGCCTGCGCGAAGAGGCCCGGGTAGGTGCGCGTCCTCCAGCGTGTGCAGTAACTGGGCCTGGTCCACGTGGCTGCACAGAGCATGCGCCACGCGGTTGTTGCCCAGAGCGCACACGGCTCGGTAAAGGGACAGGGTGTGTGAGTGGAAGCGCTGCAGATCCAGGCGTTCGGAGAGCTCCAGGATGTCCATGCACCTGCGGATAGGTGAAAAACACATTGGAACAGAAAAGATAAAAGAGAGAGAGAGAGAGAGACAGAGAGACAGAGAGACAGAGAGAGACACTCAGGTAAATGTTGTTTTCTCTGTGTCCCACAGGGTCCCAGGGCCTCACGGAAACTTTGAAGCTGTATAGGAGTCTTTTAACAGTTTAAAAGACTAAATTAAAAAAAAAATTTAATGAGGCCAGTTAGAAACCTCCTTAGAACTGAGTGTCAGCAGCTCATGCCTGTAATCCTAGTTACTCAGGAAGCTGAGATCTGAGGATCCCAGTTCAAAGCCAGCTTAGGCAGGAAAGTCCATGAGACTTTTATCTCCAATGAACCACCAAATAGTCAGAAGTGGAGCTGTGGCTCAAGTGGTAGAGTGCCTGCCTTAAGTGCAAAAACTAAGGGACAATTCCCAAGCCCTGAGTTCAAGCCCCAGGACTGGCAGAAAAAGTGTATGTGTGCGTTGGTGGGGGGGAGGGAGAGAATGAATGAATCAGCGAGAGAAAATCAGAGAGAGAGGGAGGGAAGGAAGGAAGGAGGGAGGCAGGCAGAGAGAGAGGGAAGAAGGAAGAAGAAAGACCACCTGGGGTCTGGCCATGTTTAGATAATAAGACTTCCTGGTACCCATGCTAACACATTAGTAGCACTAAAGTCTCTCTGGGTCTGACCAGAAACCCTGAGATGCATCCAGCCTTGCTGAGTGACTGGCAAGATCTGAGCTGAATCAGGGTACCCAGAGATTGTGGTAGGGAGGAGGAGGCATTGAGCTGGATCCTAACCAGTGCAGCTGGATGGGCCCTGACCTGTTCTCCTCAGGGATGTGAAGCGCCATCATAGTCAGCGGTTCCTGGCACTGAACAGACCAGCCGAGCCGCTCACCCGCACGCCGGGTGTCCACCTGCAGGAAGTGGTTGGGCATTCGGCTCCAGGAGACGGGCATGAGCATCTGTACCTCCAACCTCGGTGGGCACTGTGGGGCCGGATTCTTGCGCTCACTCAGGAACATAGCTGCTGACAGTGGCATGATGTTCTGGGGGCATAGAGGCACAGGGTCAGGTCTCCCAGGCTTACCTTTTCCCCTCATCTGGCTTCCAGAGAAAGTTCTCTAGCACCTCCCGCCTCAGCCTACTCCAAGTGCCCCAACCCTGCACTCTTGCCTTTAGCTTCCCCAATTCAAACTGGATGACGTTCTGGTGGGTGGGCAGGACAAAGACGGCAGGAAACAACTTCGTGTTGGGTTCCACCTGGCATGAAAGCAAAGGACAAGGGAGGAAGAGGGCAGACTGTGCAAGGTGGACTTGACCTTGATTGCTGAGGCCAATTCTCAGATCTACACTTGGGCGTTGGAGGCTCTGCAGTGGTTCTGAGCTGCCTTTAGTCATCCAGCCAGGCCAGCCTCCTCCAGCCCCTTTAGGGCAATCTGTTGCCATGTCTTCATAGACACATTAGGACTCCTCCAGGAAAACCTTTCTCTGTCTTCTCCCAAGAGTACTTGCACTTCAAAACCCATAAAGTGTTCCCTGATGCTAGGAAATGTGGCTTAGTGGTAGAGTGCTTGCCTACCATACATGAAGCCCTGGGTTCAAGTCCTCAGTACCATATAAATGGAAAATGCTGGAAATGATGCTGTGGCTCAAATGGTAGAGCCTTAGCTTTGAGCACAGAGAAGTTCAGGGACAGAGCCGATTCTAAGTTCAAGCCCGGGACTGGCAACAACAACAACAAAAAGTGTTCCCTGACTGCTGTTTCTCCCTCAGATCTTCCCACCCTGTCAGCCAAGCCCACCCTAAACACCTTCTGAAGGGCAGTCTTTCCAAAAGCAAACCATACTTCTAGATCCAACTCCCCTCCCCCACAGTTTACATGAAGTACAAAGCACAGAGCACTAACCTTGAGCAGCAAAGCTCAGAGACAGTGCCCTTAGTTCAAGCCCCAGTTCAAGCACACACACACACACGCACACACACACACACACATACACACACTCAACAACAACAACAACAAAACAAAAATAAAAGCAAAACAAAACAAAACTCTGGAGCCAGACATCAGTGGCTCATGCCTGTAACCCTAGCTACTCAGGAGGCTGAGATCTGAAGACTGAGGTTCAAAGCCAGCCCAGCAGGAAAAAAATCCGTGAGGCTCTTATTGACCACCAACAAAAGCCAGAAATAGAGCTGTGGCTCAAGGGTTAGATTGCTACCATTGAGGACAAAAACTCAGATGAGCACCCAGGTCCTGAGTTCAAGCCCCAGAACCAGCACCAAAAAAATAAGAGAGAGACAGAGACAGAGAGAAAGAAGAGAGAGAGATGAACTGTATGATGTCTACAGTTTTCTTCCAAATCCTACAGTGGGTGTGGAAGGGAAGTAGGCAGAAAGATGAGACGAGATTGGCTATGAGTGGGTGGAGTACAAATCTGGTGGCTCATTATGCTATGGTATTTTTTTTTTTTGCAGATTTCTGAAATTCTCCATTTAAAATAAAAATTCTACAAAGCCTACCTCAGGTGAATTGATGCATAGATAGCTGGATAAATATGTGATAAAGCCAGGAGAGTAAAATAACAATGGTTGATTTTTTGGGGGGTAGTGGGCAATGGGTATTTTATTGTACAATTCCTTTTAGGTCTCTGGATACTCAAAATACATAAACTTTCCTTCATAATAAAATGTTGAAAAGAAAAAGTCCACCTTTGGATTTTGCCCATCTTAGGCTGTTCTCCAATTAGTGTCACCCCAGCCCATGATGTAATATGGAGTCCATGTGCCTTTCCAAGGTCAATGTTATCTCCTTCATTTTGGGCCTCAGTTTTTGTTTTGTTTTGTTTTGCTTTGCTTTGCGCCAGTCCTGGGACTGTACCAACCAGACTGAGGGCCTGGGAACTTTCCTTGAATTCTTTTGCTCAAGGCTAGGGCTCTACTGCTTGAGCTACAGCTCCAATTCTAGTTTGTTTTTATGGTTAATTACAGGCAAGAGTCTCACAGACTTTCCTGCCTTGGCTGGCTTTAAGCCATGATCCTCAGATCTCAACCTCCTGAATAGCTATGATTATAGACATGAGCCACCAATGCCTGGCTGTGGGTCTCAGTTTAATGGAAGGTTCAACTAGGACACACTAGGAACTGGTTCTTTCCTATCTTTCTGAGGTCTGGTCTGGTGGGAGCGGGGGGGGAGGGAAAGGAGAAGGGACTTGAAGAGTCATCCTGAGATGCTGGGTAATGAAAATACTATTGTTAAGTTGCTTAGGGATGGGCTTACCTGGAAAAAGGTGTTGCTCTCTTTGCCATTGGCTGTAAAGGTCATTAAACCAGTGGCCAAGTCCACCAGGCAGCCAATGACAAGGTCTGTGTGGCTGATCCGGCCCTGCTGCCCAGGGCTCACAAAGTCCCCGCCCCATACCATATAGCAGTTGCTGCATTTGAGGCTGGAAGAAACAAGAGTGGTCACTGCAAGCATCCTCTGACCAGAGGTCTGAATCCCAGATGCCCTCTTCCCCAAGCTCCAGAAATACCATGACCTCAGGACTCCATCCCCAAATGTACAGCCCCAGCAGACTAGAGCTAGAATCCTTAGGAGCTGGTGCACATGTCTTGGAAGGAGGAGAGAGAAGAACAGCACAAGAGAGACGAGAAGGTGACATAGAACAAGTGGAGGGGGGGGGGCTAGGGATGTGGCTTAGAGGTAGAGTGCTTGCCTAGCATGCATGAAGCCCTGGGTTCAATTCCTCAGTACCACATCAACAGAAAAA
This sequence comes from Dipodomys merriami, assembly GCF_024711535.1. Taxonomy (NCBI): domain Eukaryota; kingdom Metazoa; phylum Chordata; class Mammalia; order Rodentia; family Heteromyidae; genus Dipodomys; species Dipodomys merriami. The sequence goes on along the minus strand of NW_027206091.1, from coordinate 7,632,100 downwards.
GCCAGAAGTAGAGCTGTGGCTCAAGTGATAGAGTGCTAGCCTTGAGCAAAGAAGCTCAAGGAAAGTGCCCAGGCTCTGAGTTCAAGCCTCAGGACTAACCAAAAAAGAAAAAGAAAAAATAGGGTGGGATGAAATTGAGAAAAAAAAAAGAAGTTAAAAAATGGAAAATTTGGGGCACTGGTGGATCATACGTGTTATCAGATCTCAGTCCAAAGCCAGCTCAGGCAGGAAAAAAGTCTGTAAGACTCCTGCCTCCAACTAACCAGGAAAAGGCCAGAAGTGGAGCAACAGCCTTGAGAGAAAAAGCTGAGAAACAGTTCCCAAGCCCCAGTACTAGCACCAAAAAAAAAGAAAAAGAAAAGAAACTGAACAGAAGAAGAGAGGAAGGAGTAAGAAGCTCAGAGACCCAATGTCAGGACTCCAAAGTATTCTCTTGTTCTAGAAGGTTCTTAGGAGTCATAGCCAGGCAGCCATAACTCCTGTTCTCTCTGGCCCACACTCTCCCTTTGCATAGTTCCCCGCCCTGCCCCAGTACCTGCTGTGGACATTGCCTTGTTCATCCCCCATGGTCACTGTCACTGCCCGGACTTTGGTCAAGTCGAAGGTCATGTCGTGCTGATGGTAGTCAGGAGTGACCCAACCCACCCATACACAGCTAGGCTCCTGGCCAGCGAAGACCCTCACGGAGTAGTAGTACTAAGGACACAAAGGAAGGGAGACCAAAGATGAGTCAGGAAGGTGGGGTTCCTTTGGACTCTGAATTGGTTTCTTGGATTCTTAGACCTCTGGGAGTTTAATAAGAAATTCTCAGCTCTGATCATATAAAATAATACGTATCAGTTTGGGAATGTGGCTTAGTGATAGAATGCTTGCCTAGCATGCATGAAGCCCTGGGTTTGATTCCTTACTACCACATCAACCAAAAAAAGCCAGAAGTGGCACTGTGGCTCAAGTGGTAAAATGCTAGCCTTGAGCAAAAGAAGCTCAGGGACAGAGACCAGGCCTTGAATTCAAGCCCCAGAACTGGAGGAAAAAAAGCATCAAAATGAACTCCAGGAAATAGAAACAATAGGGTTGTTTCCCTTTGTTGTTACTGTTGTTTTCTTTTCTTTTTGTCTTGTTTATTTATCTGTCTTTGGGAGGCTAAGAAGGGGCACAGAAATGGAGGGACAAAGCCGGGTGCCAGTGGCTCAAGCCTGCAATCCTAGCTACTCAGAAGGCTGAGATCTGAGGAGCATGGTTCGAAGCCAGGCTAGGTAGGAAAGTCCATGAGATTCTTATCTCCAATTAATCACAGAAAATGCTGGAAGTGGCATTGTGGCTCAAGTGGTAAGAGCGCTAGCCTTGAACAAAAAGGAGCCCAGGGACAGTGGCTAGGCCCAGAATTCAAGCCCCAGGACTGACAAAAAGAAAAGAAAAGAAAAGAAAAGGAAGGACAAAGGATGAACAAATGCAGCATGGTACTCACTAGACACTATGTGGAAAATGAACTATACAACTTGTGGGTAGAAACAGAAGGGAAAAGCTGGGAGAGAGTGAGGTAAAGGGTAACAGTGTCCAAAAAGAACTATATTCAATTACCTGACTTATGTAACTGTAACCCCTCTGCACATCACCTTTATAATAACAATTTAAAAATAAATGAATAAGAGCTAGGAATGTGGCTTAGTGGTAGAGTGCTTGCCTAGCATTCATGAAGCGCTGGGTTTGATTCCTTAGTACTACATAAACAGAAAAAGCTAGAAGTAGTACTGTGGCTTAAGTGACAGAGCACTAGCCTTGAGCACAGAGAGGCTCAAGGACAATGCTCAGGCCCTGAGTTCAAGCTCCAGGACTGGCAATAAATAAACAAATAAATACATAAATAATTTTTAAAAAGAAGTTGCCAGATTTGAGACCCTCCCCCTGCTCATCTATGTCTGTTTCTGTGTCTACCAATGCCATTTGTAGCTTTGGGGATCCCTTGGGAGTATTTTTGGTGTGTGATATCCCATATTTGAGTCCCTCCAAAGGTTGAACATTCCCAGTTCTCACCGTGGTAGTGTTCAGGATAATCTCAGGATCATCACGGTTGTCAGTGGGTACCACCTCACGAGGGAGTCGGGGCAGAACAGGGGTAGCTGGTGGCTGGGTCATCATGGCAGCCTTCTTGGCCTTAAAGAGGAACCTGATGATGAGAAGAGAGAGGCTTCCATGAGAGTTGGCTCTCAGGGGTTGGAAGTATGGCTCAGTTGGTAGATCACTAGCCAATGAAGGAAAACATCACATACTGAGTTCAAGTTCCCGTCTTGGAATTCCCCCTCCCCCCCCCAAAAATAGTTCTCAAGCCCAACTCTCACCTTCCCACCACAACTCATAGCCACAATCTGTCCTGATTTCACCCTGCTCTAAGACCCAAAACCTCTTCTCTACAGGGCTAGAGTTCTTGACCACTCCTAACCTAGTCCATTCTGGAGGAGCTGTGCTCTGTGCTTGTGGATACTAGGTCACCCACATTGAAAGGTGTCTTCTGGAAATGTGGGGGGGGGTCCCTTTGTGACATACAGTAGTTCCCCCTAAACCAGCATTTCTCATTTGTATTTCCCAATGTGCTTGAGAAAAGCCAATCCTTCATTGTCTGGCATTGTCATATACTCTGTAAAGAATGTGGAATTCTTTAGAGCACCCCAGCAGTAGCACCCCAACTGTGATGACCAGCAATACTCCATCATTTCCAAATGCCCTCTCCTCATCCAAGAGACACAGACAAAAGACAATAGACACAAACCATGGGCAGGGGTGGGGGGGAGGGGGGAGAGTAGATTTCTTCTCAATCTAGGACCTTCTCAGGGTCTCACTTAGAGCTAGAGTGGGGTTTTTTTGGGGGGGGTTGGTACATTGAAGATATAGAAATAGCCCCAATTGGGGCAGGGAAGGTGGCTCAGTGATAGGGTGCTTGCCTTGCATGCATGAAGCCTTAGGTTCGATTCCTCAGCACCACATAAGCAGAAAAAGCCAGAAGTAGGTGCTGTGGCTCAAGTGGTAGAGTGCTAGCCTTGAGCTGAAGAGCTGAGGGACAGCACCCAGGCCCAGAGTTCAAGCCCCACGACCGACAAAAAAAGCTCCAATTTAGATCACTTGATGTTCACTGAGATATTTGGGGGGGGGTACAGAAAACTTCACCAGGATACTGAAGTCTCCTTTAGTGCTCACAGATAATGAAGCCATTGAATAAAGATTTGGGGTCCACCAGTTCCTCAGGAATGGTAGAATTCTCCATAACCATATGGTTCCCTAGGGAACCATATAAAACTTCCCTAGTTTTATATTCTAGGGAAATTAGAATAGCACTGGAAAATAACAGGGTTCACTTGAGACACAATTGGATGCCTCAGTATTATGACTTCACTTAGGATAGATGAGGCTGCTTTGTGGGTATGCTGGGGATGTCCTCATTTTATTTTATTTTTCTCTCTTTCTTTCCTTCCTTCCTTCCTTCCTTTCTTCCTTCCTTCCTTCCTTCCTTCCTTCTTTTTTGTCAGTCGTGGGACTTGAACTCTAGGCCTGAGCACTGTCCCTGAGCTCTTCAGCTCAAGGTGAGCACTCTACCTCATGAGCCACAGCACCACTTCTGATTTTCTGGTGGTTTTATTGGAGATAAGAATCTCAAGGACTTTCTTGCCTGGGCTAGCTTAGAACCCTGATCTTCAGATCTCAGCCTCCTGAGTAGCTAGGATTACAGGTGTGAGCCACCGGCACCCAGCTTTTTTTTTTTTTTTTTTTTTTTTTCTGGTACTGATGCTGGGGCTTGAACTCTGTCTTGTACTCTTGCTTGGCTTTTTTACTCAAGCCTGGTGCTCAACCTCTTGAGCCACATGTCTACTGCTAGCTTTCTGCTAGTTAATTGGACTTAAGAATCTCTTGAGCCAGGCCCTTGAGAGGTGGCTTATGCCTGTAATCCTAGCTACTCAGGAGGCTCAGATCTGAGGATCACGGTTCAAAGCCAGCCAGGGCAAAAAAGTCCAGGAGACTCTTATCTCCAATAAACTACTCAGAAAAAGCTGGACATGGCACTGTGGCTCAAGGGGTAGAGCGCTAGCACAAAAACTGGTTCAGGGACAACATCCAGGCCCCGGGTTCCAGCCCCAGGATGGGCAAAAAAAAAAAAAAAATCTAGGATTTATCTGCCTGGGCTGATTTTGAATGGTGATCCTCAGATCTCAGCTTCCTGAATAGATAGAATTACTGGTGTGAGCCACCAGTGCCTGGCTCAAACTATTAAGGTTGCATAATCAGGGTCCCAAACAGTCTTAAAACCCCATGCTGGTCACCCTTGACTCACCCTCTTTTCTTGTTCTTCTCTGTGGTGGCATCCTTTTCATTTTCTGCCCTTACAGGCTGGGCCTCCATCCCAGGCTGAGGAGTGCCCCCATCCTTAGCAGCTCCTTCCTTGCCCGCCTCAGCTTCACCCCAGCCTCCAGCTGAACGGCGTAGGTTTTCATAGTCAGGGTCTGGTTCTGCGGCTCTGGCCTCATCTTCGGCAGGGGGCTGTAGGCCAGGGGGTGCCAGAGGAGTGGCCCCAGCAGTGCAGCGGAAATGCTGGTAGAATTGAACCGGAAGACTCAGTCGGAGAAAAAGCATCTCTACCAGACTGTTTTGGGAGCCCCAGGTACGGTGGGTCAGTCGTAGGCAGGGGGGCGTGTCCACAGTGCCATCCATGCGGGATACCTGTAGAGGAGCAGAAAGCACTGAGCTGGGTCACTGGTTCTAAATCTGGTTACACATGGAGCATTCTTTTTTTTTTTTTTTTTCAGTCCTGAGGTTTGATCTCAGGGCCTGGGCACTGTCCTTGAGATTCTTGTACACAAGGCTAGCACTCTACCACTTAAGCCACAGGGCCACTTCCAGCTTTTTCTGTTTATGTGGTACTAAGGATTTGAACCCAGGGCCTCATGCATGCTAGGCAGTACTCTACCACTAAGCCACATTCCTAGCACACATGAAACCATTCTTATACACGTGTAAAAATTAGCTAAGTTGGGTAATGGTGGCTCACAACTGCCATCCTAGCTACTCAGGAGGCTGAGATCTGAGGATCATGGTTTAAAACCAGCCTGTGCAGGAAAGTATATGAGACTCTTATCTCCAATTAACCACCAGAAACTGGAAGTGGTGCTAAGGCTCAAAATAGTAGAGCGCTAGCCTTGAGCAAAAAAAAGAGTTCAAGGACAGTGCCCAGGCTGAGTTCAAGCCCCATGACTGACAAAAAAAAAAAAAAAAAATTAGCCAAAGACAGCTTACCCACATCTATCTATCTATCTATCTATCTATCTATCTATCTATCTATCTATCTATCTATCTCAGTCTTATTCCCTCTTTCCCTCCTATCTCTTACCAATAGTGAGGTTTAAACTTAGGGCCTTATGCTTGCTCATGGCTGTTACTCTACAATTGGAGCCACATCTCCAGCTTAGCTTTTTGCTAGTTAACTGGAGATGGAGTTTTGAAGACTTTTATGCCCTGGTTGACTTGGAGGAGATCCTCCAGATCTCAGCCTCAGCAGTAGCTAGGATTACAAGTGTGAGCCACAAACACCCAGCTGACACAGAGTTTGGCCCTTCTTTGGAGCTGAAGTTCCTAGCAGGACATACAGGTTGGCCATGGTGTGTTGTCAGCCCTCTGTCAACCTTTGCCCCTTGCTTAGTGCCAATCCAGTCATATTCTAGAATTACTTGGGGGACTTTGAAAAACCTATCTATGCCCAGGCCTACAATCCAGTTCAGATAATCCATCTACCAGTCCATCCCACAAATATTTTGGAAGCATCTACTATGTGCCAGGAACACATAAATTAACAAAATAAAGAAACTGCCCTACTGGAGTTCCTGAGTAGAGCTTAGAGGGCTCAGAACTTTGTAAAGACTTCCCATGATGTACATGGAAATGTAACTCAGGAAAGTACCCACATTAGAAGTACACAGTACAAGCCGGGCGCCGGTGGCTCACGCCTGTAATCCTAGCTACTCAGGAGGCTGAGATCTGAGGATCGCGGTTCAAAGCCAGCCCGGGCAGGAGAGACTGTGAGACTCCTATCTCCAATAAACCACCAGAAAACCGGAAGTGGCGCTGTAGCTCAAGTGGTAGAGCGCTCGCCTTGAGCTAAAGAGCTGAGGGACAGCGTCCAGGCCCAGAGTTCAAGCCCCACGACCGACAAAAAAAAAAAAAAGAAGTACACAGTACAGTGATAAGTTTTCACAGAATAAACACAATTGGGGCTGGGAAGGTGGCTCAGTGGTAGAGTGCTTTCTTCGCCTACATGTAGCCCTGGGTTCGATCCTTAGCATCACATAAGCAGAAAAAGCTGGAAGTGATGCTGTGACTCAAGTGGTAGAACACTAGCCTTGAGCTGAAGAGCTGAGGGACAGCACCCAGACCCAGAGTTCAGGCCCCATGACCAACAAAAAAAAAAAAAAAAAGAAGAAATGCAATTCACGAACTGGATGGGAAAATGAACCAAGATTCCTGGGAGGCTTTTGTGGCCTTTCAGAGTCACTATCCTCTCCAAGATAATGAGTACTAGGCATAATGGCTCATTTCCTAGAATCCTAGCCGTTCAAAAGGCTGAGATCAAGAGGATTATGATTCCATGTAAGCTGAAGCCAAAAAGTGCTCAACACCTCCATCTCAACAGCAAAAAATTGGGCCTAGTCTCCCTAGCTATAAAGCATAAATAGGAGGATCATAGTCTAGGTTGACCTGGAACACCCCCCCCCCAGGAAAAAAAAAACCTACATGACAAGAGTTTAAAAGGCTGGAGGTGTAGTTCAAGTGGTAGAACATCCATTTAGCAAATGTGAGGCCTTGAGATCAAACTCTCCTCTCCCCACTCTCTAAAAAATCCCCAGAGGTTTTCTGATGTTGGCCTGGACACTGTCCCTCAGCTCTTCAGCTTAAGGCTAGTGCTCTACCACTTGAGCCACAGCACCACTTCTGGCTCTTTCCGCTTATGTGGTTCTAAGGAATCGAACCCAGGGCCTCATGCATGCAAGGTAAGCATTCTACCACTGAGTCACATTCCCAGCCTCTCCTCAGAGGTTTTCTAGAGACTCCATAAACAGCAGAAGTAGAATTGACCTCATCAAGTATCAATTGCAGACCTGGGCCTAATTGCTGACTCTGGTATTCCCCATCAGCCAGTAAATTTACCCCGAACTATACCTGCAACATTCCCTGTTCAGAAATTCTACAGGGCTTTTATCTCTCCTCTCTCCCTTCTCTCTTAGAAATCCTTTGTTCCTTGACAAGAGACTCCCTCCTGTGATTTGTGTGTGAAGAAACTAACAACTAGTCTGAGTTATTCTGTCACAGGAACCAATTTCTCCATCAGTCATCCCGCAGGTTGAGTGTGGCCCGCCCTTGAACTCTCTATGAATGGAGCCCCACAGCCTGTGCTCTTTTTCACTTGACATTATATTGGAAGCTGTCCATGTGGTTGTGTGGTTTCCAGTTCATTCATTTACACTATTGCATGGCATCCTGTTCACTGACATGAGATTCCCCCTCTGAAAGGCACAAGTTCACATCTGCTCTACCTTCCTCTCCCACACTTACTAAAACCCCTTCCAGAAATCCTTTGCAGTAATAATAATAATAATAATATTTCTAATTACAAGGGAAGCAGGCATGGTGGTGCATGCCTATAATCGTGGCACTCAAGAGACTGAGGCAAAAGGATCACAAGTTCCAGGCCAGCCAGGATGAAGCAGCTAAACTATATCTAAGTAAATAAAAAATAAGCAAATAAAGCTTCTTGGAGGCAGAGCCTGGGGTATTGAGGCTTGAAGCCAACCCAAGCACAAAATCCAGTAAGAGTGAGACTCTGTTTCAACCACTGACAGACAATATGGTGGCATGCACCTGTTATTTCTGCTACAGGAAGGTACAATGACTGGGGGCAGTGGTATACCTCTGTCATTCCTCAATTAAACAGGAAAGCACAAAGAGGAGGGTCACAGAATAGGCTGTCCACAGCTTAACAGAAGACCCTATCTCAAAAATAACCAATGCAAGGAAGTATGAGGCCCTGAGTTCAATCCCTAGTGATGCAAACAACAACAAAATTACTAGCTGCAGCTCTGTCACATGAAGTTTCCAAGTTTTTGCAAGTTGAGAAAAGAACTCCTACTTGGTCTGTCAGGTATTTATGATCTGAGTGTGACCGTAAGTATAAACCTTGAAAAGAAATTATATTGGCTTGCCAGGCACTGGTGACTCACACCAATAATCCTAGATTCTCAGGCGGTTGAGATCTGAGGATCACAGTTCAGAGCCAGTGCAGGCAAGAAAGTTCATGAGAGGGCTGATAATGTGGCTTAGTGGTAGAGTGCTTGCCTAGCATGCATTAAGCCCTGAGTTCGATTCCTCAGTACCACATAAACAGAAAAAGCCAGAAGTGGTAACTGTGGCTCAAGTGGTAGGGTGTTAGCCTTGAGCAAAAGAAGCTCAGGGACAGTGCCCAGGCCCTGAGTTCAAACCCCAGGACTGACAAAATAAAAAATAAAAAGAAAGTCTGTGAGACTTATCTCCAATTAACCACCAGAAAATCAGAAGTGATGCTGTGGCTCAAAGTGGTAGAGCACTAGCCTTGAGTGAAAAAGCTCAAAGACAGCACTCAGGCCCTGAGTTCAAGCCCCATTATTGACAAAAAAAATGACATTGGCTTGACTGATGAAGGGCTATTGAAAACAAATAAACAAAACAGGCTGAGAATGTGGCTTAGTGGTAGAGTGCTTGCCTAGTATGCATGAAGCCCTGGGTTCGATTCCTCAGTAGCACATAAACAGAAAAAGCCAGAAGTGGCATTGTTGCTCAGGTGGTACTACCTTTGAGCAAAAGAAATTCAGGCCCTGAGTTCAAGCCCCAAAACTGGCAATAAATAAGTAAACAAATAAACAAAACAAACCCACTGATAATTAGTAACAAAGACACCCAAAGGTACCCACTGGTTTATATTTCTTTAAACCTTGTTTTAGGATCAGGTCCTTTTTTTTGGGGGGGGGGTCCAGTCATGGGGCCTGAACTCTGGGCCTGGGCGCTATCCCTCAGCTCTTCAGCCCAAGGCTAGCGCTCTACCACTTGAGCCACAGCTCTACTTCCGGCTTTTTTCTTTTTGCTTATGTGGTACTGAGGAATCGAACCCAGGGCCTCATACATGCAAGGCAAATGCTCTACCACTGAGCCACCTTCCCAGCCCTAGGATCAGGTCCTTTAAGACCAGGTTTTAAAATAAAGTCTACAACTTTCCTCTAAGTCACGCAAACTTTTCTCCCTCCTCTTATTCTTATTTCATACCAAGGCTTAAACTCAGAGCCTCTCAATCTTGCTTGGCTTTTCTTGCTCTTCCACTTGAGCCATGCCTCCAGTTCCAACTTTTGGGAGATAGTCTCACAGACTTTTTTTGTCTCGGCTGGCTTTGAACCTTGATGCTCAGATCTCTGTCTGCTGAGTACTTAGGATTATAGGCATGAGCTACCAGTGCCCAGCTTCCCTCCTGTTTTTGTCTTGTTTTGTTTTTTTGTCGGTCATAGGGCTTGAACTCTGGGCTTGGGTGCTCTCCCTGCACCCATCTTAAGACTAGCGCTCTATCACTTGAGCCACAACGCCACTTCTGGTTTTCTAGTGGTTTATTGGAGGTAAGAATCTCACGGACTTTCCTGCCCGGGCTGGCTTTGCACCATGATCTTCAGATCTCAGCCTCCCAAGTTGCTAGGATTACAAGCATGAGCCACCAGTGCCCAGCCCTCCTCCTGTTTTAAAGGTAAGAAACTGAGATCCAGGAAAGTATGCTTTGCTAAAGTTATATCCTAAAAAGCAGCTCTGAGAATCAATTTTCCTGACAACCCTTCCCATGTTCTCTGTGCCAAGATGGCTGGTTTGGGAGGAAACCTGGAGTGGGCTAAGTCCTTACCTCATAGTGGGGGTGCTCAAGGGGCACGGGTTCAAACTGTGGAAGGCTTTTGCTGAACCAAGTGGTGACCGGGCGTTGCATGTTGATGGCGAATGGCTCAAACCCTTCCTGGAGGCCACAGATGGCAAAGAATCTCAGGGAGCTCACATCCTGGCCCAGATTCAGGTGACCCACCTGGCCAGGTCCCAGGCTGCAGACAGGCAGGAAGCCTGAAGGATATGAATGATGTGCAGGGGTGAATAGGTGGGCAGTACAGATGCAGCCACAGGGAGGAATTACAGTGGAAGGGAGGGGAATGAGAGGCAGAAGTTTCAAGTGCAGATTTCAGTGAGATGATGGAAAAATCAGCTCTCACCGTCACCAATTTCAATCTCCCGAAAGGCCGTCTCAGAGCCTGAATCAGACATGAGGATCTCGCCATTGAGAGTAAAGATAATGTTGTTCTCTGTGAGGTCAATCATGCAGCCAACGACATCGCCTGACTGCCAGGGACGTCCAAATGACTCACTTCCCAAGTGCCAGCGCTGGCCCTATGAGGAGGTCCCAGGGAAGACATGGTACAGAGACACAGAAATGAAGAGATGAGAGAGAGAGAGAAAGAGGGAGGGAAGGAGAGGGAAAGAGAGAGGGAGAGGGAGAGGGAGAGGGAGGGGGAGAGAGAGAAGGAGAGAGATAGGGAGAGGGAGCGGGAGGGGGAAAGGGAGGGGGGAGGGAGGAGGAGGAGAGAGAGAGATGCATGAAGACACATATGCAAAGTGTCAGGTAGAGGGTACCTGGAAACAAAGAGGGATCACCCTACAGCATTTTCTATCTTTCTACTCATTCATATTCATAGTCCTTGAATTGCTTTCCCCATTCATCTCTTTTTTGGGGACACAAAATCAGGGTTGTCCCTGAACTTTTTGATCAAGGCTAACACTCTACCAATTGAGCCATAGCTCCACTTGTGGCTTTTTTGGTGGTTTATTGGATATGAGTCTCATGGACTTTCCTTCCCCAACTAGCTCTGAACCATGATCTTTAGATTTCAACCTCCTGAGTAGTTAAGATTATAAGCATGTGACACCAGCATCCAACTCCTTGCCCATTCATCTCTGTGTCTTATCCCTGATCTTATGTTTCCTGCTGCTCCCATGGTATGGTAGGTATACAGTCCACCAAAGTGACAGAAAGGATTGGTGACAGCAGAAAGTGAAAGGACGGAAAAGAAAAATTAACCTTTCAATACAGATCCATAACCTCCATACAGATCCATATAAATCCCCAGAATAAATCGTGAATAAAGAGATAGATGAGAAGGTAGGTATATGGCTGGCTGAATGAATGACTGGGTAGATGGATGGCTGAATAGATAAGTGGGTGGATGGTTAGAGAGGTAGATGGGTGAATGGATGGGCAGATGGATGAGTGGATCCATACATGGATGGATGGAGAGTTGAGAGTTAATATGGAAAGGAAGAAAATATAAGTACATATATACATAGACAAATGGATAGGTGGAAGAATGGATGAATAGATGGATGGGTGAAGAGGTAAATAGATGGAGTAGATGAATTGATGGGTGGATGGACAGATGGATGGATGGATAGGTAGATGTATAGGCAAATAAGTGGATAGCTAGGTTTACAAATTGTTAATGGATGGATGGATGGGTGAAGGGATAAGTGGGCAGATGGATGAATGGATAGATGAGTAGGTGGATGAGCAGATTGATAGACAGATGGATGATGGATGGGTGGATAGATGAGCCGATATATGAACAATGAGTGGATAGCAGCATGGTACATGCAGAGATGGGTGGACAGAGTGAGTCACGAGATAGGACAATAGTGTGGGACTGTGGGAAGGTCCATGGAGCTTGGCAGAGTACGATCCACAGGGGTACCCACCCTATGCCCATTGAAGACGTAGGCCAACTCATCAGCTCCCAGCTCTACATCCGGTCGCAGTTCAGGCCTCGCCCAGCCCACTCGCATCTCGCCCGTGGTAACTGCCTCGAACTCAAAGTACCAGCGGCCACTCTGTACCACATAGGATTTTTCTGCCCTGAAGATGCGTGTCCGGTCTCCTCGAGACTGGTTCTCTGCTTGGCCTACCAATGAAGCCAGGCAGAGTTAGAGAGACTGGGCAGGAAATAGATCCAGAGGTTATGGTCTAGGGTTAAAAGTCAAGATTAAGGGCAACATGGACATCTGTAAGAAAGGACTACATAACAACACATTTAAAGTGACAACAGTTGAAAAGGAAAAGAATAAGGCCAATCAAGGTTTAGAGTCAAGCACTCACTGGGCTCCTGGTCAGGTGGTTCAATGTTGTAACCATAGCCCAGCAGGGTACGCACAGCCTGGCAGAGGCTGTCTCGGTTGCTGCGCTTGGTGGCCTCATCAAGCAGGCGGTAGGGCACTAGGCGAGGGTTTCTGCGAGCAGGGATGTCCTGCACAGCACTATAGCTCCAGCCCTGGGCCACACGGTCTCTTGCCCACACATTGTGTCCATTCTCTGCTAGCCGATCCACCAGTGTCGTCTGTGCTGGTGTCAGACGCACGTGGCTCAGGTCCAGGGGGGCAGGCTTGTACCCATTGCTCATCATATACCTGCAGGTGTGGTGAAGTGTATGTGGGTTAAGACTCTCCCCTCAATCTCAGGGATCTGGGCTGCAAGATCTTCAGCTTGTCCCTGGGCTGAAGGACCTTTAGCCTTGAGCTTTGGGATATCTGACCTATGATCCTTGATGGCACAGTTCTAAAACTGCAGAGAACATGCTTTGAAATCTTGACTTCTGACTCCCAGGATGCTGAGTCCCTGGCCATCACTTACCCTTCAACCTGGTTCTGGGAGCCTCAGCTTTGATCTTGGCATGACACTCATTGATTTTTCACTGTTAGTGTGCCCTCTCCCTCTCCCTCTTCCTCTCCCTCCCTTCTTCCTTCCTACCTAGTCCCCCCCACCCCGCCCCCGCCCTCATTGTTGGTCTGGGGCTTGAACTTAGGGTCTGGATATTGTCCCCGAGCTTTTTTACTCAAGGCTTGTGCTCTGTCATTTGAGCCACAGCTCCACTTCTGGCTTTTTGGGTAGTTAACTGAAGATAGGAGTCTCATGGACTTTCCTGCCCAGACTGGCTTTGAACCAGGATCATCAGATCTCAGCCTCCTATAGCTAGGATTATAGTCATAAGCCACTGGCACCCAGCTTCACTGTTAGCTTTCTTACTTCTGACCCCAAACCCAATCTTTCCAAATCTCCTGGCTTTAGAGTCCATAACCTCTGACTCAGGACCTCTAATTCCTTGCCTATAATTCTAGAATACCTTACCCCTCCAGAATCATCTTAATTCTTGTCCTCTGCTTTGTCTCTAAAGTGAAATTTCCCAGGGCAGACCCTAATCCAGAATCCTAGACTTACTCCTGCCTTCCTTCTCTGGAACTCGTAACTGCTCCATCCTGAACACTCACCTTTGACCCTGGACACCTGACCCTACAACCTTCACTCTAACCCATGCCCCTGCATCTCTGGCCTCAGACTTACCCATAAGGCTCTTCAGCCTTTTCAGCTTTCATAGTACACCCTCAGTCCCCAGACAGGCCCACAGCCACCCATGCTCACGTTTTGGGGAGTTTTGTCTTCTTCAGGTTGTCCTCTGCCTTCTCATCAGCCATGCCCACATGGCAGCCCAGCGCCAGCAGAGTCCTGGGTTAAAGAAATGGGGCCACAAGGTCATAGTCCATAGTTTCCTGTCTCTGTCTCCTCTATCTCTGAGTCTCTAAGCTCTCTCTGTCTCTGTCTCTGTCTCTGTCTCTGTCTGTCTGTCTGTCTGTCTGTCTGTCTGTCTGTCTGTCTGTCTGTCTGTCTGTCTGTCTCTCTCTCTCTCTCTCTGTCTCTTCTCTATCCTGTCCCCATCTTACTCAGTCTCTCTGATTTTTATATTTCCATTTCTTCATCTCAGTATCTCTCTGCCTACGGCCACTATCTTCTGGATTCTTCTCTTTTTCCTATGTCTCTTTGCCTTTCCATTAATGCCTTTTTCTGTCTTGGTCTCAATCTTTGTTTTCCTTCCTTCCTTCCTTCCTTCCTTCCTTCCTTCCTTCCTTCCTTCCTTCCTTCCTTCCTTCCTTCCTTCCTTCCTACCTGCCTACCTTTCTTTCTTTCTCTCTCTCTCTCTCACTCACACTCTCTCTCTTTCTGTCTTTCTTCTTTTCTTTTGAAACAATATTTTTGCTATGCTTCCCAGGTTGGTCTTGAACTCCTAGGTTCAAGTGATCCTTTTGCTTCAGCCTCCCATATACCTGGAACTGCAGGTGTATGACACCACACCCAGCTTATCAATGCCTTTTGCTGTTTCTTTCTCCTCTATCAGTTTCTATTTCATAATCCCTTTCTCTCTTTCTTTTCTTCTTTCTCTTTTCTTCTTTCTTTCTTTTCTTCTTTCTTTCCTTCTTTCCTTCTTTCTTTCTTTTTCTTTCCCTCCCTTCCCCACTACTCTTTGCCTCTTCCTCTCCTGCCCTCCCTTCCTCTTCCTTTCCTTTTGTTTTTTGTTTCCTGTATTGAAGATCAAACCCAGGGCCCTTGTGTATATCAGGTAAGTACTCTGTCATTGAGCTACAACCATAGCCCCTTTGGTGTCCTTCTGTTAGTAACTGTCCCTCCTTGCCCTTCCTCCTGACCAGAAGTCATTCCAGACCCTTGCTCCCCAGAAACCCCTCTTACTTGAGCGTCTCCCCTGACATCTGCAGGTTGTAATTTCTCTCAGGCTCTGGCAGGCTGTGGAAATCCACAAGACATGGATGCAGCCTCTTGTTGTCATCTCGAACCTGGAGAAACCCTGGAGTCAATTCCTTGGGCTCCCCTTTCCTCTGCCAGCTCCCAGACAGTGACCCTCTGGCCTCCCCTCCTCATTTACACTTATACCACTGGAAGTTTGAGGACATTCCAGTGCCCTGAAGTCCATAGACACCAGCCCTCCCTGCCAGTGAACTTATTCTTGCTCTTCACTCTAGAAGTGAGCAACTCCTCACCTGGCCATAGGTCCAGCCCTGCTCGATGCGAGTCAGCGCCCAGAGTTCATGGATGTTTTCTGCTAGCTTCTCCCGAATGCGTTCCAGATGAGGAGGCAGGACAATCTAGGGTCAGGGGGACATTCGTGAGGTCCCTAAAATTCTACCATCACCTCCAGATCAACTCGAATGGAAGAGCAAAATCACCGGGGGAGCCTCATCCCAGAAGACTATGAAGACACCAAGTCACATAAAGCAAAGTTTATTGTCAGCAAGCTGACAGGCTGACCCTTCCAGGTAGGGACAGCTCTTGTCCTTGAGTTTATATGGGGGTTTATATGGCTAGAGAACTGGGGATGGAGAATTTCACTAGGGGCCCCAGTACTCTGCAGTCTGGTTTGTGTGAGATGTGGAGTTTGTGAGGTAGGTGAGAATGGGGGATTTTGTTGTGGTGGGGCTAAACTTTATGGTTGCAGCTGCCTGTGTCAGTGATAAGGCCTGAGTCAGCTAAATTCAGGGAAGGGCCTATGTCACCAGATTTCAGGAAAGGCCATGCTTTACAGCAGGGTCTAAGATAGCAAAGTGGCTCCTAAGGTGGAGGAGGTTAGGCTAACAAAAACCTTTCTTTCCCTAGTCCTTTCCTCTCTCCATACTGAGGCTTGAATTCAAGGCCTTTTTTGTTCAAGGCTATCACTCTACCAACTGATCCTCTACTTCTGGCCTTCTGGTGGTTAATTGGAGATAAGAGTACCCTGTCAAGGCCAGCTTTTGAACCTTGATTCTCAGATCTCAGCCTCTTGAGAAGCTGGGATTACAGGTGTGAGCCACCAGTGCTCAGCTCCTTTCTTCACATAACACTTAACTCTTGACCCTTACTTTATAAAGAGTCCCTGATGGCCTTGGAATGTGGCTCAGTGGTAGAGTACTTGCCTAGCATGGATGAACCCCTGGGTTCAATTCCTCAGTACCACATAAACAGAAAAAGCTGGAAGTGGTGCTGTAGCTCAAGTGGTAGATTGCTAGCCTTGAGCAAAAGCAGCTCCGAAACAGTGTCCAGGCCCTAAGTTCAAGCCCCATGACTGGCAAAATAAAAAAAGAGTTCCTGAACATATTTATGCAAAATATTTAATATTCTAGTTGAGATGAATGCCAAGCATACAATGAGTGTCTAATGAATGTTGATGTTTGGCAGTGCTTTGCTGGCAAGAGATATTGATGGTTTGGACCAGAGAGGGAGCTCCAGGAGCCAGAGCAGACAGCCTGTGGGCAGGAAGCTGACCGGAAGACCTAAAGTCCTCTGACTTCTGGAAATACATTGAATGCTTGCTATTTACTCAGGACTGTGCTCAGTTCTCAGCCATAGCACAGTATATAAGAACATAGGCTTCAGAATCAGATCCTTGCATTCAAATCAGCATTTGTCACTTGCATTCAAATCAGCATTTGTCCCTTCATCTCTCTGGCTTTCAATTTCCTCAACTGTAAATTAAAGGCAATAACATGCTAGTTCTTTCTTTCCCTCCTTCCCTTCCTTCCTTCCTTTCTCTATCTCTTTCTTTTTTTTCAGTATGGGGTTTAAACTCAGGCAGTCCTTGCTACAGGCTCTCTACTGCTCAAGCCATACCTCCAACCCTTTTTCCTTTAGTTATTATATTTTTTGGGGGGAGGGGTCAGTTGTGAGGCTTGAACTCTGGGCCTTGGCACTGTCCCTGAGCTCTTCAGCTCAAGGCTGGTGCTCTACCACTTGAGCCACAGCACCACTTTCAGTTTTCTGGTGGTTAACTGAAGATAAGAGTCTCATGGACTTTTCTGCCCAGACTAGCTTTGAATCTCGATCCTCAGATCTCAGCCTCCTGAATAGCCAGGATTACAGGCATGAGACACCAGTGCCCAGCTAGTTACTATTTTTATTTTCAGTTGTGGGACTTGAACTCAGGGCCTAAGCACTGTCCCTGGGCTCTTTTGCTCAAGGCTAGTGCTCTATCATTTTTGAGCCACAGCTCCACTTCCAGGTTTTATTTGTTTGTTTGTTTGTTTTTTTGCCAGTCCTGGGGCTTGTGAATTTAGGCCTGGGTACTGTCCCTAAGCTTCTTTTGCTCAAGGCTAGCACTTTACCACAGTGCTACTTAGGGCTTTTTCTATGTATGTGTACTGAGGAATTGAACCCATGGCTTCATGCATTCTAGGTAAGCACTCTACCAATGAGCCACTTTCCTAGCCAGTGGAGATAAGAGTCTCTCCTGGGAACTTTTCTGCCCTTGGTTGGCTTCAAACCATGATCCTCAGATCTCAGCCTCCTGAGTAGCTAGGATTACAGGCATGACCCACCAGCACCTGGCCAGTTATTATTTTTTTAATAGGATCATGCTTGCTTTTTTTTCTCCTCCCTGAGGATGGCTTCAGACTAAGATTCTCTTACCTATGCCTGCCTCATAGCTGAAGTTACAAATGTGAACCATCAAATCCAACTTATCCATTTAGTGGGGGTCTTGCTAACTTTTTTCTTTCCTAAACTAGCCTTGAACATTAATCTCTACTTCCAGAGTAGATTAGATTACAGGCCTTTACCACTATGCCCTGCCTCACCATCCTATTTTTTTTTCTCAGTTGTGGGGCTTGAACTCTGGGCCTGGGCGCTGTCCCTCAGCTCTTCAGCTCAAGGCTAGCACTCTACCACCTGAGCCAAGCACCACTTCCAGCTTTTTCTGCTTATGTGGTGCTGAGGAATCGAACCCAGGGCTTCATGCATGCAAGGCAAGCGCTTTACCACTAAGCCACCTTCCCAGCTGCTTTTTTATTTTGAAATGAGACCATAGAGTAGAGTCCCTGAAACTAGAATTCTGCCTTGAGAGAGCCCTTTGCCTCCTTTGCCTCAGATTCACCATCTGTTTTACACAAAGAGATTCTCAGCTTCCAGCTCGACTCTAGGCCTCTTTGGCATCTAAGAGAGTAATACCTCACCAGAATACCCTGGCAGGTCAGGCAATACCTGGACAGTGTCCACAGGACAGGGCACAAAGTCAGTGTGTGAGAGGCAGCGACTGGGTCCCACCAGGTGGGGTCCCCGGGGACCTTCCCGTCGATACTCCTTGATGGGTTCAAGATGGAGTCGCTCTCGAGGTAGCACAGCCTCATGGCATGGGGCATAGCCAGGTGGGGGGAGGAATTTAAATTCCCCATGGCGGCCACCAAGGAGAAATCGCACTCTGAAAGAAGAGAAAGAGGGTTATGGTGTGGGATATAGAGGAGAGTCTGCAGTTAGTGGGGGACACAGCAATTCTAGGATCAGTGAAAAGTTCTAGGGAGACCTGATGTCTCTGGGAAGTCATGGGTCTCCCTAGGGTTATGGAAGTCATTTAAAAGTCAGAAAGGAAAATCTGAGGGTAAAAGAAATAGCATAGGGAATGTCAATGGACAATCCAGAGGAAAAGTTGTGCTGTCAATAGGGAGTTAAGAATCAAAGGGTCTTGCCAGACACCCATGGCTCATACTTTAATCCTAGTTACTCAGGAGGCTGAGATCTCAAGATCAAGGCTCAAGGCCAACCCTGGCAGGAAAGTCTATGAGGCTCTTACCTCCAATTAGCCACACAAAAAAAATTTTTTTAACTCAGGAGTTGTAGTTCATGTAGCAGAGCTCCAATCTTGAATAGAAAAGCTTAAGACAGTACCTGTCCTCAGTTTGAGCCTCAGTACCAGCACATGTGCATGTGCGCAAGCGCACACACACATGCACAAACATACACATACACGAAGGTAGATCTGTACTTATTAGAGAAGAATTCCCATCTTGGAAGGCCCTCTGGAGACTCCAGGTCAACAGAATATCAGGGAATAGTAAAACATTTTGGAGAAACCAAGAAGAAGGTCTTAGATTCTGTTATAATTATGACATAACCAGAATTTCCAGCTTTAGGTCGTTGGGAAGAAGGCTGGGTCCCTGAGAGGTCTTTGGGTTAACTGGGGTTCTGAGCAAATCTGAGCTGACTGGATCATCACTGGGAGACCTTGTCATCATGAGGAGCTAATTGGAAAAGGATGGAGTCATTAGGAGAGTCTGAAGTCACTGAGAAAGTCCTAGGTTTGAGGTCAGGGGGACTTGCAAAGTCTGCAGTCATTACGAAGTGATTGTAAAATCCTGGGGCCATTTGAAGGTAACTGGTAGGATATGGGATTGGGAAGAATATGAGGTCATTGGGATCATGGAGAGGTCACTGGAACCTTCATGTCTTAAGGAACTGTTCTCTCCTGGCCTCCGAGGAGGCTATAGAGTGGTCAGAGAAGCTATCAGTCCCCAGACCTGGGATAGACAATGGGGCAGGGGTAAGTCCTCACTTGACACCCGCTGAGAAGCTGACAACTGGGAAGAAGAGCCCATCAAGGTTGAAGGCTTCAAAGACACCTTGAACAGGACAGCCATTGATGCGGAAGGATATGGATGGTACACTAAGATCCAGGCAGCAGCTGACCACATCCTCTGGGGCTAGAAGGTGTTGTCCTGGAGAAGTCACTGGGCGTGCCACATGACCTATACCAGCCAGAGGTCAGAGGTCAGAGGTCCCACAGAATCAACGGTATCAAGAGACAACAGGCGAATATCGGAAGATCCCTTGGGGACTAGACCTTGAGAAACTATAGGTGTTCCTATAGTTCTAAAATTAGGGGGCAGAGGTTAAGAGGGGGTCTCCTGAGGTTATATTCCTGGGAACTGTGGGTCACAGATTAAAGACACAGAGTTTAGATTATGGAAACTTTAGGATCAGGATTCAAAGCTCGGAGGTTAAAGCTCTAGAATCAGAGGTTATACCTCTTCAAGGATCAGCATTTTGGAAGTTATGAGGAAAAAGGGAAGGGTGGGGCTCTGGAAGCTTGAGGGTTAGGGTCTGGAAAAATGAAGAGTAAGGGGACAAAAAATGCCTCCCCTGGGGTTCAGAATACTCCCCCCAAACCCCAGGGTATGTGATCAGTCTTGGCAATTTTCTGGGGGTCAAAGGTCAGGGTTAAGGAATCTCCTGGGAGAGCCCAAGTACCTGTCCAGAGATGCAGCCCATCAAAGCCATAGGAATAGAGGTCATCGCCGACTCCATTGCCTCCCCAGCCCTCGCCGCCTCCAGGGTAGGGGCTATAGCCCTCAGTGAGGGCCCATCCCACCCGCAGGTGGGTGGCCTGAGCTGTCAGGAATGGAACCACCTCATCCACCATCACCTCAAAGTACCATTTGCCATACTGCGTGGAACCCTCAGCTCGTCCCACAAAGATGTTGGGGCGGATACTGTGGGAGTGAAGAAGACAGTCATGTTGTTGGGAGGGAAACAGAGAGAGAAACACATCACAAAAACAGATTGAGAAGAGACAGATGGGAGAGAAGGGGGCAGAGACAAGGACAAAAAGAAAAAGAAAACACAGAAAGAGAGATAGAGGCAGAAATGGAGCCTGGAAAAGAGAACAGTAGGAGTCTAGGGGTAAACTGGTACAAGGCAGACATCCTGGGAAGGGACCTTGCAAAAAAATACCCACTAAGGAAGAGGGTTGAGGAGCTTTTGAGTCTTAGGATAGGGGTAGAGGTCAGCATAGGGGTTAGGAGCCTCACCTGGTAACGTAGTTGATCAGATCTGTCTGCAACAGAAGCTCACGACCTGGGAGCAAGTTCTCAGTAATGAGATCTTGGTTGGAGCGCACAGCCACACCATTGCACACACACAGAGAACATAGCACATCCAGGACCTGGAGGTCAATATCAGAGGTTAAAGAGAGTGAGAGAGCAGGGTACTGGGCTACAGGAAAAACAGGATAGAAAGCCAGAAAGGAAGGATGATGTATCTGGACATAAATATGGAGATTTTGCCTGAGAGAAGTTGGTATAAACAAAGATTAGGGTGGAGAACGAGAAACCCTATTACACTGCTGGTGGGAATGTACACTTATACAACCACTTTGGAAAGCAGTCTGGAGGGTCCTTAGAAAGCTAAAGATTGACCTCCCTTACGACCCAGTCATACCACTTCTAGGCATCTACCCTGAACAACAGGAACCAATATACAAGGACACGTGCACCTCCATGTTTATTGCAGCACTGTTCGCAATAGCTAGGATATGGAACCAACCTAGATGCCCCACCACAGATGAATGGATCCAAAAATTGTGGTATCTATACACAATGGAATATTATGCAGCCATTAGAAATGACAAAATAATGGCATTTGCAGGGAAATGGATGGAGCTAGAAGGAATCATGCTGAGCGAGGTAAGCCAAGAACGAAGAGACAAACAGTACATGGTCTCCCTGATAAGTGGATGCTAAATCCAAAATGTTAGGTGATATGACAAAACTAACAGGACTTAAGAAACAAAGAACTCCCACTCATCTGGTTGAACCACTACCAAATATCCCCATGCTGCTGATCACATATATGGTATATAACATGTGAGCACCGTTATATATTACAGACTGTGATAGACAATTTGCTCCAGAAAAGTTAGAATGAACTTGTGACTTTAAATGAGCATCATTATTCCACAATACTGTGAATTTCCGGAAATTATGTAATCACTTAATCACAATCAAAAAAAAAAAAAAAAAAAGAACCTCGGGGAAGGGAGGGAGGGAGGGGATGGTAGGGGGAAAACAATGGAGGGGGTAACAATGTTCAAGAGGAAGTGTACTCATTACCTCACTCATGTAACTGTAACCCTCTGTATAGTATCTTTACAATAAAAAATTAAAAAAAAAACAAAGATTAGGGATGACAGGAAAAGGTTAGGGATCAGAGAAGAGGATCAAGTGAGAGACTAGGGGTTTGTGATAAGGTT
Source organism: Dipodomys merriami (assembly GCF_024711535.1). Taxonomy (NCBI): domain Eukaryota; kingdom Metazoa; phylum Chordata; class Mammalia; order Rodentia; family Heteromyidae; genus Dipodomys; species Dipodomys merriami. Next base: position 7,610,354 of record NW_027206091.1, on the reverse strand, counting down.
TGAGATAAGGCATCAGCAATGTAAGAAAAGAGAGGTTAAAGGGTAGAGTGAAAGGGTCAGTGAGAAATGGGAATCAAAATGAGATTTTTGGATCATCAGGGGCCAAAGGAGGATACAAATGTGTGAAGTAGTTAGAAATCAATCAATAGGAACTGCTAGCGCCTGTAACAAATACCAGAGTATACAGCCACTTAAAGCTGAAATTTATGGGACTGGGAAGGTGGCTCAGTGGTAGAGCGCATGCTTTGCATGCCTGAGGCCTTGGGTTCGATTCCTCAGCACCACATAAGCAAAAAGAAAAAAGCTGGAAGTGGCGCTGTGGCTCAAGTGGTAGAGCACTAGCCTTGAGCTGAAGAGCTGAGGGACAGTGCCCAGGCCGTGCCCAGGCCCAGAGTTCAGGCCCCACGACCAGACCCCAGAAAAAAAAAGCTGAAATTTATGATAAATATTTGATAAACTTTTCAAAGATTTAGCAAGTATCCCTGCACCCAAAATCCATTTAAGAACCAGAGCATGAGACACTGGTGTTGAGATGGAAGGTATGTGGGGGTAGAGTAGATCAGAGAATTGATGGGTCCATGAGGAGAGGTCAGAAGTGGGAATTCAGAGGTCAGGGATGAGAGGTCAGAGGTGAAGAACAGACCTTGTGGTTTCTCCCATGCTTGTCAAGGAGGGAGATAATGGACTTGATGTGGTTCTCTTGGATGATATTCAGGACTTCAGGACTCTCGATAAGGACGCAGTACAGCACCTCCAGGATTCCTGTCAGGTACCAGGGGAGAGTTGAGGTGGTGTGATCCTCTTTTCCCTGACCCCTTTCCCAATGCCCTGGCTTCCCCTACCAGATGAGGCCTCTAGCCGATCCAGCTTGCTGACCAGCCAGTCCAAGTTGGTGGAGAAGAGGGCACAGTTGGTACGATTGCCACGGATCAAAGAGGCTGTGGGTGACAGAGGCATCAGACTGTGTGGAACTGCATATCGGATGCTGTTGGGGAAGTTAGGACTCAGGCTCCTTACCCAGGAGTTCATACAGCAGGTTCACAATCTCTTTCCAGGACTCAGCCGCCTCCTCCCCTGCAAATTCAGCAAAGTGGGCAGCGGTGGTGTAGACATTCAGGCGGTCAATGCAATTCAGGACCAGGGAGAGCATCCCCTGGGATGGAAGAAACAAAGAGGTCACAAGTGAAGTCCCAGTACCTTCCTTTCTTCTCTTTCTTAAATTTGCTAAGAAAATCTCTCCAACACTTAGTTTCAACCCAGTCTCATTAATCCCATGTTCCCATTCCTTCCCACCACCTTCTTCTCTTCCTTGCCTCCCCAGATCTGTTCATCCTCTTTGCCTCTATCTCCAACATAAAATGCTCCTACTGAATCAAGGGTTCTGCCAGGTGCTGGTGGTTCACTTCTGTAATCCTAGCTACTTAGGAAAATGAGATCCAGAGGATGGCAGTTCAAAGCCAGCCAGTGAAGAAAAGTACACCAAATTCCATCTCAAAAATTACCAGTAAGAAGCAGGGCTAGAGGTTTGGCTCAAGTGTCAAAGTACCAGCTGAGCAAATAAGCTCAGAAAATACAAAACTCTGAGTTTAAATGATGGTGCTGGAAAAATAAACTAAATAAGATCAAGTTTTCTTTTTCTGAAGCATAGGCCAAGCACATTGACCTCAGGACCTTTGCATTTACTTGCCTTTCTACCCGTTGTTCTAAGTATACACCTGGCTTTCCTTTCTTCTTTTATGTCACCCTGACTAAGCAGTCTAGTTTAGACTGCAAAACCCCAGCATTCTCTAGCCCTTCCCTGATTTTTCTCCTTAGCCCTTATCACCATATAGCTTGCCATACATTCATCTATTTATTTGTTTTGTTTTGAGCCAGGGTTCTTCTGTGTAGCCAAGACTAACCCCAAAACTTTCAGTCCTCCTTTCTCAGACACCCCAGTACTAGAATTACAGGCATGTACCACTATGTCTTATTTATATTTGATCATATGATTCTCCCTTGCCACATCAACTTCCTAAGGGCAGATTTGATCTGCTTTGTTCACAGCTGGATTATTGGATGAGTAAATGACTGCTACTTAATCTTTCTGAGTTTTGAAGATCCCATCTGTACTGTGAGAATTACAACCTCCCATGGTGTCATGTATATAGCCATAGCAAAAGCTAAATACAAGTTAACAATAATCACAAACAGCATCCACTCTATACTGTAACTATTGTAAGTGCCTTGTCTATATATAGCAATTCCATTCTGGCCATAGTTTCATTGTTACTATATTTATTTACTGGTCTTCCTCCCCAGCAGATATGGAGCCCTTGGAGAGGAAGAGTCTAGCTGGATGCTTTTGAATAGATGGTGCTCCCCAATTCCTGACAACACTTAGGATCCCCTGATCTTCCCCCCACCCCTTCTCAGATCTCTAGCTGCCCCATACCTCTTGTATTCTGACTTAACCTTTACTGGCTTTCCTCCCTACACTCTCCTTCTTCTGGCCTCTGGCCCCATCCTCCCATCCCACACTACCTAGGGAACCAGAAGCCCTAATTAGCTCAACCTCTGATTTCTCCCCAGGCCTATCTCCCAGGCCTGGCCTTGTTTTTGAGCTTCTTCACTTATAGGCCTTCTGATCAATGCAAGAGCACGCCTACTTAAGGCCCCGCCCCCCAGCTCCCATTGGCCCAGGCCCTTCCTTGTGCTCCTCCCCTCCCCCCGCCCAATTCCCTGAGCCATTTATCTCGCTGTCCAGAGGCCCCGCCCTCTTTAGGCCCCACCCTCACCCTTTAGGCCCCACCCACCCCACCTGCACCTCACCTCCTCCTGGAAGAGACTCTGGCGGTTGCGTAAGCTGCGCAGCTTGCTCTGCTTCTCCTCATGCTGAAGCTCCTCTGAGGGAGGCTCAAAGTAGCCGATGAGGTCCTGCAGGCTCAGAATGACACCCTCGATGGGCAGCGCAGAGCCAACAGGCGGTCCTGCGCCCCGTGGCTTCCCACTGAAGCTATCCAGGCCCCTACAACAAAGACCACAGCTGTCAGTCAGGGCCAAGCACATCCCACTGTCATCACCCAAGAGCACCCCTCTGTCATTGCCCAACGCTATCAACACTCCTACAGACTCCCCCTTGTAAAGAGGATGAGATATGGAAAGCCAGGGGGAAAGGCCTTGGCTGGAGGTCACATAGTAGAAACTGAGACTGAGACTCACTTGATTACACAGGGAGCTTATGGAAAGAGGAGTAAGGACGGGTTCAGAGTTGAGGGTGGTAGTACTCAGGGTGTAAAGAGTGTTGAGCAGAAGTATGAGGTCAAAGATCACCATTGTCTAGGTAAGATTTAGGGCTCAAATGTACAGAGGGTATGGGATTAGAGATTAGGTATTGCGTGTGTTAAACAGGGCTGAGGCTGCCTCTTCAGATCTCTGGAGATGGAAGTGGTCAAGTGCATGAGTACCAGAAACTGGGGGTCACTCCAGGGCAGAAGGCAGCAGGGGGGTACACCTACTTGATGAACTGGTTGTACAGGCCAGCTGTGCTGTAAATCATCCGGGCAGCCTGTGACTCCTCCTGCTGGCAGCGGGTCAGTGACAGGGCATCATCCATGTGACCTTCCTGATGTAGCATGGCCTGAGGGTTCCACACAAAGCATTCAGGAGGGGGTCAGCCACCCAGAGTCATAAGTCCCAGCTTTCTCCCATGTTCTTTGTCTGCCTTTCCTTTTCTCTGTCTTTATCTCTTAGTAGGGCTGAGGTTCAAGTTGCCTTGTGCTGGCTAGACAGGCACTCTATCACCTGAGCTGTCCCTAGTCTTTTTTCTTTCCCCTCCCGCCCCCCCAGACATGAGGCTTGCACTCAGGGTCTGGGCACTGTCCCTAAGCTTCTTTGGCTCAAGGCTAGCACTCTACCACTTGAGCCACAGCACTTCTTTCAGCTTTTTCTGTTTATGTGGTACTGAGAAATTGAACTCAGAGCTTCATGCGTGGTAGGCAAGCACTCTACCACTAAGCCACATTTCCAGCCCTACACTTTATTTTTGAGATGGTGTCTTGAGCTAACTTTGCCTGAGCTGGCCTTGGACCTTGACCCTCCTGTCTCCCTCCAGCATAGGTAGGATTACAGGGGTGCACCATCACACCCAGTCCATCTGCCTCTATCTCTGAACCTCATTTTCACAAAGGCTTCCCACGTATTCACAGCATTTGTGTGTGTGTGTGTGTGTGTGTGTGTGTGTGTGGTACTGGGGTTTGAACCACCACCTAGCCCAACTACCAGCCCCCTCTCTGCCCAGAAACACTTATGCCCCTCCCCCTGCAGAAGCCCACCTTCTTCTTGAGCACACCAAGTCGCAAGGCCTTGGTATCAGGGGCAGCATAAGTGAGCCACAGGCCTGAAGCCACATGCTGCACAAAGCACAACGATTCTCCGTACTTGATCTCAGGGGGGCCCATGCCTTCCACATCTCGCTTAGGGGCCACATCCAGCTTCTCCTGCAGGGGAAATGGACAGCATTCAGCCTCCTCTGCTTATGTGTTAATGGGGGGAGCCCCAGAAGAGGCTGGTGTGGGCCCAGGTGAAGGAGGTCACCCTGACCAGAACTGACCTTGGAGATACGGAAGCAAAAGGAAGTAGCCTTGGTGTGGGCCTTGCTGGCATCCACCACGACCAGGCCCTGGTCCTCGGTGAGTGCCAGGTACCGCCCAGTGGTCACATGCCGGATTCGCAGAGGCTGGCCCCAGCGTAGGTGGCTCCCACTCCAACTGTTCAGGGTGACAGCAAAGGTTGGGGGGGGGTCAGAGCCCCTCCATCCCTAGTCCTACCATGGTCACTATAGACTTGGCCCAAACCTTTTTAAGCCCCCAACTCATCTTCTAGCATTCCCTAAACCTTTCTTGGATCCCTCAAGTCTCTCTTTGGACCCACTCATCCTCCCTCAGGAATTCCAACCCTCTTTAAAATGCTAGAAGATTCTTCCAAGTTCACCAGAGGTTTCTAATACCCCCAAGTTTATCCAAATCCCATACACTCCCCAGACTTTCACTCAAGACCCCATTTCTCCATTGGAAGTCCACCACTCTCCCCAAGACCTTCTCCCTTTTCCAGAATCCCTAAGGACTTCCATATCATTCTTTGGGCTCTCCAGATTGCCCCCCCCCAAAAAAAAAAGACTTTTCATCCTCTTCCTTAGATCTTCCTTCAAGAAATTCCCTCAGGACCCCGGCCCTTCCTCCAGTCTATTCTTCCCCTCCCCCCCCCCCCGCCCCGACACACACACACACACCTGATTCTCAGCGGCTCCAGCCTCCAGAGAGAGCGAGCATGGGTACACACAGATCCTCCCTCGTAGAAGACAAGTCTGGGGAGACACAAGACAGAGTGAGGTCCCAAGAATCTTGGTCCCCAATCCCATCAACAGGGTTTGTTATAGTTTGGATCTTTAATATCACCCAGTGATGTACATGTGTTAAAGGCTTGGTCCCCAGTCTGTGCCACTACTGGAAACTTTGGGCAGTGGAACATAATAGAAGGAAGTGAGGTCATTTCATTGAGAGTGAGCCATTTAAGAGAATATGGAGACTTTTTTTTAAGGTCATGGGGCTTGAATTCTGGGCCTGGGCACTGTCCCTGAGCTTGTCTGCTCCAGGCCAATGCTCTACCACTTGAGCCACAGCACCACTTCCAGTCTTCTGGTGGTGTTTTGGAAATAAGAGTCTAAAAAACTTTCTTGCCCAGGCTGGCTTGGAACCATGATCCTCAGATCTTAGCCTTCTGAGTAGCTAGGATTACAGGTGTGAGCAACCAGCACCCAGCTTGGAGACCCTTTCAATTGCCCACTGACCTCTGCCACATGTCTCCTCCATGATGTCCTATGCTGCCACAAGTCCAAAACAGGGCCAAGCAATGATGGACTAAAACCTTGGAAACTATGACCCAAAATAAACCTTCCCTCTTACCAAGTTGACTAAGGTATTTTGTCAGAGTATCAGGAAGGTGATTGACACAAGAGTCCCAGCCCTCTAGGCAACTTTCCTCCCCAACCCCCATCCTAGACTTCAGGCCCCTTGCTCTTGTACCCAACCCAGACCTGCGCTGGTCATCACTGTCAGAAGGAGAAATGGTCAGACATTCATCCATGTGTCCGTGAAACAGACGGAGGACATGTCCCCCTGTCACATAGCCTGGGGAGAAGAAAAAGAAGTTGGTTGTTATGAAGTATAATGTGAGTTTGGAAAGACCTACCTGAGTTTTGTAGTTAGAAGTTGATGGGCCTGGGTTTGGGCGTTTCCTGGTTTGAATTTCAACTTGGTTTGGGATTCTGAAGTTTGGAGTCTGAATCAAAGTTCTTTTTGATTTTGTGTTGGTTGTGGGGCTTGAACTCAAGGCCTGGGTGCCGTCCCTGAGCTCTATTTCTTCAAGATAAGAGCTCTACCACCTTGAGCCACAGCACCACTTCCAGTTTTCTAGTGGTTAATTGGAGATAAGAGTCTCAAGAAAGGGCTGGGAATGTGGCTTAGTGGTAGAATGCTTGCCTAACATGTGTGAAGCCTTGGTTCAATTCCTCAGTACCACATAAACATAAAAAGCCAGAAGTGGCACTGTGGCTCAAGTGGTACAGTGCTAGCCTTGAGCAAAAAAAAAGAAGTTCAGGGACAGTGCCCAAGCCCTGAGTTCAAACCACAGGCCTGGCAAAAAAAAAAAAAAAAAGTCTCACAGACTTTCTTGTCCAGGCTGGCTTTGAACCATGATCCTCAGATTTCAGCCTTCTGAGTAACTAGGATTATAGACATGAGCCACCAGTGCCTGGTTTTATTCTTTTCCCTTTGGTCCAAGACTGGAACTCAAATTCAGTACCTAATGATTCTGCTCAGTGGCTAGCGTTCCACCAACTGAGCCAGGCCTCCACCACCAGCTTTTAATTTTTTTGCCAGTCCTGGGGCTTAAACTCTGGGCCTGGTTGATGTCTCTGAGCTTTCTTTGCCCAAGGTAAGTACCACTTGAGCCACAGTGTCACTTCCAGCTTTTTTGACTAGTTTATTGGAGATAAGAATCTTACGGACTTTTCTGCCTCAGCTAGCTTCAAACCACGATCCTCAGAGCTTTGTCTCCTAAGTAGCAAGGATTATAGGCATGAGTCACCAGCATCTGGCTCAGCTTTTGATTTTTTAAGAAGTGGACTGAAATTTTCTAAGTCTGAGACTGGTAGGGTAAAGCCTGGGAGTCTGAATTAGAGTTCCTAGGTTGGAAATCTGAAGTTTGATTTCAAGGGTTGAAGATAACTGTTCTTATTCTCTTTTTTTTTTTCTCTTCTTTCCTTCTTCCTTTCTTTTTTTTTCTTTATTTCTTCCTCTTTTTTTTTTTTTTGTCAGTTGTAGGGCCTGAACTCTGGGCCTGGGCACTGTCCCTCAGCTCTTCAGCTCAAGGCTAGTGCCCTACCACTTGAGCCACAGCGCCATTTTCGGCTTTTTCTGATTATATGGTGCTGAGGGATCGAACCCAGGACCTCATGCACGCGAGGCAAGCACTCTACCACTGATCCACCTTCCCAGCCCTCTCTCTCTCTCTCTCTCTCTCTCTCTCTCTCTCTCTCTCTCTCTCTCTCTCTCTCTTCTTTTCTTTTTTTTTTTTTTGTTGTTGTTGCCAGTACTGGGGCTTAAACTCAGGTTAGTGCTTTCATTTACTCAAAGCTGGCATCTACCATTTGGTCCACAGCTCCACTTCCAGAATGTTGCTAGTTAATTGGAGAGCCCCACAGACTTTGCTGTCTGAGTTTGCTTTGAACCCCAATCCTCAGACCCCAGCTTCCTGAGTATCTAAGGTTACAGGCATTAACCACTGGTCCATAGTTCTGTACTTATTTTTGAACACTGGAGTCTGAGGATGAGCTCCAAATCTGATACTCAAACCTTTGGATCTAGACAAGCACCGGTGGCTCATGCCTGTAACCCTAGCCACTGAGGCTGAGATCTGAGGATTGTGGATCAAAGCCAACCCGGGCAGGAAAATCCGTGAGACTCTCATCTCCAATTAACCACCAGAAAACCCGAAGTGGCGCTGTAGCTCAAGTGGTAGAGCTCTCACCTTGAGCTGAAGAGCTGAGGGACAGTACCCAGACCCAGAGTTCAAGACCCACGACAACCCCCCCCCCCAAAAAAAAGCTTTGGATCTGAATGTAGGATCTTACCTTAAGCATTTTGTGTAGGCGATTTGGGGACTAATTCTTTGCAGTCTGAGTTTGGGGGTTGGAGATATGAGATCTAGGGGTCTAGATTTGGGATCAGTTAGCGAGCAAGGTATACAGATAATAAATTGGAAATCTAGGTGTTAGGGCTAAGGATCTGAAGCTCTGTTTGGGCAGAGCTGAAGGGCAACACTGAGGGTCTGTTTTGGGAACTTCAATTTAGGGGTCAGAGGTCCAGGGGGTCTCACCCTCTTCACAGCAGGAACAGATAGGGTTCATGTTCCACAGAGTCTGCATGAAGGAAGCGTCAACCTGGAGCTCCCCACTGGCTGTGGACAGGTGCTGGGGACCCCCAAGTTATGGTAGTCAGAGATGATGGGTTGAAGTTGGCAACGATCCAGAGTTCAGGGCAGAAATTGAGGATGGATGCAAAAAAAAATTTTGAGATAGAAAATTGCAGATCACAAATACGAAAAGCAGGGGGAGCGGGGCGGGAAGGATTGGGTGGGGGGGTGGGAGGGGGAGGATGGGAAGGGATGGGAAGGGGAAACAAAGGAGGAGGCTACAATGCTTGATAAGAAATGTACTCATTATCTTGCCCATGTAATTATAACCCCTCTGTACAGTATTTTCACAATAAAAAAAAATACAAAAAGCAAGCTCAAATAAGGGGCTGGGAACACTGGAAGTCAAGATATTTGGGGGTGTCCGCTTTGGCAACAAGTATACTAAAATTGAAACGATACAGAGAAGATTAACATGGCCCCTACGCAAGGATGACATGCAAATTCATGAAGCGTTCCATATTTTTTTTGTTGCTTTGTATGTCCCTCCCCCACAGTATAACCCCTGTTTTCACTGTATTTGATGTTGCTATACTTTGTGGAGGGGAAGGGAAAAAACAAATTATTTAAATAGGGATACAGGTGGACCCATTGCAACAATGAGATGTACAAGACTATGTCAAAAAAGGAACTTTACAACTTTGGCAGGGGGTGGGGGTGGAATGGGAAGGGATGGGAAGGGGAAACAAAGGAGGAGGCAACAATGCTTGATAAGAAATGTACTCATGACCTTGCCTGTGTAATTGTAACCCCTCTGTATGGTATTTTCACAATTAAAAAAAAGATATTTGGGGCTAGGAAACAGATGGGAAAACTAAAAATGAAGAGATAGAGCTACTCCCATAGGCTCTGAATCCTGGGAGCTGTAGGACCCACTGTTGGAGGCAAGTTCAGCTTACCAGGTAGCGCTCGGAGGAGACACTGACAAGAATGAGATCATCTCCAACTCGAACCTTCTCTCCTTCAGACCTTTGTTTGGAGGCTGGGTGCATTGTCCACCAACAGGCTTCTCCTGTGGGTGGGGACAGGATGGGGGTAAGGCGGCTGTTAGGATGCTATCTACTCATAATGCTCTTCACTAGCCATCCAGCTCCCCAAGCCCCAGGCCCATAAATCTACCATTGCTTCCACAAAGTCTCCACCCAGAATCTCCCCACCAAATCTTCCTGGGCAAAATGTGTCCATCCATGCACTCAGTCCCTTTGTCCCAAAGTCCTGCCGGACTCTGGAGTTCTGGGCACTTCTGTATCCTGACTTCCAGCCTCAAGGGAGGGGCCCTTCACTCTCCCATCGCTGCACCTGTGGCATCCTCCTGTAGTCCCACATCGAAGGCCAGCTTGTCAGTCAAGGAGCGGGAGGTAGTAAGACAACTCAGGTACTAGGGTTGGAGAGGGGGATCAGTCTCCTTCTGGCAGACCTGCCCCCTGCCCCCTGCTTAAACCCCATGTTAATGCACTTACCATGCGACTGTGTGCATGCCGGAGCAGGATGGCATGGCCATACAGAAGTGTTCTATGTCCTCCACCCTGGGATGACTGTAGGGGGGTAGGAGGCACAGAGTAAGCACAGAACCCCAGATTCACAAGACCCCACCCAAAATAAAACATCTTCCCTATTCACAGGCAGGCATATGATCTCCATCAAATACTGGGCTCAAGTCTGGAGTTCAGAGAGCCTCAGTTTCCCCATCCATGGAATTAGGGACTGTGTCTCTAAGAAGCCCAGGGAAGGGGTATTTGACATTCTCTGAAACCTCTTTTTATCTCAGCCTCTTTTTATCTCATCAACCCAAAGTCACCCAGGGAGAGTGAAGAACTCATCTGACATGCCTGGGAACACTCGAGGAACCCCAGGATTTTGTGTTTCATGGGCCTCAGCCCCCTGGGCTTTCATCTATCATAACATGGCTGAGCTGTAGCCTCAACGGGCTGGGAAAGTACTAGCAGGTGTTCAACATGTGGCTATGACCTCTAGCAATAAGGTGACCAGCTGTGCTACCTGCCACAACTGCCCCTTCCTGAGCACAAGGAGACTCGGCCCTTTGGATGAGCCCTTGATGGTATCATGCCCCCATCATGGCTCTCACATGCCCATGCCGAGGGTACCATGTGATGGGGCCACATGATCACATGGCGGACCCACTCCTGGACCGGAGGGGGCCTATACATAGGATGGAAGGAGGTGAGGGAAGACATCCCATGCGGTGAGGATCTGGGGGTCAAGGTTTGGAGGGGAAAGGTTGGGAAAGAGGAGAAAGAATCAGGTGGGGATAATGAGGGGCTCAGAAGCCCTTACTCCTTCCTTCCTGCTTGCCTGGCTTGTTCTGGACCACAGTCCCTGACCACTGGAGTTGGGGAGAGCCCCCAAAGCCCCTGTGTGCAGGAAGTGGGCCTGAGCAGCAGGCCTGAGAACAGAAGGAGTGGACAGATGACACCCAAGGCTAGACCTACCCACTTATCCAAATTGAGGGCCTGTGGGGCAGGGCAGAGAGAGGAAGAAGAGCATATGGTAAATGACACCCCCTCCCAGTTGCCCTCCTCCATCCCTGTCCCTTTGTCCTGATCCCTGGGGAGGGAAGGGGAGAACCTCACCTCTACGCCAGCCTCTACAGTGTTGGCCAGCATCTCCTGCAAGGCTCGGACTGACAGAGACTGCTCCAGGATGAAGCAGCAGATGGCCAGGTCAGGGGGCACATTCTGGAGTGGGACAGGCAGACGTTAGTGGGGGAAGGAGGGCAGAAGATTCCTGAGTGCCATTCCCTGGCATGGCAGACTCCCTTCTGTAATCTGAACAACCACACTCCTAAGACACCCACAAAAGGACCTGCCAACACCCCCTCTTAGCCCCACCCAGGCTCTCAGACCCCCCCAAATCCCAAGCCATATACTCTCAGAACACCTTCCCCTCAAACCCTTGTTATCTAACTCATCTCAAGCCCCTGTTTGCCCGTTAGGACCCCTCCTTCATGGACCTCCAGTCTCCTGCCCTTTCTCCTGAGCCCCCAACCCTTCCCTCTCAACAGGGTTCCTAAACCCTCAGGCCACCTCCCATTGGGGGATTTCTGTGCCTTTTCCTTCAGCAGCCTTGCCTGACCTTCCACAATCTGTGTGTGTACCCCTTAGGGCCTGCAACTCCTGCTACCTCAAAACTCCATCCTTCCTCAGTCCTCACCCCTGAGACTTCAGACCCTGGCCCTGGCCTCCTCAGACCCCGATCCCTCCTCAGATTCTGTCCTCACCCCAGGTTGCATCCTTCCTTCCTCAGACTTCACCTCTGTGACCCAAAGCCCTGCCCCCAATCGCCTCAGACCCCACTCTCCCACCTCAGGACCTGTCCTCCTCAGACTCCACCTCTGCAACTTCAAACCCTGCCCCCCAAATACCTCAGACCCTGCCTAAGTCCCTCCTCAGACCCCAGCCCCAGTCACCTCAGACTCCAACCCTTCTCACACCCCCCCCCCCCCCCCCCCCCCCCCCGTCACTCCTCAGACCAGGCATCTATCTCAGGACACGAACTTCCCGCCTTGAAACCAGGCCCCGCCCCCAGCCACAGGCCACACCCTCTTCCTGCCCCGCCCCTTTCCCATCTTAGCCCCGCCTCCACGGCCATCCCTCTGCTGTCAGCCTCATCTTGCAAGGATTGAGTTTGAATCTGGGCCCTGGGCTCCAGACTCCCTGCCCTCCCCCGGGGCCGTGGACACTGACCTGCGCGTTGCTGGTGGGCTCCAGGAAGCAGAGGCGGTTGCCGAAGCCCTCGGCCGCCAGGCAGAGCTTGAGCTGCTCCTTGAGCACCGTGGCGCTGCACTGCAGGACCACCTCGTCATCCTGGGGACACCAAGGGACAGGACCTGCTGGTAGGGACAGCCCCGCACCAACTGTCCAGGGAGAGGAATTCCTACCCACCCTTGGGGACTCAAGAGATCCTGCCTCAGTCTCCAGAGCAGCTGGGACTACAGGCAAGCTCCACTGCACTTGACTCCAGCCCAGGGGAAACTGAGATTGGTGGCACGGGAGGCCACTAATTGCCCAAGACTACACATCTGTTAAGAGAAGGAGCTTGGCTGAGCACTGGTGGCTCCCGCCTGTAATCTTAGCTACTCAGGAAGGTGAGATCTGAGGATTGGGGTTCAAAGCCAACCTGAGTGTAGGGAAACTCCAAGAAACTCTTCATCTCCAATTAACCTTAATCAGAAAACCAGAAGTGGAGCTGTGGCTTAAAGTGGTAGAGCACTTGAGCAAAAGTGCTCAGAGGCAGTACCCAGGCCCCGAGTTCAAGCTCTATGACTGACAGAGAGAGAGAGACAGAGACAGAGACAGAGACAGAGAGATAGAGGTGGGTGGGGGAGCTTGGATTTGAACCAGAGTCCAGCAGCTTCCAGAGGCCTCCCAAGTAGGATCCATAAGATGACCCATTAGAAGGTGGAAAATATATCCAGGCTTATAAGTTAATTTTTTGTTGTTGCTTAGTGTTGTCTCTCTAAAGCAGAGTCTCATTGGGTAGCTCATGGATTGGCCACAATCTCTCCATCCTTCTGCCTCAGCCTCCCAAGTGCTGGGATTAGATAATGAGGTCCTATCAACACTACTGCGTCTGATTTTGGTAACTGATTGCATTGTAGTTTCAGAAGAAACAACATTCTTTTTTTTTTTTTCTTGGTCAATCATGGGGCTTGAACTCGGCCTGGGCACTGTCCCTCAGCTCTTCAGCTCAAGGCTAGCACTCTCCCACTTGAGCCACAGCACCACTTCTGGTTTTCTGCTGGCTAATTAGAGATAAGAGTCTCACAAACTTTCCTGCCCAGGCTGGTTATGAACCTCAATCCTCAGATCTCAGCCTCCTGAGTAGCTAGGATGACAAGTGTGAGCTACGGGTGTCCAGTGAAACACCATTCTTATACACTGAAAGTAGCACAGGTCTAGGTATTTTCCTCAGGGGAAAAAATATAGAGAGGAGGAAAAGGTTAAGTAGACATAGCAAACATAACAGTTGGGACAATGACTGAAGGCTAAATGGAATGTGCATTCTTTGAACTCAACTCCAACTTAATTTCCAATTAACCTCAAGATGACTAATTTTTTGTAAGTGTGCCAGTACTGAGGCTTGAACTCAGGGCCTCACACTTTCACTTGATATTTGAACTCAAAGTTCCAATTAACCATCCCTCCCCCCTCCCCAAAAATGAATAACAGAGGCTGGAAATATGGCTTGGTGGTAGAGTGTTTACCTAGCACACATGAAGCACTGGGTTCAATTCCTTAGTACCATATACACAGAAAAAAACAGAAGTGGTTTTGTGGCTCAAGCCTTGAGCAAAAGAAGCTCAGGGACAGTGCCCAGGCCCTGAGTTCAAGCCCCAGGACTGGAAATAAAATAAAATAACAGAAATAGAACTGTGGTTTAAGTGGCAGAGTACTAGCTTTGAGTAAAAAAAATTAAGTAAGAGTGTAATATCATCCCACATCCACACAAAACATAGTAATAATAGTAACAACAACAACAACAATAAAGTAAAATAAAGCTCCTTTGCTACCACAGCTTCCTACCCCTTACCACCAAAACCTCCTTCAAAGAGGCCTGGGGCCTACAAAGAATCTGTATTATTATCCAGCTATCTCCCCACTGGGAGTTCTGACTTGGGCCTGGCTTTGAGAAACATCAGCCTGGGCAAGTTAAGAGGTCATCTACCATCCAAGGGAAATGAAACCAGGTAGGAGGGGAGTGCAGAGTGTGTTTGTAGGGGGGGCCGGGGGACTGGCTAGCCTTCTTTAACACTGAAATAAAATAGAGCAAGAACAGGAAATAACAAACCTCCTGTCCTGCCTTCAGGGCAATCTACATTTTATGAAGTTGTCACTGTTAAAAATAGGTGTGTGTGTGTGTGTGTGTGTGTGTGTGTGTGTGTGTGTGTGTGTGTGTGTGTGTGTGTGTGTGTGTGTGTGTGTGAATGCTCACAGGGGTTGTCCATGGTTGCAAAACCTGGAGACCACCCAAATGTCCATCAGGCAAATGAACTGATAAGCAAATTGCAATATAGTCATACAATACAGTACTACTTGGCAACAAAAAGGAATGCATTTTGGATACAAGCAACACAGATAAATGTCAAAAATACACTGAGCAAAAAGAGTAAGACAGCCGGGGAACTGGTGGCTCACTCCTGTAATCCTCGCTATTCACAAGACTGAGATCTGAGGATCCTGGTTGGAAGCCAGCCAGGGAAGACAAATCCACAAGACTCCAATCAAGTAGCTAAAAGCTGGAAGTGGAGTTGTGGCTCAAGTGGTAGAGGGCTAGCCTTGAGCAGAAAAAGCCAAGCGAGATCAAGAGGTCCTGTGTTCAAGCCCCAGTATTAGCATTAAAAGAAGAAAAAGAACAGGAAAGACCTTCTGTAGTAAAGGAAATAAATATTCTCTGCTTTGATGGTGGTTACCTGGGTCTGCACAGTTTGTCAAAACTCATTAAACTAGCATGTCAAAGTGAGTATAATTTATTGTATATGCCTTAATAAAGCAGAGTTTTTTTTTTAAGTCTATGTTTATGTACTGGGTTGCAATATGAAATATTGGTGCAATTGGTGGGACATGATCCCAAAAAAGTGTAGAGAAGTGCTGCATGAGTTCAATAACATTCAGGAAAACCAGACCCAATCTGGGGCCAAGAGAATACCAAGGCCAGGACTCTCTGGAGCCCTAACACTAGATTGCTAACTTAGTATGTCTGGATCCAGTTTTCCTCTGGTGAAAACAAAACAACTAGGCCTTCGTGGCTATCCAGAGATGCCACTTCCTGGCCTTGACCTTGAGCAAGTGATTTAACCACTTGGGGCTTGCTTTCCCTCAAATCTCTCTGGGAGATAAAGATAGGGCCCTACCTCAGAAGATAAGGCAGCAAGAATATAATTAGATACCTCCAGAGGCCAAGGACCTGGGCACAAAGCCTGGGTACAGACCATAGGCTACCACAGCTATGGTCTTATTAGGTCCAACCCATCATATCTGTTAAGGGGCTGGGGCTGGGCAAGATTCCATCCAGTGGCTTCGCATCCAGCTGTCCCCATCCTTCACTAGCAGCCCAGCTGTTTGTTCCTCCCTCCCAGGAAACCGGACCCAGGCCACCAGGGTTCTATTCTGGGTTTGGAATGCTGCGTCAGCACTTCTTGCATGGATTCAGAGCCTTGGAGGGGGAGGGAAGAGGGCAGTAGAGGGTCAGCAGACCTGGACCAGGGGAATCATCTCCTCTCAGACTCACCCCCTCTCACCCCCAGCTGAGCCACTGGAGGAGAGGTGGAACTGGGAGGGTGCACCATTGAAAGGGAGGGTGAAGGACTGGGAGATGGGCAGCCCCTCCTTCTTTCTCTTCTCCTCTCTGTCCAGGGCCCAGAAAAACGGACTATTTCTGGGAGGGACACCTGTTGTTCTAATTCCTATCCCTGCCCCCCAACCCTCCAGCCTGTGATCAGAGATTCAGGGAGAGACAGAGCCAGAGGGACAGCAAAACACAGAGGGACTGAAGCCAAGGAACAAAAGGAAGAGCTAGAGACAAAGAGACAGAGAGACAGAGATAATGGACATCCCAAAGAGATGGGTAGAGACACCACCCACAGAGTCTCATGAACCATCAGCAGACGTATTTGATCCTTCTCCTCCAACCCAAAGCAGGGAAAGGGCGGGTGGGGGGGGGAGACCAAGAATCCAAGAGACCCCCAAGGATTCCCCCTCAAGGACTAGGAGTTAGAAGAAATTTTGTCCTCCAACCCCACACCAGCCAGCCCCCTTCCCAAGAATTTAAATGGGTCAGAGCCTGGAGCAAGAAGAGAATGAGGGCTGGGTGGGGGTGGGAGGGTGGCTAAATTAAGCCCAGGAATTAGAACCACCTTCCCCAAGTGTCTGCTTGCAGGGTGGCCTAAAGGGGGGTGGGTGCTCCCTCAGTGTCCCCCACTTGTGGACTAAAGCACTAAAAATCAGAAGCAGCTGAAGGATATCCCGTTCCTCATTCTGAAATTCTCAAATCCTGCTAATTAAATCTCTGGTGAGAAAGGTGGAGGAGATATTTAAAAAGTGACAGTCACTTGAAGTGACAAAGGAAGAGATCTCGATGCTTAGAGACCACCGGCAAACAGGACCGACACAGAGATGAAGGAAAGACTCAGGGATACCTTAGAAATAGCCCCCCACCCCCAGAGACTACCCCCCCCCCGAACTCAGAGATAAGTACCGTCCGCAGGAACTGGACTTCGTCCTCGCCTTCTCCTCCGTCTCCCATGATGTCGGGGCTCCAGAAGGCCTGGGCTGAGGTCGGGGGATGGAGGGAAGGGGCTGCAGGCTGGGCAGGTGGGCTGGGGGCGGGTTGAAGTCGGAGACCTCTGGGGACGCCAGAGGCACCCGCGAGGTAGATGGAACTGGGAGGAGGACACGAGTGCTGGACAGAGCTGGGAAGAGGTCCCAGCCCCCCACTGCACCCATTGGGCCGGGGCGCATGTGGCCACGCCCCTCACTCGGAGCCTCGCACCCATTGGACCAATGTGCACGGAGCCACGCCCCTCGCTCGGAGCCACGCCCACAGACCTCAAACCTTGACTAAAACTGCAAGGTGGGGGTAAGGTTTGTTTCACAAAGGGCAAACTGAGGTTCTAGGCAGTAAAACCTTGGCTGGATATCACTCAAGAGAACCTGAATGTGTGCCATTTAAAGCCTTCTGACTTGGGGCTGGAAATGTGGCATAGTAGTAGAGTGCTTGCCTAGCATGCATGAAGCCCTCGGTTCAGTTCCTCAATACTACATACACAGAAAAAGTCGGAAGTGGTGCTGTGGCTCAAGTGGTAGAGTGCTAGCCTTGAGCAAACAACGTTCAGGGACAGTGGCCAGCCCTGAGTTCAAGCTCCAGGACTGGCTAAATAAATAAATGCATAAATAAAGTCTCCTGGCTTAAAAAAAAAAAAAAAAAGCATTATATGGGCATGTGTGGTGGCATATTTCCATAATTCTAGAATTTGGGAGGCCAAGACAGGAGGATCACAAGTTCAAGGCCAGCTTGAGCTACAAAGTGCATTCCAACACACACACACACACACACACACACACACACCACACACACTGCACACACATGCAACACAACACACAAGGTTGAGAAGTAAGGACTCTGTGCCAGATAGTCTGGGTTTGATTCATCTTATTGAGAGCAGAAAATGAAAGCATGAGCTGAGTGCCAGTGGCTCATGCCTGTAATCTTAGCTGCTCAGAAGGTTGAGATCTGAGGATCACAGTTTGAAGTCAGCCCAGGCAGAAAAGTTGATAAAACTCTTAACTCCAATTAACCACCAAAAAGTCAGAGGTGGAACTGCGGTTCAAGTGGTAGAGCACTTGAGGGGGAAAAAAAAAAAGCTAAGGAAGCTGGGCGCTGGTATCTCACACTTATAATCTTAGCTACTCAGGAGGCTGAGATCTGAGGATCACAGTTCAAAGCCAGCCTGGGCAGGAAAGTCCATGAGACTCTTTTTTTTTTTTTTTTTTGTCGATCATGGGGCTTGAACTCTGGGCCTGGGCGCTGTCCCTCAGCTCTTCAGCTCAAGGCAAGTTCTCTACCACTTGAGCTACAGTGCCACTTCCGGTTTTCTAGTGGTTTATTGGATATAGGAGTCTCACGGTCTTTCCTGCCCGGGCTGGCTTTGAACCGTGATTCTCAGATCTCAGCCTCCTGAGTAGCTAGGATTACAGGCGTGAGCCACCGGCGCCCAGCTCCATGAGACTCTTATCTGCAATAAAACACCAGAAAGCCAGAAGTGCCACTGTGGCTCAAATGGTAGAGCACTAGCCTTGAGCTGAAGAGCTGAGGGACAGCACCTAGGCCCAGACCAAAAAAAAAAAAGCTAAGGGAAAAGCACACAGGTCCCTGGGTTTGAGCCCCAATACAAGCATACACACACACACACAAAAATGAAAACACATAGCTTTACCATGTCTAGTTTTGTAGGAGGTTTTTGGTTTTTTTAATTTTTTTCTAGTACCAGGGCCTCACACTCACTCAGCTTGCTTCTTATGCTTGCTTACTCAGGACTAGAACTCTACCACCTAATCCATACATCCAGCCCTTTTTTTGCTGATCTTGAATGTCTATTTTCAAGACCTCATTCTTAAAAAAACATTATACAGGGCTGGGAAGGTGACTCAGTGGTAGAGTGCTTGCCTTGCATGCATGAGGCCCTGGGTTCGATTCCTCAGCACCATATAAGCAAAAAGAAAAAAAATAGCCAGAAGTGGCGCTGTGGCTCAAGTGGTAGAGCGCTAGCCTTGAGCTGAAGAGCTGAGGGACAGCGCCCAAGCCCAGCATTCAGGCTCCACGACTGGACCCCCCCCCAAAAAAAATATATATATATTATACAATGTATAACAGGTTGTCAGAAGTCACAGAAATATTGGTGCTAATGAAATTACATTAAATAGCAGGTAACTCTGTAGCATACTGTTGAATTATATGAATCAAAAAGGTATTACATAATTCCATATTTAGGTTAATATTATATGATAAAATACAATATCATTTTGTGTTGTGCATCTTGGAATACACAACGGTGTGTTAAATTACTTGAATTGATTCCAAGTAATACAAAATTAAGCATTATTTTCCATTAACATTTGCACAGAATGTAAAATGATTGTGTCATTATGACTGATATCATAAGATATTAATAGTGTCTTACTTCTGCCAGTCATGATTACATGTCTTAGAACCCTTCCCATATTGGTCTGCAGACACCTGCCTCATGGCTATGATGGCTTTGTAAGGACTTTTTTGTTGTTGTTGGTAGTGGTCATGGGGCTTGAATTCTGGGCCTGGGTGCTGTCCCTCAGCTCTTCAGCTCAAGGCTAGTGCTCTACCACGTGAGCCACTTCCAGTTTTCTGGTGGTCTATTGGAGATAGGAGTTTCACGGCTTTTCCTACCCAGGCTGGCTTTGAACCACCATCTTCAGATCTCAGCCTCCTTAGTAGCTAGGACTGCTACAAGGACTTCTTAATGACTGATATTTTGGTTTATCTACCTAGGAACTTGGGGTGGACATCACAGACATTGGGACTGCCTCCAGTTCTGGAGGGTCGTTGCTAAGTCCTGCACTCCCCTCTTCCAGAGCTGACACACGTGGTTTTAGTATGTGCCCCTGGAGCAAATTGCTGAGTAACTTACCCAGGTCTACAGTTCATCTAAGCAGTGCCAGAAAGTCCTGAGAAATGGCTGTTTATTGGCAGTCTGGTGGGCTCAGTCCCCCCTACTCCTAGCCTCCATTTGGGCTCCCCAAGTCAGGCACGTGCGTGCGGCCACCTGGGCTTGAACTCAGAACCTGGCACTGTCTAGAAAATTATTTGCATAAGATTAGAGCTCTACCATTCAGGTTTTTTTGGTAATCAATTGGAGATAAGAGTCTCACACAGCTGGGCACTGGTGGCTCACACCTGTAATCCTATCTACTCAGGAGGACTATGACAGACCAAAAAAGAAAGAAGGAAAGAAAGAAAGAAAGAAAGAAAGAAAGAAAGAAAGAAAGAAAGAAAGAAAGAAAGAAAGAAAGAAAGAAAGAAAGAAAGAAAGAAAGAAAGAAAGGGAGAGAGAGAGAGAGAGAGAGAAAGAAAGAAAGAAAGAAAGAAAGAAAGAAAGAAAGAAAGAAAAGAAAGAAAGAAAGAAAGGAAGGAAGGAAGGAAGGAAGGAAGGAAGGAAGGAAAGGAGAGAGAGAGAAAGAAAGAAAGAAAGAAAGAAAGAAAGAAAGAAAGAAAGAAAGAAAGAAAGAAAGAAAGAAAGAAAGAAAAAAGTCTCATGAACTTTGCTGCCTGTGCTGGCTTCAAACTGTAATCCTCAGATCTCAGCCTCCTGAATAACTGTGAATACAGCCCTTAACCACCAGTGCCCTGCTCTGATTTTAAACATAGCAAGTACAATGCATTTCCTGACATTTGATGTTTGTTCCCTAGTCTCCTCTTGTAAAGAAAATCCATATTTGGCAGGGCGCTGGTGGCTCACACCTGTAATCCTAGTTACTCAGGAGGCTGAGATCTGAGGATCACCGTTCAAAAACCGGAAGTGGTGCTATGGCTCAAGCGGTAGAGCGCTCGCCTTGAGCTGAAGAACACAAGGACAGTGCCCAAGCCCAGAGTTCAAGCCCCACGACCGACCAAAAGAAAAAAAAAGAAAAAAGAAAATCCATATTTGCATGTTGGAACATGTATCACTTTCCCTAAGTTTTCACCTTCCTGAGGGTCCCAATGTGCTTATACATAAACACCAAAGCCTTTTCCAACCCACCTCTCTGGGGCTTTCTGGGTTACCAGAGGCTAGAGACACTCTCATACTGCTAGTTGAGCCCAGCAGGGTGGATGGGGAGGGAGAGAAAGAGAGACACAGACACAGACACAGACATAGACAGACAGCACAAAATAAAAGCATTGCTTGGGCCAGCTTACGCCCGCTTCTGTTAGAAGTCAGGCTGGTGGTAATGGGGTGATGGGGAGGTTGATGAGAATGTTCTGCTTCTTTTTTCTTTTTCTTTCTTTTTTTTTTTTTTTTGGTCAGTTGCAGGGTTTGAACTTTGGGCCTGGGCGCGGTCCCTCATCTCTTCAGCCCAAGGCTAGTGCTCTACCACGTGAGCCACAGAGCCACTTCTGGTTTTCTGGTGGTCTATTGGAGATAGGAGTTTCACGGCTTTTCCTGCCCAGGCTGGCTTTGAACCCTGATCCTCAGATCTCAGCCTCCTGAGTAGCTAGGATTACAGGCATGAGCCACACCGGCACCCAGCCTGTTTCTTGATTTGAATGAATACCATGTGTCTTTGCTCAGGCAGCCTTCTTCAACCTAAATATTTAACTGATGATGTGTGCTCTTTTTTTTTTTGTACTTCAATTAAAAACTATGTCAAGCATGACACATTTAGGTAAAAGCACCAAATATACGTACTCAAAAGAAAAGTCTGTTTCTAGGGGCAACAATGTACACACATAAACCTCACAGACAACAGTTCCAGTTCTCATGAGCCTTAAATAACATATAATATCTGCCTCTCCTGCCCAACAGAGACAGAATGTGTTATGTGGAACTTCCAGAAAGTTTACCTCCTTGTCACATTTTTATAATAAGATTATAGCACAAGGAATTAATATTTTAAAACTCATCACAGTGCATGGTGTATAGTAGATGTTACAGAAAGTGCCACAAGGGAAGTAATAAAAGTAAAATGTTTTCCAGGGTACAAATGATACCCTTCAAGCCAGGTATGGTGGTGCACACCTGTAATCCCAGCACTCTGGAAGTGAACCTTAGTGTTTTGTATGCATGAATATGCCTGTATAGAAATACTTTTTGTGTGTATGTGTTTCTACAGAAATATTAGTCATGCTTTTTTTAAACTGCTTTTATTGAAGTGTGATAATGACAATCTGAAGTCTCAAGACAAAAAGATAGGGAGATAGAGAGCCTGCTAGGCTGGGGGGGGGGGGGGGCAGCAACACCGGAAACCTCAGCCTGCAGGGATCCCCCGCGTGGGGGAGGGGAGCCTTTGGTCTCTCCCCAGCTTCTTCCTTCCCCCTGGCCTGAGGGTGGGCGGGGAGGGGCAGTTCCTCTTTCCTTCCCAAGCTCTGGGGAGGCCCCAGCTCCCAAGGGGTTGACAAGCAGGAGCACCAGTGAGGGGGAGGAGCTGAACCCCCAGGTCTCCCAAGGACCCCTTCCCCCAGGAAACATGAACAGGAAAGACAGCAAGAGGTAAGAGACACCCCCCTGCCCTGTGCTACTGTCACCGGAGAAGACTAGCAGCAAAACAACCCCTTGGGAAAGTTGTGGAGGGGGGGATACTAAGGAGGGGCTAGTATGTCTGGATCCCGCACATTGGGTTAAAGGATCAAAGAGGATGCTTCTAGAATCCAGAGCTAGCCAGGGCTGCTGCACTGTACCTGGCCCTCAAATTCCTGTTTGAGCTGCCCTGGGTCGCCTTCTCTGTCCTTCTGCTCTCCATCCCAGCTCCCACAGCAGGGTGTCTCTGTTCTCCCCGGGGTCTACCTGGTCTCAAATCATAGTCACTGCCCACCCTCTCACCCTGAACTGGAAACTCTTAGGCTTCTGCAGGACCCAGGAGACAAGGAGTGACGTAGGCTAGGCATTTTTTTTTCCCTGCCTCTTAAAACACTCCCAGCTGCTCCAGACACCACAGGGGGCTGCCCGCCAGTCCACAGGTAAGGGCCAGGCGGCTGCCAATGCCAGCAGGTGCTGCAATGAACTCCTGTCTCCTACGCATGCTTGCCCTCCTGTCCCTATATAGGACAGAGGGTGCTGGGTTCCCAGCCTGGGTAGCTCCTTCAGCCTTCCCCCCCCTCCACCCCCAGCATGATTCTGATAAGTAGAAGGGGTACCCCGGGTCACTTCCCAGAGGATTGAACAGTTCGTGGAACACTAGCGGCCTCATTTCCTGTCTGTGTGATCTTAGGTAAGTTCCTCCGTTGCTCTGCCTGTCTTTTTCTTGTATTACTAGAGTAGTCATACTGTACATTTTTAGTGAAGCAGTCTAAAGCAGCGATTAGCAAATTTGAGTGCATGTCAAAAAAATAAAAAACCTGAAGCCAGGCACTGGTGGTTCACACCTGTAATCTTAACTGCTCAAAGAGGCTGAGATCTAAGGATCACAGTTTGAAGCCAGCCTGGGCAGGAAAGTCCAGGAGACTCTTATCTCCAACTAACCAGCAAAAAGCCAGAAATGGTTTAAGTGGTAGTCAACCTAGAGAAAAAAAAAAAAAGTTCAGGGACAGTGTCTAAACCCTGAGTATAAACCCTAGTACCAGCACACGCACACACACACACAAACACACACACACACACCTGAATCTTGCTAGAATCACCCCTGATGTTTGAGATTTTGTAAGTCTAGGAGGCAGGGCCTGTGAATACATATTTATATCAAATTCCTTGGCAATACCATTGGTGCCAATTGTGTACTATGCTTGAGAATCACTGACCCATTTAATGATCAGTTCCTGGCCTACTACCTAGTCAGCACTCAGTAAATGCCTGCTCAATGATATTCAATACACGTATATTGAACCAAGATGTGCCAGGCAACATGGTGCCTTTGCTATGAGGGCTCCCTCTTTGTCAATTCAACACACACACACACACACACACACACACACACACACACACACACACACACACACACACACACACACACACACACACACACACACACACACACACACACACACACACACACACACACACACACACACACACACACACACACAGAACTGCAGACCTGGCTTCTAGTTTTCCCCATCCCTTTTTACTTTGTGCAACTTGAACTAACCTTTTCCACTTCTGGGTCACTTATCAGCCTGAGCCAATCAAATAGAACCTCCAAGGAGCCAGGAATTGCTTGATTATAATGAACAAATTTCTGGGGAAGGTTCAAAGACGATCCTCATTTTTCATATGAGACAAATGAGGACTGGAGAAAGTGAGTGACTCACAAAAAAAAGTCACAGAGCCAGCAGAAATGTCTCAAACCCAGTTTTGTCTGACGATGGATCTCAGTTTCTCCTCCCTCCCTCCTGCCTTCCACTACCCCTGTCTCTCCATTACACCTCTTTCCCCACCTGGACCTGGAGCCGAGGGAGGCACAGGGCAGAGAGAAAGTTTATTTTTAAATTTTCCTTGAAGTGGCCCCAGGGACCCCGCCTAGCTCTGAGGAGCCCTAGAGAGGCCACTGTACATTAGTACTTCCTCTCTGGGCTTCAACTGGAAGGACCCAAACAAAAGGCTGCAACCCTGGGATCTGCAAAGCATCTACCTGGGGAAGGGGAATGTGATCTTACAGGGACGAAGTGTACATATAGGGGAAAGATTTGCTTCCAAGGGCCAGACAGCCTGAGTTTCTTTTTAAGATGTCTGGGCTGAGGTGAAGAAACAAACTAACTAAAAAAGGTGAACTAGGAAGCCGGGCACACCAGGGGCTGATGCCTGTAATCCTAGCAACTCAGGAAGCTAAGATCTGAGGATCGCAGTTCAAAGCCAGCCTGGGCAGGAAAGTCTGTGACACTGTTATCTCCAATAAACCACTAGAAAACCGAAGTGGAGCTGTGGCTCAAGTGGTAGAGCACTCGTCTTGAGCTGAAGAGCGCAGGGACAGTGCCCAAGCCCAGAGTTCAAGCCCCACAACTAACAACAACAACAACAACAAAAAGGTGAACTAGAGAGTAAAGGGGAGTCTGGAGTCTGAGGGACTGACCTTCTGGGTCATTCCTCTGGGAATGCTCTTAGGGGATCTCCTTCCTTGATTTCCTGGGGTATCCAGACCAAAATCCCAGCAGGGCTATGCCAAAAGGAAGACTCTCATAAGGCCTCAGGACTGTATTATCAAGAGAAATATGAAAGCAATTCCTGCAGGAAGTTCTTAGGTTTCTTGGAGAGTCCTTAGTAGTTCTGGGGTCTTCCATGATCCCCTGGGAGATCTGGACTACTCCTGGGGGGTTTCTTTCATGGGTCTCTAGTAGTACAGGAGGAACCTGAGGATGTTACTTGTAGGAAATTTCTCTCATAGTCTTTTTTTTTTTTTTTTAAATGTCATCATCATAGTCTCTCATAGTCTTTTGAGGAATTGGGGTTAAAAGATATCCTGAGGGTCTGCCCAAAGGAAGGCACACCCATAATACCTTGTGTGTGTGGGTGTAATGCCCACAGGAAGTCTCATCAGGAATGCTCGGGGAAGACAGGAGGGCAGGGGCGGCTTCGACCAGCCCGACGCCACAAGACCTGCCCCAGTCCCCGAGAAATCAGCAAGGTCATGGCTTCCATGACTCTGGGCGTGCTGAGTGAGAACAGCTGCAGTGAAGATGAGCTGCTGGAGAAATGCATCCAGTCCTTCGGTGAGTGTCCCCAGGCCTGGCTAGTCTCCCCACCCATGCATTCCCCTTGCTCAGCGAATGGCTGCAAAAAATGGACATGTGATGACTCTTAATCTTTTTGGGTAAGACAAACACCTGTACTTGTTTGCTCCTGAAGTGAGTGGGGTAGGAAGCTGTGTTCAACAAGAAGAAGAAGGTGTGCTTGCCCAAGCTCGCCACAGATAAGGAAACTAAGGCACAAGAGAGGTTATATTGTTTGCTCAAGTGCACGCAGGGCATCACTGGCAGAGCCGGCATTAGAGCCAGACAGTCCCTTCAGCCCTGGAAGTCAATCCATTGCCCAGAGGCCATTCTGATGGAAATTTCCTCCTCAACCCCAGACTCAACTGGCAACCTCCGACATGGGGACCACATTCTCAATATGGTGCTGGCCATGCACAACTGGGTACTACCTTCTGTTGAGTTTGCTGGCCGTCTGTTGACTTCATATCCTCCCCCAGGATCATAAGCTGAGGGTAGAGGGTGGAGGGCAGACATGTGAGCACCTGGGAGATAGGAACAGGAGGTGAGGGCAGGAGGCTGGGATGTTTGAGAAAAAGCCTTGACCAGAACTCAGATACCAGAAGGCCACAGAAGACACACAGCAGCAGAGGCAGCTGCAGATCTGCTACCTGGTCAGGTAGGTCTGGGCCAAGCCCCTCAATCCTATAACCCAAGACTCCTCTCCAAAAAAATAAAAATAAAAATACGTCTCAGAGATTCCCCAATCCAATTCCCCCACAGACCCATCCAAGATTCAAAATCTAAGACTTCCCTGGCTTAGTTCCTAAGGCCCTCCTATCTCTGCTCTTTAGAATCACACTTCTTTGAGATCCCCCCCCAACAAGATCCCATAGACTGTCTCCCAACTGAATCAAGAGACTTTTAGCTCTGACCCCCCCCCGCAAGCTCCCACCTCCCACAAACTCCTAGGACTGCTTCATTCTGTTCCCCTCAAAAATCTCACCCCAGTCTGCTTCTTGAGCCCCACCCCCACCCCGCCGAACCATCCTACTTCCAAGAGATTCCCCATGTCCATCTTCCATAGATTTCCCCCATCTGGTCTTGAGACAACCCTCAAACTTGGGGCTGGATGTGGTGGGGCACACATGTAATCTCAGCTACTTGGAAGGCAGAGTTTCCTAGGAGGATCACAATCCAAGACCCAAGGCAAAGGGGCAAGACGGTATATGAAAAACAAACTAAGGAAGAAAAGGGTTAGGAGTGTAGCTTAGCTAGCTCAAAACCCTGAGTTCAATCCACAGTACAGAGAGACAGAGACAGAGATAGAGATAAAAAGAACCTCAGTTTATCCTAGAGATTGTCCCATCCTGGCACACTTCCAAATCCTGACTCCCAAAGATCTCTCTCTCTCTCTCTTTCTCTGTCTCTCTCTTTCTCTCTCTCCCACTTCCTCTCTTCCCTCCCTCCCTCCCTCTCTCTGTTGCACATACACACACATACATACACACACACACACACACACACACACACACACACACACACACACTCACAGAGAAACCTATAACCCAGTACCTACAGAATCTTCAGCTGAAGACCCCTGTAGTGGTCTCTCCCCACCCCCATCCCAGCCTCACCCTGATCTAAACCACTGTCAGGTACTGGCTGAACAAGCATCCAGAAGCTTTGCACCAGGAGCCCCAGTTAGAAGAAGTCATAGGTCGCTTCTGGGCCAAGGTGGCCCAGGAGGGGACCTCTGCCCAAAGGAACCTGGGAGATGCCACCCACCTGTGAGTCGGACTCATGCCCCTTTCCGTGTCCCCCATCCTGCCATCTCCATACCCCCTGACCCTCAACTCAGCCATTTCAATATTCTACTCTTCTTCATCCCCAGCCTGAGCCCTGGTGGCCCTGGCCCCCCTCCTCTCATGAGCAGCCCAGGCCTGGGAAAAAAGCGCAAAGTATCCTTGCTTTTTGACCACCTGGAGACAGAGGAGCTGGCTCAACATCTCACATACTTAGAGTTCCGGTCCTTCCAGGCTATCACGGTGAGAATCCCTCTCCACGCTCCTCCTCAAACAGGGTAGAGATGTGGGGTGCTGCATGGGCAGCTGAGATTGCAAGCTCTTAAAACTGTTAAACTTGGCAGCCAGAGGCTCCAGGAAAATGAGAGCACAGAGTTCCTGGGTTCAAATCTCATCCGCTCCTTCTTACCTGGGTAACTAGTTTCTCAACATCTCTGGGACTCATTAATAAACTAGAGGTCATAATACTCATTAATAAACTAGAGCTCATAATACTTCATCAAATGGCTAGAGGAATGAAAGGTCTCATTTTAAAATGCTTAGTATGGGCTGGGAATGTGCCTCAAGTGGTAGAGTGCTAGCCTTGAGCAAAAGCAGCTCAGGGACAGTGCCCAGGCCCTGAATTCAAGACCCAGGACTAGCAAAAACAAAAACAAAAAAACAAAAAAAAACAAAGACTTAGAAACTGGTGACTCGGGCTGGGAAGGTGGCTCAGTGGTAGAGTGCTTGCCTTGCATGCATGAGGCCCTGGATTCGATTCCTCAGCACCACATAAGCAGAAAAAAAAAGCCGGAAGTGGCACTGTGGCTCAAGTGGTAGAGTGCTAGCCTTGAGCTGAAGAGCTGAGGGACAGCGCCCAGGCCCAGAGTTCAGGCCCCACAACCAGACCAAAAACAAAAACAAAAACTGGTGACTCACAACTGGAATTCTAGCTACTCCAGAGGCTGGGATCTGAAGGATCCCAGTTCAAAGCCATCCTGAGCAGGAAAGTCTGTAAGACTCTGATCTCCAATGAACCACCAAAAAGCTCAGGGACAGTGCCCAGGCCCTGAGTTCAAGCCCCAGGACCAGCACATACAAAAATAAAAATAAACTGCTCAGAATTGAACCTGGCTTCATTCAAACATTTCTCCTCAGACGGAAGAGAACCATGATAGGGTCAGGGTCTTAAGACACCAGAGGTTATGACTGCTAGGGGGATGAGCATCTGAGGGACCCCCTAACTCTCACCTCTCCTCCAGCCGCAGGACCTGCGGGGCTACGTTTTACAGGGCTCTGTGCGAGACTGCCCGGCTCTGGAAGGTTCTGTAGGTCTGAGTAACAGCGTGTCCCGCTGGGTGCAGGTGATGGTACTGAGCCGTCCTGGGCCTGCACAGCGTGCACAGGTGCTGGAAAAGTTCATTCTCGTAGCTCAGGTAAGGCCTGCCTTACTTTTCGGGGTGTTTGCCCTGCGGGCACGTGCGAGGTGCAGCTTACCTGACCTTCCCCTTGTTCTAGCCCACAGAAGCTCCTAGGCCCTGGGCGCCAACAGACCATTTCCTCCCTGCCCCCACAGTGACGTCATACATCTTCTGGCTCCGCCCCCTCATAACCCTACTCCCGAGCCACTCTCGCCCTGGCCACGCCCCATTGAGTCACGTCCCTTCCTTCCTCCCCCTCCCTTCTGGGAAAAGGGAAGCCCTGGGTCCTAGTGGCCACGCCCCCTTTCGTACTTCCACGCAGGCCACGCCTTCCATCACTTCCTTCCTCTTACTGGGCCCCTCAGACCTGGGGGTTCTGGCTTCCGCCAGGGTCTGAGTTTACTCTGAGCATCTTCTCTTCTGTCCTGAGGCCTCTCCCTCATCTCTCCAGCAACCTCTGCCCTTCAAGTTTGGAAAGGGGAAGGCTGAGGGACTGGCTGGTTCACTCCTATTTGTCTTTGTAACTTCTCCATATCACTCTGGCTTCATTTGCCTCTTGGGGTTCCCAGCTCCTCTCCGTGGCTCATCCCTTCTTCCTTGCTGTCCTCCTCGTCCTCCTTTTTGTGCTGGTCCTGGAGTTTGAACTTAGAGCCCGGGCTCTGTCTCTGGGCTTTGTCTTTTGGCTCACGGCTGGAGCTCTACTACTTCAGCCACAGCTCCACTTCCAGCTTTTTTTTTTGCTGGTTAGAGATTTTAAAAAATCCCATGGGCTATACTACCCATGCTGGCTTTAAACTGTGATCCTCAGATCTCAGCCTCCTGAGTAGCTAGGATTACAGGAGTGAGCAACTGGCAACTGGCTAGGTCCATGCCTTCTCAACACACTCCACATCCGTTTGGCTCTCGGAGAAGTTTGACACACACACACACATCCCCCACTCACATCTGTCTGAATCCTCCACACCTGTCTAGTCTCCAGTGTCCTCCGGTCTCCCCCTCCCATATATGCCTGTCTTTCCACAGTTCTAGTCCATCACCTTCCCAGCATTCCCACATCCTCCCACCTGTTCCATGGCACACACCCACACAATGCTGTCATTTTACGCCTCCACCCTGCCTAGCCTGTGATGCCCATCATCTCTGACTTCCCTGCTCTTCCTAGAGGCTCCGCCACCTGCAGAATTTCAACACACTGATGGCGGTCACCGGAGGCCTGTGTCATAGTGCCATCTCCCGACTCAAGGACTCCCACACCCACCTGAGCCCTGACAGCACCAAGGTGAATCCCCATCATCCTACCTAAAGTTCCAAGTGAGCCAGGCACCAGTGGCTCATACCTCTAATCCTAGCTCAGACTAAGGATCAAGGTTTGAAGCCAGCCTGGGCAGACATCTGAGATTCTTACCTCAGACACTACTGTGTGTACCGCACCTACTCAGTGAGTGGCTGGTCCTGCACAACTCGAGGATACCAATTAACAATCAAAAGGCCATTAGTGAGCTGGGAAGGTGGCTCAGTGGTAGAGTGCTTGCCTCGTATGCATGAAGCCCTGGGTTCAATTCCTCAGCACCACATAAGCAGAAAAAGCCAGAAGTGGCACTGTGGCTCAAGTGGTAGAGTGCTAGCCTTGAGCTGAAGAGCTGAGGAACAGCGCCCAGGCCCAGAGTTCAAGCCTCACAACTGAAAAATAAAGCCATTAATAATTTGTCTTTGGGAGGGTAAGGAGGTACACAGAAATGGAGGGACAAATAGTGAACAAATGCAGCAGTGGTACTCACTAGACACTATTTGAGAACTGAACTATACAACTTGTGGGTGGGGACAGGAGTGAAAACTGGGGAGAAGAGAGAGGATGACACTGTCCAAAAAAAATGTACTGTGGGCTGGGAAGGTGACTCAGTGGTAGAATGGCTTGCCTTGCATGCATGAGACCCTGGGTTCAATTCCTCAGTACCACATAAGCAGAAAAAAGCCAGAAATGGCACTGTGGTTCAAGTGGTAGAGTGCTAGCCTTGAGCTGAAGAGCTGAGGGACAGCGCCCAGGCCCAGAGCTTAGCCCCCACGACCGACAAAAAGAAAGGAAGAAAGAAAGAAAGAAAGAAAGAAAGAAAGAAAGAAAGAAAGAAAGAAAGAAAGAAAGAAAGAAAGAAAGAAAGGAAGGAAGGAAGGAAGGAAGGAAGGAAGGAAGGAAGGAAAGAAAAAAAGAAAGGAAGGAAGGAAGGGGAAAAGAAAGAAAGGGAAAAAGAAAGAAAGGTACTGTTTACCTGACTTTTGTAACTGTAACCCCTGTGTACACCAACAATTTTTATAAGTTTTTAAAGCCATTAGAGGAGGTAAAGTTGTACAGCACCAGCCTTGAGGGGAAAAGCCAAAGTGAGAATGTGAAGCTCTGAATTTAAGCCCCAGTATGGAAAAAACATAATCATAATTATAAAGTTCCAAATAGTCAGTGGCCCTGAACTACCACATTAAACCTCCTAACCATCATCCATCCCTACCATGAGAGGGGAGAATGGGGACTTTCTGGGATGGAGACTTAAGAGGAAAATAAATTCTAGGGAGATGCTCAGGTCAACGTATGGATCTAGAAGGGTTTGAGGGGGTGTCCCAAATGCCACAGGTCCCTCCCTGGGGGTTCTGGAGTCCACAGACAAGGTGGCTAGGCTACTCTGCTTGGAGAACTATCCATAGCCCATAGCGTGCCCCTTGCACACAGGCCCTGCTGGAACTGACTGAGCTCCTGGCCTCCCACAACAACTATGCATGTTACCGCCGCACCTGGGCTGGCTGCACGGGCTTCCGGCTGCCTGTTCTGGGTGTGCATCTGAAGGACCTGGTGTCTCTGCACGAGGCCCAGCCTGACAGGTTGCCAGATGGCCGCCTGCACCTGCCCAAGCTGAACAGCCTCTACCTGAGACTGCAGGATCTGGCTGCCCTCCAGAGACAGCACCCCCCCTGCAGTGCCAATGAGGACCTGCTGCACCTACTCACGGTGAGTGGCTGGTCCTGCACAACCCAGGCACACCAAGACTTAGGGTCCCGGTGTGCAGGATCACGACAGATAGCGTTGGAACTCATGAGCTTTTTGAAGCTAGAGCTTTTGAGGAGCTAGCTAGCTGTGCAGACTTTAGCAAGTCACTTCACCCTCAGTTTCCATGTCTGTCATGTGACAAATACTGTAACAGGACCCACTTCAGGGAGTGGTTGAAAAAAAAACATAATATGATTCATATGAAGTAGTTAAAAAAACAATCTGGGGCCTAGGTACATGGCTCAAGTAGTAAAGCACTTACCTAGCAAGCCCAAGGTTGGATAAATGATAGTAGATGGATGGGTAGAAGATAGATGGATGGATGGATAGATATATAAATCGAAGACAGATGGATGAATAGATAGAAGATGGATAGATGGATAAGCCAGGTGTGGTGGCTCACGCCTGTAATCCTAGCTACCCAGGAAGCTGAGACCTGATGATCATGGTTCAAAGCCAAACTGAGCAGGAAAGTCTGTGGGGCTGTATCTCCAATAAACCACCAGAAAACCAATGTGGTGCTGTGGTTCAAAGTGACAGAGCAGGATCCTTGAGCAAAAGAGCTCAGAGATAGTGTCCAGACCCTGAGTTCAAGCCCCATGACTAACAAAAAAGAAAAAAAAAGATGGGTGGATGGATAGATAGATAGATAGATAGATAGATAGATAGATAGATGACATGGATAGATGCTCAGATAGAAGATAGATTCTGGAACCCAGTGAAATCTATATAAATGAGACCAGTGTCCATCTGACTCAAGTGCCCACTGCTTTGAGATATGCCAACAAGTTCAAATATCCAAGTTTTGATGTATCTGAAACTTAAAAACCTAACACCTCTTTACTGATCATTTGCTGAGTGCCAGGCATTGTGTTACAACCCTAGGAGGTGGGCACTGTCTGTGTGCCCATTCTGCACATTGGGACAGACGGAAGGCTAGAGATGCAGCTTACCCACTTCTCCTACAGGACTGAAAGTGGAATTTGAATTCTGGCCCTGTGTGTTAATATGTTAGCCTCTATGCCAAGTCCTGAAGGTTAGGGGTAGGATTCATGCTATTCATCGCCTGGAGATTTTTAGATTAGACTGTTTTTAGGTTTTTGTTTTGTTTTGTTTTTGTCAGTCATGGGGCTTGAACTCTGGGTCTGGGCACTGTCCCTCAGCGCTTCAACTCAAGGCTCATGCTCTACCACTTGAGCCACACCACCATTTCTGGTTTTCTGGTGGTTAATTGGAGATGTCTCATGAACTTTCCTGCCCAGTCTGGCTTTGAACCTTGATCCTCAGATCTCAGTCTCCTGAGTAGCTAGGATGACAGGTATGAGCCACCAATGCCCAGCTAGATTGGACGTTTTGAGGACCATGTCGTGTGAGATTATAAAGTTGAATTTTCAGGCTGTAAAACCAGGCCCAGTGAAAAAATGGCAAGTGTGGGAGTCGTTCTAACTTAGGAAATTTTTGTTGGTACACAAGTTTTGGTTTGTGCAAGAGGGTGGGGTTTTATTGTAACATATCCATTCATGCATACTCGTGTGCCTCCATCACCCTCACCCCCTCTATTACTGTCCCCCAGCCCACTCCTTCCTCTCAAGACAATTTCAACAAGTTCATTGTTTGCAACCGGCCACTGGTGGCTCACATCTGTAATCCTAGCAAGGCGATGGGAAGTGAGGTCCAGGCAGGGACAGAGGATGTAAGTAACAGGATGGGGACAGACAAGGAGGGACCATAACGCTCTGCCCACCCCCACTGCCAGCTTTCCCTGGATCTCTTCTACACAGAGGAAGAAATCTATGAGCTTTCTTATGCCCGGGAGCCCCGCTGTCCCAAGAGCCTGGTGAGACCCAAACCCTGGAGGGAATGTCTTGACTGCTTACCCCTGCTAGGTTTACACTCACCTAACTGTGTTCCCTTTGTCCCCTTTCAGTCCCTGTCCCCTTTCAAAGCACCTCTGGTGGTGGAATGGGCTCCTGGTGTAAAGCCCAAGCCGGACCAGATCACCTTGGGTCGCCATGTGGAGCAGTTGGTTGAGGTGAGAGAAGGGTGGGTGGGTCCTAGGGCCTGGTTAAAAAGGTGCCAGGAAAGAACACATGTCTCCACCTAAGCTGACAAGAGGGGACCCAAGATCCTGGGGCTAGACTTGGACACCTTGGCCTTCCCCTACCCTCTATGTGCCTCGGAAGTCTGTGTTCAAGAATTTCGACCCTGAAGGCCAGGGCACCATCTCTCAAGAGGACTTTGAGCGCCTCTCAGGCAACTTCCCCTTTGCCTGCCACGGGCTTCACCCTCCTCCCCGCCAGGGGTAAGTGCTCCTGACTTCTCAGGGTGCCTCCTCCCACCCCCAGAAATGGGGCTGAGTGGTCTCTGGGAGGGAGGGCTGGTTGCACTGAGTCCTGTCTTTGTCCCCAGGAGTGGCTCCTTCAGCCGAAAGGAGTTGACAGAGTATCTGCTGCACGCTAGTGCTATCTGCTCCAAGCTGGGCCTGGCCTTCCTGCACACCTTCCATGAGGTCACCTTCCGCAAGCCAGCCTTCTGTTACAGCTGCAGTGGCATAGTAAGGCCTCTCCCCCATTACCTCCCTGGGTCCAAGTGCTCTGTTAACTCAGAAGTTTCCCTAATTCAGTTAGGCACTGGTGCTCATGCCTATAATCCCAACTACTCAGGGAGGCTGAGATCCTTGGATCTCAGTTCAAAGCCAGCCAGGGCCAGAAAGTCCGTGAGACTCTTCTCTCCAATGAACTGCCAAAAAAGCCTGAAGTAGAGCTATGATTCAAGTTGCAGAGTACCAATCTTAAGCAAAATGAACCAAGGGGCTGCGCCCAGGCCCCTGAGTTTGAACCCCTGTACCAGTACACACACACACACACACCCCTCTCAAATTCTTGAGAATTTTCAAAACTTTGTGGCTTCCACCCATGTGGCCTGAGTAACCAATTCTCCTTTCTCTCCCCAGCTCTGGGGTGTCACCAAACAAGGCTACCGCTGTCAGGGTAAGTAAGTGGGGTGCCCATGAGTGGGAAGGACCTGAAAGCTGGAAGAATAAGGCCATTAACTGCTCCCTCCTTGCTCCCTAGACTGTGGTCTGTGTTGTCACAGACACTGCAGGGACCAAGTGAAGGTGGAATGTAAGAAGAGGCCAGGGGTCAAGGGTGACATGGGTACCCAGGAAGCCCCCATTCCAGCCATACCAATTCCTCATGCCAGTTGTGGTAAGACCCGAGTGGAGCAGCCCTAGGAAGGCCTGGTGGTTGGGATCCATCCCATCATATCTCTTCCACTCATCACCCTTTACCCAGGCTCCCAGGAAAGTCTGGACCCTAACGCTAGATGCCACCGTCGCCATGCTTGGACACAGACCGAGTCTTCACAGTCTTCCTGGGAGTCAGAGATGGTGAGGAAGAGTCCCCCCGCTCCACCCACCCCCCCAACTCTGATACATACAAAAGACATAGGCCATTTGCCTGGAGAGAAATCAGATTTCAGGGGCACATAAGAAAGTCCTTGATTGCTTGGGTGGGAGGTTGCAGGCACTGGCAAGGAAATAAAGGTTTCAATAGGGGCTGGGAAGGTGGCTCAGTGGTAGAGTGCTTGCCTCGCATGCATGAGGCCCTGGGTTCAATTCCTCAGCACCACATATGCACAAAAAGCCAGAAGTGGTGCTGTGGTAGAGCGCTAGCCTTTTGCTGAAGAGCTGAGGGACAGTGCCCAGGCCCAGAGTTCAAGCCCTATAATGAAAAAAAAAAAAAAAGTAAAAGTTTCAATATATCCCAGGCTCCTGTGGCTCATGCCTATAATCCTAGCTACTGAGGAGGCTGAGATCTGAGGATTGCAGTTCAAAGCCAACCCAGGCAGAAAAGTCTCCGTGAGACTCTTATCTCCAATTAGCCACTCAAAAACCAGAAGTGGCACTGTGGCTTAAAGAGATAGAGCGCTAGCCTTGAGCAAAAGAGCTCAGGGACGGCACCCAAACCCTGAGTTCAATTCCCAGGACTGGCACTAACCCAAACCCTGAGTTCAATTCCCAGGACTGGCACTAAAAAAGTAAAAAGTAAGACCAAATAATATCTTAAAGCCACAACAAATATCAGTGGAGTAAATGCCACTCTTCAAAGGCAGAGACTGTCTGGTTGGGTTTAAATTCAGCCACTTAGTTATAGTCTAGACAAAGCCCAGTCCCTGGTAGTGAACTGTTGGTTGCCTAGATGTCTTCCACTCCCCTAATTCTGTCTTCCTCGTTCCAGGTCCCCTTACCAGCAAGAATTCCATCATCCATGCCATCTTCCAAGCTAGATTCCTAGACATCATCCGGGGATTTTCTTACCACCGCTCCCCTCCCCTCTCATAAAAGCACTGCCTCAGCCCACCCACACAGCCTTTGATAAAGCATCCATCATCCCTTACCCAAAGTTCTTTCCTTCAAATTTCCTGTCTCACTGATTTTCCCTGCACAGAATCTGTGTAGTTCTGTATTCAAAGCACTCAAACTTAGCTATCTCTCTAATGTCCACTTCTGTATTCAAAGCACTCAAACTTAGCTATCTCTCTAATGTCCACTTCACAGATATGGAGACTGAGGCTTGGTGCATTCAAGCTGCCAGTCCAGGATCTGGGAGGCAAAACTCAATCCCTTGTCCTCTAAAATTGGAGCTCTGGACTTTTTTTTTTTTGGGGGGGGGGGTCCGGTCATGGGGCCTGAACTCTGGGCCCGGGTGCTGTCCCTCAGCTCTTCAGCTCAAGGCTAGTACTCTACCACTTGAGCCACAGCACCACTTTTGGCTTTTTTCTTTTTGCTTATGTGGTGCTGAGGAATCGAACCCAGGGCCTCATGCATGTAAGGCAAGCACTCTACCACTGAGCCACCTTCCCAGCCCTGAGCTCTAGACTATTGTTCCACGCAGACAATTGGAATATATTGGGAGGGACCGGGATGAAGGTGTGCAGTTGAACATAGGAGAGATCTGGGAAGAAGGTCACAGCTCTATCCTGCACAGAGGCCACCTGCAACTCCTCTCAGGGTCAAAGCTGGTCCTCACAGTAGCCCAGAAAGCTCTGTGAAATCTGCCCCACCCCCCACCTCTCTGACCTCATCTCTTGTCTTTCCCATCCAGCAGTAGTTAAACTGACCTTGCTGTTCTTCAGATAAGCTCCAAATTGCCTACCTCAGGACCATTGCACTGGCTGTTCCATCTTCCTGGAACATTCTTCCCAGAGCCCTACGTGGCTCCCTCTCTGGGACTTTGCTCAAGTGATAACCCCTTGATAAGGACCTCTCTGACCTCAGGAGATGCGGCCCTTGCCCCAGTTCTGGCCTTCCAGATTCATGTTTCCCTATAGCACTTTTGTCCTCTGACAAACTATACTTTTCACTTATTTATCATGTTAAATGTCTGTCCCTCCTTTCTGGAAATGTCAGTTCCAGGAAGGGGACGGGGCTTGTATTGGTGGTGTCTTCCACTTCCACTGCTGGGTCCCTGGGGCTCAAAACAAGTCTGGCACAATGTGGGCACCAGAGAAGTGTTCATGCCCACTGGAAGGGAAGGGGGTTTGTCACAGATCAAAGGGCTTGTGGGTCCCTCTGCCCCTCCTCAAACATCTGGCCCCCACAGAGACAGGACCTACAGTTGTCAAAAAATTAAATTTATTTTCCAGAGAGCATGGTTCTTGGTGTTGAATGATATGTGGGGTATGGCACATTTTGGGGGAGACCTCCAGGACAGGGACTCTGGATGACAGGTACCAACTGTCAAGCTGACTCCCCAAAGATTACCAATGCATCCCCATTCCCCCAACCCCTTTTACTTCTTTTTCTTCTTCTTGTGACCCCAGCGCTGGTGGCCTGACTTCCACCCTCCTCCATCTTCCCTTCGCTTCTGCCAGATGGGCATGGGAGCCTCCAGTTCATTTGGGCGGCCTCCTCGGTCTGGCACGTTACCCATAAGCACCTGAGAGTAGAACAGAGTTGAGTTTTAGAGCATGAAAGAATTCTTTTTTTTTTTTTTTTTTTTTTTGGTCGGTTGTGGGGGCTTGAATTCTGGGCTTGGGTGCTGTCCCTACTCTCTTCAGCTCAAGGCTAGCGCTCTACCGTTTTGAGCCACAGTGCCACTTCCAGTTTTCTAGTGGTTTTTATTGAAGATAAGAGTTTCACAGGACTTTCCTGCCCGGGCTGGCTTTGAACAGCGATCCTCAGATCTCAGCCTCCTGAGTAGCTAGGATTAAAGGCGTGAGCCACCGGCGCCCGGCTTGAAGGAAAGAATTCTTAGGACAGTGAGAACAGCAAGTAAAAGGAACAACATGAGGCGGAAGAAAGAAGGGCAGATGGCCGGGCGCCGAGCTGAAGAGCTGAAGGACAGTGCCCAGGCCCAGAGATCAAGCCCCACCAAAAAAAAAAAAAGAAGAAGAAGAAGAAGAAGAAGAAGAAGAAGAAGGGCAGAGATGGTGGCTACTTAAAGAGGTATGAGGGGCTGGGAATGTGGCTTAGTGGGTAGAGTGCCTAGCATGCATAAAGCCCTGGGTTCAATTCCTCAGTAGCACATAAACACAAAAAGCTGGAAGTGGTGCTGTTGCTCAAAGTGATAGAGTGCTAGCCTTGAGCAAAAGAACTCAGAATAGTACCCAGGCCCTGAGTTCAAGCCCCACAATTGACACACACATAAAAAGAATATAATAGAGACAATGAGGTGGTAAAAAAGGAGTGGAAACAAACTGGAGAGGTGGACAATAGATGTGTAAACAAGTAGACTTTGTTTTAAAGCACTAGGGAGCCATTGAAGGGTTTTGAGCTAGGGAAGTCTATGTTAGATTTTGTTTTTTAATTCAAAAGACCCTTCTGTGTGGAGTAGGTTATAAGTAATGGGCCCAGAGGTGGAGAGTCTGGGAGACAGAGGACAGAGAGAGGACAGTATGGTCCAGGAGAAAGGCTGAAAGGCCAACTTGAAGGCCAAGGACACCAGGAACCTTTCCCCCCCCATCCCACCCCCATGCCCACCTTGTTGATAGCGCAGCTGGTCCCTCGGCGGGCAGCCACGCTGGTGGCTGGGATCAGACGAGAAAGGTCAGCTCGGGCAGCCAGAACATGTGCAACGGAGACATCTGATTCTGGGGTCAGAAGTTCTCGAAGTGGGATCAGCACTGCCTTCATGGCTTCTCCTTGGGTCTGGAGTAAGGGGAGGGTCACGCGAAGAAGGTGCCCAAGAACCCTGCCCAGGTAGGAACGTCATCTTGGGACCATCTCTTCCCAACTTGGGACTTCTACTTTGGATGTGGTTCCCCCCCACACACACACACCCCGCAAAGGAGCATATGCTAGAAGCTTGGTCCTAAATACCACTTGGTCCTTATCACCACTGTGAGGCAGGTGGCTCACACCTGTAATCCAAACTACTTAAGTGGCTGAGATCTGAGGATTGCAGTTCAAAGCCAGTCTGGGCAGGAAACTCTGTGAGACTCATCTCCAATTAATCACCAGAAAACTAGGTGTGCTGTGCCTCAAAGTGGTAGAACATTAGCCTTGAGCACAAGAGCTCAGATAGCGTCCAGGTCCTAAGTTCAAGCCCCACAGCCAACATCAACAACAACAACAACAAAGGATGGTGGAACCTTTAGAGGTAGTCTAGATCATGGGGACTCTCCCTGGAGGGGATTAATTCAAGCCTAATCACAGGATTAAATTGGTCACCAAGAGCACTGGTGTTATAAAGAAAGCCACCGCACCTGTAATCATAGTACTTGGGAGATGGAGATTTGAGGATCCCTGTTTGAAGCCAGTTCAGGCAAGAAAGCCCATGAGACTCTTACCTCCAATTAAAGTCCAAAAGAACCAGAAGTAGAGTTGTGGCTCAAGTGGCAGAGTACTAACCTTGAGCAAAAAAAGCTCAGGAACAGTATCTAAGCCATGAGTTCAAGCCCCAGGACCCACATAGAGAGAGAGAGAGAAGACAGACAGACAGACAGAGACAGAGAGATGGGGGGAGCATCACCCTGTATCATCTTCCACATGTACCCATTTGTTACTTGTACTCCTACTCTGTGATGACATCCACCGTGTTATAACACAGTGCATGGTCCTTGTTAGATCTGCATGCCCACATCTGGTCTTTTCAGCCTCCCAAATCATAAATCAAAATAACCCCTTTTCCTTATAACATACCCTGTCTCAAGTATTTTCTCATGGCATCACAAACACAACAGAGCCTCACAGGGGTATGTTCAGGAAGACAGTCCCAAGTCAGAGCT
The DNA here is from genome assembly GCF_024711535.1 of Dipodomys merriami. NCBI lineage: Eukaryota > Metazoa > Chordata > Mammalia > Rodentia > Heteromyidae > Dipodomys > Dipodomys merriami. The sequence goes on along the minus strand of NW_027206091.1, from coordinate 7,570,509 downwards.
GGAAATTCTAGAATGCTCTAGAGACCCTAAGATTCTAGAAGCCCCAATCCTAACCAGATTCCAAAACGGCCTGGGCCATAGAACCTCCAAAGAGCTAATATTTCTGGCTCTTCTCCCTCCTTTCAGCAGCTGTGACCCCCTACACACACGCAGTTGGGCCTTGATACTCCTGCCAGGGTCTTTTGCCCACACCTCTGCTCGATCGCTCCAATGGAATGCAGCTATCGTGAGGTCCAGGCGCTTGAGAAGGAGGCAGCGGCGGCAGCCATATTGCTCTGTCAGGCTTTGGGACAGGGACTCCAGTGCTTCCTGGGAGAAAAGGTCTGTCATGCAAGGGGTCCCTATCCCTCCCTCTTATCTGTGAGTGAGGATATTGTTCTGGGATAGAAATATACACTCTTACCCACTGTGGTGAATCCAGTGGGTGGCTAAGGAGGGGCTGCATGGACCCTGGGGGCATGGGAGGCAGGAGCTCTGAGATCTGATGGGAGAAGACAAGCTAACTGAGGCAGAAATAGGATGGATGGATTACTCCATGAACCTGTTTCCCTTTATCATAAGGACCCAAGCCACAAAAGCAAGAATGGTGGACAACAGCTCTAAAAGGCATCCCTAGGACTTGAGTGCTGGTGGCTCATGTATGTAGTCCTAATTACTGAGATCTGAGGATCACGATTTGAAATCAACCTGGGCAGGAAAGTCCTTGAGATTCCTACCCCCAATTAACCAGCAAAAAGCCAGAAGTAGAGGTGTGGCTCAAGTGATAGAGCACTAGCTTGAGTGAAAAAGCTAAGGGACAGTGTCCAGGCCCTGCATTCAAACTTCTGTACAGGCACAAGCAAATAAACAAAAAAGGATCTTCTGTCCAGGCAAGGTGGGGCTGCCCAAGTGGGGAGGGGACCCTAGCTCTCTACCTTGGCATGTATCTCTCGAAGTAGCTGGCTGGCAGGAGTTCTTGGCATGGGTTTAGGCATTCCCAAAGCTTGGAGGGTGAGCAATAGTTCCTGGACCACACCAGTGCCCTCTGTCCCTTCCCTAAGGGGTGGCACACAGCTGAGATCCTGCGAGGACTGCAGACACAAAAGACGAGCAGCCTGGAGCTCAGAGCAAAGAAAACCTAAAAATAGGAAAACGGATCCTCTATAGACATTATTTAAAAAAAAAAAAAAAAAGGGCAGCTACCCCCACCCATCACTTCTTTGCCCACATAGAACTTGGGGGCAGCCTCCAGAATAAGTCTAGCCCACTTGAGACCCAGAATTTCTCCTCCTCGGAATTCCACTCCCGCCCACTTAGGAACCACCTGCCAGGACTCCCCAACCTCAATCCGCGGGACTCATCAAAAGTCTAGCCCCGGCTGGGAAGTTGGCTCAGTGGTAGAGCGCTTGCTTTGCATGCGTGAGGCTCTGGGTTCAATTCCTCAACCACATAAGCAGAAAAAGCCAGAAGTGGCTCTGTGGCTCATGCGGTAGAGTCTAGCTTTGAGCTGAAGAGCTGAGGGACAGCGCCCAGGCCCAGAGTTCAGGCCCCACAACTGGACCAAAAAAACAAAAAACAAAAAACAAAAGTCTAGCCCCGCCCACTCCAGAGCCATAACCCCGCCCCAAACCATCCACCACGCCCCTTTCGTGGCGTCAACAGAAAGGGACCGCCCTCGTTATTCTGAGCCCGCCCACTCCATATGCCTTAGCCACGCCCACTTCCGCTTGCCAGGACCACCCCGGAGGCTCACGCAGCAGGCGCAGGCCCGCGCCGGGCTCCCGCAGCGCGAGCGCGCGCCCTTCGCCGCAGAGCGCGCGGTCGGGGCAGTGCAACGCCCGCAGCAGGCCAGCCAACTGTCGCAGGAACTCGTCCTCCGCGGCCGGACCTGCAAGGAGGCGGGAGATGTCAGGACGCGGGTTCCGCGGTTTGGACCGCGCGGCGCCTCCTCCCCCGCCCCCCAGCCCCCCGGTTCCAGCCACACGCACCGTCGCGGGCGCTCAGCACCTCGGCGCCTTCCTCTCGCGGCTCCAGGGCGCCCAGAGTCGCCAGCTCGGCCGCCAGCCGCGCGCACAGCGCCCTGAAGTCTGAACACCAGGCGCCCCGAGACACCGTCTCCGGTAGAACCTCATATCTGCGGCGGGGCGTGGGTCAATGCGAGTCTCTGTCCACGTCCCGAGGTGAACCCGCCCTTCCCGCACACCCCAGCCAAGCCGCACCGTCCCTTACCCTAAAGCTAGCAGGTCCCGGGCCACCGCCTCCCCCTCCATGGAACTGTGGCCTGTGGCCGCCGCGCGCCCCCTTCAGGCGGTGGGGCGGGCTCCGCCCTGGCAGCGCCGCGCATTTGTAAACAGTCCTAACCAATCAGGTCTTCGCGCGAAGGATCTCCGGCACTCTGGTTGGGGTAGGGGCAGGTAGAACCCGCCCTAAACTCCGCCCACTCAGCTCACCTGGTAACCTGTCAGGGGGCTGTAAATTTGAGAGCTTGCATTCAGGATCCTGGGTGTCCAGAAAGCCAATGCGACACAAAAACAACTTCACTTTCCTTTTCCTCAGCCTCCTTCAGTTGTCCTCTGTTCTTAATGCACACCAGACCAAATGTTCATCCACGTTCATCTCCAAACCAGAAATTTACTTCCTCCTTTTCCACCTTACTTTGGGAATTGTCTATGTAGCCCAGGATGACCTACAAGTTGCAATTTAGAGTCTGTTAAGGGGGTAGGGTGGGGAGGGGGATGAGACTGAGACTTGAACTCAAGGCCTAACCAATAAGCCATATTTCCAGCGCTGGTTACTTTAAGCTAGGGTCTTGTTTTTTGCCCAGGCCATGCCTGGATGGCAGTCCACCTGCTTTGGACTTTGTGTCCTAACTGGAGTGACAGATGTGTGCTACCACGCCCAGCTTCTTTCATTGAGATGAGTCTCGACTTTTCTGAGTTAACCTGGAACTTAGATTTTCCCTCCCATGAGATTTTAGCCTCCCATGTTATTGGGATGACAGGCACACTGCCAACCAGCTATTGGTTGAGAATGAGTCTTTGTGTATGGAACCACGATCTTCCTGAGCTCAGCCTTTCAAGTGCTAGGATTACAGATGTGAGTCACTGGTGCCTGGCTGTTAAGCACTTTTTATATAACTAGTTAACCTTCACAAACAATGTTAAGACTATGTATTACTAAGGCCAGGTATGGTGATATATGTCTGTAAATACCAGCTACTAGGGAAGCAGAAGTTGGAAGATTACAGTTGAGGCTGGTTCTGGAGAAAGCACAGGACCCTATCTGAAAAAGAAACAAAAGGACTGGGGTGTGCAAAAATAGTTTAAAGACTTGGAGTAGTTCAATCTCCAGCTTGAATATGATGAACAGACACACATAGTTAAATATGTACTCAATAAGTAACAATGGATATATATTACACATTGAGTGTGTGCTTCTGGGGTAAATACTATCCCCACTTTAAAAGTGGATACCTAGTGTATTAGGGTCTAAGCAAACGTCATGCTTTTAAATCCCTGAGCCTGTTTCTGTTATTGCTACCTGCTGATTTTGTTAATTTTTTTTTAATCCTTGTTCCAGTTCTAATTTCTTCCTGGCTGTCCTTATCTCCTGTGTAGGGTGTCCTGGGAGCATCAGGAAACAATAAAGGCCTGAACTTGTCAGAGCCACAGCCTGCTCTTACCCTGCTCCTCTCCATAGCTCTGGCTGTGCCTAGGAGGTACCCAGAATAGCATTTATTGACTTCAGTAAAGCATTGAAATTACTGAGTCCAAAAATTTGGGCTTATAACCTTTTGAGTCCTCTTTTTCTCCCCTTCATCCTTTTCTCTTTCCTCTTCTCTCTTCTATTCTTTTGGTACAGGGAATAGAACCCAGACACACACAGGCAAAGCTCTGCCACAAGCTACACCCCACCCACAAGCCCTGATTCTATCAAACCCACCAAGAAATGTGTATTTTACCTCTCCAAATGGATCCAATGTCCTTCGGCTCCTCCCCACACCCTGGAAGCTAGCACACAGGATCCATACCCTTCCTTGGTAGGGGACTGCCTGTGACTCCAGCTCAAGACTAGAGTCAAAACCAATGTCCAGGACTGGGGTGTGACTCGGAGGATGGAACACTTAAACAGAAGGCCCTTCCTCCAATCCCATACCAATTAGAGAGAAACCAAAGTCCACAGGATGGCTTGCTTGGCACCAGACCTTCCCAGACACGCATGTCCTCCTTTCCTCAGGAATCTCCTGGTGTCCTCCCCTCTAAGCACTTCCCTAACACTGTCTGTTCCCTCTTATTGGAATGCTCTTCCCTACAGACATGAACACATCCCCCTCATCTTTGTGGAGGTTCCTGAGTAAGACCTAATCTGACCATGGCCAAAACCGTGTGTGTGTGTGTGTGTGTGTGTGTGTGTGTGTGTGTGTGTGTGTGTGTGTGTGTGTGTGTGTGTGTGTGTGTGTGTGTGTGTGTGTGTGTGTGTGTGTGTGTGTGTGTGTGTGTCCACATACGTGCTGGACCTGGGGGTATAAAGTCAAGGCCTGGGTGCTATCCCTGAGCTTTGGGCTCAAAGCTAGCACTCTACCACTAAGGGTTTTTGGGGGATGGTTAATTGGAGTTTCACAGCCTGGCTTCAACCCATGATTCTCAGATCTCAGCCTCCTGAGTAGCTAGGATTGCAGGTGTGAGCCACTGATGCTGGCTTTTTTTTTTTTTTTTAATGAGGAGGAGGTACTGGGGTTTTAATTCAAGCCCTCAACCTTTTGCTTTAGTTTTTTTTTGGGGGGGGGGTTCCGGTCATGGGGTCTGAATTCTGGGCCTGGGTGCTGTCCCTCAGCTCTTCAGCTCAAGGCTAGCGCTCTACCACTTGAGCCACAGCGCCACTTGCGGCTTTTTTTTTCTTTTTGCTTATGTGGTGCTGAGGAATCGAACCCAGGGCCTCATGCATGCAAGGCAAGCGCTCTACCACTGGGCCACCTTCCCAGCCCCAAGCTTTAGTTATTTTTTAAATAGTGTCTGGGCTTTTTCCTTGGTCTGCCTCAGAACCAAAATTCTGTCTCCATCTCCTGAGGAAGCGGAGAGCTACCATGCCCAGCCCTGTTCATTGGCTTCCTTGTGCCTACAAGGCTTGGTACCCTCATGAGTGTTCAATGAATGTACTTGCTGAGTGAATAAATGTGTATAACACCCAGGGACTAAAGGATGTGGAGGGAAAGGAGAACTGAGGCAGGAGACTCATCTACCAGTTCAGAAACGGGAGTGGACAAGGGCGCATCCACACAAATAAAGAACACAAGCCAAATCTTTATCATAGACATTTCTTGGAGCAGATCTCAAGCCCCCCTCCCCCATGACAAGGCTGGGCCTTCGGCCCCCATCCTCCTACCACTTCAGCCTGCCATGGTGCTAACGATAATTGAAGTCCCAAGACTGGCTTGGAATCAAGACCAGGAAGATAAGTGTTGGGGTGCCTCCCCCAAATCTACGGGCCAAGCAACCCATCTGAGGGGCAAGCAGCTGGGAAATCTGACCTGGGGGTTCCAGGGTCTGAGGTCTTCCTGGCTCCCAGGGTCAACCCTCCAAGCACCCCTGATTTAGGGGGGGGGAGTGATGAAGGGCAATCATGGATCAAGAGGTGGGTATCAGCAGGGAGCAAGAGGGCTAGATCTGGGAGAGGTGGGGCTGGGAGGTGGAGGCCCCGGAAAGAACCTTCTGGGGGTGGGGGGGGCACCACTTTATCCAAAGATCTCACAGCACTGTACAGCACTCTGGTCTCCCATCCCACCCCCCTCCCCCAAACGAGGTAGGTTTTAAGAATGGAGCTTCCCCCCAGCCCACCACAGAAGGGGGGGAGACCGAGGCACAGAGAGGGGGATGGGGACCCAAGCCGCCCCCAGCCCCTCTGCCCTCAGCTCTGGTGGGGTGACAGTAATGAGAGCTGGGCAGAGTAGGGACGGGAGGAACACCCTCCCTTCTTTTTCTCTCACCCATCCCAGGGTCTGGTTTGGGAGAGCTGAATCTCACAGGTTCCGGATGCAATAAATAGTTAATAATTTAAAGTGACAGAACAAGCTATGCCTTGAAGGACCCCTCACACACGCACACACACACACAAGGCCATCAGAGTGTGGTAATGAAGAAAGGGGTAGTAAGTGCACATTGCTAGATGCTTGGGGCCAGAGGCAGGTCCAAAGCCATTTAAAAATATATATATTTTTTGAGACATTCTTGCTACAAGACCTTGCTATCTCCCATTCTGGACAGATCTTAGGTGCGCCAGCCATCTGGTCCCACTCAGGACAGAGAGTATGGCATTCTCCCTGGATGAAGCCTAGAGAGCAGTATCATAAAGCCTTTGAAGCATTCTAACTCTGACACAGAAGAGGAGGGGTAGGTGGACTTGGGCCAGGGTTAGTGCTCAGGGTTGGACTTTAGGGGGATCTTCAAGGCTGGGGAATAGGGGTTCCCACAGAGTGAAATTGCTTTTGTGCCAATCAGAAAAGGGCAGGACAAAATGGACTATACAGCTAATGGTGGGGACAGGAGGGAAAAACTGGGAGGGAGCAAAGGAAAAGGTGACATTGTCCAAAAAGAAATGTACTCTTTACCTGACTTATATAACTGTAACCCCTCTCTGTACATCATCTTTATAATAATAAAAAAAAATTTTTTTTTAAGGCAGGCCTTGTCTGATTGCCTGGATTGGCCACCAGGTGACACTAAAGTCCTGTGGTCATTGTCTTCATTGTGTGCCTTTGTTTAACAAACAGCTTGCATAATCCTCTGTAGCAAAGCCAGGCCATAAGAGGTGGGAGTGGGGAACTCCTGTAATCTACATTAGGGTAGAGGGGGGGTTGGATGGGATTGGAGGTGTGGCTCAGTTGGTAGAGCACTAGCCAAATGAGAGAAAGTGTCAGGTACTGAGTTCAAGTCCCAGTCTCAGACCATAAAAAAAGGGGGGGGGCTATAAAGAGTAATTCTAAGGCTGCTGGGGGCTTGGGCTAGGGTCCTGGGGACAAAAATTCTAGGGCCTGAGACCTTGGAGTTTCATGGATCTATGGAATGGTAGAATACTAGGGGCTATCGTTTCTGAGGATTTGCAGCAGGATCCAGCAGAGGCATTTCCAGGCTTCATCAGATTAGTAGCATTTAAATCCAAAAGAATCTGGAATCTGAGAGAATATTAGGGTCCTGGGGCAGCTCAGATCTGTAGGTCTCTGGGATGGAGAACAAGGTCCTGTATCAGTAACAATCCCAATATTATAGTTCTTGAGCCCTGCATCTAGGGGTGTCAATGGCACCTTGGAATCTTGGATCCAGTGCTCTTAAAGCACCTTGGAGTCACTGAGGGATCAGAGGTCTGAGTGGCCATTGCCACTCCAGCTTTCTGGAGCTAGACTCCCAACTTGGCCTTTAGGTGACTGAGGAACTGACAACAAGAGGTGGCCAAAGATTCCAGGGCATTTGGGATCTCAAAATCTACATCCAAATGGGGAACTAGAAGAGGATTGTGGAGGACTTGAGACCAGGATTTGGGGCTCTAAGGAGGCAGTGCCCACCCACCCCCCAGTCATATACCTGGGGTAACGGGCACCTCTAGTCCATACATAAGAACCAAGAACACTGGCTTAGGGGCAGGTGGGTCTATACAGGTGTACTCTTGGCTCCCAGAGCATCTCAGTCCCTGACACATGGAATTTACCAAGCCCTGGGCTGGCCCTCTAAGGTCATTTTGATCAGAAAATACTTCAGTATCTGGAGTTATCCAGACTTCTAAAACCTTGCTGTCCCAAACTGATGACCAGGTCAATAGGCATTCAGAAGTTGGGTAGACTTGGGGCCAGAATCTAGGCATTCCAGCCCATAGCACCAAACCCAGGAGGGGTTTGGTATCTCATGGGTCCTGAGGGGCATCTCAGATAGAGGTACACTAGGTCTCAGAATATTCAGGGATCATTTTAGGGGTGATTCTAGACCCTCTCATCTCAAGATCTGGGAGTAATTTGTTATTGGCAACACCTGACTAACTCTGGGGCTGTAATCTGAGGGTTCATGGTGCCAGGTGTAACCAAGGCCTATGGTTAGTCAGACAGACGAGGATTCAGGGTTTATGGTCCCTGCATCTTTTAGGGGTTCTGTGTGCCCTGCAAGGCCCTCTGGGATACAATTTGGGAGATGTCAGGAGGTCCCTCAATGGACAAGAAGAAATGGAGAATGCAGAATTCAGGATGCCTCAGTGGTTTTGACAGACCTCCTAGTGATGCTGGGGTGAGGGTGGGGGGGTGTTTCTCAGTTTCTAAATCCTAGGTTTGGGGTTCCAGATTCTAGGTCAATCCAAACTCAAAGCTCCAAATTCTGGGATGTGCCCAAAGGTTTTGAGAGATTTAGATTTGAGAGAGAGAACGAGAGAGAGTGTGTGAAAGAGCAAGAGCAGAGAGAGAGAGAGAGAGAGAGAGAGAGAGAGAGAGAATGTCCAGAGTCCTGAACCCTCCATTTGTTGTTGTTTTGGAGGGAGGTCCTCCATCCGGCTGCAGGACCCCACACCAAGACGGTCACTTCCTCACCGCGCAGCCTCCTCGTGGCGTCCCCCGCAGCCGGCACAGCCACACCGGGAGGCGACCCAGTGGCAGGCGCGCAGGGGCGCATAGCAGCAGAGGCAGGGCACGGCCAGGGACAGCGCGGCCAGCGCGGCCCAGCGCGCAGCAGGGCGCGGGTGGCCCGGCTCGCAGGCACAGGGGTCCGAGAAGTCACCTTCGGCGTCCGACAGGCAGTGGTAGAGCAAGCTCTCGGCGCACCAGAGGCAGCTGAGACGACGCACCAGCAGGCGACCCGGGTCCGGGGCCTCTGCGCAGCGGCCACCACGACCGTCTGCACGCCGACGGAAGAGCGCACGGCAATGGACACAGCGCGCAGCCTCCTCCGCCTCTGGGGAGGCCTTGGCTGGCACAGGAGTGGGTCCGGGACCTGGGGGTGGGCGAGCCGGGGGTGCTGGGGGTACAGCCTCGGTGAGAGGAGCAGGTAGTGACACTGGGGGACCTGGAGATGCGCCCCTCAATGTGCCAGTCTTGGCGAAGCGCACGACGCAGGTGGACAAGGTGAGGGGCGCAGGTGGCCCCGAGCGTCGGTAATCCTCATAGCCACGGCCACCCCAGCCCGGACCCCCTGCCCCAGCCACAGGTTCTGAGGGCTCCGGGATCCCTGTGAAAGGTAGAAGCGGAGGATAGCTCTGCGGGACCAAGGGACAAGGAGATCACATTAGCCAGATCTGTGACTCGCAGTCCATTCCCACCGCGATCCATCCCTATCTCAAAAGATCCATGAATTCCAAGATCCAGCTGGAGGCTGGTGGCTCACGCCTGTAATCCCAGCTACTCAAGAGACTGAGATCTGAGGACCATGATTCAAAACTAACCTGGTTAGGAAAGTCCATGAGGTTCTTCTTCTTTTTTTTTTTTTTTTAACTGATGGACCTGGGGCTTGAACTCAGGACGTGGACGCTTTCCCTCAACTCTTCAGCTCAAGGCTAGCGCTCTACCACATGAGCCACAGTGCCACTTCCTGCATTTTTCTTTTTGCTTATGTGGTGCTGAGGAATTGAACCCAGGGCCTCAGGCATGCAAGGCAAGCGCTCTGCCACTGAGCCACCTCCCCAGCCTCCACTTCCAGCTTTTTGTTTATGTGGTACTGAGGAAGCAAACCCAGGGCTTCATGCAGGCTAGGCAAGCACTCGGCCACTAAGCCACATTCCCAGCCCATCGATGAGATTCTTATCTGCAATTAACCAGCAAACAGCTCAAAACCGGAGCTGTGGCTCATGTAACAGATCTCTAGCCTGAGCACAGAAGCTCAGAGGCAACATGCAGGCCCTGAGTTCAAGCCCCGGGATTGGCACCAAAAAAAGAAAAAAGAAAACACAAAAAAAACAAGATGCAGCTATAGGCCTAGGTCACCCAAGGAACCTGACTCCTCAAATACTTCCTGAGTTTGGGACTTAAGACTTTCAAGACCCTCGCCTGCTCCTGTGTGGGGTCCCGTGGGTCCCTCCTTTCCTAGAGGCAGGAGACTTGTCACTCTCAAGATCCAGGAGTCACATCTCCCAACCACTCTGCCTTTCACGATGGATTCCTGCCCCCTGGATTCCTTGGGTACCAAGCCTTCCCACCTTTGCAACCCTAAACCTTCTGTGAGTACCAGCCGTCTCTTTTTTGCTGCTGTTTTGTTCCTAAGGCTTACACTGAGGGTTTGGGCACTGTTCCTGAGCTTTTTTGCTCAAGGCTGGAGCTCTACCACTGGAGCCATAGCTCCATTTCCAGCTTTTTGCTGGTTAATTGGATATAAGAGTCTCATGGACTTTCCTGTCCATGCTGACTTCCAACAGGGTCTTCAGATCTCAGCCTCTTAAGTAGCTGAGATTATAGGCATGAGCCACTGACACCTGGCTAATACCAGCATTTTCTAATACACTACAAAACTTGTCCACATTGTCCCCAATGCCCCTCTAGGATTTAGAACTCTCCATCAAATCTCCAGGAAGCACCCAGCCTTGGGAGAGACCCAGGCCTGTCTCTACCTCTACCGCCTTCCCCCTCCCCACACCCACTCCAGTAGTCAGGCCGGCCAGCCCTCAGGGCCTCAGCTCCAGCCCCCCTTAGAGACCCCTAGCACCTGTTCCCATTTCACCCAAAGGATGGCTGAGGGGCTGAGGGATGGGGGGTCACACCTGAGCAGAGGAACGGCAGTGCTGGGGGGACATGGCCGGCCCGAAAGTAGAAGCTGACTCCACGGTGATGATGGGGGCGGCTGCGGAGGCGGGAGGTGTCTCCTGGCGACTGTGACTGGAGGAGGAGTCGCTGTCTATGTGGGACTGGGAGAGATCAAGGGCCTCAGCTAGGGGAGAACCACCCTTCCCAGCTCATACCCTTAAGTAGATTCCCCCCCCCCCCCACTGAGAGTGAGAGCGCTGGGACCAAGTAAATGTGAGTTCAAGCTCAGGCCCTCTAGTAATTGAGCTCATCTCTGAGCTTCAGTTTCTTCTTCCATCAAACAGGGCCAATTATAGTACTTACTGGTAAACAAGTCTGTGGTTAGGGCCCATTGTCTAGGGTATAACATATGCTGAAGTACAGGAAAGGCTGGGGATGGAAACCAGGACCTTTGCACATGCTAGGCAGCACTCTATCATGGAGTTCCTTTCATAGTTTGAGGGTGGTTTTTGTTGTTGTTGAATTGTTTTGTTTTTGGTGCCAATCCTGGGGATTGGACTCAGGGCCTGGACTCTGTCCTTGAGCTTTTGTGCTCAAGGCTAGTATTCTACCACTTGAGCCTCCTCCAGCTTGTTTTTTCTTAGTTGGAGATGACAGTCTCAAGAACTTTACTACTTGGGCTTCCTTTGCACCCCAGTCCTCAGATCTCAGCCTCCTGAGTAGCTAGGATTAAAGGTGTGAACCACCGGTGCCTGGCCATAGTCCTGTTTGTTGAGATAGGGACTTGCCTTGTAGCTCAGGCTGGCCTTGAATTCCAGATTCTCCTGCTTCAGTTTACCAAGTGCTGGGATTTCAGGTATACATCAGCGAGACACTGGTGGCTCAGGCCTGTAATCCTAGCTATCCAGGAAGCTGAGATCTAAGGATCCAGCTTCAAAGCCAACCTGTGCAGGAAAGTCTGTAGGACTCTTACCTCTAATTAACCACCTAAATTAAAAAAAACAAAACAAAACAGAAGCTGCTGGCTGCTAGTGGCTCATACCTGTAATCGTAACTACTCAGGAGGCTGAGATCTGAGGATCATAGTTCAAAGCCAGCCCAGGCAGGAAAGTCCGTGAGGTCCTTATCTCTAATTAACCACCAGAAAACTAGAAGTGGCACTGTGACTAAAAGTGGTAGAGCGCTAGTCTTGAGCAAAGAAGCCCAGGGACAGTGCTCAGCCCTGAGTTCTAGCACCCCTACGGACCAAAAAAAATAATGATACATACAAGTATATATCATCATACCCAGTACTGTTATGGTACTATTGTTAAAGTCCTATCTTGCTTAGCTCACCAACATATACAACATCAAATCATTTCTCTTGGGGCTGGGAAAGTGGCTCAGTGGCAGAGTGCTTGCCTTGTACACATGAGGCCTTGGGTTCGATTCATCAGCACCACATAAGCAGAAAAAGCTGGAAGTGGCCAGGCACCTGTAATCCTAGCTACCCAAGAGGCTGAGATCTGAGGATTGAGGTTCAAAGCCAGCCCCGGCAGGAAAGTCTGTGAGACTCTTATCTCCAATAAACCACTAGAAAACCAGAATTGGCACTGTGGCTCAAGTGGTAGAGCACTTGCCTTGAGCTGAAGAGCACAGGGACAGCGCCTAAACCCAGAGTTCAAACCCCATGACTGACAAAACAAAACAAAACAAAACAAAAAGCCAGAAGAAGTGCTGTGGCTCAAGTGGTAGAGTGCTAGCCTTGCTCAGGGACAGCACCCAGACCGAGTTCAGGCCCCACAACTGACCCACTACCCAAAAAAAATCATGTCTCTTTGCTGAAGCCCTCTCCCCTGGCCAGCCAGCCAAGTTCCTGTGTCATTTCTATTGGCACACCTCCATGGGGCAGTTCCTTTCACCTGGAGTATTTTTCTTCTACCCATACTAAGCCCTGTTCTTTACTAGGACTTTAATCTTTTTTTTTTTTCCTCCCCCAGTTACCAGGATTTGAGCTCAGGGCCTGGTTCAACTAATTTGGCTAGCTTGCTCCACCGGTACTCTACCAGTTGAGCCATGCCTCCAGGCCTGCTTTTTGCTTTTTGCTTTTTGGGAGATGAAATTTCAAAGACATTGCCCCAGTTGGTTTCCAACCTCAATCCTCTTTGGATCTCAGCCACTTGACTAGGTAGGATTATAGGCATGAGTCCCTGATTCCTAACTTGAAGTAACACTTTTCAGACCCTCCATTAATTTCTGTTACTTGAGCATCATTTCTGCCTCATTCATTTGACCCTTTTTAGCATACATACACATTCATTGAGCACCACAGCATACCAGACACAAAGATCACTGTGCAGGTTACAGCCAGAGCATGGAGCAAAAACTCCACAGACAGGAACTGTCTATGCCCACATCTCATCCTCCCTTACTCTGAGGCTGGCCCCCTTTCTGTCTCAGGGAACCCATTCTGTTCCTCTAGGTGTTCTTGGCAATTCACATTGTTCCGAGCAAGTGCCAAAATGCACACAACATTCTATGCGTTCATTCATTCCATTAATTTATTCAACACATTTACTGAATACTTAGGTGCCAGGCACTGTTTTAGGTATTGGAAACACAGCAAGGAATCAGAGAACGATCCTGGCCCTACTGGAGCTGGCATTCCATCACAGGAGTCAACTCACATAGACAGACAGACAGACAGACAGACAGACAGACAGATAGATAGCTGGTACCAAGATTTGAACTCAGGCCTTTCTGCCTGGCTTGCTTGTACTTTGGGCAACCACAGCTCCAGCTCAGCTTTTTTACTGGTTGTTTTAGAGATGGAGTCTTGGATTTATTTCAAGCCACAATCCTCTTGAGTAGCTAGGATTGCAGGTGTGCGCCACTACAATGTGGCCTTTCCTTTCTTTTCATTTCTTTTTCTTTGTGCAGTGAATTGCACAACGGAGTTTCACTGTGGCATTAACATACACACATGCTGGGAGCGAGTAGCTCATACCTGTAATCCTAGCTACTCAGGAGGCTGAGATCTGAGGATCACAGTTCAAAGCCAGCCAGGCAGGAAAGTCCATGAGACTCTTATCGCCAATTTACCCCCAGAAAACCGGAAGTGGTGCTGTGGCTCAAGAAGTAGAGCCTTAGCTTTGAGCTGAAGAGTTCAAGGACAGTGCCCAGGCCCAGAGTTCAAGCCCCATGACCAACAACAACAACAAAAAAAACCAAAACCCATACACACATATATTAAACTTTTGATACCTAAGAAACCTGTGTTTTCAGACAGTAAATAAGGAAGATGAAGGGAAAAAATTAGACCTATGGAGCATTGTGTCATTGCGATTTTGAATAGGTTTCTCAGGGAGGTACTTACTGAGGAGATAATTGTATAAAGTCATGAAAGGAGAGGGTAAGCCACATACAAAAGAATGTTCTAGAAGGTATAGCCAGTACAAAGGTCCTGTGACAGGAATGTGCCTGCACTGTTGGAATGAGAGTGAGGATAGTGCAACAGCTACAGCAATGTGAGTATGAGCAAAATAACGCAGGGCCAGATCGTGTAGGAGCTTGGGACCACTGGAAAGATTTTGTCCTTTCCCTTGGGTAACAAGGAACCTGGGGAAGGATCTGAGTAGGAGAAGGGAACAAGGGACACAAGGGACAATAGGGTCCCCTCTCCTGTTTGTGGGGGAAGACGGGAGCTGAACTTAGAGGTGAGCAGGGGAGGCAGGAATGAGATTGTCCATCTGCTGGGGACAGAGCCGGACACCGGTGGCTCACGCCTGTCATCCTAGCTACTCAGGAGTGTGAGATCTGAGGACCATGGATCAAAGCCAGCCTGGGCAAGAAAAGTCTGTGAGACTCTTATCTCCAATAAAACACTAGAAAACTGGAAGTGGTGCTGTGGCTCAAGACCACCTTGAGCTGAAGAGCTGAGGGACAACACTCAGGCCCAGAGTTCAAGCCCCATGAACAACTACAACAACAACAACAAAAAGTATGTAGCCTGAGGAACTAGAACATGGAATTGCTGTTCCTTTGCCCATCATTTACATTTCCCCCCCAATCCTTTGTACTTGCTTGGCAAGAACTTACCCACTTCAGCTCTGCCCCCAGCCCTATTTATGGTTAGTCTTTTCATTTTCTCCTTTTATTTATTTATTAAATGTAGTACCTGATACTTTGCTCAATGGCTAGTGCTCTGCTAACTGAGCCACGCTTCCAACCCCTTCATCTTATTTTTAAATTGCCTTTTCCCACTAGACTAGAAGGTAGCTTCAAGAGGAAAGAAACTTGATTATCGATGTGCCCCCAGTATCTAAAACACAGCCTGGTATACAGAAGGTACTTCTTAAATACCTTTAACAATTCTGTGATTCTCAATAGAACAGAAAAACTAGAGTAAGTGAGATTGAACTGACCAGATTGGATCCCGTGTCCCCAGTGGGTGGCCTGATGCCTGCTCTACTGTAGGCTCCCAGGAATTTGTAGACCAGAAAGAAAACTCTCAACAAAGGAAGCAGAAGACAGAAGACTCACCGTGAGAGGGCAGGGAGTCTCTGCGGTGTCCTGGGAAGGGGAAGAGGAGGATGAAGATGAGGAAGGAGTGAGTGAACCTGGGGTAGGGAGAGAAGCAGAGAGTGAATCCCCAGTCCCAGCTTCTCCTGCCTTCTCCATCCCCAGTGCCTTCCACCCACGTGGCTCACCTCGGCTGAGGGCAGCCAGAGCAGACAGCAGACTCTTCTGGAACTCATCAGCCTCTGCAGGACTCTGAAACGTCAGGCCAAACTTGCAGTCACCCAGGCTCCAGTGGTGAAAGATGGGGTTCACTTTGTTATAAACCAAGCCTGGCCTTAGGGTACACTCTAAGGTGATCTGAGAGGCAGGAAGGGAAACAACTCAGACATCCCCTTCCCCAGCCATGACTTTCCCTAATGCTAACCTTTTCTGCATTCTACAGGACCCCCCACCAACTTCATCTCCCACATGTACCCCTGAGCCCTCCTTGTCACCCAATACGGCACCCTAATTTTATGAAATGGATCTCTGATCATCCTCTACTTTTTCCTCTTCTCCTTTGATCCTTTTCTGATGCCCTAGTAAGAAACTCCAAATCTTATTGAATGCCTGCTCCTTCTAGATAACCCAGCAGGCAGAATACTCTCCACACTTCTGGCCTCAAACATTTCCTGACTGCTCTTATTGTATTTCCACAATCCCCCCTCAATGCTGGTCCACATCCTTGTCCCCTCTCATCTTCTCCCTAGTGACTCCTACTCTTAAACACTACCTCCCCCAAGTCTTGTCAAACAATTCAAAGTTTCCTACTACATCCCCAGCTGAAACTTCTATCTCATCTCTTCAGATTGGTGTCCAAAAGAAAGCCAGTTTACCCCTGCTGAAACCACACAGAAAATTGGCAACTGATATTAGACACTTCTAAGAAGGACCGCCCTCCCCCCAAATCAAATGCCTTCCATCAGGCTTTGGGGCACACAGGGGCCAACTTGGTGGATGCGGGGGGGGGGTGTGGGGGAAGTGATGATTTTGAAGAGGAAGCCCAGGAAGGCTTCAGAGCTGAGCAGGGAAATGGCCTGAGTCAGGTGTGAGCAGGGCCCAAGTAGGACCAACTGGGATGGAAGGGGGAGCAGGAAGGGAGCAGGGCAAATCACTAAGGAGGCTTTTGTGACAGAATGGCAAGAAGAGGCAGTGGCCCAGACCTGCTTAGCACCCCCAATAGACCCCTCCCCAAGGCCTAACTTTTATCTTTAGGACAGGATTCTTTACCAAATTCCACCCCCTCCATCCCAGTTTGAGTCTCGGATGAGAAGACCATCTGACCTGCCCTCTAGACCCCCAGCCCCGTTCCAGCCTCCCCCAAAGATCACACCCCACCCTCACGCCCCAGGGTGGCTCACTTTCTGGTCCCGGAGGCGCTCCCCGTGGATGACGTAGTGCCCCTGGCGGGCCCCCCCCTCGGGCCTGGCCCCTCGGACCCGACATACGCTCACCTGGCTGAGGCCCCCGCCCCCCACAGGAAGCCAGCCCCCACTGGAGTCATCTCGGGCCATGACCACGGCTCGGACCCGCACCATGTACCTAGAGGACATGGGAGAAGACAAGGACAACAGTCTGTGAATTCAAATCCTGCTCCCTCCTTCAGTGTTCCTTCCCTCCCTCCCTCCATCTTCATCTCTCACATCCGGGCCCAGAGCACCCTCAGCCACAATACCCACCATTTCCCCCTCATGCCCCCTTTCTTCTGGCATGGCTTCTTTCTTCCTCTGACATCTCTCTCCTATCTGCCTTCTTCCCCCAGGGCTACCTTCCCTGGCCAGACCCTCCTTTCCCCCATCTTTCTCACCCTCAGCCCCCAGAGTCTAGGTTTGCCACCTCCCCTCCTCCTCCAGCTCATCCCCTCAACCCTCTCTCCTCAGTCAGCACATACCCACAGCCCCACCCATCATCCCCCCCCCAACACACACAGCTGGGTTCCTGCGCATATGTATTTTCCCTGAGCCCGTCAACTACAGCTCCAGTTCCCCAACCCCCCACCCCAGCGCTGTCCCTGCACCCTGTCACCCAGGCCACTAAGCTGGGTGGAAAAGCTTGGCTCTCTTTCCCCCCCACCCCACCCCACCCCTTCCCGGATTTATGAATGAGACCGGATGCAAAGCTCACTGAGTCACCCAGCAACCAGGAGATGGGCAGGGAAGCAGGGAAGAGAAATGGCCAGAAAGAGAGGCCGAGAGAGAGAGAGAGAGAGAAAGAGAAAGAGAGAGGGGGGGAGGAGATGGAGGCTGGCTGAGGAAGCCAGAAACTGAAGAGATCCAACGAGCGTTTTCATTCACAAAAAAAATCAAAGCTGCTTTCTCGGGTCCCGGGCCGAAGAAAGCAAAGGAAAAAAAAAAAAAAAAAGGAGAGATGGTGTGTGTCCGAGATTGGGGAGGGGGGTGTTGATTCCTCCCCCCCCCACATATTCCCCCCAGCATCCTTCAGAAGCATTTTACCCCGCCCCCCAGCTCGGAGGACTGAGTCCTCCGCCCAGTAATCACGATTAGCGCCCAGCACCCCCCCCACTCACCTCACTGCTACCCAAACCCGGGGACCCAGACGTCCCAACCTTTAGGGGACCCAGCCACAAGCTCTAGCCCCCTCCCCCACCTGCAGGCTGCCGGGTTTCCCCAGCCCTCTGGGAGAGGAAGGGGCGGCCGCAGCGCCCCCAGCCCCCTTTTTCTCAATGGGATGGGATTTTGTGAATGAGCAGTCACGTGACACTGCTTCCTTTGTCCGCCCGCCTCCCCCGACAACAGGTGAAGCACTGAAAGAGGGCAGGGGCTTCCTCCCCTCCCTCCCCACCACCCAGGGCCTAGCTGGGATGGGGCATCAGGATCCCAGGATGCCCTACGCTCCCCACAAATAAATCTGTTCCCCCCCCCTCCGCCTCCTGGGGAAGTGGTCCTCAGAGTTCCCTCAATGGAGAGGGGCCAGGATGAAATTTTGTGAATGGGAGTCTTCAAAGGGAGTGTAAGACCCCCCACCACACACACCCCTAAATGGAGACTGGTACCCCCAAATGGCTGCCGAGTACTTTAGGGACCCCATCACCTTCTGTTTTCCCAGCTGGGGTGTGCGGGTCACCTGGGTGGGCAGAAGGTGCAGCGGGGTCCTGGTCGCCCCCTGGCTGGGGCAGGCGGTCTGTCAGCCCCCGCCCCCTTGCCCGCCCCTGGGCACCTGCCTGGGAGGCTCCGGCCGGGCTCCGAGCGGCGGCGACGCGGCCTCCTCCTCCTCCTCCTCCTCCTCCTTCTCCTCCTCCTCCTCCTTCTGCTCTCTCCGGCTCCCTCGCTGGCTCGGGCGGCGCTAGAGACGGGCACCGGGAGCCGGGGCGCTGGGGGGAGGGAGGGGGAACCTGGAAGACGGTGGGGGGGGGGCGGCGTGGGGGAGGGGTAAGAGCGAGGCAGGCAGAGCGAGGCCCGCTGGGTCCTAGAGACCGGTATTGGCTACAATGAACAACCGCCCCCCCCCCCCCGCCAGCCCCCATTTTTTTTTTCCAGGATCCAGACGTGATCCCTCTACTCTTCCACTCCCATCAGGCCCAAGGCTCCCTGAGGAAGAGGCGGGGAGGGACAGGGAGGGAGAGAGGATGGTTTCAGGGCGCTAAAGTGGGGCAGTGGCCTAGGTTTGGGCTCTAAATGGGCGGGGCTGGGTGGAGCAGTTCGGAAAAGGGTGGGGAGAGAAGGGTGCAATCTGGAGGGGCGGGGTCGGTGGGCCTGAGGAAGGGGTTTGGTCCAAAGCAAAGGTGTGTTATGGGAGGGGGCCCTCTGTGGAAGGAGGAAGGGCGGGGGAGTCTCTGAAAGATACAGACAGATCCTAAAAAAGATGGAGTTAGCCGCTGCGTGCCCGATGGCTCACACCTGTCATCCTAACTACTCAGGAGGCTGAGATCTGAGGATCGAGGCTCAAAGCCAGCCTCGGCAGGAATTAACCACCACCAAGCCAGAATTGGAATTGTGGCTCTAAAGCGTTGAGCGGAAAAATCTTAGGGACAGAGTCCAGACCCTCAGTTCAAGCACCAGAACCAGCAGATAAAATAAAAAGGCAGAGCTTAGCGATCAATTTCCTCCGGAGTCCCGCAGCCCGTGAATGGTCCAGAAGGAGGAGCTACGCTGCGGAGTTCGCAGTGGGCGGGGCCTAGGGCGCGACTGACCAGGAGAAAGGGCGTAGCACTACAAAGGGGAGGGGCTAAGTCAAGGGGCGGGGCTAAAGAGAAAACATTCTAAAGGGGTGGGGCTTAGGAAGCCAGGCCTGGGGGTGGGGACTACAAGACGTCAGTCTTTGGAAGGGAGATCCAGGTTCCTAAGGACAGGGCTTCAACAGACTCACAGGGGGCGTGGCCTCGGGCTAGGGGGCGTGGCCTCGAGCTTGGGGATTCAACCTGGCAGTCTCGCCCCACTGGCTTTCACCCGCACCTCCCCTCCTCCCCTCCCCCGTGTTCTTTTCGGTTATTTTCTGCTACGGCCGTTCCCCGCTCTACCCTGGGCCTAGGGGGCCGCGGCCTGAACTTGGGTCGGCTGGAGGAGTCGGTGAGTGGAGCCTTTTTGGGGGGTCGGGGAGCCGAGACGGAGCTCGAGGTTAAGAATTGGAAACCTTGAGTTATTGAGACCTGATTGTTACAAACCCGAAGCGGGAAAAGAAGTTGAGGAATGGAACTTGTAGATCTACCACTGTCTGGGAAGTGGGAAAGATCCAAACGATCGCCTGAGAAAGAGTGGGTGATGAGAAGAGGTTTAGAGCTGAGGGGGATTGGTAAGAACTGAATACCTAGTATTGGTTAGGCAGAGGCAGACGTCAAGAGTCTGAGGAGGAAAGTGTCACCTCTTAGTAGGCTAAGGTAGGGGACACCACCGAAAAGGGGTTGGGGGGAGGGAACGACGACGACACAAGTTTTGAGTCTTTTAGCCTGGGGGCCTGGGGCGTGGTCAAGAGTGTAGGGGTGTGAGCTAAGCAACCAAGGGAACTGTGATGGAATCTTAGTACATGAAAGGGGTGGGGCCTAAGTATGTGCACCTCGGGCTTTGGAGGGGCTTTGGGTAAATAGGCGACCGGAGAGGAAAGAGAGACTGGGAGCGCAGGACTGAGGAGGCATATTGGGGGGCGGGGGAAGGACTGAGACGGGACTAATGCAGATTAAGTCCAAGAAGAGCCGGGGATCGTGGGGTTCCCGCAGCCTTGGCAGACTGACTGGTAGACATTTATCTGATTACAGTCCCAGACCTCCGTGGGAAATGGGGAACGTACAGTCGGAGCCGTCCGCGGGCGGGGGCTCCCGAAAAGAGCAGGCCTCAGACCGCGCCTCTGATTCCCGCCGGACGTCCCTGGTGGAGCCCGAGGTGACCCCTTCCTCCCCAGCCATGCGCCTGGCTCGAGGGCTGGGCGTCTGGTTCCCGGGCACCTCCGCGCCCCCGGTACTCCTGGTACCCCCAGAACCCCAGGCCTCACCCTCGCCCCTGCCCCTGACCTTAGAACTGCCCTCGCCAGTGACGCCCCCTCCAGAGGAGGCGGTTGCGGCCACGGTCACCACACCACCCCCGCCCCCCGTGGGGACCCTGTTGCCCGCGCCGTCTAAGTGGCGAAAACCCACGGGTACCGCGGTTTCCCGGATCCGCGGCCTGCTGGAGGCGAGCCATCGCGGCCAAGGCGACCCTCCGAACCTCCGCCCGCTGCCTCCGCTGCCCCGGCAACTAACGGAAAAGGACCCAGTCCCGAGGGCCTCAGCCCCACCTCCGACGCCCCTGGAGCCTCGGAAGCCACCGCCGCCGACGCCGACACAGCCACCACCACCGCTGCCACCGCCGCCGTCGCCGCCGCCGCCGCCGCTGCCGCTGTCTTCGCAGCAGCCCTCGAACCGCAGGATCGCTCCAGCTCTGGCCGCATCCGCCACCAGCACCCCCGAAAGCCAGGCCAGGCCCTGCCCCGAAGCCCCGACGGCTGGCGGAGCGCGCGGAGGGGCGGCTCCCCAAGGGGGAGATGACATGGCTCGGCCCGCGGCTTCAGAACCAGGCCTGAGCCTGCTGTGTAAAGTCACCTTCAAGTCGGGCCCCACCTTGTCTCCTGCGGCACCCCCGGGTCCCCTGGCCACCAAACCCTCCCTCGGGGCCGGCGGGGCCAGCGGCGGGGCCGGCGGACTCTTCGCTGCCTCGTATGCCGAGGTCCTGAAGCAGGGGGCTCTGGCCCCCGGAGCCCCCCGGACCCCCGGGGAACCTCCTCGAGGGGTTCAGGAAACCGAGGGCGGCGATGGAGACTGCGAAGGGTGCCCTGGTCCCCCTTCGGTGCCTGCGTCCCAGGCCCGGGCCCCACAGCCGCCCCCCTACACCACCTTCCCAGGCTCTAAACCCAAATTCGACTGGGTGAGCCCCCCAGATGGCCCTGAGCGCCACTTCCGCTTCAACGGGGCCGGCGGAGGCATCGGGGTGCCCCGACGGCGCGCTGCCGCGCTCTCGGGGCCCTGGGGCTCCCCTCCGCCCCCACCTGGGCAGACGCACCCGGCCCCGGGGCCCCGGAGGCCTGCACCTGCGCTGCTGGCGCCGCCCATGTTCATCTTTCCGGCGCCCACCAATGGCGAGCCCGCGCGCCCCGGGCCTACGGGCCCGCAGCAAATCCCGCCGCCGCCACCGCCGCCGCCGCCACCGCCTCCACCACCGCCTCCGCCCCCCACGCCGCCAGCCACGCCGCCGCCCGCGCCGCCTCCCACCCCGCAGCCCGAGCCGCTCCAGCCCGCGCCGCGGCTGCCGGTCCGCCCGCCCACCCCTGGCCCGGGCCACGAGGAGGCGGCCCGGGTTCCAGCCCCAGCTCCTGCTCTGTCCCCCGCCTTGGCCGTGGACCAAGCCGCAGCCCTTGTGCTGGCCCCAGCCCCGGTCCCGGCCCCGGCCCCGGCTCCGGCCCCGGCTCCGGCTCCCGTGGCCACTGAACCTTTGGCGCCCGCGCCCGCGCCCGCCAAGGTTCGCACGCGCAGGAACAAGGGCTCCCGCGCAGCCCGAGGCGCAGCCCGCGAAGACGGCACACCTGGAGACCGGGCCTCCACCATGGACGGCAGCAGCGGGGCCTCTTCAGGGGCAGGTAACAAAGGCGCTGTGCACCACTGGCCGCCCTTCCAGGTGCTCAACTCTTGTCCCTGCAAGTGTTACTGCCGCCACCAGCCCCGCCATCGCCGCCTGCCGCGCAACGTGTCTGCTTGGTGAGGGAGGTCAGGAAGCGGGGAGGGGAGGGAACGCTCCCCTGGACCCTCTTACCCACATGCCAAACTTGGCTGGACCCGCGTATAAGGAACCAGGAGGGCACTGGCGCAGACCTCCAGGTTGAGAATCACCCTGCGGGGCCATGAGGGAGGGACTGGACCCCTAAGCCTGCCCCTAAGGGCGCAAAGGCGAAATTTGCCCTCCCAGAACCAACAAGACAGGACCCGCCTCCCCCCAACTCTGAACAAAGGAGAGCCCTTGGCCTAGCCCCTCAGGCTCCGGAACCGCTAGCCTCTGACCACTAGAGGGCACTGCTGTTCCAGCCCTTGTGCAGCAAAGGTTCCATGAGTTCCTGCGTGTGGCGGGCGGCCTTCTCCACTCATCTGGACGACTAGTCTGATCCTGGTTCTCGAACACAATCCCTGAGACTAGCGAGACACTTAGGGGCTCAGCTAGGGACCCACCATCAACCTACAGCATCTTTCGGTACTTAAGCGAATGTAGCTCTGCCTTAGAGATATTCTGCCAGCCTTCAGGGTAAAGCAAGCCCCCACCCTGCAGCCCCCCAAAAGGAGTTCTCCATCCAACAAGGTGAACCTGGTCATAAACAGGCCTCCATTCTTCCCTCTTCCCAGGCTGAGGACACCCACCAACCACCTGAGTGAGCCACCTTGGGTCGCCACCATCAAGCTGGCCGGCTCGCTGGTAGCTGGGTTGGAGCACTACGACTTGCAGACCACCCATTCCAACTGAGCGTGGTCTCAACGCCCTTGCTTGCCCCTCGATGCTAATAAAGTAACTCCAGCCTCCTTGCCTGTCAAGTCACCACTGGGACTTAAGTGACAGGGATTCCGGCTAGCATCTACTGGGGGGGATTCCAGCTAGCATCTACTGGGGGAGAGGGGGCACTCACTCCCCTAATACCAGCAACGGGTGCTGTCTGGTGCCAAGCTTCGAGGTGAGCCCAAGTCACTCTGGAGAGACCACTCCCAAGGCAACAGTGGGGAGAACTGAGTCAGCACAAATGGCTCGGCCAGGCTTGGACTCAACTTTAACAAGCTGGAAGGTGGAGAGGTCCCAGGCCACAGGGACGCCTCAGAAAAGGGATGCAGGCATATATCCACACAAGGGCCTATAACTTCTGTTCCAGATGGCTCACACTAGCAGCCCACAGATGGGGTCCATTTCATGTCACATTTTAAAAATTATTTAATTCACTGTCAACACTTTAAATACTTGGGACATTACCCACTGTGATGTCCTGGCCCAGCACTGTGTCCAGAGCAGGCTGGAACAATCCCTCTACATGTGGGGGCCTGTGCTTGAGGCCAGAGCAATGAATGGCCTCTACACAGGCAGGCTGGAGGGGTATTACTAGCAACCCCCAAGAGAACCCAGGCTTCCAAGTTTCCCAGGCTGTCTCCCCGCCATCCCAACTGGGGAGACAAGGGCCTGGAAGTGAGGTCAATCCACCTTTATTGGAGGACAGCTGCACCAGGACTGAACAGCCACATATGTCCTGCCCATCCTGGGCGTTCAGCCCAGGCCACAGGCCTCAGACAATCATCTCCAGCTGCCGGGCATACTCAATGACCTGTTTCGCCAGTTCTGTGGAGGGGATGGTAGTGTCTTCTGGCTTCTGCTGCTGGCTGGCAAAACTGTAGTAGTTATGGGGACCCAGGACCCATCCTCGCTGCAGAAAGAGGTTTCAAAGATAAGTAGGGTGATCCCAAAGACTCATTCCCTACCCCCATGGAGCCACAACTCATGCATGTCATGCTCACTTCATCTTCGCTCTAGCCCCACAACTCTGGCAAGGAACTTTACTGTGCCTCAATTTCTTCATGCTGGAGACAAGGCCTTAGTCATACTCCTATCTGGGCCTGCTCTAAGAGTTCAGTGAATTGAGACATCAAAAATACTAGGGTGGGCTGGAATGTGGCTTAGTGGTAGAGTGCTTGCCTAACATACATGAAGCCCTGGTTTCGATTCCCCAGTACCAGATACACAGAAAAACCAGGAGTGGTACTGTGGCTCAAATGGTAGAATGCTAACCTTGAGCAAAAAGTGCAGGAACAGTGCTCAGGCCCTGAGTTCCAGCCCCAGGATTGGCTCAAAAAATAAACAAATTAGGGTTTCAACTCAAGGCCTTGGTGCTTGCTCAGCTTGCTTGCAAGGCAGGTGCTCTGCCACTGAGCCAGACCTCCAACTCAGCATCTTGCTGTTTACTTTGGAGATAGCCGCTTGATTTTTCTGGCAGGGTTAGCTTTGAACCACAATTCTCTGGACCTTCCAAGTAGCTAAGATTATAGGCATGAGTCACTAGTGCCCAGCTGTCTGCTCTTGAGCCTATTTCCAAACACCAGGGTAACTGTGTACCCAGTACTGTACCTGCACAAATGTTCCAAACCAAATGAAGCAGAGGCTTATGGGGAAAAGCTGCCACTTCTAAAGGAATGCTGATAAGGATAAAAGCCAATATGAAGAGAGCACCCTTCACCTGGTGCCAGATGCTAAGCTAAACTTATCCCTTCCATTGATAGACAAACTGAAGCTCTGAGAGGCTTAGCAACCTGGGTGAGGTCTGAATTGAACCCTTGGCAGTCCAATTTCCTCTAGACCACCCCACTGCTCATTGAAGTGCTGACAGAGTGCAACCCTTGGCTCCAGAGCCCCTTGCCCTGTACCCCAGCCACCTTCTTGGCATAGTCTGTCATCTTTTTTGGTGTGTTGAAGAAGAGGATCCGGGTAGCCTCAGTGAAGAGGATTTTCTCGTAGGCCTTCTCGATGCACCCAGCAATCTCATCCCTAGAGGGAAGATGAGTTCTCATTACTGAACACTGACAGCCACTCAGACTGTCCTCCCACGCCTGACTCAGGTTGGTTCTGACCCTGCCAGTTAGCACTGATGGCTAACTGGCCCTGTCACTGCCCTAGTTCACTGATGGAGGCTCAGAAAATGGGCAGGGACTTGACGAGAGCCACAGACCAAGCCAGGCAGAGCCTCAGGGAACCCACTCTGGATCTGGTTACTGGGGCTGTGGAGGCAACAGAGCAGGTACATGCTCTGAATCCCATACCCAGGCATGAGGGCCTCAGGCTGCCTGAAACCCAGCTTGAGATTAACCTGATAGAATTTCTTCAAGTAAGACACACTTCAGGTGGGGAAGGTGGCTCAGTGGTAGTGCTTGCCTTGCATGCATGAGGTCCTGGGTTCAATTCCTCAGCACCACATAAGCAGAAAAAGCCAGAAGTAGCGCTGTGGCTCAAGTAGTAGAGCACTAGCCTTGAGCTGAAAAGCTGAGGGACAACACCCAGGCCCAGAGTTCAGGCTCCAGGACTGACAAAAAAAAAGACCCATCAAAAGGTAGCATGGGTAGGCACCAGTGGCTCACGCCTGTAATCCTAACTACTCAGGAGGCTGATATCTGAGGATTGCAGCTGAAAGCCAGCCCGGGCAGGAAAGTCCATGAGACTCTTATCTCCAATAAACCACTCAGAAAATCAGAAGTGGCTCTGTGGCTCTCAAGCACTAGCATTGAGCTGAAGAGCTGAGTGACAGCACCCAGGGCCAGAGTTCAAGCCCCATGACTGACTGGGGAGCATGAACAGTACAGAAGTAAACAGCAAGGCCAGGCATGGGGAACATGCCTATATCCATCCCAGCACTCAGGAGGCAGAGGTAGTATGGTAAGTTGAAGGTCAGCTTAGACATCACAAAATATCTTAAAAGACAAAAAAAAAAAAAAAACGCTGCCGGGCTAGGAAGGTGGCTTGGTGATATAGAGTGCTTGCCTAGACACATGAGGCCCTGGGTTCGATTCCTCAGCACCACATAAGCAGAAAAAGCCAGAAGTGATGCTGTGGCTCAAGTGGTAGAGCACTAGCCTTGAAGAACTCAGGAATAGCACCCAGGTTCAGAGTTCAAGCCCCACGATTGATGACAAAAAGAAAAAAAAAAACCAAACTCACCAGCAAGCCAAAAGTGTAAAAGGCAAGTCCCTCTCTAGACAGGTATGGACAGTCACATTAATGACTCCTTCATAATGAAAAATGCCTTAGAGGGCTGGGGATGTGACTCTACCTAAGCACTACGCTTAGGTCCATGCAAACACATGCACAAAGAAAAGCCACGAATGTCCACAGCACTTCTCAGAGGCAAGATGGCCCTCCTTGTGGAGCTGTCTGTCATACCCTGGCTCAAGGTTGACACAAATTGCCCTTCTATATATAAACAGCCTGGGCAAGAGAGGGGCCGCTGCCCACACCACTCCAGTCCTACTGGAACTGGGAGGATAGGAATCCAGCCCAGCCCACGTGGCCATAACCAGCCAGTACAGGACTCACGTTAAGTCCAAGCTCTCTCTGAATCCCATGGGCCCAGCCCTCACCTGATAGTGTCGAGCAGGATGTCGATGAAGAAGGTATAGCTCTCAGCGGGGATGTTCCCCTTGGCCAGGAATACCTTGTTGTAGCTGCCCTCCATCAGGTACTACAGGTGAGAAGGAAGAGGGTGAAAAGACAGCACAGGGCCTCCCTGAACTCCTGTACACCCCCTAACCCCAGTCCCCATGCTGCCAGGCACCCTTTGCTATACAGTCACCCATTCGTAGCAGGTGACATTCTTCTTTTCAGGAAGCTCTGCACATAAATGGACGCACATGTGCGTGCGTGCGTACACACACACACACACACACACACACACACACACACACACACACACACACACACACACACACACACACACACACACACACACACACACACACACACACACACACACACACACACACACACACACACACGTGCTCTCCCAGCCAGCTCAAGGCTGGTTCCCATTATCTCTTATCTCTTCTGTGATAGGAGGCGAGGCTAGATCCAGGCTGGACTGTGCTGCCACCTACCTGCACCCCCAAGTCACATCCTTCAGGGACCTGGGCTAGAGAAACCATTTCCTCACACAGCTTTGAGGCTTCTTCCCAGGCCCTGTTCGCTTCACTCTACAAACTGTCCTCTCTGCTGTGCCTCAAACACAGCAGACTTTGGCCTTCGATCATCTAAAACTGACAGGCCCCTCTGTTTGGATTGACCATGGTTCACTTCTCACCACGGTTCACATTCTGGTCCTCAGATCTCACTCCACAGAAATCTTCACCCCTTCCCAGAGTCTCCACCATTTCCTACTAAGTTTTTTCCTGGCATCTGACAGATCACACAGATTTACTCATTCTTTTGGCTCACTGTCTACTTCTTCTCCTCCTTGCCATCTTTATAAGGTCTAGGACTTTATCTGATTCTTAGTCTGCAAACCCACCCCAGTGCCTGTCACACAGCCAGGGCTCAGGATGTGAATGAGGCTGTGGGATGAGGATGAGGAAACCAACAGCTCCTCTGAGAAACCCTCCCAATGTCTGTCCTCATACAGCTCCCTCAGCCAGGCCCTCCCCCGCCTCTGCCCCAGACTCACTTGCTCCAGGGACACAGGATGCTTAATGTAAACGTTGGTCTGGATGTCCTTGGCAGGCAGGCGCTCCAGCTCTGTGTGGAATTCAGCCACCCGGTTCTGGGACAGCAGGAAGAGGAGGTTGAGACCTAAGAGCTGGTGCATGTAGGCTGACTCGGGGAGCTGTTCTCTGTGAACCAGGGAGGGGAATCAGGTAAGAAGGATTTCCAGGCCAATCAGGTGCCTGATCTCAGGCTCCAGCCCTAATAAGGGTTTAAGGAGGTTCGGATGAGGAAGTTGAGGTCCAGAGAAACACAAATGTCACAAATCACATTGAAGCAAGCAACTTCACGCCACAGAAGTGACATAAGACTATTTCCCAGAGTGTCCATAGCAGAGAGTTGGGATCCATAAGTATACATGAAATGAATAACATGACCTAACCCAGGTAAAGTGATAAGATTACCTACCCCAAATAAGCTCTATTAAGTACTAAGATTATATTAAGAATCTTAATTAAGGGTTAAGACTTGGGCTGGGCACCAGTGGCTCACATCTGTAATCCTAGCTACTCAGGAGGCTGAGATCTGAGGATAGTGGTTCAAAGGCAGCCAGCCCAGGCAGGGAAATCAATGAGACTCTTATCTCCAATAAACCACCAAAAAACAGAAATGGGCTGTGGCTCAAGTGGTACAGTGCTATCCTCAAGCTGAAGAGCTGAAGGACAGTGCCCAGACCCAGAGTTCAAACCCTATGACTGACCCCCAAAAAAAAAAAAAATTAAGACTTGGACTGGGAATGTGGCCTACGGGTAAAGTGCTTGCCTAGCATGCATGAGCCATGGGTTTGATTCCTCAGCACCACATAAACAGAAAAAGGGGAAAAAAGAAAAAAGAAAAAAAATGAAAAAGGGCTCAGGGACAGTGGCCAGGACAGGTGGGAAAAAAAAAGATGACTTAAAGAAAGGTAAAGTCAAACCCAAACTTAATGTCAAATTCGTGCTGCATTATTTAGTTTTATATCCAACACACATTTAGTGAGTGACTAATCTGGGCCTTGTCCTGTGCTAGGCAGTGCTGAGGACAAAGCAGCACAAGACAGTATCCTCTCTGCTTTCAGGAAGCTCACAGTCCAAAGGAAGAGAGGGCTGGATAGGGAAGGTACAGGCAGAAGGTTAAGGGTGGGATGAAGGGTAGAGTGCGATGGGTGAGGGCAAGGACAGCAATGGAGGCCACTGAAAGAGATTTAGGTCTTAAGCCTGAATGCCACTGAGAACATGACAGGTTTTAAGTAGAGGATCAATACAGTCAAACTTTAGAATCAGCCGGGCGCTGGTGGCTCACGCCTGTAATCCTAGCTACTCAGGAGGCTGAGATAGCGGTTCAAAGCCAGCCCGGGCAGGAGAGACCGTGAGACTCCTATCTCCAATAAACCACCAGAAAACCGGAAGTGGCGCTGTAGCTCAAGTGGTAGAGCGCTTGCCTTGAGCTGAAGAGCTGAGGGACAGTGCCCAGGCCCAGAGTTCAAGCCCATGGCCAACAACAAAAAAAAAAAACAAAAAAAAACTTTAGAATCATAGAGATCCTATTGGTCCAGGCACACATAATCCTAGCACTTGAGAAGCAGAGGCAAGAGGTCCACAAGTTATAGGCCTAGATAGTAGGGCCTCCAGAGGTGAGGAGGGGGATCCTACTGGTTCTTGTATAAGAATCACAGGAACAAAACAAGAAGGTAAACAGTGATTTTGGCCATACTGGAGAGAAGAGAATAGTATGGGAGTAGATAAAGGGAGACAGACTTAACATCTACAGCAACTGCGCCATACAACCCCAACCTCAGATCTCCAAGACAACTTTATGATCCTTCAGCCTCTGGGGACAACAGTTCCCAAGTAAAAGATGACCTGCATGGCTAGACCACCACCAGATATAAATTAATTGCCACATAACCCCCTCCCCTTCCCGTTTCAGGCAGGACCCATCCTCACTTGTAATCAAAGTAGTAGCATTTGAGCTGGGCCATGTAACGCTCAAAGGAGGGGATGTCCTTGCGTAGGATGCTCCACTGGGCCCCGATTTCCAGTATGTCACCTGTGAGTGATACAGTGGGCCCTCAGGGGTAGCTGGGGTCCCTTCCCCAGTCTACCACTGCTGCTGTTGCTATCTTGACACCAGCTCAGCACCCTACCACCACCACCACCACCACCACCACCACCACCACCACCACCAGTGCCAGTAACACTCACGGGCTAGAATGAGTTGCTGTTTGGTTAGCTTGGTCCCTGTGGTAGGCAGGAAGTTGAGTTCCAGCAGGACCAGCTGATGGGAAAGAAAAAAAAAAAAAGATGAGATTTCAAAAATGTCACTTAAGTGACATAAAACTGCTTTATTAAAAGAACTAGTCCAGGCTGGAAATGTGGCTTAGTGGTAGAGTCTTGCCTAGCATGCATGAAGTCCTGGGTTCGATTCATAAACAGAAAAAGCTGGAAGTGGCACTGTGGCCTTGAGCAAAAGAGCTCAGGAACAGTACCCAAGCCCTGAGTTCAGGCCCCAGGACTGGCAAAAAGAAAAAGAAAAGAGCCAGGCACCGGTGGCTCACGCCTGTAATCCTAGCTATTCAGGAGGCTGAGATCTGAGGATCACGGTTCAAAGCCAGCCCGAGCAGGAAAGTCCGTGAGACTCTTATCTCCAATAAACCACTAGAAAACCAGAAGTGGCGCTGTGGCTCAAGCAGTAGAGCACTGGCCTTGAGCTGAAGAGTGCGGGAACAGCGCCCAAGCCCAGAGTTCAAGCCCCACGACTGACAAAAAAAAAAAAAAAAGAAAAAAGAAAGAAAGAAAGAAAGAAAGAAAGAAAGAAAGAAAGAAAGAAAAAGAAAAGGGGCTGGGAAGGTGGCTCAGTCGTGGAGTGCTTGCCTTGCATGTATGAGGCCCTGGGTTCAATTCCTCAGCACTACATAAGCAGAAAATGCCAGAAGTGGTGCTGTGTGGCTCAACAGGTAAAGGGCTAGCCTTGAGCTGAAGAGCTGAGGGACAGTGCCTAGGCCCAGAGTTCAGGCCCCACAACTGACCAAAAAAAAAAAAAAGAAAGAAAGAAAAGAACTAGTCCAGGGGCTGGGAAGGTGGCTCAGTGGTAGAACACTTGCCTTGCATGCCTGAGGCCCTGGGTTTGATTCCTCAGCACCACATAAGCAAAAAGAAAAAAGCTGGAAGTGGCGCTGTGGCTCAAGTGGTAGAGCGCTAGCCTTGAGCTGAAGAGCTCAGCGCCCAGGCCTAGAGTTCAGGCCCCACGACTGGACCCCCCCAAAAAAGAAAAAAGAACTGGTCCAAGTGGGCACAGGCCCCTGCCCGTAGTCATAGCTACTCAGGAGACTGAGATCTGAGGACATGGTTCAAAGCCAGCCCAGGCAGAAAAGTCCCCACAAGACTCATCTCCAATTAACCGTTCAAAAACCAGAAGTGGCACTATGACTCAAATGGTAGAGTGCTCACCTTGAGCTGAACAGCGCAGGGACAGCTCCGAAGCCCAGAGTTCAAGCCCCACAACGGACCAAAAAAAAAAAAAAAACCCTAAGAACAGGGCTTGCACACATAACAAATGCCCATATAAGATTGTAATTTTCTTTGTGTGTGTGTGTCTGTGTGTGTGTGTTTTAGGGGGTGGCTAACCGGAGACTTCCAACCACGATCCTCAGACCTCAGCCTCCTGAGTAGCTGGGATTACAGGTGTGAGCCACAGGTGCCCGTATACTTTTGGTTCCATCCGATTGGGTCCCTAACCCCACATGCCCTGCACTATCCCATCATCGAAACCTCATTCTCCCCCTCGGTCGTGTTTGGAACTCGCCATCACGATCGCCCCCACCCTATTCTTGCCCACCGACCAATAAGGCTTCCGGATTATCAAAATTGTAACCCTGAACCATCATTGCCCCAGCCCACCCCCGGGGCTGCCTTCGGCCCAACTCTCGCGCTCCTCCGCATCTCCAAGGCTGCTCCGAACCCTCCGCCCTCTCCGGTGACCCCCCCTTCGCACCGACCCAGGCCCTCTCCGGTGACCCTACCCTCGTCCAGTCGTCCGCCGACCCCTTACCTTGAGGCGGCCCAGCTCTTCCCCACATTTGCTAAGATTGGGGCTTTTGCGGTTCCATTCGCCCTTGAGTTGTTCGTACATGCCGGCTGCAGCCTGCAAAACCGCACCTGACGCCGCGGCGGGGCCCGAGCTCGAGACGCCGGTGGCTCCGCTCACCGTCGTGGCCGCCATCTTCCGTGATGCGGCAAACCGCCGGCTTGTTTTACGGCAGCGACGCCTACAGACGCTCTCCCGGCGGAAGTGGGGCATAGAGGTGGAGCCTAAAGTCGGAGGCGTGGCTAAGGCTGCTTGATCCCGCTCACCGCGGGTGGTGCGCCGGCGCCCTCGGGGCGGGACCTTGGGAGTCCTGCCTTTAATGAACATGTCAGTTAGGGCTCCGCCTTCACTGTCACTCAAAATGGTGCCCGGAAGTCGGTTTGCCCTAACTGAAAAGGACCACACTCTCACAACTTCACGCCAGTAATCAATATGGCCGCCGTGGCTTCAACCTGTGCTGTTCCGGACAGTTTCTACCATGAAAGTTCCATTTTTTCAGGAGAGCCTTCTCTAAGCCGAGAACGATGGGAGTCACTTCGACAGATCAATCAGTCTCATTCTATGGACGGATTTAGATAAGACAGTCACCTTCCAAAGACCCGCAGGTGGAATTTAAATCTAAGCCTACGGACAAAAGTGAAGTTTATACAAATAAGTGCAGGAAGTGGTGCTGTGGCTCAAGTGGTAGAGCGCTAGCCTTAAGCTGAAGAGCTGAGGGACAGTGCCCAGGCCCAGAGTTCAAGCCCCACGGCCGACAAAAAAAAAAGAAAAGAAATAAGTGAAAACTGCATTAAAAACTACCCAGTCTTGCTGGACGTCGGTGGCTCACGCCTGTAATCCTAGCTGCTCAGGAGGCTGAGATCTGAGGATCGCAGTTCAAAGCCAGCCTGGGCAGAAACTCTGTGAAACTTCCAATTAACCAGCAAAAAGCCAGAAGTGGAATTGATACTCAAAGGGTAAAGCCTTAGCCTTGAGCAAAAAATGCTCAGGGACAACACCCAGGCCTTGAGTTCAAGCCTAAGTACCGGCACCCACCAAAAAAATTGTTTTTGGTCTCTTGACCTACCAGGTGCTAGTGGAGTTTGCAATCATACTTGTTTATCTCCCCCCCCCCTTTCGTTTTCTGAGTGCAGTATTTCTCCAATCCTATCCTCCATCCCTGATATTCTTTCTTCTGCTTGCTGCTGTCTGCTGATAATACCTACTGTTTTGTTTTGGTAGTAGGAATTTTACTTAGGACTTAGCAAGCATCTAAGCAGATGCTCAATTACTTGAGCCATGCCTCCAGCCCTTTTTTGTACTGGTTATTTTGGAGGTAACCACTTTGTGCCTGAATTGCAATCCTCATATTTGTAGCCACTCAGGAGTAGAACCTCTGAGCTGCAAGCAAATAGGAATAGCAGCCCCAGCCAAGGGAGCTATTAAGAAGTCCTTGCTGCCTCCTTCGCACACTTTCTCATCTCCAGCACCCTCTCCTGGTCACCCATCTTACCGGCCTTTGGGGTTCAGTGGAGGGGAGGGGGCGATGCCCGTTACCATGGAAACAGGCTGCGCATGCAAGTCTCCGGACTTGCAGACGTTGGTTGTGGAAGTGAGGACAGCCATTTTGAGACGGAGCAAGTTGGGGGCGCTGTTCAGCAACGGTTGACTGGTGAGGCAAGGCAGGGAGAAGTGGGCGGTGCCGTTCTGACTGAGGATGCAAGGGAAGAGAGATGGGAAGTTGGGTGGGGGAAGGTGTGGGAAGGTTGTGGGGGGAAGAGGGAGGAAGGCTGTACATTGGTGGGACCCAGCAGAGTCCATGGAGAGATGAAAAAGGAGAGGGCAAGGTGTGGTTAAGAACAGAAGCGAGGAGAGGAGAAGAGGCTGCAAAGGGTGGGGCTTATAGATCTATCAGGTGTTCATGGAAAGGTGGCTTCGAACAGGTGGATGCTGCAGTGGGGCGGGGGGAGGGGGATGGAGAGAAGATGAGCACCTCGAAGGCAGTATGGTGTGGGGAAGGAGAGGGCTAGGGACATGGGAAGGAGACCCAGAAGTAAGGCGGGACCCCACCGGGAAGAGAGGGTTCGCTAAAGACAACAAGATCAAAAAGGTAGCCAAAGGGGAGTAGAGGTCTGGCAGCTAGGGGTAAGAAATCTCAATAAGAGAGGGTCCCTGAGGAGAAAGGGTGGAGCGAGGAGAGAGGGAAGAGTACGCCAAGGGGCGTGGCCGCACGAGGGGTGTGGCCACGGGAGAGGGCGGGGCATGCTGAAGGAAGTGGGGTTACGAGGGAGTGGGCAGAGGTGCGGTTATGGGAGGGGCTATACGACAGGCAGGGCCGCTGGGGGCGTGGATATAGGAGAGGGCGGGACCTCCTGAGGGTGTGCTGGTGTGAGGGGCGGGACAGAGGGTGTGTTATGGGAAGGGCCGCAATTGGTGGGGCAGCGGAGGGGCGTGGCTACGGGAGGGCCGGGCAGAGGAAAGGCGTGGTGGAGGAGCACGCAGGATTCAACGCGCTGGTCTAGGACCCGAGGAAAAGGCTGGCGGAGGAGGCTGTGGTGGTACGGGGAGAAAAAGCTGAGCAAGAATAAGCCCCAAGCTTAGGGGAGAGGATAGGAGGTAAGGCAGGCATGGAGAAAGCCTGGATAGAGGACTGAGGAGGGAGAATAAGATCAAGTAGAGGACGAAGGTCTTGGGCAGGGTAGGAATGAATCAAGAGGGTCAATGAGGAGCGGAGAGGCACAGGAAGGGCTGTGAGAGGCGGCGCAGCAAGTCCAGAATAAGAGTGAGATCGTGGGTTGGAGAAGGACGGTGGGAGCCTGTGGAGCGCCATCCGATCAAGAAAGCAGAAACCGAGACAGAGAGGTGCCCTGAGCAAGAGCAGGGGGGTGGGCTAGGAGTGAGGGCAGCGTTGGCAGCCAGGAGCAGAGCAGGGGCGATGCCAGGTGCAAAACACCTTGGGAAGGGTAGGATGGGGGGGGCCGCGGGCTCAGGGGCATGTGGGATCACAGAGGTCCGTCTGTCCTGCAGAGGCGGCTGCTGATCTCCACGTCCTCCAGGTTCTAGCTACATTGCACGGTGCCCAGCCATGGCCCCTGCCAGCCCTGTGTGGCCCACAGCAGGCGTCCTATGGGCACCGTGGGCGCTGCTGCTGGTACTCCTGTTTTCTTGGAGGCTGTGGGCAATTCAGGATGATTTCCAGCAGTGCACCTGGCAGGTGGTCCTAAACAAGTTCCACCAAGTCGGGGAGGCTACCTCCACTGTCCGCTTCTTTGCACAAGAGCCCGAAGACACGGTGGCCAACGTGTTCAACTTGCTAACTGACTCACCCATTGACCCCACTGAGGTGAGGGGACCTAGCAGGAGAAAAGAGGTGGGGGGGGAGGGGAAGCTGTGTTGATCTGGACATCTGGTCCACCTCTCTTACAGAAATACCTGGGCTTCCCTTACTATCTGAAGGTCAACTACTCCTGTAAAAGAGAGGTGAGTGTCCTAGGGAGTGGGCTGATGCAGCCTGACTTTCCCCCATCTCTCTAGAACCATGCAACACTGCAGGCCTTCAGGATTTAAGTGGGTTTTGTTTTGTTTTGTTTTTTGCCAGTACTGGGGCTTGAACTGAGGCCTGGGCACTGTCCCTGAACTGCTTTTGCTCAAGGCTATCACTCTACCACTTGAGCCCACAGTGCCACTTCCAGCTTTTTCTGTGTATGTGGTACCAAGGAATCGAACCTAGGGCTTCATTCATGCTAGGTCAGGCAAGCACTCTACTGCTAAGTCACATCCCCAGCCCTGGATTCAAGATTTATCTAAAGCTGGGAGCCAGTACCTCAAGCCTGTAATCCTAGCAACTCAGGAGGTAGAGATCTGTGGATCACAGTTCAAAGCCAGCCCAGGCAGGAAAGTCCATGAGTCTCTGATCTCCAGTTAACCACCAAATAGCCAGAAGTGGAGCTGTGGTTCAAGTGGTAGAACACTAGACTTGCATAAAAAAGCTAAGGGGCAGTATTTTGGCCCCTGGCCCTGAGTTCAAGATCTAGCGAAAAGAAGAAGGAGGAGGAGGAGGAGGAGAAGAAGAAGGTGGAGGAGGGGGGGGGGTGTCTCAAGGCAGGGCTGTCTTAAGGTTAGTTACCTAAGGCTGTCTACCCCCTTAGCCTTCGGATGACCTGGTCCGCAGGGCCCACCTGATGGGGTTGAAGCCCCTGGTGCTGGTCACCTTCCAGTCCCCGATCAATTTCTACCGCTGGAAGATAGAACAGTTGCAGATCCAGATGGAGGCAGCCCCCTTCCGCAACAAAGGTGCCCCCTGGGCTGGGGGGAGGTGCAGGAGCTGCCAGTGTGCTTAGACCTGGAGGAGGGTTCCTCCTGGAGCCTCACTCCCATACCTCAGTGCCCTCTCCTGCCACCAGAAACATGTTTGGCCAGCGAGGTGTGTGGCATGAGCTGGTACACTCCCATGCCCCTCAAGAATGGCAGTTCTGTCATGCGAGTGGATGTCGACAGTAACGGGCTGGGGCCCTTCATTCCTCCAAAAAGGTACCTGATTCAAACCCATCCCGGGTTCCCTCAGAGATTTGCTGAGCCCTGATTCCCTCCCCCCTGTCCCTCAACCAGGAGCAAGGAGGGAGCCCCAAGGGAGGGAGAACATGGGTGGGAATGTTGGCAGCTGGGGAGCCCCCATGACTAGAACCCTCACATGGGCCTGCCCTGCACCTGCTGCCAGCTTCTACATGAATATCAATGGTTTCCTGAAGTCAGAGAAGAACAGTTTACAGTTCACTATAGGAGATGAGGTGAGCACCTGGGCAGTGGGAAGAGGAGACAAGATTGTCAAACCATGTCAGGTTGGGGCCATCACCCCTACACACACACACACACACACACACACACACACACACACACACACACACACACACACACACACACACACACACACACACACACACACACACACACACACACACACACACACTGCCTTGGTGCCAGGCTCTGGGAGATACATTTTCCTACGTACAAGAAGATCAGGTTCTATCTTCACAGAAGTATCTCTGGACAGCTGGGATTAGAAATGTGCGTAACCATTCCTGGACTCACATACCTATTCTGTTTGACAGAAGGCCTGAAACCTTGTCTGCCTGACACCTGTTCCCAAATTCATTCATCCATCCATTCATCCATTCAGCAGGCCCTTCCTGAAATACATTGGGATACCATAAGAACATAGTGAACCCACAGTCCCTGACACCTACCACCTGGGCTGACAAGCTAGGAGGGAGGGGTGGGGGAAGGA
Organism: Dipodomys merriami; assembly: GCF_024711535.1. Taxonomy (NCBI): domain Eukaryota; kingdom Metazoa; phylum Chordata; class Mammalia; order Rodentia; family Heteromyidae; genus Dipodomys; species Dipodomys merriami. Next base: position 7,533,281 of record NW_027206091.1, on the reverse strand, counting down.
AGAGATGAGCACCAAAGCAGTGGCATGAGCACCCATCCATTCATTGTTCCTGAAAGGTAGAGAGTGTTCTAGAGAGAAACAGAGCCTAGAAAGGAGTGGGCCTGGGGACGGGGATGCAGAGCCAGTGCAGTGCAGAAAGAGGGATCTTTGGGAAGTAGGAAACAGTTGGATGGAACCTAGAGGAGAAGAGGGGACCTACATATGGATGGAGGAGATAGAGGATCCAGTGCAAAGGCCCTGAGGTAAGGAAGAACAACAGGAAGTCATGGAGATAACAGCATATTGTTGAGGGGGGCAGTCATAGGGGACAGGGTGAGGACTTGGGGTTTTGCCTGACTTAGGTAGAGTGGGGGTATGGCAGGGTGCTGAACAGCCTCCTGCCCCTCGCTGGCAGCTCTTTTACATGATGCCCTGGCACTTTGAGAATGTCTCGTCGAGGCCTCTGAGGTGCACTCTGGGCCACTCACCCGTGCTCATCCTGGGTGGCATTCCCAACGAGAAAGTCATCCTGATAACAGACACCAACTTCGAGGATGTCTCCCTCGTAGAGGTGAGTGGTACAGGTAAATGGGGGATAAAGCGTCTGAATTGGGGCAGGGTCCTATGGCCAATCACACCTCCACTTCTGGCTTTTTTTCTGGTTAATTGGAAATAAGAGTCTTACAAACTTTCCCATCCAGGTTGCCTCTGAACCAAGACCCTCAGATCTCAGCCTCCTGAATAGCTAGGATTTACAGGCATGAGGACTCTTGAAATATTTGAGGATGTGCTGGGAATGTGGCTTAGTGGTAGAGTGCTCACCTAGCATGCATGAAGTCCTGGGTTTGATTCCTCAGTACCATATAGGCAGAAAAAGCCAGAAGTGGCACTGTGGCTCAAGTGGTAGAGTGCTAGCCTTGAGCAAAAGCAGCTCAGGGACAGAGCCCAAACCCAGAGTTCAAGCCCCAGGACTAGCAAAAAATAAAATAAAAGTGTGCCTTCAGCCATGCATGAGAGGTTTTATATTCACATTTAAACAACCTTGACTGCAGCTGTGGGCACAGGGACTGCTGAACGCGGTTATGCATACTCTGCACTGCTCAAATGTGGCGGCCATACAGGGCCCCAACTGGCTCAGATCTTTCTGGTCTGCTTCCTTGGCTTCTGCTGGCGGGGAAGTTTGTTGACCAGTGGTGATGGGGCTGCTAGGGGAACAGGATGAGCAGCCTGTCCGCCCATCACCCCCCCCCCCCCGCCCCCCCGCCCCAAGGCAAAGCTTAGGGGCTGTGGTCAAAGTCATCACTCACTAGCGCCCTGCCTGCTTCCTTGCAGCTGAGCATTGACAGTTGCTGGGTGGGCTCCCACTACTGCCCCCAGACCGGCTTCTCGGCCACCATCCACGATGCTATCTCCACCGAAACCACTCTGTTCATACGGCAGAACCAGCTGGTCTACTATTTTACAGGAAACTATCACACAGTCCTGGATAAAAAACACAAAAGCAGTAAGAGGGCCAGGTTGGGATACCATGGGGGGGGGGGGGGGGAACGCGGTCCTTGGACAAGAGCACCTAAGGGAATCCACCTATCAGAAGCCACTGATTGGAATTGCCCTGGGCAGGCTAGGGCAGGACCTCCCCCAGTCATGACTCATGCCTCCACTGTCTGGAAGACTTCAGGGGACCCTTCCCTCCTCTCTGCAGGCCACAACATCCTGGGAACTAAGAGCAGGCTATGGGAAATGGCTGGGATAGGAATAGATGGGAGGGGGCTGGGAAGCTGGCTCAGTGGTAGAGTGCTTGTCTTGCATGCATGAGGCCCTGGGTTCGATTCCTCAGCACCACATAAGCAGAAAAAGCTGGAAGTGGTGCTGTGGCTCAAGTGGTAGAGTGCTAGCCTTGAGCTGAAGAGCTGAAGGACAGTGCCCAGGCCCAGAGTTCAGGTACCATGACTGGCAAAAAAAAAAAAAAAAAAAAAAAAAAAAAAAAGGAATAGATGGAGGGAGTAAAAGAGAATCTTGAAGAGGAAAAGCCCAAAGGAGATTAACCAAAATGGACAAAGAGTAGCCAGGCCTGGTGGCCTAGCAACTGAGAGGCAGAGGCAGGAGGATACTACAAGTTCAGCGAATCCTGGAATACATAGTGAGGTCCTGGAACGAATGAATGAACAAAATATAAAATAGATGGGGTTTTGTTATTACTTACATGGATGACAAGACAAGGAGTATGTGGGTTTCAGGCATAGTTGGATCCAGAAGTTCACTTTCACTGTTGGACAGTCTCCCCCTTATGGATGTCTTGGTGACATTTCTCCTTATCCAGTAGCTGTCCCTCACTTGCTACAGGAAAGAGCATCTGTTAAGTAGTTTTAAATTGCAAAAGGTGTCTGATTTACCCAGCTCAGTCACATGCCTGGGTCACAACCCATTGCTCTGGCCAAGGGAAAGCATGGGAGGAGTCAGCTCAATCAGGACCTGGTGGGCAGAAGATGAGGAAGGAAGGCTGCTCATAGCACTGGCAGGAACTTTGAGAGGAAAAGAGCAGCCTTCCTTAGCTCAAAGGAATGAAATGAGTCTGACTGCCTGGACTAAGGTCCCATGCTTGTGTGCCCTAGGCAACTGGGTTCGAGTCCTGGCCAACGAGTGCATCAGTAAGCTGTGCCCAGTGCATTTCGACAGCAATGGCTCCGAGTACGTTATTGCCCTGACCATGGGCAAGCATGAGGGTTATGTTCACGTTATGACTATCAGAGGTAAGGATAGGCACCTGGGAGCCCAGCAGTGGCCTCCAGTCCCACTCCTGAGGCCCTCGTTCTTTACCATGTGCCACAGGAAGAAGACCCACAGTGAGGGTCATCCTGGCTCTGTAGGGGAAGGGGTTAGGCCTTCATAATGATGAGGCATCTTGCAGGGTCTACTACGTCCTCCTTATATGTAAAGCTGAGAACATGTGGACTTAAGAGCATGCTTAGCTGGGTGCTGGTGATAAATACCTAGCTACTCTGGAGGCTGAGATCTAAGTATCACTGTTTGAAGCTAGCCCAGGAAAGAGTCCCATCTCCAATGAACCACCCAAAAGGCAGAAATGGGCCGGGTGCTGGTGGCTCACACCTGTAATCCTAGCTACTCAGGAGGCTGAAATCTGAGGATCCTGGTTCAAAGCCAGCCCAGGCAGGAAAGTCTGTGAGACTTATCTCCAATACACCACCAAAAAACTGGAAGTGGTACTGTGGCTCAAGTGGTGAAATGCTTGTCTTGAGCTGAAGAGTTGAAGGACAGCACTCAGGTCCGTAGTTCAAGCCCTACAACTGACAAAAAAAAAAAAAAAAGGCAGAAATAGAGCTATGGTTCAAGTGGTAGAGGGTTAGACTTGAGCAAAAGCAGCTCAGGGACAGTGCCCAGACTTTGAGTTCAATACCCCCCCAAAAAATATAAAATAAAGCTGGGCACCAGTGGCTCACACCTATCATCCTAGCTGAGAGCTGAGGATCATGGCTTGCCAGCCTGGGCAGGAAAGTCCATGAGACTCTTATCTCCCACTAGAAAACCAGACATGGTGCTGTGGCTCAAGTGATAGAGTGCTTGCCTTGAGCTGAAGAGCTCAGGAACAGTACCCAGGCCCAGAGTTCAAGACCCATGACCAACAACAAAAAAGTGTGTGTGTGTGTGTGTGTGTGTGTGTGTGTGTGTGTGTTTATGAACTCAGGATCACGTTACCCATCAGTGTGTTTTTGTTTTTGGTTTTTGAACTTAGGGCCTGGGTGTTGTCCCTGAGCTCTTGCTCAAGGCTAGCACTCTACCACTTTAAGCACCACTTTTGGTTTTCTGCTGCTTAATTGGAGATGAGTCTTTCAGGTTTTTTGGCCAGGCTGGCTTGGAACCAGGATCCTTAGATCTCAGTCTCCTGAGTAGCTGGGATGACAGGTGTAAGCCACCAGCACCTGGCTAACCCATCACTTTTTTACTCCCAAGAAAATGGAAGCAGCTCTGATCCATACTGGGTTACATGCCCAAGCCTGCACCCATTCCTGTAACCATATTCAGGTTGTGGGAGACCCCAGTGAATTTCTATGAACCAGGAACACGGCTTGGGTGGGGTACCAGGCAGATAGGGTAGGCCAGGAGAGACCTAAGCATGCATCCTGCCTTTCTCCCCAGATGGTGAGGTGTTCTTCGAGATGTATCCCAAGCAGTGGTCAGTGTGCGAAAAGACAAATGGTAACCATCCCTCAGCCGGGAAGGGGGAGGGGCTAGAGTGAGAGGGTGGGGGCTGAGCGAGAGGAAGGGTGGGAAGAATGGAAAAGAGACACCTTAGGCAAGGTGTGCTTGGGGAGGGGAGGGGCACACACCCATAATGTTAGCTACTCAGGAGGATGAGATCTGGAGGATCAAGCTTTGAAACCAGCACAGGCAGGAAAAACAGAGAAAAACTCTCACCTCCAAAATAACTAGGAAAAAAAACGAAAAAACAAAAACAAAACGGGTTCAAGTAGTAGAGCACCAGTTGAGCAAACAAGGCCCTCAGTCAAACCCCAGTATCAGAGAGGGGAAGGCGGGGGACAGACAGGGAGAGAGCAAGGGAGATGGACCAGGGTCTCAGAAAGGAGTGGGGAAGCCGGGCGCTGGTGGCTCACGCCTGTAATCCTAGTTACTCAGGAGGCTGAGATCTGAGGATCTCGGTTCAAAGCCAGCCCAGGCAGGAGAGACCGTGAGACTCCTATCTCCAATAAAACCACCAGAAAACCGGAAGTGGCGCTGTAGCTCAAGTGGTAGAGTGCTCGCCTTGAGCTGAAGAGCTGAGGGACAGCGCCCAGGCCCAGAGTTCAAGCCCCACGACCGACAAAAAAAAAAAAGAAAGGAGTGGGGAATTCCTGGGAGGGGCATGGCTGTGCCAGGAATGGGGCTGGGGGAGGTTTCAGGGAGAGCCATGAGCACTGAGCACTGGCTGCTCCCCCCTTTCAGTTGCCAAGTGCTCCATTATCTGGGTGGCCATGATATCTGCCGAGTTCATCTTAAGGCTGTTGGTGCAGAACACAGATCCGGACTCCAACAAGAAATACTACACCATGTCCAGCTATAACATGTGTAATCAGGGCGGCTCAGAGGGTGGTGGGAAAGGTGCAGGTGGCCTAGAGGACAACTTGGATTTCATGGAGAAATCTGGTGGGCTGGAGAAAGACAGAGGGGTAGGGTTTGGAGAGATGAGTAGAAGCTAGAGATAGAAAAAGTCCTCAGGGACTTAAAAGATGGAGATTCCATTGGCTTTGGCCTGCTTTGTTTGAGCTAGTTGTGCAGGTTGCGCACTGCAAAACCTCTGGCCTGCCAGGCACTGGGTGGCTTATGCCTGTAATCCTAGCTACTCGGGAGACTGAGATCCAAGGATTGCAGTTCAAAGCCAGCCCAAGCAGGAAAGTCTGTGAGACTCTTATCTCCAATAAACCACCAGAAGACCAGAAGTGGCGCTGTGGCTCAAGTGGTAGAGCACGCACCTTGAGCTGAAGAGCTGAGGGACAGTGCCCAAGCCCAGAGTTCAAGCCCCACGACCGACCAAAAAGAAAAACAAAACAAGGAAGTGGTGCTGTAGCTCAAGTGGTAGAGCGCTCGCCTTGAGCTGAAGAGCTGAGGGACAGCGCCCAGGCCCAGAGTTCAGGCCCCACGACCGACAAAAAACAAAAACAAAAACAAAACAAAAAACCATAGCCAGGGCATCAGAGGAGACAGGTTGCTAGCCCTATGGACTTGAGATGGCAGGATGTCTTGCAGGAAATGCTGGCCCACATGGGAAGCTACTGGAGGAGAAAGAGGGTTTCTGAGCACTGGCTTCAGGTTTGGATAGCTCAGGGCCTCAGGAGGTCCTGCTGTTTCTCCCCCTGCAGTAAAGGATGAGCTAGAAGTCCTCTACAACTTCCCAGAGTTCGTCCCTGATGGTAAAGTGGGGAAGGCAGGGTGGCCTCCAGGGAGGGCAGGGGCCAGGAAAGGTCCAGGAAACCTCTGCCAGCTCTGTTCTCCCCCTCCCTCCTCTGCTCCCATCAGCTAGGGGCTTGGAGTTCCTCATGATGCTGGGGTCAGAGGCCTACACCAACACGCCCATGATCCCCAGGGGCATGCTGTTTAACACCTTCAACAATCTGCTGTTCCTCTGGGGGAACTTCCTCCTGCAGAGGTAGGCCATGCTGGCCCCCTACCCCAGGAGCCAGGGAGGCTTTTTCTCCTTAGGGTGAAGCCCCTTTGTAAAGTCCCCAAGCGTCAGGGGACACTGCAAGGTCACCTGAACTGTATGGAGAGATGTAGGCTGGCATGGTCAGGACCCAGGTGGAAAATGTATGTATGTATGTATGTATGATGAGGATGTATGTATGTATGTATGATATAGATAGATATAGATACACTGTAGCTTCTACTCATTTTAAATATGAGAGAGAGAGCACTTAGAGATTCTGGGGGTAAACTCAGCATCTCCCACATGGTAGACAAGTGCTCTGCCTCTGATCCACAGCTTCAGCCTTGGGAGCCCTTGTTTAAACTCAAAGCTAGGTCCCCAAACCACTCAAAAAGAACATTGGTGGCTCATGCCTGTAATCCTAGCTACTCAGGAGGCTGAGATCTGAGGATTGTGGTTCAAAGCCAGCCCAGGCAGGAAAGTCCGGGAGACTCTTATCTCCAGTGAACCAGCAAAAAAAAGTCCAGAATTGGAAGTGTGGTTCAAGTGGTAGAGCACCAGCCTTGAATGGAAAAAGCTAAGGGGCAGCACCCAGGTCCCAAGTTCACGGGTACATGTGTGTGCACATACACACACACCCAGAACATGCTCTGATGTTCTTCTCCCCAGGGGGAAGGGGAGAGTCTGGGGACAATGTGGTTCTGGGGGGAGCAGAAGCTAGACTCCCAGGTTTCCTGTCCACTCACTCCTGTGGCTAGTACAAGGCCAGAGTGGGTGGGTCCTGTGCTGTATTAGGCCTTGAGTCAGGTGACTGGGATACTTGGATAGCCCAGCCATGCCTGTGCTCTGCCTCCTTACCTCTGCTACCCCTGACCCCCCTAGCTACAATAATGAAAACTTCATCTACCTGGCGGATTTTCCCAAGGAGTTATTCATCAAATTCCTGGTCAACTCATTCCAAGGGGACCTGGTGATGGTCACAGACACAGAGGAGGTGAGCTGCCCAGTTCCTCTCCACCCCCCCCCCCCCCGCCCAGCCCCAAGCCTTCCTTCACTTTCAAGATGAGTGAGAAAGGGGAGGAAACCTGAGGGAACCCAGAGAGGAAGGGAACCTGATCCAACATCACATTTGCAGCAAAAACAAGATGAAACGTTCAGGGACCACATACTATGATGCAGTTGTTCATTGCACAAGTATTTTGTGCACTTACTGTGCACTTACCGCAAGCGGCCAGGATGTCATGGAGGAAATGACACTGGAATTGTGTGCCATGGTGTGCCTCATGGACAGGAGGGCTTAGAAGCTGGAGATCACTTAGCCTGAAGGCTCAGGAAGTGGGAAGGGGAGGAAGGGTTAAGCTCAGAAATGGGAGCTGGGGGGTTAATGGCTCACACCTGTCATCCTAGCTACTCAGGAGGCTGAGATCTGAGGATCCAGATTCAAAGCCAGCTCAGGCAGGAAAGTCCCTGAGACTCTTCAATGAACCACCAGAAAACTGAAAGTGGTGCTGGGGCAAAAGAGCTCAGGGATAGCACCCAGGCCTTGAGTTCAAGTCCCATAACTGACAAAAAAAAAAAAGATCAGAGATGGGGTGAGTCTGTTAGCACATAGATGGGAAACTGAGGTCAGGTATGGAGAGACCCTTAGGGGCCACAATGAGTAGGAAGACCCATGAGCTTTATCCCCAGGAACCTCTGGCTTTTAGGAATAGGGGTGTATGCATTCAGAAAGCTTTAGCTGGTTGCTGGGGGCCATGCTGCCTGTAACCCTAGCTACTCTGGAGGCTGAGAGCTGAGGATCTCTTGGTTTGAAGTCAGCGGGGGAAGACAAATCTGAGAGACTCATGCCTCCAATTAATCAGCAAAAAGCCTGAAATGAAGGGTGTGGCTCAAGTGGTAGAGTGCCAACCTTGAGCAAAAACAGGCAAAGGAGAGCCCTCAGCTCAAAGCCTCCAGGAATAGCACCCCCAAAAAAAAATTTAAACAGAGGCAGAATCACAGGTCCCTGCGGGCCCTGTATAAGTCACCTGGTCTCTTCTGGCCCCTCAGGTCTGGTACCTGCACGAGGGCAGCTACACAGTGTACAGGCTGCTCCCATCCAGGGGCTGGGACATGTACGTCAGCCTGCAAAACATGCATCACTCCCCACTCTTTGCCCCTGAGGAAACCATGATCACCCTGTTTTACGAACGGGGCCTGCTGTACCAGGTACCAGGTGGTGCTAATGACACACATGGTGGTGGTGGTGGGGGTGATCCTCCAGAGTAGTTGCCCCTACCCCTGCTCACATGCTGTCCCTGCTCCGTCCACCCCATAGATTGTATACATTAAAACTGAGAATAAGGGCCGCATAATAAAGCGGCTGATTCCTGTGGAGAAGCTGCTGATGTACCAGCAGACAGACCACCAACTGCAGCGACAGGGGTGAGGAGAGGCAGAGCCCTGAGTAGATCAGAAAGTGCTGGGAGGGGGTAATACAGTGGGGGGGAGGGGGTATGGGGCCATGAGGCTAGAAGAGAGGAAGAAGAGGTCAGCTACAACAAGCAAAGTGGGCACTGATGTGGAGCCAAGGAAGCTGTGGTCTGAGGGAGGGGGACGGCCCGGGGATGTGTCCAGAGGCCTCAGAGGCACCCAGATGCTGAGTGGAAAAAGTTAATTCGATTTGGGAAGTCAGACAGTGTAGAGGTGGGAAACTAATGCCGAGCCGGGGGAGAGGGGGGAAACTGCTATACTAAGAATGTAAAGAGTCACCCCCCCCATATGTAAATCCCCTACTACCACTGCCCAGGGGCCACCTGAAGCTCTCCTTCATCGACTTCTGTCCCTTCGTGGTGATGCGCTTGCAGGATGTGCCCAACCCACAGGCCTACACGCGGGAGGAGCGCTACCTAGCTCGGCCACCGCTTGTCATGGATCCCTCGGGCTTCCACAATGAGAAGTCACTGGCAGTCTATCAAGGCCTGGTCTACTACCTGCTCTGGCTGCACTCCAAATATGACAAGGTGGGTGCCTACAAGCTGGCTCCGTCCCTGGGGCCAGGGATGATATCCTGGACTGCAGGAAGGGATTCAGCCCAGAAGCTGGGCCTGCTCGGAGGAGCCCGTGTGTGATGAGACTCTGAAGTTCAAAGACCCTGCCTTCAGGACAAGACTGAGCGGGAGGGTCATGAGGAGAGCTTTTGGGGGTGTGACCCGCTGGATGGAAAGCTGCATCTTTGCCTTTGCATTGTGGGGGCAGCCACTGGGAGTGTTAGGGGGATCTCTCCTCTGGGTCACCCCTTCATGGTGTTATACAATCCTTGCAGCCTTACGCGGATCCCGAGCATGACCCCACCTGGCGCTGGTGGAAAAACAAGAAGCAAGATGAGGTTCGTGGAGAGAATGGGGATGGGGAAAAGAGGTACCCAGGGACACCCCCCCACACCCCTCTGACTTTCCCCTTCACCTCATGGCGGATGACTACTTCTTCAGGATTATTTCTTCTACATGGCAAGCAACTGGCGCAGCGCAGGCGGCGTGCACATTGACATGGAGAGCTACGAGAAGATTTACAATCTCAGGCCAAATCATCAGCTGCCAGAGCGCATCTTCCTGGACAAGGGCACCACCTACACCTTCAGCATCTTCCTCACGGCGCAGGGAGACTCCTTCTCAATGCCATCTGACCTGGGTCTGTGGGCGGGGCCTGAGCTGAACACCAGCATCCCCAAGCCCCCCCCCCACAACGGGGTAAGGCTGAGGTCTAGGCTAGGTTGTGATGTCCCCCCCCCCTTGGCTTGTGGCAGATGTGGCCTTTCAGGTACAGAGCAAGCTGGCGTTGGGCGTGGTAGTGGCAGATCCATTGTGCATCGAGGCCCTGGTGCAGCAGAAGGTCCTGGTTAATCGAAACTCTGTGCAATTCTTGGTGAGCTTCCAGGGGGGCAGCTGAGTGATGGGTTGCTGGAGGGAAAAGAGGAGGAGGGAACAAGGAGAAGGAAGAAATGGAGGAGGGTGGCATTTGGAGAGGCCTTTGTGCCCTTTTCTCCCCCCTCCCTCAGATAACACTCATGGACAGACGGCACTGCTATGACCAAGGCCTTAGTGGACATCACCTCATGAAAACTGCCATGATGATCCAGGTGTGTGATCTTCAGTCTAGAGGGGCGGGACAGGAAGGAGATGAGAGGATGGACCCTTGGAGCCCACTGTACTTACCTGTTCCCACCCACAGGTGTTGGGATCTTCCGGTTACTGCTTCCATAACACAAACCAGGGGCTGATCATGCAAGTACTGGAGCCTGGGAGAGTGGCAGTGCTGGGAAGGGCGGGGGAGGGAGGGGACAAGAGGGGAAGGAAGAAAAGAGGAAGGGTCTCAGCAGGCCCAATTGCCAAGACCACCCAGATAATTCCACTAAGTCATCCATAATTTCCTTCCATCTCATTCATGTAACTTCCTACCTCCTCACTACTACTCTCCAGGCCCATTTTCAGAAGGGCCTCCTTCACAGCTGTGTGGGTTGTACATAACACTATGTGCTCCCCCGGATGCTTTCTGCAGTCATGTCTGCATGTATCAAGGTGGCTGGTCCTGGGGCTTGAACTCAGGGCCTGGGCATTGTCCCTGAGCCGCTTTTGCTCAAGGCTAGCACTCTACCACTTGAGCCACAACACCACTTTCAGCTTTTTCTGTTTATGTGGTACCAAGGAATAGAACCCAGGCTTCGTGCATGCTCGGCAAGCACTCTACCACTAAGCCACATTCCCAGTCCTCATGATGCTTTTTATTTGCACCCCTTGAGTTCTGTGCTCATGGCTGAGGAGGGTGCACTTGTTTCTTCACCGCTTGCTTACACATAAAATGATTCCTTTGCACACGGACAGATGGGGAGTTTCAGAAAAGGACAGATGTCTGCTCAGGGGAGCACCAGGAGCTCAAAGTGGTAGAGGAAGGAGCTGCCACAGAGTCCCCATTCTCTCCCATTTTCCTGAGCGTTGCCAACACACAGACCCTAGGGCTCCCCCTTCCTGACTTGGAGTGACCCAGGTATAAAAGGCAATTGTAGTAGTCCTCCCCCACTCCCCCAAACCCCCCCCCAGCTCCTTTGATTCTATTTTGAGTTAAAGTAGCAAAGAACAAAGCCACGTACACGCCTACAATCCTAGCTATTCAGGAAACTGAGATCTGAGAGTGGAGGTTCAAAGTCAGCCTGGGTAGAAAAGTCCACGTGACTCTTATCTTCTATTAATTACCCAAAAGCCAAACGAGGACATGTGGCTCAAGTGGTAGAGTGTAGCCTTGAACAAGTTAAGGGACAGCACCCAGACCCAGAGTTCAAGCCCCACAACCCACCCCCCCCACAATAATAAATAAATAAACCCTTTTCACAACAAGGACCCCCCCAAGCACAAGACTTTTCTCCTGCTCAGGGCGACCTGATGGTGCCAGTATTTATTGGCTGCCCCCCAGGCAAGCGCTTAGCCTTTGATATCACCTATACTCTGGAATACAACCGCCAGCAGAACAAACACTACTTTGACTGTGTGTTCAGTGACCCTGAGATGCCCTGCTTTCTCTTCCGTGACAGTGTGTACCCCATCCTTCCCCTACCACTTCACCCTCTGCCACATCTCTCCTTCCTGGCTCCCTTCCCCACATCCCCCCTCCCCTGCTCTAACCCCTTCCACCTGCTGCCCTTCCCCAGCCCCCATCTCCTCCCTCAGCTTCCCAGACCAAGTTCATTCCTTTTCTCCTCTTCTGAACCTCCTCCAACTCCAGTGTTCTACCCCTTCTTCCTGATTCAAGATTTGGTGACGGGAGACTCGGGCAGTTTCAATGGCAGGTAAAGTCAAGGCTAGCCAGAGGACATGGAGTATGGGAAGGCTGAAGGACTGGGAGAGCGATGTAGGACTTGGGGCTCTGCATTTGTGCCTCTGGCAGCTACGTGATGAAGGTTGTGGGTGGCGGGTCCTCAATGGACAACGTCAGGGACTACAGCGATGAGGAAATCTACCGCTACAACAGTCCCCTGGACAAGTGAGCCCCATGCAGACTGAGCCCATTTTCCCCTGATACCCCAGTTCCCATGCCGGCCCCACCCAGGTCCCAGTCACACAGGCTGTTCCAGATTGAACCTCCTGGGAACCTCAGATCCCACCCACATGGAAACCCCAGGATACCACCCATTAGTACCTCAGCCCTGTGCACCAATGCCCTGACCTCACCCATTGGGCTAGGCTTTGGGACTGGCAGCTCCTGGGGAGCTCTGCCCAGGCTGAGATTATATGGTTCTGCCCAGGACTGAGAGCCTCATTTGGAACACAAGGACTGAAAGGACCACAGAAGACATGGCCTTCCACATCTTGTCCCACAAGAGCTTGGGCATCGAGTGAGTCATAGACCCCTCCCACCTTTTTCCCTTTTCTTTTGACCCAGGGTCTGGAACTCATTATGTAGACGATGCTGGTCTCCAACTTGCCATCCTTTTGCCTCTGCTTCCTTAGTGCTGGGATGACAGACATGCACCACACCATGCCTGGCTTTGGGCATGACAACACCCCATACCCATCAGTCTTGCCATCCTTCCTGCCTCTGAAAAGCTTCTAGATCTTGCCAACAGAGCTGATTACCTTCATGTTCGCAGAGAGGACTAAGCTTTGCATATCAGTCCACTTCACCTGGAATGCTGGACCCTCCTGTCCTTCTGGAGACCACCTTCTGGTGTCCCTATGTGATTGATGGTATACCTAAATGTTTTAGGACCCAACGGTTGCCTCTGCTTGATTTCCATATGTCCCTCCTGTCCTGAACCCTCCATCTGAGCCTCCCCTTCCCATCCTCTGCCTAAACTTCCACAACCCATCTGGTGAACCTTTCCCTTTGACACACATCCTGTGCCTGACCATCCTCGCCCTCTGCACGTCCCACCTGCATCCAGGTCCCGGAGATGGGCGCTGCCCATGTCTCCCATGGGATCTGCCTGCCTTACAGGACCAGATCTTGAATGGACTCATCACGGTCTTTTCTCAAAGAATCAACACTTGTATATAGTAACTTATGGTAGGCATTGATTGGCAGCTAAACAAAGCAGTTAGCAAATGGATAAAAGTTTGGAGGAATTCATTAGCATAGAGGGGGCTCAATAGCTCATTTCCATGAGTAAGAAGGCAGTGGGCAAACGAAGCAAGGAACCAACTGCTCAGTACTCAGCCTGTGTTTACTGAGTCATGAACCAAGAGAGGAAGAAGATAGAGGAGCTGGCACTTTGTGCCTGCCAAATGTTCCAGCTCTGCCTGTTGGACACAGGCATGAAGCAATGGATGAGAGAAGACAGAGACCATGAACTGGGCACGTGGCTCAGCAGTGATGCACTTGCCTGCAATGCATGAGACTGGAGAAGATGGAGTCAGCACTGAGCAGGGCTCAGGAGGGAGTGGGAGTGGTGGGGGTGGGGTGGTATACAGTCAGGAGGGGGCTGGCACAGGTGCCTGATCTTGTTCTCCCAGGTGGCTGTGTCTACAGAACTCCCCATGTCATGACATCATTCCCTCAAGCATCTTTCCCCCTGAATTCTACTTCAAGGTGTTGGTGAGCAACAGGTAAGCTCAGCATGTGGGCTGGGAAGGAGTTGATGGTGTCCTATGTGGGACCTGACTTCTCTCCCATTCCTGGGACCCCCATGTCCTACCAGAGATGTAGACTCGAGCACATACTGTGACTACCAGCTCACCTTCTGGCTGCACATCCACGGGCTCCCACTCAGCAACAAGCGGGCCCTCTTCATCGTCATGGTGAGTGAAGTCCAGGACATACCAAGCTGTGCATGGCAAGGGGGGTCCCCCCAGGCTGAGCACCCAGCCCTACTGTCTGGTGTCTATAGGTGTCGGTCAGCAGTTTTATGGGCCTGGTGATCTTCTACCTCACCTTCTCCCTCCTGTGGCCCTACATGGTGATTGCTTGGAACTCACTGCGCTGGAAGATCAACAATGTAATGACCTCAGAGTCCTACTATACCTATGCCACCTCCACGGCCATGTTCAGCATGGCCTCCCAGATGAGCTTCCCGGAGAGCTACAGGGCCCCCTCCAAAATGTTCCAGGAAAAGGAGGAACCTGAGCCAACCTCTGGGAAGAAGTCATAGACTTGAGTCTCTGGTCTGCCCCAACCCTCATCTACTTTCAGCCCCCCATTCCTCCCCCCCACCTCTCTTTGATACAGCTTTCTCCCAGGCTGGCCTTTCTGTTTTGCTTGAATATTCACTATTTAGACTCCAAATAAAAGTCTCATTTCAGGACCAAGGAGAAGGCACATGATCAATTTGTTGTTACCACCCCAACTGTACAAGTTATTGGTGATTGAAATTGGAAAGGTTTCTCTTTGCCACCTGACAAATTGTGGGTTGTGTGTTGGTCTTATGACCACCTAATTCAGAAAGAAATGGACCTTGAAGCAGAACTGCTAATCATAATTTCACTATTGTTTTGAAAAGGGGGTATCACTTCCTCCAGAATGGAGATTCTCAAGGTCTATTTCTGAGACCATTTGGCAACCCATTTTAGCTAGGAACTGAATGCTGAAATAAACAGCTAAGGATTGACAGTAGGAATGTTGAGATAAACAAAGATTATCGGGCTGGGAAGGTGGCTCAGTGGTAGAGCGCTTGCCTTGCATGCATGAGGCCCTGGGTTTGATTCCTCAGCACCACATAAGCAAAAAGAAAAAGAAAAAAGCCGGAAGTGGTGTTGTGGCTCAAGTGGTAGAGCACTAGCCTTGAGTTAAAGAGCTGAGGGACAGCGCCCAGGCCCAGAGTTCAGGTCCCACGACTGGACCCAAAAAAAAAAAAACCCAAAAACAAAAAACTAAGATTATCATGGAGAAAAGAATCTTTCTATATGTCAAAACAGAAAGATTTAAGAATCTCTAGCACTGGGTGCCAGTGGCTCATGCCTGTAATCCTAGCTATTCAGGAGGCTGAGATCTGAGGATCACAGTTCAAAGCCAGCCGGAGCAAGAAAGTCCGTGAGACTCCTATCTCCAATAAACCACTAGAAAACTGGAAGTAGTGCTGTGACTCAAGTGGTAGAGTCCTCGCCTTGAGCTGAAGAGCTGAGGGAGGGCGCCCAGGCCCAGAGTTCAAGCCCCATGACTGACAAAAAAAAAAAAAAAGAATCTCTAGCTGGCGCCAGGCACTGGTGGCTCACATCTGTAATCCTAGCTACTTGGGAGGCTGAGATCTGAAGATCACAGTTCAAAGCCAACCCAGGCAGGAAAGTCCATGGGACTCTTATCTCCAATTAACCATCAGAAAACCGGAAGTGGCATTGTGGCTCAAGTGGTAGAGTGCTAGCCTTGAGTTGCAGAGCTCAGAGACAGTGCCCAGGCCCAGAGTTCAAGCCCCACAACCAACAACAACAAAAAATCTCTGGCTGTCGCTGGTGGTTCACATCTGTAATCCTAGCTACTCAGGAGGCTGAGATGTAAGGATTGTAAGGATTGTGGTTCAAAGCAGCCTGGACAGAAAAGTCCCTGTGAGACTTTTTTTTGTCAGTTGTGTGGCTTGAGCTCAGGGACAGCATCCAGCCCCACAGTGGAGGGAGAGCAAGGGAGACTGGAAGTGGAGATGTGGTACAAAGTGATAGAATGGTAGAGTGCTAGCTTTGATCAAAAGAGATCAGGGACAGTGCCCCAAGTTCAAGCCCCACAACGGACAAAAAATAATCTCCAGAAGGCATTTCATTTTTAATTTTAGAATGATCTCTGACATGGGATGCCTTGAGTTCTAGCAATTTCCTTGTAAGCATTAATTTATGGAACCTGTTTTTGGGGTAAACATTTGGGCATCTCATATCCTCCAGAAAAGGAGGAAGACAGGCAAGTTGGTTCCCTGTGATGCAGGCATAGAAGGTGAGACTAAACAAGAGAGGTGATGTCCTCAGCATTCCTAATAAATCTCCCTAAAGATGCATATTAAAGAATTGGAGGAGCTGGGAAGGTGGCTCAGTAGTAGAGGCTTGCCTTGCATGCATGAGGCCCTGGGTTCGATTCCTCAGCATCACATAAGCAAAAAGAAAAAAGCCGGAAGTGGCACTGTAACTCAAGTGGTAGAGCACTAACATTGAGCTGAAGAGCTGAGGGACAGCACCAAGGCCAGAGTTCAGGCCCCATGACCGGACCTCCCCCCCCCCCAAAAATTGGAATTTTTCACAGGGACGAAGAAAAAGGAAGCTAATCTTGTGCAATACAGAATTAGAAATATTCCAGAAGTGACGCTGTAGCTCAAGTGGTAGAGCGCTCGCCTTGAGTTGAAGAGTTGAGGGACAACGCCCAGGCCCAGAGTTCAAGACCCACGACCGACAAAAAAAAAAAAGCAACTATATAGACCACACAGAATTAGAAATATTCCAATATATGGGACTCAGAAGGTAGCTCAGTGGTAGAGTACTTGCCTCGCATGCATGAGGCCCTGGGTTCAATTCCTCAGCACCACATAAGCAGAAAAAGCCGGAAGTGGTGCTGTGGCTCAAGTGGTAGAGTGCTAGCCTTGAGCTGAAGAGCTGAGGGACAGCTCCCAGGCCCAGAGCTCAGGCCCCACAACTGAAAAAAAAAAAAAAAAAAAAAACCACAAAACTCCAATATAATTTAGAAAATGGAGAAAACATGCCTATAAACTGGAGTCTAAAGTTTGACATTATTCTTCCATTGGTTCTATTTTATAAAAGGTAAGTTCAAAATTCCATATGAATACCATTTTATGGCATTGTTCTGGAGCCCTAAATTGAGAGAACAGTAGTTTATTTGCTGGGCCTGGGACTTGAAGTCAATGCCTGGGCACTGTCTCTGAGCCTCTTTGTATTCAAGGCTAGAGCTATATCACTTGAGCCACCATGCTACTTCTGGCTTTTTCTGAGTAGCTTATTGGAGATAAGTCTCACAGACTTTCATACCTAGGCTAGCTTCAAACTGCAATCCTCAGATCTCAGTCTTGAAAGTAGTGAGGATTACAGGCATGAACCATCAGCTCTGGCTAGCATATAATTTACTATGCTTCTGAATCCCCACTGGGGCATCCAATGATCTTTTGTGTGTTACACACGCACACATACAAGTCCTTGGGCTTGAACTCAGGGCCTGGGTGCTGCTTATACTCAAGGCTAGAGCCCTGCCACTTAAGCCACAACTCCAGGATTTTTTTTATTGGGGGGTGGGTGTTTTTAGAGATAATCTCATGAACTTGGGCTGGGAAGGTAGCTCAGTGGTAGAGTGCTTGCCTCACATGCATGAGGCCCTGGGTTGGATTCCGCAGCACCACATAAGCAAAAGAAGCCAGAAATGGCACTCAAGTGGTAGAGTGTTAGCCTTGAACCAAAGAAGCTCAAGGACAATACTCAGGACCAGCGTTCAAGGCCCACGACCGACAAAAAAAAATGTTCAACATAATTATCTATAGAAGTAATACAAATCAAAACAACAGAGGCTAGGTGATGGTGGTCACGTCTAATCCTAGCCACTCAAAAGGCCGAAATCTGAGGATCATGGTTCAAAGCCAGCTTGGGTAAGAAAGGCCCTGAGATGCTTATCTCCAATAAACCACCTGAAAATTGGAAGTGGTGCTGTGGCTCAAAGTGTTAGAGCACTAGCCTTGAGCAAGACCTCAGGGAAAGTGTGCAGGCACCGAGTTCAAGCTCCACGACTAAGGAAAAATATCTACACACACATGCTTTTTAAGAGTTTCATATTTTATGTGCATACAAAATACATATAGTACATTTGGTGGCCACTTTGCCTTCCCACTTCCTACCCTTGCCTTTCACCATCCCCTTTCCTCTGCTGCTTGACCAAGACAGTTCTTTTATGCTCATGTCCCATTTTCATCATCACTACTACTGTGAGTTAAAGGCTAGAGCCCTATATGCCTTAAAAAGCATGTAAAACCAAGGTATTTTGTCTGTGTGTTATGGGGCTTAAACTTGGACTGGGTGCTGCCCCTGAGCTTTTCTGCTCAAGGCTAGCACTTTATCATTTGAGCCACAGTTCAACTTCCAGCTTCTTTTGGTAAGAGTCTCAGATTTTCCTGCCTGGGATGGCTCTGAACTATCATCCTCAGATCTTACCCTCCTGAGTAGTTAGGGTGACAGGTGTGAGACACCAGCACTCGGCACCTGAAAGCTTTGATGTTGAGAGACAAGGCATATATATGGGCCTAGATGACTTTTGTTTTGCTCGGTATAGAAGTTCCTTCCCTCTGACCCAAGGGAAGGAATCTACTGGTCTTGCTGCCAACCTTCAACACAGTTCTGTCCCTAAGACCCCAAGGAATTGTATGCTAAGTACAAGTACTAAGTCCTGGATCCATGTGTAGCGTTCTTTAGTCTCTCAATACCTTCCACCTTTAGTGTCTAGTTCTTCAACACTCGATCTGGGGATGTGACTGATGTGCAGACAAAGAAGCATTGGCCATAGTAAAGAAAGGCTTTCATATTTTAATGACCTGTGCAGCTGGGATAGCACAATCCAAGTGAACCTGAGGGAGGGCTCCTTGCTGGTACTGAAATGAGGGTTTATTTGGATCTGAATAGGTAGTAAACATTCAAGCAAAACACGGAGGCCTGTGTGGAAGGCAAGCAGTGTTTCCATAAAAGGTCTAACAGGAGAGGCCTGAGGGTACATGGGAGTTGGAGCAGGCTAGAGATAGGGGCCAGTGATTGTTTGCCCAAGGATGTTTAGGTTCATCCTTGTCCTGAAGAGTTGCTTGGAGCTCTATCTGGAACTTGTCTGAGAAGACCCGCGGAAGATTTCACGGAGAGTGGCATTATGTAGTGTCCAGCAGAAGGTGGAAAGGATCACTAGGCCCACAAAACAGCTGGCCGTCACCTGCAGGCAGCAGACAGTAGGGATGGGTAGACAGTCCTGCACACCCTGTGGTGTAGCTCCTGGACTTTCACACACAGGGATGAAGAACAGGGCCCAATTGCCATGGAGTGGGAACTCATGAAGGTGCAGCTCACCATGGAAGATGAGCAGGTAGTCACTGAATGGGCTCAGGACTGGGGGAGAAGTCAAGTACCACAGGAGTCACAGTCAACATGCCTTTGTAACTGGCTCATCTTCTGCTCATCATCTTGCAGAAAAACTCAGGGGAGAAGATGCCATCTCTGCATTGAGGAGTTCTCCAGACATAGCCTCCTGGGAGAGCAAAGTCAGGCACCTGTACGACCACCCTTCTTAGCGTGTGCCACTCCCACTCCCTCCTCTGCCCCACACTGGAAGAGCACTGCTAGGTGCTAGTGCTACCTCTGCTTTCTCTAATCTCTCTCTCTCCCTCTCTCTCCCTCTTTCTTTCCCCCTTCTTTCTCTCCCTCTCCCTCCTCTTCCCTCTCCACTAGGGATCCAGACAAGGGCCTTGCACATTATAGGCAAATGTTCTTGTGAGAGAAGACAAAAACTGTCTCCTCTCATCCGTTTCATGCCTCTGTCCAACAAGCAAAGCTGGAACACTTAAAACACAAAGCCTAAGGTCTTCTCTCTTCCTCCCTCCCCTATTCAATAAACACAGGCTGATCACTGACTAGGGGCAGTTGGTTACTTGTTTCATTTACCCACTGTCTTCATTTACCCATGGAAATCATTTTCTTCCTAGCACTGAGCAAGAAGCAGTTATTGGGCCCCTCTGTGCTAACTTGTTCCTCCATCCTTTATCCAGCCTCTACCGCCTCTGTTTAGCTGCCAATCAAT
Organism: Dipodomys merriami; assembly: GCF_024711535.1. Taxonomy (NCBI): domain Eukaryota; kingdom Metazoa; phylum Chordata; class Mammalia; order Rodentia; family Heteromyidae; genus Dipodomys; species Dipodomys merriami. Next base: position 7,513,438 of record NW_027206091.1, on the reverse strand, counting down.
ACCTACCATAAGGTACTATACGCAAGTGATCACTTTTTCATTCAGAAAAGACTATGTTGAGTCGGGTCCTGTAAAGAACAGAGGAGAGGGGCTGGGAGAGTGGCTCGTGTACAGTGCTTGTCTTGCATGCATGAGACCCTGGGTTTGATTCCTCAGCACCACATAAGCAGAAAAAGCCGGAAGTGGCGCTGTGGCTCAAGTGGTAGAGCGCTAGCCTTGAGCTGAAGAGCTGAGGGACAGCACTCAGGCCGAGAGTTCAGGTCCCACAACTGACAAAAAACAAAAACAAAAACAAAAAACAGAGGAGAGGTGGAGTGCTTGCCTAGCATGCATGAAGCCCTGGGTTCCATTCCTCAAGACCACATCAACAGAAAAAGCGGGAAGTGGTGTTGTGGCTCAAGTGGTGGAGAGCTAGCCTTGAGCAAAAAGATGATCAGGGATGGTGCCTAGACCCTGAGTTCAAGTCCCAGGATTGGCCAAAAAAAAAAAACAGGAGACAAGAAACCTCAAGAGTTGTCAGGGTTAGGATGCAGGAGGAATGAGGAGAGGGTCATGGAAGGGATGAGAGGTTCTGGAAGAGGGTTCAGGACAGCAGAGGCAAGAGAAAGCCACTCTTATGTCCTGAATAGGTTAAAAAAAAAAAAAGCATTGGAGGATAAAGAGTTATCTGAATTATGGCTTGAAGTAGAAAGGGAGAGACTTCCATCACAAACACAAGCTCAGGTCCTCTTTGAGAAACACAAAAGTAGTCAGCATGGATGGGAGATTTAGAAGCCTCCCAGAAGTATAAAGGATGGGAATGCCTGATGGACAGATGCACATTCAGGGTACTTGCACAAATCCAGGAATGGTGATACATACCTGTAGTCCCAGCATTCTAGAGGTTGAGGCAGGAGGGTTAAGAATTCTAGGTTGGTCTGGGCTGCATAGAGAGACTCAGTCTCAAAACAATTAGGGAGCTGGGCACTGGTGGCTCACATCTAGAGTAATCCTACTCAGGAGGCTGAGATCTGAGGATCCTGGTTCAAAGCCAGCCCAGGCAGGAAAATCCATGAGACTTATCTCCAATTAACCACCAGAAAACCAGAAGTGTTGCTGCGGCTCAAATGGTAAAGTGCTTGCCTTGAGCTGAAGAGCTCAGGGGCAGTGCCCAGGCCCAGAGTTCAAGCCCCATGACTGACCAAAAAAATTGGAGGCAGAGGCTTGCACACGCCTTTGATGCATGGGACATGATGTGAATGTCATGGCTTTTCAGTCTTTGAATTCAGATGAGGCTGTGTAGAGCCATTTAATCTCTGCCTGAGCAGAGCATATAATAGGGCTTGTAGCAAGATAGGGCCAGCCTGGCAGGGGAGACATGGGTGCAGCCTGTGTGGAAAGGAAGGCAGAATCTGGGCAGGCTATAGGGCTTACTTGTCCTGGGGCTGTTGTAGCAGATGGACAGATTGCCCATTCCTCACAGCTGTGGGTCCACCAACAGTCAAGGTCAGCATGTAGCTGCCAAAAGGAAAGGTGAGCATGGGATCAGGTGGATCCCTGAGACCTATATTGCCTCCCAACCTCCAAGACCCCCTAGCTGTCAGCCCCACCTTTATCTGGCCTTTTTTTTTTTGCCATTCCTGGGCTTGAACTCAGGGCCTGGGCACTGTCCCTGAGCTGCTTTTGCTCAAGGCTAGCACTCTACCACTGAGCCACAGTGCCACGTCCAGCTTTTTCTGTGTATGGGGTACTGAGGAATTGAACCCAGGGCTTCATGCATGCGAGGAAAGCACTCTACCACTAAGCCACATTCCCAGCCCCTTATCTGTCCTTTAAAATGCACATCTCAGTTGGGTGCAGGTGGCTCACACCTGTAATCCTAGCTACTCAGGAGGCTGAGAGCTAAGGATTGTGGTTCAAAGCCAGCCCAGGCAGGAAAGTCCATGAGACTCTTATCTCCAATAAAGCACCAGAGGGGCTGGGGATGTGGCTCAGTGGTTCAGTGCTTGCCTAGCATGCATCAAGCCCTGGGTTCGATTCCTCAGTACCATATAAACAGAAAAAGCTGGAAGCAGTACTGTGGCTCAAGTGGTAGAGTACGAGGCTTGAGCAAAAGAAGCTCAGAGACAGTGCCCAGGCCCTGAGTTCAAGCCCCAGGACTGGCAAAAACAAAAACAAAAAACAGAAAACCAGAAGTGGTGCTGTGGCTCAAGTGGTAGAGTGCTAGCCTTGAGCTGAAGAGCTGAGGGACATTGCCCAGGCCCAGAGTTCAAGCCCCACAACTGACCAAAAAAAAAAAAAAAAAAAAAAAGCATACCTCAGGGCTATCTTAGGACTAAGAGGCTGCCCCCATTTTTTTGAGTAACACAAACTGGTAGATAAGGTGAGACCTAAGTTCATAAAGCCACTTTTAAATACAAGAGGAATCTCTACCTGCAAATAAAGTCTAACAACCAGGTGATGGTGGCCCACACCTAGCTACCCAGGAGGCTGTGATCTAAAGATCATGTGGAAGCCAGCCCAGGAAGGGATCTCCTTGAGATTTTTAGCTCCAATTAAACACCAACAATGGCAGGAAGTAGAGCTGTAGCTCAAGTGGTAGAGCACTAGCCTTGAGCAAAGAAGCTGAGGGACAGCACTCAGGTGCTGAGTTCAAGTCCCAGGACTGGCACAAAAAAAGTTTAATAATAGGGCAAATCATAATAATAATCTTCTATAACTCACCGTGACCCTAGCACCAAGACCCTGACATATACCAACTTCTTCAATCTTCGTATCATCACAAAGAAGGGGAAAGTGGAAACCAGTATCTTCATTCTGTTACACTGTGAAGATTAAGAAAATATGGTCAATGAAGGCAAGCCATCTGTCCAAAGCCACATAGCTAGGTGTGATATAGCATGTCTGTCTCTTAGCATCTCTCTCTCTTTCTCATCTGCACTATAAAGGAAGTAGCTGGGGGTGTAAGGCCATGAGAACCATCCCTAACACCATTTAAGGAAAAGAGAGAGAGAGAAAGAGAGAGGCACCAGAGTGCTCTCTCATTGCCACTGTGGCTTGATTGTATATATGAAAACAGAACAATAAAACCTATTGACACTTATTTTTAAAAGTGGGGAAGGAAGCCAGGCACTGGTGGCTAATACTATAATTCTAGCTATTCAGGTGGTTGAGATCTGAGGATCACGGTTTGAAGCCAGCCTTGGCAGAAAAGTTCATATGACTCTCTTGTCTCCAATTAACCAGCCAAAAAAAAGCTGGAAGTGAAGTTGTGACTCTAGTGGTAGAGTGTTAGACTTGAACCAAAAACCTCAGGGACACTGCTCATTCCCTGAGTTCAAGTTCAAGGGCCAACACACACACACACACACACACACACACACACACACACACACACACACACACACACACACACACACACACACACACACACACACACACACACACACACACACACACACACACACACACACACACACACACACGCACACACGGGAGAGCCTGCCTAACAAGCCTAAGACCTAGAATTTATTTATGTATTTATTATTATTTTGTCAGTCACAGGGCTTGAACTCTGGGGCTGAGCACTGTCCCTCAACTCTTCAGCTCAAGGCTAGTGTTCTACCACTTGAGCCACAGCACCACTTCCGATTTTCTGGTGATTTATTGGAGATTAGCATTTCACAGCCTTTCCTGCCAGGCTGGCTTTGAACCATGATCCTCATATCTCAGCCTCCTAAGTAGCTAGGATTACAGGTATGAGCCACTGGTGCCCAGCTTTTTTTTTTTTTTTTTTTGTCAGTTGTGGGGCCTGAACTCTGGGCCTGGGTGCTGTCCCTCAGCTCTTCAGCTCAAGGCAACTGCTCTACAACTTGAGCCACAGTGTCACTTCTGGCTTTTTCTGCTTATGTGGTGCTAAGGAATCGAACCCAGGGCCTCATGTATACAAAGCAAGCCCTCTACCACCGAGCCACCTTCCCAGCCCAAGACCCAGAATTTAAAGCCTAGTGCTTCCAAAATAAGGGAAGGAGGAGGAAAGAGAGAGAAATAGAGAGGTTGACTGAGATATATTGTATCCATGTGTGAAAATGTACAATGAACTCTCTTCCTTGCAGAAGTAATTATAATAGGGGCTGGGAAGGTGGCTCAGTGGTAGAGCGCTTGCCTTGCATGCGTGAGGCCCTGGGTTCGATTCCCCAGCACCACATAAACAAAAAGAAAAAAAAGCTGGAAGTGGCGCTGTGGCTCAAGTGGTAGAGCGCTAGCCTTGAGCTGAAGAGCTGAGGGACAGCACCCAGGCCCAGAGTTCAGGCCCCATGACCGAATTAAAAAAAAAAAAAAAGAAGTAATTATAATAATTAAAACGAATAAACATACATCCCATGAACTTAACAGATTTATAGACTACTCCACCTAACAGCCACACAACACATGTTCTTATCAATCCATGGAAATTTCTCCAAAACACATCATATTTCAGAGCATAAAGCAAATTTTAAATAAGAAGTTTAATACAAGAGAACTGAAACACCAGGTGGAGCTTGGCTCAAGTGGTAGAGCACATGTCTAACAAGAGAACTGAAATAAGCCAGGCGTTGGTGGTTCACACCTGTAATCATAGTTACTCAGGAGGCTGAGATTTGAGAATCACGGTTCAAAGCCAGCTGGGGCAGGAAAGGCCATGAGACTCTTATCTCCAATTAACCACCAGAAAACCGAAAATGAAGCTGTGGTTAGTGCTACCCTTGAGGAAAAGAGCTCAGGGACAGTGCCTAGGTCCCCAGTTCAAGTCCCATAACCTACCAAAATGTAAATAAATAAAAAATAAGGGCTCAGAAGGGTAGAGTGCTTGCCTTGCATTTATGAGGCACCATATAAGCAGAAAAAGCTGGAAGTAGCACTGTGGCTCAAGTGGTAGAGTGCTAGCCTTGAGCTGAAGAGCTGAGAGATAGCACCCAGGCCCAGAGTTCAAGCCCCATGACTGACCAAAACAAAAACAAAAACACCACAGTATCACTTTACACACACCAGCATTGATACTAGCTAGTGTTGGCGAGAATGTAGAGAAACTGAGACTCTCACACATTGCTGATGGGAATGGAAACATAACAAAACTGCTTTGGAAAACTGGAACTTCCTTAAAGCAGGTTAGCATATGACTTAGCAACCCCACTTCTAGCTATACACCAAAGACAGCTGAAAAGACACCATGGCACAAAAGCTTGTACACAAAGGCCCATAGCAGCATTCTTCATAATGGTGTAACAGGGGAAATAAACCAAATATTCATCAAACAATGAGCAGATGAAGATGTGACACATTCATGCAAGAGAATGAAATGCAGCCACAAAAAGGACAATGCATGCTAGAATATGAACAAGCCTTGAAAATATCAAGCAAAAACAGCCAAACACAAATCAGCACATAGTCAGATTGCACATATGTGAAAAAGTCAGGCTAGGCAAATTCATAGTGGAAGATAGAAGAGTAATGATTTCCAGGGCTTTGGGAGAGTGGAGAATGAAGTACTAATGGGCACAGGACTTCTTCTGGGATGATCAAAGAAGTCTGGAATAACAGTGATGATGGTTGCTCAACTTCATAAATATACTAAAAAGTATGAAAGAAAGCTGAGCACCAGTGCCCATGTCTATAATCCTAGTTACTAAGGAGGCTGAGATTTGGTTCAAAGCCAGCCTGGGACAGAAAATCTGTGAGACACTTATCTCCAAGGAATCACCAAAAATCCAAAAGTAGAGCTGTGGCTCAAATGGCAGAAGATCAGCCTTGAGGAAAAAAAAAAAAAAAGCTAAGGACAATGCCCAGACCCTGAGTTCAATATTCAATACTGACCAAAAAAAAAAAAAAAAAAGACACAAACAGGGAAGTACACTTTTAAATACTGAGTTTGGGGCTAGAAGTAGCTCAAGCAGAGCACATGCCTAGCACTCCAAAGCTTTAGGTTCCTTCCCCAGCACTGTAAAGTATACTTTTTGTGAACTATATTTGTGAGCTATATTTCAATAAAAATTAAGTGAAAGCAGCTCACTTGGGGCTCCTTTTCTATCCTTGGTGGGGCACTGGGACCTGTACATAGATAATCTTCAATCCTGCAGGTTTATCACTTTGATACTAGCTCTATCAAAATGTTAGAGGTGGGCTAGGAAGAGTGGTAGAGCGCTTGCCTTGCATGCATGAGGCCCTGGGTTCGATTCCTCAGCACCATATAAGCAGAAAAGGCCAGAAGTGGGGCTGTGGCTCAAGTGGTAGAGCGCTAGCCTTGAGCTGAAGAGCTGAGGGACAGTGCCCAGGCCCAGAGTACAGGCCCCACGACACACACACACAAATAATGTTAGAGATGGGGAAACTGAGGCTGGGTCGGCCCACTCCCTACTGCATCCACTCAGCCTCTCCTCACAGGAGCAGTTGACCTTCAGGTAGTAAGGGAAGCCCAGGTATTTTTCTAAGAGAGGTGGGCCAGATGTCCAGACCCATGCCGTGTGGTGGTGCAGCCCCCTTCCTCCCCCCACTCAGGCCCCTTTCTCCTGCACTGTCCCCTCACCTTGTGCAGGTCCATGGGCAAAGTTCCGGCTTACAGAAAGTAGCATCTTCCACAGCGCCCGCAGGACTTGTACTTCTCTGTCTGTCTGTCTCGCTCCTTTCGATCTCACAGGGCTGGCAGGGGACACGGCTTGGCAGAGCGCAATGTAGCCTGGATAACGCCCGGCTCAATAGTGGCAGGTGAGGCAGCTCTCCAGGGCTGTCCAGACAGCTCTGAGTGATTGCACAGGCTCCAGCGCTTCGCCCCGCCCCCGTCGGGGTCTCAACTCTTGCACCTGGCCGTAACCTTCCTCTTACTCTTGGCCACGCCCCTGCTCAGGTCCACGCCTCCATTCTTACTCCTGACCCCGCCCCTGCTCTTGCTCCGCGACCCCAGCCCCTCCTTCCTCTTGGTCTGCGCCCGGCTCTGGCTCCGGGCCCCGCCCCTACTAATGCTCGGGTGCCTCCTAAGGTCCGGCTCCTTTCGCCTGATCTTGATCCTGGCTCCGACCTCTCTCAGTTTTAGGTCATTGCTCTTCGGCCGGTCTCGGTTACAGTTTCGTCCTTTGAGCAATCCCTTCTTGTTATCCGTTGTCCTATTCCCATCCCTGTTCTTGCCTCTGCTCTCGCTCCTTTCCCTACCTTCCCTCTTTCCCTCGAAGCTCCCCCTTCTCCATTCTGCGACCTTGCTCAAGGACCGGTTGTTCTTCGGCTTGGTCTGACCCCGCTCAGCGACCACTTCCCGGAGCTTCTCCACACGGCGCCCATTCCGCGCTTTCCGACTCGGGGAGTGCGCGCTGCGCTTCCTCTCCGTGTCCCGCCCCTGCCCCTCCCCGGGCTCCATCTCCCACGCTTTCCCGGGATTCCTGGGCGGGAGCTCCGCCGACACGGCATCCTCGCCACGCCCCTTCTCGGCCGACAGCTCCTCCCCTCGGAAGGGGTCCCTACTCAGCTTCCGCAAACTCCCGCACCTGTCCCGGCCCAGGACTCGGTCTTCGCCCCGCCCATTCTCCTTAAGGATCCACTCTTCCTCCTGGGACCGGTCCTCCACTCGGGATCCCTCCCGGTACACCTCTTCCAGCCACGGGCACCTATCTTCTCCACCGAATCTCTCTTCGCCCCAGGGTCCATCGCTGCCTCGACAGTGCTCCTCACCCCGCGATCTGTCCCCGAATCGATGTCTCTTTTCGCCCCAGAATCTCTCCCCGGCTCGGGACTTCCTCCCGATTCGCGATCTCTCTTCCACCCAGGGTCCTTCTCTGCCTCGGTATTTCTCTTCACCCCGGGATCCCTCCCGGCTGTGGTACCTCGCTTCAGCCCGGGATCCCTCCCGGCGCTGGTATCTCGTTTCAGCCCGGGTTCCCTCCCGGCTTTGGTATCTCGCTTCAGCCCGGGTTCCCTCCCGGCTTTGGTATCTCGCTTCAGCCCGGGATCCCTCCCGGCCTGGGTATCTCGCTTCAGCCCGGGATTCCTCCCGGCTTCGGAATCGTTCCCCTCCCCGGGATCCCTCCCGGCCTCGGAATAGCATTTCACCCCGGGATCCCTCCCGGCTTCGGTATCGCATCTCACCCCGGGATCCCTCCCGGCTTCGGTATCGCATTTCACCTCGGGTTCCCTCCAGGCCTCGGTATCTCTCTTCGCCCCAGGATAGCTCCTCTCCTCCGAATCTGTCTGCACTCTGGGATCCCTCCCGTCGTCGGTAGAGGTCTTTGGCCCATCCCTCCTGGGCTCGACACCGCTCTTCGCCGCTACAGTATGCCTCCCGGGCCCGACACCGCTCCTCGGCACCAAAGCATCCCTCCCGGACCCGACACCGTTCTTCGCCACCATAGCATCCCTCCCGGGTTCGACACCGCTCACCGCCGCCGCAGTACCCCTCCCGGATTCCGAACGCCTCGTCGTCCCAGCAGTGCGGTAGTTCACCTCCAAATAACTCCGAGTCCCGGAATTTTTCCTCGGTTTTGAATAGCTCCTCCCCGGGGATGTTGCCCTCGCCGGCGGACCTCTCCTCGTCCCTCTCCTCGTCCGGCGCCCTTTCCTTGTTCCAAGACCAGCCCGCCTTCACGATCCTCACATTCCCCACCAGCCGCGTCACCTTCTCCCCCCACCTGTTCTCACGCCCCCTCTCCACGCCGTGAAGTCGGGTCCGCTCCATGCCCCAGAGCGAGTGGCCGCCTCCGCTCATCTTCCAGGCCGGCCCCGGCCACGCCCCCCGCCGCCCCGCCCTCTCGCCGCCCTCCTCGGCCTCCCTCGCCCCTCCTCTCGCGGGTCCCACAAAATCTACAGCCCTTCCCCTGTCTTTTTCCCTCCCCGCCCCTTCCCAACCCCTTCCCACCCCCCCGCATCCCCCCTGGGATGGCACTGCCCTCTCCTCCCCACCCCGTAGTACCAGTCACTTGGTTTGAACCGGCCAACCGTTGCTTGGCAGCGCTTCTCCCGTCTCTCCTGCCCGTTCTCAAAATGGCGTCCCTCGAGCTTCCGCAACCCGCTTCCGTCTTCCGGAGGCGGGCCCGCGTGGCGCGTCTGTCTCCATGGTAATGCATCGGTCTCCGTGGTAACGCGGACCGCCCCTCCCCAATCCGGAGTTGCTTGAAAAGGGTTGGAGGCGGAGCTCAAGGGCCAAGGCACTTGAAGGCGGGAGACCTGAAGGTTGTGCTTTTCAAAAGACCATCAAAGAATGATAAAGCTAGGCGCATGCAGCTCACTCATGTGAGCTGAGGAACTGAGGACCACCGTGCAGAGCCAGTCCCGGCAGGAAAGTCCATGAGATTCTTATCCAGTTAACCACCAAAAAGAAGGAAGTGGAGCAATGGCTCAAAGTGGTAGAGCGCTGGCCTTGAGCAAAAGAAAGCTCAGAGAAAGTTGAGCGACAGCGCCCAGGACCTAAGTTCAAGTCCCAGTTCAAGCCCTGCGCATTAAAAAAATAATAATAACAGGGTTAGGATGGTGGCTCAGTGTTAGAGTGCTTGCCTTGCATGCATGAGGCCCTGGGTTCGATTCCTCAGCACTATATAAGCAGAAAAAGCCGGAAGTGGCGCTGTGGCTCAAGTGGTAGAGCTCCAGCCTTCAGCTGAAGAGCTGAGAGACAGCACCCAGGCCCTGAGGTCAGGCCCCACGACTGACAAAGAAAAGAAAAGAATGAAAAAATAATAACAAAGGACGACGTTGAAAGGGGTGACATCTATGAGGATTCATTGTATTCATAAACTGCTTTGTTGAATGATTCCCACTACTTAAAGATAATAAAAATATAATAATTATAATTATAAGAAGGCCATCAAGAAGTTCCTCTTAGCTGGGCACTGTTGGCTCATGAGATGTGAGTATTGAGATTCAAAGCCAGCTGGGTCAGGAAAGTGTGTTTGAAGCACTGTTCTCAGCCTCCTGAGTAGCTATAGGCATGAGCCACCAGTACCTGGTGCATTGGCTTAAGCCTTTAGTCCCAGATGCTTGAAAGGCAGAGATCAATGTATAAAAAATGAAAAACAGGGCTGGGAAGGTGGTTCAGTGGTAGAGTGCTTGCCTTGCATGCATGAGGCCCCGGGTTCAATTCCTCAGCACCACATAAACAGAAAAAGCCAGAAGTGGTGCTGTGGCTCAAGTGGTAGAGTATGAGCCTTAAGCTGAAGAGCTGAGGGACAGCACCCAGGTCCAGAGTTCAGGACCCACGACTGACCAAAAAAAAAAAAAAAAAGGAGTGTAAAATCTAACAGAACCAATGGATGGGCATAGTAGTACATGCCTATGATCCCAACTGTGGTGAAAGCATATCAGCTGCATGCAGCGATGTGCACCTGAAATCCCAGGAACACAGAGAAGCACAAGTAGAAGGAGCTAAGCCCAAGTCAGGCTGGGCCCAAATCAAGATCCTACCTTGAAAATAACTGGGGGGAAAGGGGAGCATGATGAAGGCATAGCTCAAATGGTAGAGCACCAACAACATAAAGAGACAAGAAATGAGAGGGGGAAAAAACTTAGGCAGTTTTATTGAGGCCAGATATTGTTTAAAAGCTTCCACAAGTTTTCTAGGTACTCAAGTCCCTGAGGTAGTGAGGTCTGCATCTCATTCCAAAAACAAGCCAACTGAGGCATAGGGTGGTGAAATCCCCTGCACGAAGCCTTACATGGCTTGGAAGTGACAGAGTTTGGACATACCTAGGGGTTTGTCTCCAGAGTCTGTAACTGTCACCACATCCCATTTGCATAGGAATAAAATAAGTGACACAGACAGGCCTGGAGGAAGACTACAGAAATTTAACTAGCAAATGCTGAGTGTAAAGGAAAGACTTCCTTTCCTACTGCTTACTCCTTTATACCTTTTGTTTTGTTTTTGTTTGTTTGCCAATCATAGGGCTTGAACTCAGGGCCTGGGCACTGTCCCTGAGCTGCTTTTGCTCAAGGCTAGCACTCTACCACTTCAGCCAAAGTGCCATTTCTGGCCTTTTCTGTTTATGTGGTATTGAGGAATTGAATCCAGGGCTTCATGCATGCTAGGCAAGCACTCTACCGCTAAGCCACATTCCCAGCTCTCAGAACCTTGAACTCTTACTTGGCTTTTTCACTCAAGGCTACTGCTCTGCCATTTGAACCATACCTCTACTTCCAGCTTATTTTTTTGTCAGTCGTGGGGCTTGAACTCTGGGCCTCAGCGCTGTTCCTGTGCTCTTCAGCTCAAGGTGAGTGCTCTACTGCTTGAGCCACAGCACTACTTCCTGTTTTCTGGTGGTTAATTGGAGATAAGGGTCTCACAGACTTTCCTTCCGGGGCTTTGAACCACAATCCTCAGATCTCAGTCTCCTGAGTAGCTAAGGTTACAGGCATGAGCCACTGGTGCCCGGCTTTACTTCCAGCTTTTTGCTGATTAGTGGGAGTTAAGTCTCATGGACTTCCTGCCTGAGCTGTCTTCAGAGCTCAGCCCCCCAAGTAGCTAGGATTACAGGCATGCGTCACCAGTACCTGGCTGATTGTCATTTTCTTTTTAATGGTTGAGGATAGAACCCAAGGCCTTGTGTATGCTAGGCTACCCTGAGCCCATCCCCAGCCACGATGGTCACCATGTCACAGAAACAGAGGTAGCGTAGTGGCCCTGGGGTACAAACAGAACACAGTGCATCCAATAGGTGAGCCCAAGCTGGATGGCTTCAGAGTCTAGGGGCACACAGGCAATTAACTAGTGTCCAGTAAAGAAAGTCAGCTGTTACAATGGAGCACCTCCCTTGTTATTGGGCTTGGACTGGGGTCTTGTGTGGGCCTCAGAAGATGCTATCACCTGGCTATGCCCACCTCAGGGTTCTCTGCCTGGGCCCTGTGAGTAATAACACACAAGGACACCGTCTTCTCTTAACCACGCCTCAGGTCTTAGCTCAATTGTCTCTTTCTCCAGGAAGCCCTCTATGACCTTCCTTGCTTCCTATGCCCTATACCTCCCCCACATTATCCCCGACTTTTTATTTCCTTTCTGCCTCACCCAGAGACATCATGCCCATTGGAGGATTAATTCTGTTTGTGACTAGATCTGCAGGCATCTGGTCTATGAACCCAGGGCCAGCCAAGCCCATGGTCCCCTCCCTCAGCACTGTATCCCTAGCACAAGGCCAGCACAAAGGAAAGCTCTTCGGATGAATGAGTACATTCTTTGTACAGCTGAGGACATCTAGGCTTACAGAGGAGCATTCACTTGTCCACTATAAAGCCATTGGCCTAGTACCTGGAGTTCTAGCTGACAGTCTGACAGAACCAGCTACTGTTGAGAAAGGGACGGAATAAGTAAGAGAGTAAGTCAAAAGGGGACAGCAAGAGAGGAAGACAGAGGCAAGGAGAACACTTGAGTGGGGTAGGAAGAAAGGAAAGATCAAGGAAATTAAGCTGGGTGCTGGTGGCTCTTGCCTGTAAACCTAGTTACGCAGGAAGCTGAGATCTGAGAATCACAGTTTGAAGCCAGCCTGGGCAGGAAAGCCTGTGAGACTCTTATCTCCAATTAAGAAAAGACAGAAGTAGAGCTGTGGCTCAAGTGGTAGAGCACTAGCCTTGAGCATAAAAGCTCAGGGACAGCACCCAGGCCCTGAGTTCAAGTCCCAGGATGGGCACAAAAGAAAAAAAAAAAAAGGAATCTTAGTGCTCAGAGGAACCCAGGATGTAGAAAGAGAAAGAGACGATCAACCGCAATGCCTGGCTCACACCAGTGCTTGGTCAGCTCTAGCCACCACCACATGGGCCCCATCACCCCAGCCAAGTCTATCCTGCTGGGTGAGGAAACACCTGCCCAGCTACCTGGGGATGGACTCGTAGTCAGCATGAACATCGGTGGACAGGTGCTGGTGTAGCTCAGGCTGGCGCTGCAGAATGTCCGTGTGATCCTCTTCTTCTTCCCCAAGCCTGGCAGGGCACGGATGGGGCAGCAAGATGAGCTGGGTGAGGCCATGGAGGTCAGACACATGGCGGAAAGTCTGCAACACCAGCACCATAGCCATGAGGCCCAGGAAGAGGTATGCTGCAGACACGGCAAGGGGTGAGAAATCCACGTGGAGCTCAGCTCCCCAGAACGGAGCCCTCTTCCTTCTCAGACCCCTTACCCTCAGGGGCCCACCAGCTCACCTGTGACTAGCACTTTGTAGAGGGCCCGATATGGCTGACCAGGGGCCTCCCCTGGTACGTAATCCCCCAGGCCGATGGTGGACAGAGAAATGAAGCAGAAATAGAAAGCATCCAGAAAGCTCCATGCCTCCTCAAGGTGGGCAAAGATGGCAGCTGGCACCAGGAAGCACACAGCCATGATGATCCCTAGCAGGGCTACCAAGTGCCATCGAGCTGCCTGCCGAAGATCCCAACCCCATCTCAGGCTCAGCCAAGACAAGGGGCGGTGAGTAAGCAGCTGTGCCAGGCGCTGGGCCGAGGCGGTCAGCAGGAGCATGGTGGTGGGCACTCCCAGGAGGGCGAAGACGATGGAGAAGGCCTTGCCCGCGTCAGTCAGCGGAGTCGTGTAGCCGTAGCCTGTGGGTGAGGGTGAGTCCTCTGATCCACTGGGACCTCCAAGGAAGCCAGACCCCTCCCTGATCCCACCCCAGCCTTCCCATTGCCTCTCCCTTCCACACAGGGACTTTTATTTCCAATTAACCAGAAAAAAGCCAAAGGCAAACTGGGTGTCAGTGATTCACACTTGTCATCCTAGCTACTTAGGAGACTGAGATGTGAAGGTCATAGTTCAAAGCCAGCCCAGGCAGGAAAATCCATGAGACTCGTATTTATTTATTTATTTTGTCAGTCCTGGGGCTTGAACACTGGGCCTGGGCACTGTCCCTCAGCTCTTCAGCTCAAGGTGAGCGTTCTACCACTTGAGCCAAAGCACCACTTCGAGTTTTCCGGTGGTTAATTGGGGATAAGATTCTCATGGACTTTCCTTGCCTGGGCTGGCTTTGAACCAAGATCCTCAGATCTCAGTCTCCTGAGTAGCTAGGATTACAGGCATGAGCCACCGGTGCCTGGCATCCATGTGACTCATATCTCCAATTAACTACCAGAAAACCAGAAGTGGAGCTATGGCTCAAGTGGTAGATGGACAAAAAAATTATAATGAGGGCTGGGAAGGTGGCTCAGTGGAATGCTTGCCTTGCATGCATGAGGCCCTGGGTTGTATTTTTCAGCACCACTTAAGCAGAAAAAGCCAGAAGTGGCACTGTGGCTCAAGTGGTAAAGCCCTGGCCTTGAGCTGAAGAGCTGAGGGACAGCCCCAGGACCAGAGTTCAAACCCCACGACCAACAAAAAAATAAATAAAATAAAATAAAAATATATATAATGATAAGGAGTAAAGATGGAGGATCAGGCAGCAGTATGAACCAACCTCCTCCTTCCTTGTTCCAGGTCATAACAAACAGAACAGGAGAGCTGGGGCGGGGGGAGGGGAGGCAGTAAAAGAGCACCTGATCTGGCCAGGGAGGGATTTCCCAGGCTTGCTATAAGAAGGTTGGGACTTCCCAGGGTGTGGTTTTTTAGGGTTTTTATTCTTTAGTTATTGTGGTATTGAGGTTTCAACTTAGGCCTCATACCTACTAGCAAGCACGCAAGCACTGTCCCACTTGAGCTACACTCCCCCCACACACACTTTTTTTTTTTTGGTAGTATGGCTTCACTTCAGCACCCAGGCACTGTCTGTGAGCTCTTATGCTCAAGGCTAGCACTCTATCACTTCCGGTCATAGTGCCACTTCCGGTTTATGAATGGTTAATTGGAGATAAGAGTTTCACGGGGAGGGCTGGGAAGGTGGCTCAGTGGTAGAGCGCTTGCCTTGCATGCTTGAGGCCCTGGGTTGGATTCCTCAGCACCACATAAGCAGAAAGAAAAAGGCCAGAAGTGGTGCTGTGGCTCAAGTGGTAGAGCGCTAGCCTTGAGCTGAAGAGCTGAGAGACAGCGCCCAGGTGGACAGAAACAACTAAACAAACAGAAGTCTCACGGGGAGACTTTTCTACCCAGGCTGGCTTTGAACTGTGATCCTCAGATCTCAGCCTCCTGAGTGGCTAGGATTACAGTTGTGAACCACCAACTCCTGGCTTCCAATTTTTGTTTAAATTTTAGTTATTTTTCAGGTAGGGGCTCTTTGTCTAGGCAGACCTCCCTCCACAATGGTCATACTTACCTTTGACTCACAGGCAGCTAGAAGGACAGGCTCACACCACCACACCCAGCTTGTTGGTTAAGGTAGTTCTGGTAACTTTTTTCATATGTGTATGTGCTGGGGCTCGGACTTGAACTCAGGATCTTATGTTTCTTGCATGGCTTTCAAGGCTGGTGCTCTAACCACTTGAGCCACAGCTCCATTCCTGACTTTTTGTTGATTAACTGGAGATAAGAGCCTCTTAGATAGACTTTTTCTGCCTAGGCTGGCTTCCAACTGGGATCCTCAGATCTTAGCTTCCTGAGGCTCGCTAACATTTTTTTGTCAGGCTGGCTTTTAACCACAATCCTCCCCATGTCTGCCTCTACAGTAGCTGGGATTACAGGCATGAGAACTACATCACCATGTTAAAGTCAAGGAACAATGTTCTGATTTGAAACAGACACTGGAGTAGTTCTGGGTCTGAAGAAAGGAGGGAGAGCCAGGCACTGGTGGCTCATGCTTATAATCCTAGCTACTCAGGAGGCTGAGACCTGAGGATCGTGGTTCAAAGCAGCCCAGGCAGCAAAGACAGTGAGACTCTTATCTCCAATAAACCACCAGAAAACCAGAAGTGGCACTGTGGCTCAAGTGGTAGAGAGCGAGCCTTGAGCTGAAATGCTGAGGGACAATGCCCAGGCCCAGAGTTCAAGCCCCACGACCAACAAAAAAAAAAAAAAAAGGGAGGAAGGAAGGAAGGAGAAGGCACCAACAGGTGTTTTCCTGGATTGCAAATGGGATCGGAAGTGGGGTCCTCAAGCAGAGGACCTTTTGATCCCAAGACACCCAACAGGAGGCAATGGGGTAGTCAAGCTTAGAGAAGGATGGAAAGGGGCCCACTCCTTGCTGCATGTCCAGTGAAGAGTGAAGCTAGTTGCTGGGGACTCACTCCTGCAATCCTAGCTATTCAGGAGGCTGAGATCTGAGATCACGATTTGAAGTCAACATTGGACAGGATAGAGGGCGGCGGTGGCTCACGCCTGTAATCCTAGCTACTCAGGGGGCTGAGATCTGGGGATCACGGTTCATAGCCAGCCGGGGCAGGAAAAATCCATGAGACTCTTATCTCCAATAAACCACTCAGAAAACTGGAAGTGGTGCTGTGGCTCAAGTGGTAGAGTGCTCGCCTTGAGCTGAAGAGCTGAGGGACAGCACCCAGGCCCAGAGTTCAAGCCTATGACCGACCAAAAAAAAAAAAAAAAAAAAAAAATTGGGCAGGAAAATCTGTGAGATTTTTATCTCCAATTAACCCATAAAAAGCAAGAACTGGAGCTGTGGCTCAAATAGTAGAGCACTAGCTTTGAGGAAGAAAGTTCAGAGACAGCACTGAGGCCCTGAATTCAAGCCCTAGGACTACCTACTTCCCCCACCACCAAAATATAAAAAGAATGGACAGGGAAGTGTCTCCAGTGGGTTCAGGGGACAGATCTGGGTGCAGAATGGCTAGCGTGCCCTCAGGGGAGAGAATTTCAGTTCCCAAACACACTGGGCAGTATTGGGTGAGGAAGGAGGTTCTGACTGTGGATCTGGAGGAGGTTGGAAGGGTGCTGGGTCCCTAGGAATTGTCCTTAAATGGGAAATCTGGGCTGAGCAGGGCACCTGAGGTCAGGGATAGCCAGTGCAGAGCCAAGCTCTGACCTACATAGGAGATATTAGAGTCCCCAATAGTTCAGGTGGTTCTAGGGATCTTACTGAGAGGTCTCAGAGTCCCAAATGGGGAGGAAGTATCACTCATGAGTTTAAAGAGACTCTCACCCGGTGCTGATGGCTCATGCCTTAACCCTAGCTACTCAGAAGGCTGAGATCTGAGGGTCACAGTTCAAAGCCAGCCCAGGCAGGAAAGGCTGTGAGACTCTTATCTCCAATGAACCACCAGAAAACCAGGAGTGGCGCTGTGGCTCAAATGGTAGAGCGCTTGCCTTGAGCTGAAGAGCTGAGGGACAGTGCCCAGGCCCAGAGTTCAAGCCCCACGACCAACCAAAAGAGAGAGAGAGAGAGAGAGAGAGAGAGAGAGAGAGAGAGAGAGAGAGAGAGAGAGAGAGAGACTCATAGTGTAAGGTCTAGGAAGGGGATGGTGGCACACATCTGTAATCCCAGCACTTGGAGTGCAGATAGGAGGATTGGGAGTTTGAGGACAGAGTAAACTAGGCCACTCTCCTCTGCTACACAGCAAGATCCTTACTACACACACACACACACACACACACACACACACACACACACACACACACACACACGAAAAGGGATGCCCTTAACGGAGGGTCTTCCTCTGTTTGAAGGCCATTTGAGGACAGAGGGTAGGGGCCCCTGGCAGAGGGCTCAGTAAAGTCATTGGTTCTTCTGGAGGGTAAGGGGGCCTCTCCAAGATGGTGGCTTACACACAGTCATTTGGGCTACTAGATTGGGAACCCTAGGTCCAGGGGAGACCGCATCCTAGTTGGGAGGAATGTGGAGATGGGGTGGGGTCCCATGCTGGTGTCCGTTTACAGGAAAGGAGGATAGGGGTGATCTGGGTCTGGGGCCTTTTCAGGAAGGTGCCAAACATGCAGAGAAATGTCTCATGAGGCCTAGATGGTACCCAGCGTTCTTTACTGGAAGAAAGGCCTTGGGTGTTGGGTGGCATCCTTAGAGGAGGAGGGGTGGGGGCCCTGCTGGGGCGCTGTGGTGAGGAGGAGACTGGAGTGAAGCCATAGCTCCCCTCCCAGCTTTTGACTGGGTAATTGGGGATCAGAATCTCACAGACATTTTTTCTGCCTAGGCTGGCTTTGAACGCTGATCCTCAGCTCTCAGCCACCTGAGTAGCTAGGATGACAGGGGAGAGCCACCAGCTGGGATCTGGCGAGTCCTGAGTTCCTGCTGGACTTTGAGGCCAGCCCTAGACCCAGAGGGAACTGAAGGCACCCGGACGGGACGATGAGGAGGCCGGTCGTGGTGGAAGAGTGGGGCTTCAGAGGCTGAAAGCAGGAGGAGGGCCCTGGAGGGTGGAGAGGGCTTGGGTGTGCGTGTGGAGGGCGGGATGGAGGGGAGATCAGGTCCTAATTTTTTTTTGGGGGGGTGGATTAAGGGGATCCCAATCCCGGGTGGGGGGAATACCGAAATGAGGGTTCCTGGGTCCCTAAAAACATCACATACCCACGGTGGTGACCAGCGTGCTGGCGAAGAAGAGCGCGGAGGCGAAGTCCCAGGTGGGGTCCGAGGTGTTTTGGGGGTGCGAGGCGTTGGTGAGCACGACGCGCCCCAGTCGTCCGGCCGCCAGCACCCGCTCCACGAAGGCATCCAGAGCGGGCGCCGTCAGGCAGGGACTGCGTCCCAGCAGCTGCTCCCGCAGGGCCCCCAGCTCGGCCCGGAGCCGGGCTTCGTGTGGCCGCTCCAGCCGAGCCACCAGCAGCGCGCCCAGCACCAGGTACCCGGCGTAGACCACCAGGGCGCCCGCCAGGACGGCGTCCCGGCGCATGGTGACCCCCGCCCCGCCCGGCACCCCGCTGACGTGGCCCCCCAGCCGCCCCAGTCGAGTTCCGGGAGAGAAGTCGAGACGCTGCCCTGAAGAGGAAGAAGGAAAAGGGGGAGGAGCAGAGAGGTGGGGTGGGGGGGTAAGGCTGGCTGGAGCAACGCCTCCGCGCTGGGAAACTGAGGCACGCCCAAACACACACACACACACACACACACACACACACACACACACACACACACGTGGGGACACCTGGAGTTAAGACAGAGCCGAGCCTGAGTCAACTCCTCAGAGCCACAGGTGCTTAGGTGCGCGTGTGGATGAGATTCAAATTGCAATCCCGTCTTCCTCCCTCCCCTTGCCAAAATCTTGCACCTGGGAGAGAGATTACTTGGCATCCACCCCCTGGGAACCTAATCCCCAGACAGATACCTTAGATTTCCGTGCTTTTGTGGATGGGCAGGCTGGGTATCTCACCTATTCATTAAATCTTTGCTTTAGTTTCCCCCTTTATACCGGGGAAGTACTGGGGACACAGAAGAGATCAAGACAGGCTCTAGCAGCCTGGGGTGGGGGGGGAGGGAGGGAGGGAGGGAGGGAGGGAGGGGACTGACCCTCTGTAGAATGAGTGACAGCCCGCAGAGATCAGAGCTGAGCTGCCGAAAGATGATAACCCAGCCTAGAGAGATAAATCAAGAGAACTAGCAGGAGGGAGCCAGGGTCTTCTAGAGAAGGTACAAAATATGTCTCCAAGAGGGAGAGCTGGACTGTAGCAGTGGTACATTGTACACCTAGCATGTGTAAGGGGAGAGTTCCATCCTTAGCACCAAATTGGAAGGGGGAGAGGGGAGGGGTGGGGGTGGGGTAGGGGTGTTTCCTCTCTGTCCTTCTAGGATCTCTACACACACACACACACACACACACACACACACACACACACACACACACACACACACACACACACACACACACACACACACACACACACACACACACACACACACACACACACACACACACACACACACACACCCTCTGAGGGTGGGGAGCAAGAACTCAGTACCTGGGTTGGGAAGATGGCTCAGCGGTAGAGCACTTGCCTTGCATGCGTGAGGTCCTGGGTTCGATTCCTCAGCACCACATAAGCAGGAAAAAAAAGCCGGAAGTGGTGCTATGGCTCAAGTGGTAGAGTGCTATCCTTGAGCTGAAGAGCTGAGGGACAGCGCCCAGGCCCAGAGTTCAGGCCCCACGACCAGACCCCCCCAAAAAAAGAACTCAGTACCTTCCTGGAAGCCATCTGGAGGACAGCCCAGAATTCAAACCACAATGAACCCACACAGGAATTGGGGGCTGGTAACCCAGCTCAGATAGGCTGAACTGGGTCTATTTATAAAGTTGTGCCCATTCTTGGAACGGACCCCAAATGGGGCTGACAGTCTATAGGAAGAGATACATGCTAATAAAAATAGAGTAGCTAAGAGTAGCCACATTTGTGTAGTGAATCCTTAACCCCTTTCCATGTAATTCTGAATTATAACAGCAGATGAGAAAACTTAAGCATGGGCCACTGATGCCTGGAACGTCACTATTCTTGAAACTGTACAGAGATCCTGGTGCTGGTGGCTTACACTTGTAATCCTAGCTACTCAGGAAGCTGAGATCTGAGAATCACAGTTCAAAGTCAGCCAGGGGAGGAAAGTCTGTGAGACTCTTATCTCCAATAAACCAATAAATCAGAAGTGGTGCTGTGGCTCAAATGGTAGAGCACTAGCTTTGAGCAAAAGAAGTTCAGGGACAGTGCCCAGGGCCTGAGCGCAAGCCCTAGGATTGGTGTGTGTATGCATGCGTGCACATGTGCACGCGTGCGTGCACACAGAGTAATATCAGATTTATTTATTATTGCAGGTCCTAGGGGCTTGGACTCAGGGCCTGGGCTCTGTCCCTGAGCCTCTCTGTGCTCAAGGCTAGTGCTCTATCATTTGAACCTCCACTTCTGGCTTTTTTGGTTTATGTGGTACTGAGGAATCAAATCCAGGGCTTCATGCATGCAAGGCAAGCATTCTTCCACTAAGGCCTTATATGGATTTATATCAGGTATCATAAATAATATGTAATGAAGCCAGGCGCTGATGGCTCACACCTGTAATTCTAGCTATTCAGGTGGCTGAGACTGAGTATCATGGTTTGATGCCAGCCTGGGCAGAAAAGTTCCCATAACAGTGCTATCTCCAATAAACCACTCAAAAGCCAGAAGTCATGCTGTGGCTCAAGTGGTAGAACTGTAGCCTTGAGCACAAAGAGGCTCAGGGACAGTGTCCAGGCCCTGAGTTCAAGCCCTACAACCCCCCTCCCCCAAAAAAGACACATACACATAAGTAATATGGAATAATTTAAGGAACTGGAGGTAAGGTTCAGCAGTAGAGCATGTTCCTAGTATATGTGAGGCCCTGAGTTTGATCCGGTTGACTATATGTACACACAGAGAATACTATGTATATTTATGATATCTATGTATCTATTTAAACTATATCTCCACTTCCAGCTTTTATGCTGGTTAATTGGAGGTAAGAGTGTCAAAGACTTTCCTGCCTGTGCTGGCTTCAAACCACAATCCTCAGATCTCAGCCTCCTGAGTAACTAGGATATATGAACTAGGGCCTGGGCCATATATCATGGTTTTGGTTTGTTTTTTTTTTTTTGCTGGTCATGGGGCCTGAACTCTGGGCCTGGGCATTGTCCCTCAGCTCTTCAGCTCAAGGCTAGCACTCTACCACTGGAACCACAGCGCCACTTCCTGCTTTTTCTGCTTACCTGGTGCTGAGGAATCGAACCCAGGGCCTCATGCATGTGAGGCAAGCACTCTACCACTGAGCCACCTTCCCAGCCCATATATCATGTTTTATGTCTGAGGATTCTAGTATCCATTGAGGTCCTGGAACTAATCCTTCATGGATTAGTTGTTACACAATAGACCAGAAAGAAGGCAAAATAGCCAGGCACCAGTGGATCACACCTTTCATTCTAGCTACTCAGGAAACTGAGATCTGAGGGTTGCGGTTTGATGTCAGCCAGGGAGGAAAAGTCCCCTTGAGACTCTTACCTCCAATGTACCACTCAAAAGCTGGAAGTTGACAGCTGGGAGCTGATGGCTCATGCCTATAATCCTAGCTACTCAGGAGGTTGAGATATGAGGATTGAGGTTCAAAGCCAGCCTGGGCAAGGAAAGTCTGTGAGACTCTCATCTCCAATAAACCACCAGAAAAACTGGAGGTTGTGCTGTGGCTCAGGGACAGTGCCCAGGCCCAGAGTTCAAGCCCCACAACTGACCAAAAAAAAAGAGCTGGAAGTATCATTGGTGGTTCAAATGGTAGAGAGCTAGCTTTGAGCACAAAGAGGCTCAGAGACAGCTCTCAAGCCCTGAGCTCAAGCCTGACCACCACCACCAACAAAAAAAGGGGCAAAATAATTGCTATAGTAATTAAAAAGTAAGCTGGATGCTAGTGGCTTGTCTCTGTAATCCTAGCTTACCCAGGAGTAAGATGGAGAAAATGGTGGAACCCAAAGGTCTTGGAAGTAAAGAATAGGGAACTAACAAAAAGAACTCAACTGAGGCAAGACTCATTGCAGAAAGGCCCTCAAGGGTCCCCCCCCCCATCAGTGTCTCACTCCTGTATTCCTAGCTACTCAGGAGGCTGAGATATAAGGATCACAGTTTAAAGCCAACCCGAACAGGAAAATCCAGGGGACTCCTATCTAGACCATCAGCTTTAACCAAAAATGCTCAGCAACAGCACTCAGCTCTGAGTTCAAGACCTTGTAACTGGCACACAAAAGAGGAAAGGAAATTTATTTTTATTTATTTTTGTCAGTCGTGGGGCTTGAACTCTGGGCCTGGGCACTGTCCCTAAGCTCTTCAGCTCAAGGGGAGCGCTCTACTACTTGAGCCACAGTGCCACTTCCATTTTTCTGGTGATTCATTGGAGATAACAGTCTCAGAGACTGAAAGATTAAATGGAAGATTATTAGACTTTGCCAGAAAACCACACAAACATCAGGTGCAAACCGGCAAGACCCCTTCTCACAAGGGAGAAGTGAGAAGCAGCACTGGCTATTTTCTGAGGTGACCTGTATAACCTAGGAGGCTTAGGAGGGGGGTACAAAGAGCTAAGAGGCAGAGACCGAGGTTTGGACATGTGGGTCAGGGGCTTCATATTGGCAGACTAGGATTTATGGCTGCTGTCCAAATAGTAGATAAGGGGTCTTGCAACTGAAGGTCACTCTAAGGGGCTCTTTTATATGATTGTAGCCGCCCCAGAGAAGTGCCATCCACTACATGGGCCTAATGTTGCCTAGGAAGGAAGCATGCAAAGCTCTGGAGAAGGGGAGTGGGCTAAACTATGGGAAGGGAGCTCATTTCTCTAACAAGGACTTTTCTGTCCGGGCTGGCTTTGAACCACGATCCTCAGATCTCAGCCTTCTGAGTAGCTAGGATTACAGGCTGGGGGGAGCAGGCCCCAGCCTGAAATTTATTTTTTTAAAATTTATTATTATTTTTTTTGGTCGGTCATGGGGCTTGAACTCTGGGCCTGGGCGCTGTCCCTCAGCTCTTCAGCTCAAGGCCAGCGCTCTACCACTTGAGCTATAGCGCCACTTCCGGTTTTCTGGTGGTTTTATTGGAGATAGGAGTCTCACGGTCTCTCCTGCCCGGCTGGCTTTGAACCACGATCCTCAGATCTCAGCCTCCTGAGTAGCTAGGATTACAGGCGTGAGCCACCAGCGCCAGGCTTGAAATTTATTTTTAAAAAAACAATAAAATATTCACTCTAAAAATCTATAGGTGACAGAAGTCTCATGACTCTGATTAGGACACAAGTTCAACCTTTTCTCTTGGACTCCCCAATGCTCTCAGTCACCCAAATTGAGCTCCCTCTTCTAGAAGACTCCATTTCCCATCGACCACCTCGCTGGACACCCGACACTGCTTACTCCCAGGAAGATTTCAGGCCACGCCCTCCCACCCCCTGCTTTATGTCATTCACCCTAGTCCACGTAGAGCACCGCCCACCCGCCCAAGCCTGTGAAAGGGCGGGGCTTCTTCGGTCAGTCCGGTGGTTCATTGGCTGTAGCGTCACTCCTGGGGCGTGGCTACGGGAGCCGGGCGGGCCCGTTCTGAACCACGGCTGAGACAGCAGCAGCGACGGCGGCGGCGACGGCGGCGCGGCGCGGCGGCGGCGAAAGATGCACCCGGCAGGCTTGGCGGCGGCGGGGACGCCGCGGCTGCGTAAGTGGCGTACGTGGCCGGCTGAGGAAGCTCGGGCGGGCTAGGGGCGTGGCGGGAGCCGGGAGTGGCGGTTGGCGAGGTCACTACAGGTCGGAGGTCAGGATATTGAAGATCTGGATCTTCGAGTTACGCCCAGCGTGGAGATGCCAGGCCCGGGTAGGGGGTGCATTAAGTTAGGGGGTGCCTTGGGGGTATGGGGTGCATTAGGGCAGGGGATATGGGGTGCATTAGGGATAGGGTCTTTAGAAAATTCTTTTTGTGTTGGTCCTGGGGCTTGAACTCAGGGCCTGGACGCTGTCCCTTAGCTTTTTTGGCTTAAGGCTAGTGCTTTGCTACTTGAATCACAGCTCCACTTTGGGGTTTTTGCTAGTTAATTGGAGATAAGAGTCTCATAGATTTTCCTGCCCTGGCTGGCTTCGAACTACAACCCTCATATCTCAGTCTCCTGAGTGGCTGGGATTACAAGCATGAGCCTAACTGCACTCCTGTCCCTATCTCTGAATTAGTAGGCCTCTGCCTCTAGTTCATCTTCATATATACACTGGACATTTGGTTTATTTATTCAGTAATGTCTTGTCCCCCTCCTCTTTGTGCTGGAATTTGAGGACCCAGTTGTACCCAACCTAAGCCCTAGTTCTTGCTGTCTTACAGCTCAGATACAGATACTAAACTATCCGGGAAATAATTCACCAGGATGGTTTAGGGAATAATGGGATGTGACTAGGGCTTTTGAGGGAGAAGTCCCGTGTGCTCATTCTGTCCACATGGAGTGGCCAGTACAGAGCAGAAGACAGTGACTGCATGGAGTAAAGGATGTATGACTGTGGAAGTAGAGGCCAGGCATGGGGAATCGCAAGCAGAGATCCTGAGACAGAGGTGTTGTGGGTACCCAGAGGCTTCAGGCCTATAGTGTTTAGGGTTCCTGGAAAAGCATGATGAAAGATTGCAGGTGCCAGGAGCCAGTGACTCACACCTGTAATGCTAGCTACTTGGGAGGCTGAGATCTAAGGATTGCAGTTCAAAGCCCGCCTAGGCATGAAAGTCAACGAGACCCTAATTAGCCAGGAAAAAAACAAACAAACAAAAAAACTGGAAGTGGAGCTGCGGCTCAAGTAATAGAGCACTAGCTTTGAGCTTTGAATAAAAAAGCTAAGTGCGGGCTGGGAACGTGGCTCAGAGGTAGAGCGCTTGCCTTGCATGCATGAGGCCCTGGGTTCGATTCCTCAGCACCACATACACAGAAAAAAAAGCTGGAAGTGGGTGCTATGGCTCAAGTAGTAGAGTGCTAGCCTTGAGCTGAAGCGCTCAGGACAGTGCCCAGGCCCAGAGTTCAAGCTCCACGACCAGCAAAAAAAAAAAAAAAAAAAAAAAAAAAAGCTAAGTGCTCAGGCCCTGGGCCCTACTACCAGCACACACCCACACTGTGAACTACTGGCTGGATGTTAGACTGTACCTGCAGACATTGAGATAAGGCCCAGGAACAGCCAGAGGGAGTTCTGGAAGTGACTTAACCCAGGACTAGAGCCAAGAAACTAATTAATCATGGCTAAAGATGGAGTGTAGGAGCTAGAGGGGCACTGGCTAAGGGTGAGACTGGGCTAGGTGACAGGCACAAAACCAGGGCAAGGGTGGAAAATTGGCCCACATCTCCCAGGGCGCTGGAGAGGGACCAGTCAGGTGCCATCAGTTCTGGGAAGGCACAAGCATTTGTTTTCTCCAGTGCTGTGGCCAGCAGGGAGGTCAGATAGATGAGACAGGTGCAGGCGCTGTGTCAGAAGCAGAGATTTGGAGGTTGGCTGACCCAGGCTTGACAGTGTAGAGAAACACGTAGGTAACTGGGAACCCTACCTACCAAGGGTGGAGGGAGGAAGGCTAGCAGGACTTTCAAGAAGCAGTAGGAGGGCAAGGACATTACAAGTGGGGCAATGGGCAGGGCCCATGCTGCTTGCTTGACTTTGAGGAGACCTGGATTTATTTTCAGGCTATAAAAGAATTGACAGGATGGAATTAGGGTTATGGCTCAGTGGTAGAGCATTTGTCTACTGCGGGTTAGGTCCCGGGTCCCATCCCCGGAAAAGGGGGGAAAAAAGAAATGGAGAGGAAGACTTGGAGGCTGCCAATTGCCAAGTGACACGGACAGATGCTTTTTGTGGGGCTGAGTAGTTTGGGGGTGTCATTTTGTCTCACACCAGCCCCTGCCCAGGCAGGAGTTAACTCAATTCTACAAGAGGCCTGAGGGCTCTGGATTGGATAATTTGACCCCTGTCTTCTTCCAAGTTTGGACTCTGGTTCCCAGTGCCTTATTAAGGACCTGAACCACACCTTAGCCTCAATCTTTGTTTTTGCCAGGCCTGGGGCTTGAACTCAGGGCCTGGGCACTGTCCCTGAGCTTCTTTTGCTCAAGGCTAGCACTCCTACCACTTGAGCCACAGCATTACTCTGGCTTTTTCTATTTATGTGGTACTGAGGAATCAAACCTAGGGCCTCATGCATGCTAGGCAAGCACTCTACCACAAAGCCACCTTCCCAGACCTAGCCTCATTCTTTTACAATCTTATTTATTTAGGTCCTAGGGCTTGAACTCTGGGGCACTGTCCCTGCGATTTTGTGCTGTAAGGCTGGTGTTCTACCACTTGAGTCACAGATCTACTTTTGGCTTTTTTTTTTTTTTTTTTTTTTGTCGGTTGGGGCTTGAACTCTGGGCCTGGGCGCTGTCTTTGCGTTCTTCAGCTTAAGGCAAATGAATGCTCTACTGCTTGAGCCACAGCGCCACTTCCTGTTTTCTAGTGGTTTATTGGAGGTAAGAGTCTCAGGGACTTTCCTGCCCGGGCTGGCTTTGAACCTCAATTCTCAGATCTCAGCCTCCTGAGTAGCTAGGATTACAGGCGTGAGCCACCAGCACCTGGCTTCCACTCTGGTTTTTTGTGGTTAATTGGAGATAAGAGTCTCATGGACTTCCTTGCCCAGCCTGGCAAGGAAGATCAAACTGTGATCCTCAGATCTTCAGCCTCCTCAAAAATAGGATTACAGGCATGAGCCACCAAAGCCTGGGTTTTACAAATTCTTGGAAGCTGGCTCTGCCTCTTACTACCGGCATAGCTTTGAGGCTGAGTGTCTTTGGACTCACTTTTCTCCTCTGAAATGAAGATACAAATGTTAGCAGAAATTGGTGGATTGGATGAGTTAAGTCATAATATTTTCTTCTCTTTGTGTGTGTGTGTGGCAGTACCGAGGTTTGGACTCAGGGCTTCATGCCCTGCATGGCTGGTAGGCAGATCTACCCCTGACAGCCCCTCTCCTGTTTCAGTACTCTCCTTTGGGGTCCCCACCCCCTGTGGGGGAAACGGAGGGTTTGCTGCAGAGTGAATGAGTGCTCCCCCCCATCCTCTTCCCCTGCAGCCTCCAAGCGAAGGGTCCCAATGTCCCAGCCAGGCATGGCAGACCCCCACCAGCTTTTTGACGACACGAGTTCAGCCCACAGCCGGGGCTATGGCGCTCAGCGGGCACCGGGAAATCTGGGCTACCCCGCCACCTCTGCGTCCCCCCAGGCAGCCTTCTTAACAAATCCTGTCTCTGACATGGCCGTGGCCTATGGGAGCAGCCTGGCGGCCCAGGGCAAGGAACTTGTGGATAAGAATGTAAGTAGGTGGGGAGTATTGGGAATGGGGTGCGTGTGGGGGGTCAGACAGAGGCCACACAGCCTCAGGTTTGAGCTCTGCCTCCCCAGATCGACCGCTTCATCCCAGTCTCGAAGCTCAAGTATTACTTTGCTGTGGACACAGTGTATGTGGGCAAAAAACTGGGCCTGCTCATCTTCCCTTACCTACACCAGGTGAGCACCCCTGCCCAGGGGCTGGGGCTATAAACAGGGCAGGAGAAGCCCCATTTCTGGGCTTCTGTCCATTCCCCCCCTCACTCTACAGGACTGGGAGGTACAGTACCAGCAGGACACCCCTGTGGCACCCCGTTTTGATGTCAACGCTCCGGATCTCTATATTCCAGGTCTGTCTCTTCCTCCCTCTAGCTGGGATTACAGGCAGGCACCATTGTACCCTGATTTTTATTGGTGGCAGGGGGGCTGGATATTCAGAGGCCCCAAATGGCCCTTTGTCCTCTGATCAGTGTCCCTGTCTCCCCCAGCGATGGCTTTCATCACCTACATCTTGGTGGCAGGCCTTGCACTGGGAACCCAGGACAGGTAAGGCTAGGCCTGGGCTGGAGGGCTGGGTTGAGGGGCAGTAGGGCAGTCTGGAAGTCTTTGTTTGGTTTTTTTTTTTTTAACTGTATTTTTTTTTTTTTTTGTCTTTTCTTTTTTGGTACTGGGGATCGAACCCAGGACGTTGCACTTGCTAGGCAAGCGCTTTGCCACTGAGCTACATCCCAGCCCAGTCTGGAAGTCTTAAGTCTCTCCCTCACAGAACATCTTTCCTAGTACCACCTTGGCTCCCAGTTGGTTTGAAATATTGCTATCACCATTTTTGTTCTATCCCTGCTCCCACTCCTTCCTCTTAGCCTCTGGCCCCAGATCTGTCCTCTTCCTCATTTGCTTAAAAGAGGCCCTCCCCTCCCCCAATACCTCCTGACTCCAGCAGTAGCTGGAATGTTTAGTCCTGGCTGCTGCTTTGTTCACCCTGCCTGCTGTTCTGCTCCTCTGTAGGTGCATCCGAAGAACCTCTGATCCCAGGGTCATTGTACTTTTTTTCTTGTTTGTCAGTTATGGGGCTTGAACTCTGGGCCTGGGCACTGTCCCTGAGCTTTTCAGCTCAAGGCTAGCACTCTACCACTTAAGCCACAGTGCCATTTCCGGTTTTCTGGTAGTTAATTGGAGATAAGTTTCACAGACTTTCCTGCCTGGGCTGGCTGTGAACGCTGACCCTCATATCTCAGCCTCCTGACTAGCTAGGATTACAGGCATGAGCCATCGGCGCCTGGCTGCACATCCATTTCTTTTGGCCCAAGAATATGTTTCTCCCCCATGTCACCTGCCCAGCACTTGCTCATTCACCATTATCTCCCAGCCAGTGTCACCTCTTCACCTCCACCTCTCCTAGTCCCCTGCACCTTTCCTTTGTGGCACTGAAAACAAATGCCATTAGAAACAGTTAGATGAGGCACAAAAACCAAGCTCTCCTTCCCCTACCAGCTCCTTAGCCCTCCTGATATCAGCTCAGCCATACTGTCTTCTAGAATGCCTCCTCTTGCCTATGTCCATCACAAGCCTTTCCCGGTCCCCTTGCCCAGCCCCGACTGCTGTGGGTATCACAGTCTAGGGACAAGCCTGCTGTCATGGCAGGCTGCCACCCATCTTTGGGGACCCCAGCGATGACAGGAGACCAATGACAGGGTTTGGGTGTTGGTCCTGGCAGGTTTTCCCCAGACCTTCTGGGACTCCAGGCAAGCTCAGCTCTGGCCTGGCTGACCGTGGAGGTGCTGGCCATCCTGCTCAGCCTCTACCTGGTCACAGTCAACACCGACCTCACCACCATCGACCTGGTGGCCTTCTTGGGCTACAAATATGTTGGGTGAGTGCCCCGTACTCTGCCTGCCAGCCCCAGCCTTCAGGCCTCTTCCTCAGACCTGGCTTCCCCTCTCTCTCTGCCTCCAGGATGATCGGCGGGGTCCTCATGGGCCTGCTCTTTGGGAAGATTGGCTACTACTTGGTTCTGGGCTGGTGTTGCATGTCCATCTTTGTGTTTATGGTAAGCCTGGGCCCCGGGTGTGTGAGGCTGAGGCCAGAGGCCCCCCGGGCTGACCCCTCAGGACATCCAAGCAGAGGAGCTCCAGGAACTTAAACCATAGTCATATTAGTGAACTGAAGGGATCTAGAGTGGCCACTTCTGCCTGGAGGGCTTCCTGGAAGAGGGGTGATCATGCTGGGGCCTAGAGGGATAGAGCCAGCCTGGATGCTGGGGGTGGTAGCATGCTGGTTCCAGGGAAACCCCTCACCTTTGCTTCCTTCTTTCACATGATGGGCTTTCCAGCCCACATGTCCCCATGAGATTTCTCAAAAGCCTGTTCAGCTGGGTACCCATGGCTCACACCTGTAATCCTAGCTACTCAGGAGATTGAGATCTGAGGATCATAGTTCAAAGCCAGCCTGGCCAGATGTCTGTGAGACTCGTTTCCAATTAACCACAGAAAACTGGAAGTGGTTCTGTGGCTCAAGTGGTAGAGCGCTAGCCTTGAGCTGAAGAGCTGAGGGACAGCACCCAGGCCCCACGACCGGACCCCCCCCCCAAAAAAAAAGCCCATTCAAATGGAGTGGGATGCTGGTGACTGAACCCTTAGGTTGACCTCAGTCTTCACCAGGATTTTACAGCAAATTACTTCCTAAACCTGGCTCCTGTTTTGTAAAATGGAACGATTAGACTGGGGATGTGGGTCAGATGTAGAACACTGGTCAGCAAGTGTGGGGCCTTGAGTTCAAAGCCCAGCCTTGCAAAAAAAAAAAAAAAAGGGATGCTGGTGAGGGTCCTGGGAAGACTGGGGTGAGCAGAAAACAAGACAGTCGCAAACTACGCAGAAAAGAACAAAAGTTGCCATCTGAAGGGCTGTACTAGTAGCTCAGAGGTAGAACGCTTGCCACGCTTATAGAGACCCCTCGAGTCCATTCATTGGCTCCCCCCAAAAAAGGATGGTTGTTGGGCTGGGAAGGTGGCTCAGTGGTAGAGCACTTGCCTTGCATGCATGAGGCCCTCGGTTCGATTCCTCATGCACCACATAAACAGAAGAAAAAAAAAAGCTGGAAGTGGTGTTGTGTCTCAAGTGGTAGAGCGCTAGCCTTGAGCTGAAGAGCTGAGGGACAGTGCCCAGGCCCAGAGTTCAGGCCCCACAACCGAACCCAAAAAAGGATGGTTGTCGACTGACCCATACACGGGCGGTTTTGGCAGGGAGTTCCCAAGGAAGGGCTGGGCCTGGCCTCGGAGTCTGGGACCTCCTGTTTTCTGCCTCCAAGACTAAGAAGGGAGAGGAGGGGATTGAGCCCCCCCCCCAGCAGGAACTGGAGGCTGCAGGGACTTGGGGGCGGGCAGTAGTCTGGTCCCCATGGCCCCGGGGTAACCCTTCACCCCGTCCCCTTCTCTCCTCTCCCCGCAGATCCGAACCCTGCGGCTGAAGATCCTGTCGGAGGCGGCGGCGGAGGGGGTCCCGGTGCGCGGGGCGCGCAACCAGCTGCGCATGTACCTGACCATGGCGGTGGCGGCGGCGCAGCCCCTGCTCATGTACTGGCTCACCTTCCACCTGGTGCGGTGAGCCCGGCCCGGTTCCCGCAGACTCATCTCACCCCCGGCCGGCCCGGCCCGGCCGCCCGCCCTCCCCGCCAAGGTGCTGATTTTTTCTCGCTGCACAAGGAAACAATAAACCTGACGTTCCGCGGCCTCGGCTTTGGGTTGTTGGGTGGGGGCGCAGCGGCCCGGACGGGCGCGGAGGGCGCGGACGGGGCGGACGGGGCGGGGCAGAAGGCGGCGGCCTGGGACGGGCAGGGGAGGGGGAGGGCGGGGAGAGGAGAGCGAGGGCGGGGTAGAAGAGCAGCAGCCGGGGGTGCGCGCGCGGAGGGCGGGACGGGGCGGGGCAGAGGAGAGCGGCGGCCGGGCGCGCGCGCGTGGAGGGCGAGACGGGGCGAGGCAGAGGAGAGCGGCGGCCGGGCGCGCGCGCGGAGGGCGGGGCGGGGCGGAGGAGAGCGGCGGCCGGGCGCGCGCGCGCGCGGAGGGCGGGACCAGGATGGGCAGAGGAGAGCGGCGGCCGGGCGCGCGCGCGGAGGGCGGGACCAGGATGGGCAGAGGAGAGCGGCGGTCGGGCGCGCGCGCGGAGGGCGGGACCGGGATGGGCAGAGGAGAGCGGCGGCCGGGCGCGCGCGTGGAGGGCGGGACGGGGCGGGGCAGAGGAGAGCGGCGGCCGGGCGCGCGCGGAGGGCGGCGGCGCGGGATGCCGGCAGGGGGCGGCAGAGAGCTGCGGCCGGGCGCGAAGGTGGGGGAAGGTTTAATGGCCCCGCCCGCCTGCCGTCAATGGGGGGCCTTCTCCTTCTTCCCCTTCTTCTCCTTCTTCTTGGGCTTCTTGGCCTTGTCCGGGCAGGGCTTGCGCTGCTCGCAGCCGGCGGCCTGCGGTGCGCCGCGGGCGGCGGGTGGGAGAGGAGACTTGGCGGTCTGGGCACGGGCCCGCGCCCCCCGCCCCGGCGCTGCCCGGCGACCCCGGCCCGGCCCGCGGGGCCGGCGCGGCCTTACCTTCCCCTCGGACTCCGCCTCGCTGGAGCTGCTGCTGCTGCTGCTGCTGGAGTCCGAGGAGCTCCCGTGGCGTTGCTGGGTGGGGTGTGCAGTGAGCGGGGACCCCTACCAGCCCCCCACCCCAGCGTGGGAGGCCCCGGCACCCGGGGCGGGCCTGGCGGCGAGGCAACTTACCTTCGGGTGCTGAGCGGCGCCTGCCTTTGGCCCGCCCTGAGCTTTGTGGGGACAGGACTTGGGGTCTACCACCTGGCCTGCCCCTGCTGGCTTGTTGGAAGTGGAGCCCAGGGCTGCAGAGAGAAGTCAGGTGCACCCCCTCCCCGCGTGAGGACCCCAGGACGTGGGTTGTGCCACTCCCTCCCGGGGTCACTCCCTCCCGGGGGTCGTACCTGCAGACAGGTCGAACTCCATGGTGCTGAGGTGTGTGGGGAAAGGGAGGCCGGGAGAGCTTAAACTGTGCCTCAGGGCAGGGGGAGGGACCCAATTTGCCCGCCCCAGGAATTCCGAGGAGCCCCACCCTCAGCCTTTGTCCCCATAAGAAGCTCCTGAGCTCTGACTCACCCACCCCCTCCCAGGCTTCACCCCGACTTTCCTCCCTGGGAAATGGAAAGGCTTGCTTGCCACCTCCAGCCTTGGCCCTGGGGATGGGGGCTGCAAACTTCCGGAAGAGCCCTCCTGGGAACCACAATGCATTCTGACCCTGTCAAGGGCTTCAAGCTTAGTTTCAGGTCACAGCCCCTCTCTGGTCTCCAGAGGCAGGTGGCCAGCCTTCAGGGACAGCCACAGGGAGACCAGGAAGCTGTGTGGCCTTCCCCTGTAGGTGACAGCTATCTTGGGGTGACTGTGACCTGAAATGGATTAATTTCTGAGACTGGTACCTGCAAAGTGCATATAAAAGAAAGCACTGTATTAATAGGTATCTTTGGGGTGCTATTAGAAATACACCTGACAGAATGACTTTGTAATTGTGCAGGCCCCAGCACATTGTGGGGGAGGGATCTAGAGGCCTGCTGTCTGGCCAACAGAGGGGACACCTGCCTTCTCTCCACTTCTTCCTCGTCCCTTGCAGGAGGGCAATAGCTGATTTTAAAGGAGCTCTAACAGCATTTGAAAGAGCTCTACCTGGGCTGGGAAGGTGGCTCAGTGGTAGAGCGCTTGCCTTGCATGCAGGAGGCCCTGGGTTTGATTCCTCAGTACCACATAAGCAAAAAGAAAAAAGCTGGAAGTGGTGCTGTGGCTCAAGTGGTAGAGCGCTAGCCTTGAGCTGAAGATCTGAGGGACAGCGCCCAGGCCCAGAGTTCAGGCCCAAGACCGGACCCCCCCCCCCAAAAAAAAAAAAAAAAAGAGCTCTACTCTACCTCTCAGAGGAGGCTTGCAACCACTATCAACCTGGGGATTGACGCCCAAAGCTGAGAACTGAACCCAGGGCCTTGTCCATGCTGGGCATTCACTCTTACCATTTCATCTACATGCCCTGTGCTCCTCCTGCCCCAAGATAGGGTTTCAATATGTACCCTAGGCTGGTCTTCAACTCCTTCTGGTGATCCTCCTGTCTCAGCCTCCTGAATGTCTGTGCAACCATGCCTGGCTTGTTTTTGTTTTTGAGATGGATGAAATTACCTTTGCCCAGGGTTTTCTGTAATTTGAGATCCACCTAGCCCCCTCCACCAGGGGTTGATTACAGGCATGCATCACCACACCCAGCTATAAGCTGCATTATTGCTGGGCATGGTGGCAATTTCCATGTACTGGGCAGAGGATGGCAGGCTGAAGGCCAACCTAAGCAACATAGCCAGGGCGTGTCTTTAGAAGATACTAAGCTGGGTGCCGGTAGCAGAGCAGCTCCCTCGCTGTGATCTATTGAAAGTCAGCCCTCGACACAAGGGTTTGTCTTCCCCCCCCCCCCCCCCCCCCCCCCCCCCGCATCCCCACGTGGGCGGGCGATGGTCCCGAGCCAGCGGTCGGTCGGTGGGGTGAGGTTCGGGGACGGGTGCCGGTGGTTTTCACTTGTAATCCTAACTACTCAGAAAGCTGAGATCTGAGGATTGAAGTTAAAGAGGCATCCAGCTGAGTCCAGCCTCCCCTCCCCAGCACTGGCTCAGGTCAGGTGGCCTTGTACACCCCTTTTTAGCCCAGCCTCCCCCAAGCAGCATGAGTGTGTGTAGTTCATGACCCTTATACTCAGAGGCCCATTCCTCAAGGGGCCTGCCCTGACTGCAGACAGCCCACCCATCACTCCTCTCCTTACCCTGGTCCAGCATGGTGTGCTCACCACTACCTGAAAGTTGTTGTTCCTTCATTCCTTTGGCATGCATTTACTCAGCACCTGCTAGGTCTCCTACATGTTCAAGGAGCCCACATTCTGGTGGGGCACAAGGGAAATTTTTTGTTTTTTTGTTTTTTGGCCAGTAGTGGGGCCTGAACTCTGGTCCTGGGCGCTGTCCCTCAGCTCTTCAGCTCAAGCGTAGTGCTCTACCACTTGAGCCACAGTGCCACTTCCGGCTTTTTTTCTTTTTGCTTATGTGGTACTGAGGAATCGAACCCAGAGCCTCATGCATGCAAGGCAAGCGCTCTACCACTGAGCCACCTTCCCAGCCCCCAAGGGAAGTTTATCTGGGGGAGGAAACTGGAAACCAACTGTCCTGTCTGCTGCATATGGACAAGCAAAATGTGACCTTGCATACAGAAATGACGGGATTCATGGCTGGCCCAAGCCACACCAGAGACTCTGGTATGATGTCATTTGTCTGGCATGTTCAGAAAGGGAGAAAAGACTGCTGGGAGCCGAGGGGAGGAACTGGGATTAACTAAGTGGGCATTTAAAATCTTACTAAGATAATAAAAAGTAATCTTGCTAAGGTAATAAAAATGTTCTAGCCCTCAAAGACAGAGGCAGAACAGTCAAGAGTTCAAGGCCACTATAAAAACCGATTTATGATAATGAAAAATATTTTTGGTGTACATTTGGAGTATGTTCCCTTGTGTGTTTTAAAAAGAAATATAGAGTTGGATATGGTGGCAAATGACTACAGTCCCAGCTATTTAAGAGGCAGGGAAAATTGCAAAAAAAGCGAGACCCTTTCTCAAAAAAAATAAATAAATAAAATTCCCAAACAAAATAAGCCAGGAGCTGTTTGACCAGGTTCAAAGGGTAAAGTGCTTGTCTACTAAACATGAGGACCAGGAATTAATCACCGTATTAAAAAAAATAAGGCTGGGTGCTGGTGGCTCACGTCTATAATCCTAGCTACCCAGGAGACTGAGATCTGAGGATCCTGGTTCAAAGCCAGCTCAGGCAAGGAAAGTCAGTAAGACTCTTATCTCCAATAAACTACCAGAAAACCAAAAGTAGTGCTGTAGCTTAAGTGGTAGAGCACTAGCCTTGAGCTGAAGAGCTGAGGACAGTGTCAGGCCCAGAGTTCAAGTCCCACAACAACACACACACACACACTAAGTAAATAAGCTATGTATGCATGGCTCATACCTTTAATGCAGTTATACAAAAGGCATTGGCAGGCTGGACAAAAACCTGAGGCCAGGGATGGAGGTATGGCTCAGCTGTTGAGCACCCACCTAACAAGCAAACCCTGAGTCCAAACCATCGTACCACCCCACTCCCAACACACACACAGAAAAACAAACCAAAGCTAAAGGGTGAGGGGGTGTGGCTCAAGTGGTAGAGTCAGTCCACCTTAGCAGCATAAGGCCCTGTTACATAAATAAGAAATTTCCACCATTACCCCAAAGAAAGGGGAGGTTGGAAATGCAGCAGAGGAGTCATAATTTTGTGGTATGCTGAGAGGGGGTGGACCTTAAAGGGACCAGAGAAAGCATCATTGAAGTGTTTTTGAGTAGCCAACCTGGCCTCAAAACTCCTGGCCTATATGCGGCTCTACCCAACTCAGCCTGCAGAGTAGCTGGGATTGCAGGAATATCCCAGCACACACAGACCAAGTTCTAGGAGTGCTTTATTTATTTTTTGGGTCCGGTCATGGGGCCTGAACTCTGGGCCTGGGCACTGTCCCTCAGCTCTTCGGCTCAAGGCTAGCGCTCTACCACTTGAGCCACAGCGCTACTTCTGGCTTTTTTTCTTTTTGCTTATGTGGTGCTGAGGAATTGAACCCAGGGCCTCATGCATGCAAGGCAAGCGCTCTACCACTGAGCCACCTTCCCAGCTCCAAGTGCTTTATTTTTTTATTTTTGTCGGCCGTGGGGCTTGAACTCTGGGCCTGGGCGCTGTCCCTCAGCTCTTCAGCTCAAGGCGAGTGCTCTACCACTTGAGCTACAGCGCCACTTCCGGTTTTCTGGTGGTTTATTGGAGATAGGAGTCTCACGGTCTCTCCTGCCGGGGCTGGCTTTGAACCACGATCCTCAGATCTCAGCCTCCTGAGTAGCTAGGATTACAGGCGTGAGCCACCAGTGCCCGGCTCAAGTGCTTTATTTTTTAAGATGAGGATAGAACTCAGTACCACATGTTTTGCTAGGCAGGTCCTCTACCACTTAAGCAGTGACCCCCCCACCTTTGATTCCAGGTAGGGTCTTTTTTTTTTTGCCCCAGGCTAGCCTCAGACCTTGATCCTCCTGATCTCTGCCCCTGTAGCTGGGATTACAGGCTTATGAGCAATGTCTGTGGTTATGCCTGCAGCTGGGTGCTGGATTCCATGAGAAAGTCTTGTATGAAGAGTGTGGGGATCTTGTCTGCTTTGATCACCAGACGCTGGGTCCCAGTGTTGTTCCTTATCTTCTGCTGAGTCAGCGAGGCAAGCTCAGGCCAGAGGGTGCTGAGGACAGCGTAGAGCTGGAGGACTGCCTGGCAGGGGCAAGAAAGCTAATCACGCTGAATGTTTCCTCCTGTGTGAAGTGGAAAACCTACCTTACAATGTTTGTTTGGGATCTGAATTTAAGGCTTCACTGTTGCTAGGCAGATGCTCCCTTGCTTGAGCCAACACCTTGAGCCATTGCTCTGGTTATTTTTGAGTTAGGGTCTCATTTTTCTGAGCTGCCTGGACAGCAGTCCTATTCATACTTCCTGTCCTAGCTGGGATGACAAGCCCACAACACATCTTCTATCAGATAGGAGGGTGTCTGATGAACATTTTCCACAGGTTGGCCTTTGAACTGTGATCCTTCTGATCTCTGCTTCCTGAGTAGCTAGGATTACAGATACAAGATACTAGCATCTGGCTAAGGTAAATAGATGCTTAGTAAATGTTAGGAAAGTTTACTGGGAAAAAGAAAACACTTTTAATAGAATGAGAGTGAGTCACCTCTAGGGTGACAATGATCAAAATGTTAGAGTTGGTCATGAAACTAGAGGACAGGACCCTCAAAAGTTATATGTGTGACAGCTGGGACCAGAATTGGTACTGTTTCTCACCCAAGGACACCAGGTAGCATGTTGTGCAACAGCGGTGAGACAGTAGCCTGAAGATATAGGGTGGGTGACCTAGCCCACAGACGACATGGCCTGTCCTCCTGACTCCATATTGTTTCATAGTCAGGACCCAACTCTGTGGTCCTTGGCAGAGGACAACTTGGGCTTTTTGTGTATTTTTAGACCATACAAAATAAAATAACACAGGCGTGCCATGTATCAGTGGTCCGTACCTGTGATCCTAGTTACTCAGGAGGCTAAAATATGATATTGCTGTTCACAGCCAGCCTGGGCAGGAAAGTCCACAGGACTCAATTAACCACCTCCCCCGCCCCCCCACCTCCCCCCCCCCCCCCCCCCCCCCCGCTAAAAAAAAGCAGGAAGTGGAGCTGTGGCTCAAATGATAAAGTATCATCCTTGAGCAAAAGAAGTGGAAGCTCAGGTAGGGCGCTGGTGGCTCAGGCCTGTAATCCTAGCTACTCAGGAGGCTGAGAGCTGAGAATCACAGTTCAAAGCCAGCCGGGACAGGAAAGTCCATGAGACTCTTATCTCCAATAAACCACTAGAAAACTGGAAGTGGCGCTGTGACTCAAGCGGTAGAGCACAAGACTTGAGCTTAAGAGTGCAAGGACAATGCCCAAGCCCAGAGTTCAAGCCCCACAACCGACAAAAAAAAAGGAAGAGTAGAGTGCTTGCCATGCATGCATGAGGCCCTGGGTTCGATTCCTCAGTACCACATAAGAAAAAAGAAAAAAGCCAGAAGTGGCGCTGTGGCTCAAGTGGTAGAGGGCTAGCCTTGAGCTGAAGAGCTGAGGGACAGCGCCCAGGCCCAGAGTTCAGGCCCACGACTGGACCCAAAAAAAAAAAAAGAAAAAGAAAAAGAAAGAAAGAAAGAAATAGAAGCTCAGGGACAGCGTGCAGGACCTAAGTTCAAGGCTCAGAACCAGAAAAAAATGTATGTACACACACACATACATATCTATACCCCCCTCACACACATTCACACTCACACTCACAACTTGTCTGTCCCCTTCCTGTGCCTCATGATTTCATAGGCCTTGGTTGTAATTTTAGAGACCCAAGACACACTGAGTAAGATGATGTCAATCCTCTCACATTAAAGCCCAACCTGGTGGGATCCTCTTCTGCCTCCCCTGCTTGCTCTCAAATTATTTCTGCCTACAATGTGTCTTCTCCTCCCTGTGGAAAAAGAGGACTTGTAATCCCAATGTCCTGCAGAAATACTACCATGGTCCTGCCTGGAGCCACGTGTCCGCATCCGCCCTCTACCTTTCTCATCTGGAGGAGGATGCCATGCAGGAGGCAACCCCGACGCTCACTGCATCTTAGGAAGTCAGGAAAGCCAAGATGCCTCAGGACCTGGGTGAGAGGGGCCTGGTCCTGCTGTGCGGAAATGATGTGGTTGACTGGAAAAAGCAATTGTAGCAAGATTTGGTTTAGTCTTTCCTGGAGTTTCTGTGAACAGAGCGTCCTGGCCCTATAAACATTCTAATCCTGGTTCTAGAATGTTTTCTTTGAAACCAACCATATCCTATAGTAAAGGTCACCACTTAGCATGCAGGGACTTGGGTTTTTTCTTTTTCTTTGTCGGTCATGGGGCTTGAACTCTGGGCCTCTGGGCGCTGTCCCTCAGCTCTTCAGCTCAAGGCAAGCGCTCTACCACTTGAGCCACACCGTCACTTCCAATTTTCTGACTGGTTCATGGGAGATAAGAGTCTAACAGACTTTCCTGCCCGGGCTGACTTTGAACTGCGATCCTCAGATCTCAGTCTCCTGAGTAGCTAGGATTACAGACCTGAGCCACCGTCACCCAGCGGTTCTTTTCTTTGCCAATCCTGGGGCAATCCTTAGCTTTTTCAACACAGGCTGGTGTTCTACCACTTGAGCCACAACTCCACTTTTTTTTTGGTTGGTCATGGGACTTGAATTTTTCAGCTCAAGGATAGTGCTCTACCACTTTGAGCCAAAATGCCAATTCTGGTCTTCTGGTGGTTAATTGGAGATAAGAATCTCATGCACTTTCCTGCCCAAGCTGGCTTTGAACTGCCATCCTCAGATCTCAGCCTCCTGAGTATTTAAGATTACAGGTGTGATCGACCAGCACCTGGCTTCACAGGTCCACTTTTGAGTTTTTCTGCTGGTGCTGGTTTAGAGCTGAGCCTCCTGAGTAGCTAGTGTTCTAGGTGTGAGCTACTGGTGCCAGCTCAGTTTTTTGTTTTTGTTGTTGTTGGTCATGGGGCTTGAACTCAGGGCCTGAGTACTATCTCAGCTTTTTCATTCAAGGCTAGCGCCCTACCAGTTTGAGCCACTTCCAGTTTTCTGGTGGTTAATTGGAGATAAAAAGACAGAATTTCTGCCCTGGCTGGCTTCAAATTGCAATCCTCAGATCTTAGCTCCTGGGTAGCTAGGATAAGAGACATGGGCCACCAGTGCCTGGCTTCAGGTTCATTTTTCATCAGACAAAGTCTAGCACTGGCTTTCTACCACAACCAGTCTTGTCCAGGTTATGCATTTTCCAGCCCTGAGCAAGAGGCCCCCCCCCCGACCCCCTGTGGGCTCTAGTGAAGTTTTTCACCTGTGTGCCATTCCACTGTTTGTGAAGACACTTGGTCTCAGCATCACCAGGCCTCCAAGCAGCACAATGAGGCCAATGTGCAGACTACTGCACCTCGCCACATCCCAGGGGCCCCCACGACAGGCTGAAAGTAGCTAGGGTTAGCTCTCCATCCACCAAGAGTAACATGAGGGAGTTTGGACTACTCATCTTTTGCATGACTTGCCAGTCAGCATAGGACCAAAAGACCAAAGGCATCCCCAGTGGAGACAGTTTGCGGCCACCCCAACACAAACCCTGCAGGGAAGGGCCGGGGCCACAGGCTCTGAAACTGGGTGATTCGACTTGGAAGGCTTCTGGCTCAACGCCCAGGGGCAGGGCCCACACCCAGGAACATCCGGTGCAGAACTGGCAGGGCTGGTGTGTTGACAAATGGGTTGTTTTGCTTTTTTAAGACAGAATCTTGCTATACATGGGAACTCCTGCTCGTTAGATCTGATGGCAGGCCTCGGCCCAACAGGCAGGTGGGAGAATGGCGGGGAAGCATCTGGGCCCACAGGCAACAGGGGCAGTGAGGGAGGCAGGGAAGGGCTTCCTGGCTACATGAAGCCCCTGCAGCTTGCTTCTGAAGTCACACCCTCAGGGTTTCTAGGAAGAGCTGAGGGAAGGACACAAGCTTTTTTGTTCCCAGGAGAGTCCAAAGCCATGTCAGGAAGTGCCATGTCACACCTGGCTGCTTCTGGGAGCCGGGCCAGCCTCCTGAGTCACCGAAACAGAGGAGTTGGGGCTGCCATCTGACCCCAATGGCATATAGAAGTTCAGCCTCTGGAAGGGAACGGAACATTCACAGATGGACAGAAGGGCCAAGCCTACCCTGGAGCTCCTATTAGCACGGGCATGCAGGAGATGCAATGGAAGGCAATAAAGGTCTGTTGGGTGTACACCAGATGGCAAGGCTGAGCGCTGCTTGGCACAGTTACACTGTGAAGATGCAGAGGATGCTTCTCCTGGGCCTGAGTCAGAAGGGGCCGCTCACTACATGGTGTCCTGAGATAATCTTGCTAGAGTATAAATTAGTACCAGGGAAACAGAAACCACATGCTAGAAGTTAGTTTAAAAGAAAAGGACCTTTTTTTTTTTTAATTAAACTTATAGCTCTCTTCTCTCAGTATCCTAATTAAAAAAAATCCTTGTTTCTACTTTAAAAAACAAAACACAACACAACTTAAACAAATGAACAAGGGAAAATTATGGCAACGACTGCTGGGATGAGAAAGGAGACTCTGGGGCTCTGCACCTGGAGGCCAGCAGCCACCAAGGTGGTGAATCAGCTTCCAGCAGAGCCACCAGGAGTGGCAGGTGCCTTCTCTGCTGGCCTGCCCACCTGGGTAACATGCAGCAAAGCCCTAATGATCTCACAGTTACTAGAAATCACTCTATTTAAAAGCACACGGTCCCCGCCCACCCACCCCATTCTGGTAGCAGAGCTGTCACAGGACATATGTGTTCTTCACCAGCTGCTCCTTGTCATCTGCAGTGCTCCAGACAGCTTGAAGTGCTTGCTCCTGCCTTCTTCGCGCCAGCCGGATCAGGCAGACCACAGAAGCTCCCAGGAGAACGATCAGGACCATCACAAACAGTCCCACCAGAACCACAGCTGAGGATGAGAGGAGATAGGTGAGAGGAGGAAGCACACAGCCACAGAGGGCCAGCAGGGAAGTAGAAGCATGATCAAGTAGTAGAACACTAGCCTTCAGCAAAAAAGCCTTATAAGAGAACCTGGGGCCTTGAGTTCAAAGTCCAGTTCCATATACATGCGCGTGCGCGCGCGCGCGCACACACACACACACACACACACACACACACACACACACACACACACACACACACACACACACACACACACACACACACACACACACACACACACACACAGAACAGACACAAACAGCTGGCCACCAGCGGCTCACACCTGGAATCCTAGCTACCTAGGAGGCTAAGAACTAAGGACAGTTTAAAGCCAGCCTGAGCAGGAAAGTCTGTGAAACTCTTAGCTCCAATTAACCACTAAAAAGCCAGAAATGGAGCTGTGGCTCAAGTGGTAGAGCACTAGCCTTGAGCAAAAGAAGCTTAGGGATAGTGCTTAGGCCCTGAGTTCAGGCCCCAGGACTGGCACCAAGAAATAAAAAAACAAAAACAAAAAAACATGCATACTCATACTCCAATGATCTCTCACAAAAGCCCTGTACGGGAGTTCCAGGCCAACCAAACACAGGTGCAAAATGCTGACTTTGTGGGAGTGGGGTAGAAACATAAAACCCCAAAGGCACAGTATCCAGCAACAGAGAATGGATGAAGTCAGGGTGGAGTGAGGGACCCTGGTGCCTTAATTGTCCCCAGTGATCCCACTGGTCAGTTAGGGTGCTTTCTTCCTGAGTCCTGTGACTTTCCTGTAAAGGCACCTGGCTCCCCTCCTCCACACTTCACATCTCAGCCCAGCACTGGGGCTATTCTCTGGCCAGCTCCACCCCCAGCCTAGGAAGCCAAGTTCCAGCTTCTAGAACAAGGCAGACTTGCAAGGCCAGGTATTAGCTCCTAGGCAGAAGAACAGGTCAAGAAGAAGCCAAACCAGTAAGGCAGGACTCAGGCTCAGAAATACCAATGGGAGGAAACAGCCTCCTCAGGCCGCACTGCTTGGGGCCTAGGCTTCAACTTTCTGCCAACCCTGACCAACTCTATACCCCACAGCAGTAAAGTTCCCTCCACTCAGGCCAGCCTCAGGCCCAGGCACCCAGGTCCACAGGCCTCCCGAGGAGGGCCTGTTTCCAGCCACACCCGGCCTAGGCGAGACTTGGGGGAATGCTTGACTCACACCTCCTAACCCAAGTACAGGGTGACACCCGGGGTAGTGGTTGGACAGTCATCTACTACATGTTGCAAGCTGTTGCCATTCTCCACCACAAAGCCACTTATACTTAAAGATAAAGACAACACGGGCCTGCAGAAAACATGCCTGAATAGAGCTGAGTCAAAGATGGCAGACAATGGGCATATGGGAAGAGGGGTAAGAAGTTACTTACCTTTGCTGCCGGGGGTCAGGACAGGATACATCTGTTTGCCTGGAAGAAAACACATTCCTCCTTAAGAGGTCTGCCCATGGTCCTCCCCACTGCTGGGCCCCTTCAGAGTCTCCCTAATCCTTGAGGCCTTCGCAGAAATTTTTCCTTTTTCCTGACAGACTGCATTACAGGCTTTCCAGGGGCTCCGAGGCCTTGTCCACTGCTGGGGTCCACAGGACAGCATCAGTCAGGCTCTGGTTCTAAGGGATGGAAAAGGGTTTAGGGTTGTGGGGTTCAGGGTCACACACTCACCAAAGCAGTGCTGCATACAGGCCTCCTGGGAGAGGTAGCTGTTCTTGTTGCCCCGACAACCGCCATAGATGAACTTATCACAGGAATTCTTCTCAGAATCAAAGTACCAGCGCGGGAAGGCAGCCCGGCAGGGCCCTGTGAAAGCCTTGGCTGCACAGTATTCTGGGAACAAG
The DNA here is from genome assembly GCF_024711535.1 of Dipodomys merriami. NCBI lineage: Eukaryota > Metazoa > Chordata > Mammalia > Rodentia > Heteromyidae > Dipodomys > Dipodomys merriami. The sequence goes on along the minus strand of NW_027206091.1, from coordinate 7,469,833 downwards.
AGCAAGAGAGCCTGATAAGCAGCAATTAGCAGCTCCTACAGGAGATGGAGCAGTGGGCTGTGGTCCACAGAGATCCACTTCCCCCCCATTTGCCTGCCCCACAGTTCCAGGCACTTCTGGGCAGCCATGACTGCAATCTGGGGACTATACTGTTCAGCCTGTTCCAGGTCCTGACTGAGCCCCTGTGAGACCCATCCCAGAACTCTTGCTTCATCTACAGATCCACGAGGCCTTGTGGCAGCAACTTGCCCACAGCTGTGGAGACGTGAGCCAGGGTAAATCAGGAATCACATACTAGGCTGCCTGACTGGAGTCTTCTCCACTGGCAGTAAGCTTCCTAACACCCACTGAGGCCTGTCGTAACAATCCCAAGCCCAGACAGCAAGCACCTGGGAAGCCAGCTCTAAATACCCCACCTGGTAAAAAAACAAAAAAACACAAAACACAAAAACCCACGTTTTTAAAAGTTCTACCTTCATAGTTGAAACTATCCTCGGAAAGGTCACTGGAATCCTGTCTTCTGGGAACTGAAACATAAATACCGGTGTCAGGAACAGCGACAGACACTGGACATGTCCTTGCAGGGCCCACAGAGGGATACAGGGTGACTTTGGGGGGGGGTGTCCAGCCCCTCCCTGGCCCCATGGCCTCTAGTAACCCCAAGGCCAGTCTCCTGCAACCTCATGCGTTAACTGGGAGCCACCCCGCCATTTTCAGTGTGATCACAAGTTGCTCTTGCCTGTACTCACTGACACTGGGACAGTTCTCTCCAGTATGAAACCACAGTCAGTTACCATGCCAAGGCCCCAGGGCTCTGATGACCTTGGACAGGCTAGCAAGAGTGCACATGGGACCTGGATTCCTGGCATAGTAAACCAGAAAGTAGCTCTAACTCTGGCAATCTGCAAGTCAGCCGACCCCTGGCAGCCAATGAATTCCCAGAAGAGCCCTGCTATCAGAGTAGGTGGGCCTAGACTACAACCAGAGTGTTGGCACTGGCCACCAGGGTCCACTTGGCCCCTGAGGGAGGTAGGGTGGAGTCCCTCCCTCCAGGCAGGGCAGGGCAGGGCAGGGCAGGGCAAGGCAAGGCAAGGCAAGGCAGGGCAGGGTCTCTGCTGGGCCTGGCTCAGGGTGCACTCACCCAGGCTCCTGCCGCAGAGTCCCTTAAGCATAAAGAAGGAGCGGGGCAGCTGCTGTGAGCACTACAAAGCAAGCTAACACAAAGCTCGAGATCAAGGACTGAGGTGACAGGAAGGGTGGCAGGGCAGAATTTAGCAGAGAGAGGGAGACCACAAGACAAGGACAATAGGTAACAATGGAGAGCCATGCAACAAGGGGCTGAGGCAGCAGGTGGCACTGCCAAAGTTGGAGCCGCTCCTGCCAGCTGGACAGGGAAAAGGCTCCCCTGTGCCAGAACTCTGGAGCCAGAAGTCAGCTGCCCATTGTTTACCCATTCTGAGCCAGCAGAAGCAAGACAGCTTTTATACTTCCTTCATTCCACCCTGGGTCTTTGGAAGAACCTACCACTTGGGACAGGGGATTCTGCTCCATTTCTGCTGGCGGCATGGCTGACAACATTCTCTGCAAGGACAAGGGGGACACATAGTGAGTGACACAGTGTCCTCCAGGGCTGCCTGGAGGACAAAACTAGCAGACAGGTTGGTCAGGGTGGGTCCTGTGTGCCTTTCCACCAACTCCCATTTCTCCTTTCTGTGAGAACTTGAGCACACACGGGGACCACAAGCCTACTTCTACATGGAAATGAGGAACAGAGATTAACTAAGACCATATCTGAGGATTCAACTTGAAGTTAGCTGCAGGGAATTTTTTTTTGGGGGGGTGTCAGTCCTGGGGCTTCAATTCAAGGCCTGGGCACTGCCCCTGAGCTTCTTTTACTCAAGGCTCTATGACTTGAGCCACAGCTCCACTTCTAGCTTTTTTCAGGGCAGTTTATTGGAGATGAGTCTCATGGACTTTCCTGCCTGTGCTGGCTTCAAACCTTGATCCTCAGATCTCAGCCTCCTGAGTAGCTAGGATTACAGGCAGTAGCTACTGGCACCTGGCTTGGGAATTATTATTTAAGCCAGAGGGTTTCCAGGGCCGAATCATGTTTAATTGTATTGACTTATTAACAAATGTTAAAGAATAACACAACAGTGTAAAAGTACCTAGTATCTCTGAATACACTTAAAATGGTTGAAATGGCACTGGGCATGGCGGCACATTCCATAGTTCCTGCTACTAGAAACGCTGAGATAGGATTACTTTGAACCCACAAGTTTGAGAACAGTCTTGGCAATATAGTAAGACCTTGTTATAAAATTTTAAAAGCATATGAATTTTAAAAAGGGGAAGGGGGGCTGGGAAGGTGGCTCAGTGGTAGAGTGCTTGCCTTGCATGCATAAGGCCCTAGGTTCGATTCCTCGGCACCACATCAGCAGAAAAAGCCAGAAATGGCGCTGTGGCTCAAGTGGTAGAGTGCTAACCTTGAGCTGAAGAGCTGAGGGACAGCGTAAGTCTGATCAAGGTACATTGTGTAGTAATAAAAACAAAGCTTATAATCTTCAGTTTCATGTAGTATTTGTGTTTCTTTTTTTAAATTTCATTTGAGGCAGGGTTTCCCTATGCTGCCCAGGCTGGCCTCAAACTCCTGGGTTTAAGGGAGCCTCCTGTCCTCTTCCCCAGCTCCTGAGTAATTAAGTCACCTGCCACCAACCCCAACCCAGGATGCATATTTGATCTCCACGAGCTAAAGGGGTGGGCAGAGAGGGCAGCTCCGAGGGAGTCCCAGGAGGCCTTGTGCAGAGGTCCTGGGCTGGACTGACCTGACCTGATGTCATTCAATAGGAACTTCACCAACCAGCTCTCCCATCTCCACCAATCAACCCCCAGCAATCTGGCTAGGAAGTTGGCCCACATGGCCTACGGTGGAGGCACAGGGATGTGGCTGGTCCCCTGGGTGGTTCCAGTTCTCATTACAAATTAATAAGCCAGCGTCCTCCTCCCACAGGAGAGCTTGTCTGTCTAGAAAAGAATATGCTGTGCGACAAGCTGCAGGGACGAAGAGCTCAGGCACCTTCTGCTCTCCCCCAGGCTCCGGTGAATGCCCACACCCACAAAAGAGCTGCCCAGCTTTTGTGGCTGGGCTGCACTCTGGCCCACCTCCTGGGAGATGCAGAACCCGCCTTAGGTCCACTGTCTCATGCTCCTTTCCTCAACACTTCAACCCTCTTCCTGGGAGGATGAGAGAGCAGAGTAAAGCTGCTCATAGTTGATGAGAAGAAACAAAAGTGAGCTGGGTGCCAGTGGCTCACACCTGTAATCCTAGCTACTCAGGAGACTGAGATCTGAGGATCATGGTTCAAAGCCAGCCTGGGCAGGAAAGTCTGTGAGACTCTTTATCTCCAACAAACCACCAGAAAACTGGAAGTGGCACTGTGGCTCAAGTGGTAGAGCACTAGCCGTGAACTGAACAGCTGAGGGACAGTGCTCAGTGCCACAACACACACACACACACACACGCACACGCACACGCACACACACACACACACACACACACACACACACACACGAAACACAAGTGGTGTTTTCTTCAGTTGCCATCTCCTGACATTAATACCAGTTGTTACCCAAAGGTGAAGGGCTGGCCTATACTAAGTCATAGCTGCCTCTCAGCTCTTCAAACTCTTGCAAAGGACAGGCAGACTGCGCCTTCAGACATTGGGTGACTGCCAGCCTCTTGTGACCACTGTGCTGTAGACCTGAGGCCACTGGGAGGTGGCTATCGTCCTTTCTTTATACACAACTTAAATGAGCTCATGTGATCACTGCAGAGTGTAAAGCCAGGGGGGTGAACAGACAGTCAACACACACCCCTAACCAGCACAGAGGCAGGATTTATCACCAAATTAGAAGAAAAGAAAAGAAAAGAAAGGCCGGATTGTGGCTCACACGTATAATCGTAGTGACTCAGGAGGCCAAAATCTGAGGATTGCGGGTCAAAGCCAGCCCAGGCAGGAAAGTCCATGAGACTCTTTTTTGTGTTGTTGTTGGTCGTGGGGCTTGATCTCTGGGCCTGAGCCCTGTCCCTCAGCTCTTTAGCTCAAGGCTAGTGCTCTACCACTTGAGCTACAGCACCACTTCTAGTTTTCTAGTGGTTTATTGGAGATAAGAGTCTCATGGACTTTCCTGCCCGGGCTGGCTTAGAACAGTGATCCTCAGATCTCAGCCTCCTGAGTATCTAGGACTACAGGCGTGAGCCACTGGCGCCCAGCTTTGTGAGACTCTTATCTCCAATTAACCACTAGAAAACTTGGAAGTGGTGCTGTGGCTCAAGTGGTAGAATGCTTGCCTTCAGCTGCAGAGCTCATCAGGGAGGGCGCCCAAGCCCAGAGTTCAAGCCCCATGACTAACAGCAGGTAGGCCCTGAGTTCCAGCCCCAGTACCAGTGCATGCATGACACCCCCCAAAAAAATTATCAAGACAAGTTGCATGAAGGCTGGGGGAGTATTAGCTCAGGTACAACCCACAAGGCCCTAGGTTCAAAACACAAAAACAGAAAAGCTGCAGAGAGTCCAATGCTAAGGACTGCCTGAGAGCCAGTGCCTCCCTGCCTCTTCCTGGCTGTGTCACGGGAGGGGGGGGGGGCGGCGCCGCACACTGCTGTATCTTCAGATTTTATTTAAACTTTAAGGCTGTAGGAGTCAACATTTTTTCTTTTTCTTTTTGTTGTCGGTCGTGGGGCTTGAACTCTGGGCCTGGGCACTGTCCCTCAGCTCTTCAGCTCAAGGCTAGCACTCTACCACTTGAGCCACAGCACCACTTCTAGCTTTTGGTGCTGAGGAATTGAACCCAGGACCTCATGCATGCGAGGCAAGCGTTCTACCATTGAGCCACCTTCCCAGCCCGAGTCAACATTCTCTTCTTCCCTTTTTCCTATCCATGCTGGTGTCTGCCAATGGTACTGTGTCCCCACATATCAACATCAATGTGACAACACAATTCCTCACAGGCCAGGGCTGGAGAAGCATGGATTCCAGTGCACATGGTCCAGGGGTAACTCTTCTTTTTGTGTGTGTGTTGGAGGGGGGGAGAAGGGGGACGGGGTGTCTAAGACTTGAGACTTGAACTCAGTCTAATGCTTTTGCTCACTGGCTAGCACTCTAACAACTGAGCCACCTATAGAGCTAACTTGTAACTTTGAGAGCTTTTCACTTCATCTGTCCTATTATACCTCTGGGTACAAAGAACCCAGGAACAGGGCTGCCTGTGTGAGTGGATCAGGATATCATGGTTTCCTGGGCCAGGCTGGTGAGGCATCCGTGCTTACCAGTGTTCAAGGAGGGGAAAGGTTAGAAGAGATGGTGTTTCCATCCTCCTGCGGACATGCTGTTAAAGCACTGTGTGGCCATCAGGACCTGCACACTGAACCCATTCAGTCTGCTTCCGAATCCCCTTACTTTCCCTGTAAGGAACCAGTACAAGTGGCAACAACATCCCTATAAACAAACTTCTTCCCAGACCACCATCTTACCTGTGATGCCAGCACATTTCTCAAGACACTCCTCCTTGCTCAGGAAATTATTGTCATTGCCCTCACAGCCTCCATACACAAATGGGTGGCAGGACCTGTCAGTGACATTGTACCACCACCTGGGGATAGAGGCCCGGCACCTCCCCACCACCTTGGTGACCAGGCAAGAGTCTGAAAGACAAAGCAGAAGCCATTGGCTATGTTTATGTCATTGACTGGGAATAATATTGGACATGAAGGGTAGATTTGTGTTTTTGTTGGCAATGGGTATGAAATTAGGTATTTCTCAAAACTACTACACAAGATTACTACTATACACAATACACAATACACAATTACACTATACACAATAACCTATGCACTCCACATACACCAATAAGCAGCACAGCAGAGAAGACATTCTGTACATCCTGCGGAGCAGAGTGGTGCATTCATGTATTCCAGCACGCTGAAGAGCAAAGTCAGAGAATGAGAAGAGTTCAAGGCCAGCCTATGTAGCGCTGTCTCAAATGACTGAAGGGGAAGAAGGAAGAGAAAGAGAAGAGAGGGAAGAAGATAAGAGAGGAGAGGAGGATAAAGGAGAGGGGAGAAGGAGAGACATTCTGAAGCAGGAAGCTTTCATGTAAGAGCATAAAGTCAGTAGTTAGAGCATTCCTTGTCTGGGTGTTTCACAAGGATGAAATCATTCATCACCTGAGACAGGAAGTGGGTGAGTGGACACCTGGGGCTGACAATGGGGCTGGAAAGTAATTGCAAATGGACACAGGAGTCTGGGGAATGATGTCAATGTTCTAAAATTGCACTGTTGTGACAATTCTGTAAAATGTTTAAAGAGAAGTATATTTAAAATAAGATTTTATGGTAAACAAATTTTTAAAAAATAGTAAGGGCCAGGTACAGTGGCCCTTGCCATATTCCTAGGTACTAGAGTAGGAGACAGGAGGACCATCTGACAACAGGAGTTCAAAGTTAGCCTGAGCAACATAATGAGACCCTGTCTTTAAAAATAAATAAGTAAGCCGGGCGCTGGTGGCTCACGCCTGTAATCCTAGCTACTCAGGAGGCTGAGATCTGAGGATCGTGGTTCAAAGCCAGCCCGGGCAGGAGAGACCGTGAGACTCCTATCTCCAATAAACCACCAGAAAACCGGAAGTGGCGCTGTAGCTCAAGTGGTAGAGCGCTCGCCTTGAGCTGAAGAGCTGAGGGACAGCGCCCAGGCCCAGAGTTCAAGCCCCACGGCCGACAAAAAAATAAATAAATAAATAAATAAATAAATAAGTAAATAAAATATACAGGGCATGTTTTGCCCAGAAAAACATCAACCAGAACCAGGTGGCATACACCTGTGCCAGGAATTTTTTGACAATGTGCCAAAGGCCACAAAACATAGGATCAAGCAGGCCCAGAGTAAACAAACTGCTGGGGGTGGGGTCTGGTCTAAGCTAAGCCATCTACAGCTGAAGGCAGCACTGCTAATCAACCTAATGGAGAGACAAGATGGACAGGACCCTCCGGATCCAGGAAGGAAGGGCTGGAACAGTGACAGCCCCACCCTCATCCCATGCTCTGCCAAGATTAAAGTGCTGGCACCCCAGCCTCAGGTCCTATTGGGCCTGCCTGGGAGAGCATTCTGTACAGACAGCTGCTCACATCTGCTAGGATTTGTCTCACACTAGCTTCACAGCTTAGGTTCAAGCAGCTTCTTTAAAGCTGCTAGGTAAAAGAGAACTTCACTGTCAGTGACAGTATGTATGGGCAAGATGGCACACAAGGGTCATATATTGTTCTCACTGGGGGCTGGGAATGTGGCTTAGTGGTAGAGTGCTTGCTTAGCATGCATGAAGCCCTGGGTTCAATTCCTCACCACCATATAAACGGAAAAAGCCAGAAGTGGCACTGTGGCTAACATGGTAGAGGGCCTTGAGCACCTGAGCAAAAGAAGCTCAGGGACAGTGCCCAAGCCCTGAGTTTAAGCCCCAAGATTGGTAAAACAAAACAAAACAAACAAACGAAAAAATACCAGGCACCGTGGCTCATGCCTATAATCCTAGCTACTCAGAAGACTTCAATCTGATGATCGTAGTTCAAAGCCAGCAATGCAGTAAAGTCCCCGTGAGACTCTTTTCTCCAATGAATCACCAGAAAATCTGAAATGGCACTGTGGCTCAAAGTGGCAGAGTGCTAGCTGAGCAAAAGAGCTCAGGGATAGTGCCCAGTCCTGAGTTCAAGCCCCATGACCAACCAAAAAACAAAAACAAAAAGAAGAAGAAAAAAAGAAAAAAAATGAGGGCAGATTGAGATAAAAATGTAAATATTTGCTTATTTCCTAACCTCTCACTTCCTACCTCCTTCAAGAGTGACACGAGGTCTAAGGTGCACATCACTTCTAATGGTCACAAAGTTAGCAGCCACCATCCAGGCTTGGGGTGACTAAAACCAGGCAAACAGCAGGGCTAGTATATGAAGCCACCTGACCTTTCAGGGAACTTTGGAGCCAATACCAGGACCTTCAGAAGGTAAGAAAAATCTACATCAACAGGCAGACAGTAGGAAAAGCCACAAAACTGAGTTTTCTAAAGCCAAACCATTCCTGAGTCTCTACCACTGCCTGAGGCCACCCTCTTCACGACTCTGCAATGACTGTTTTCCCTCACACTTCCAGGACAGGTTAGTTGACCACAACAGACCCAAAGCTACAGCTAGGGAATCTGGCTGGACATGCCTTCAGGAAATTATTCTTTAATGGTACTTCTATTACTAAATGATAAGGTGACTGCTCCTGAAAGCTAAGTGTCAAGTCCTTTTCTGTCATTGTTGGTCTTCATAGCAATCACAAACAACAACCAAACAACAACAGTTCTCTCTTCCACCCATGCGCTCTCCCCACCCCCACACTTCAATCCCATTCCTATGTTCACAAATGCCAACATACAAAACTAAGAACAACCTATGCACTTTCAAAACACAGATAACCCAGAAAAATGCTGAAATTCCAATGCATTTACTTTCTTCCTTCCTTCCTTTCATTCTTTCTGTTGCTAGTCCTGGGGCTTGAACTCAGGGCCTGGGTACTGTCCTTCCTTGAGCTTTTTTTGCTTAAGGCTAACACTCTTACCACTTGAGCTACACTGCCATTTCCAGCTTTTTCTTTCGTTTTTGTTGGTCGTGGGGTCTGAACTCTGGGCCTGAGCACTGCCCCTTAGCTCTTCACCTCAAGGCTAGCGCTCTATCACTTGAGCCACAGTGCCATTTCCAGCTTTTTCTGTTTATGTGGTACTGAGGAATCGAACCCAGGGCTTCATGCGTGTTAGGCAAGCACTCTACCACTGAGCCACATTCCCACCCTCAAAATATTCACTTTCAGGGCTGGGAAGGTGGCTCAGTGGTAGAGCGCTTGCCTTGCATGCTCGAGGCCCTGGGTTCGATTCCTCAGCACCACATAAGCAAAAAGAAAAAAAAAAGCCGGAAGTGGTGCTGTGGCTCAAGTGGTAGAGCGCTAGCCTTGAGCTGAAGAGCTGAGGGACAGCACCCAGGCCCAGAGTTCAGGCCCCACGACCAGACCCCAAAAAAAAAAAAAAAAAAAATTCACTTTCAAATGAGTTAAGAAAAAATGGACCAGAAATGGTTAAAAGCGCCCATTATCTGAAATATGAACCTACGGTACAAAATCCAGGCAGGTATTTGAACTGACATTGTGAACCCAGGGGTCTGTGGGCGTGGTCAACAGGTTTCTCGAGTTCTTGGGTCACTGGAGGTTTAACAACCAGCTCTTCCTTACACTACCAGCTGTAATGACAGATCTGCAGTCACCTTCTAACAAGGGTAATAGACAAACTTCAGGCTCTGCCTGCTTTATGGGTTTTAGACAGCAAAAAATTATTCTCTAAAAATGCATAATGGCATCTGTGCCTATTTTGAAAGTTAATTTTTCTGGTTCTTTTTTTTTTGGTCAATCATGGGGCTTGAACTCTGGGCCTGGGCGCTGCCCTCAGCTCTTCAGCTCAAGATGAGCACTCTACCACTTGAGCCACAGTGCCATTTCCAGTTTTCTAGTGGTTAGCTGGAGATAAGAGTCTCATGGACTTTCTTGCCTGAGCTGGCTTGGAACTGTGATCCTCAGATCTCAGCCTCCAGAAATAGCTAGGATTACAGGTGTGAGCCACCAGCACCTGGCTGCAGGTTATGCTTACAGTGAGTGGTATAGGAGATGGAACCCTATACCTGCTAATCAAGTGCTCTTACCATAGAGCTACCTACTTTTTTTTTTTTTGGTCATCAGTCATGGGGCTTGAACTCAGGGCCTGGGTGCTATTCCTGAGCTCTTTCACTCAAGGCTAGCTCTCTAGACCACTCTGAGCCATAGGTTTTCTGGAAGTTAACTGGAGAGAAGAGTCTTACAGACTTCTGTTCCCAGGCTGGCTCTGAACCACAATCCTTGTATCTCAGCCTCCTGAGTAGCTAGGATTATAGGTGTGAGCCACCAGCACCCGGCTACATTTTTTAAAAAGCACTGCTAGGGTTTGAACTCAGAGTCCATACTTGCTAAGCAGCTACTCTACCACCTGAGCCACATTTCTAAGCCCTTTTTGCGCTATTTTTAAAAATAAGGTCTCAATTTTTGTTCAGGCCAACCTGGACCATAATCCTAATTATGCTTCCTCATCTGAGATGGTAGGAGCACAACACAACACCCAGCTTTTCCTTTTTTTTTTTCTTTTTTTGGTTGGTCGTGAGGCCTGAACTCTCGGCCTGGGCGCTGTCCCTCAGCTCTTCAGCTCAAGACTAGCACTCTACTACTTGAGCCATAGCACCACTTCTGGCTTTTTCTGCTTATGTGGTGCTGAGGAATCGAACCCAAGGCCTTGTGATGCAAGGAAAGCACTCTACCACTGAGCCACCTTCCCAACCCTGCAGCTTTTCCTCTTGAGATGGGATTGCAAGAACTTTTTGCCTGGATTACAGGTACCAGGTGGAAGAAGATTGAAGAATTGTGAGTTAAGAGTCCAATATGAGCTACATAGAGACCTTGTCTCAAAAGCAAGATGGGACTTTCTGAAAGGGGTGACATTGACTAAGATGCCTTGTATTCATTTACTACTTCTCCTGGGGGCAATGCTCAAGTGCTCAAGAGCACTAGTCTAGTATGGGTAAGGCCTGTAATTCAGAGACAGGCAGGAGGATCTCAAGTTGGAGACCAGTCTGGGTTGGCAAGATTATTTCTAAAACAAAACAAAGCTTGTTGGTTTTAAATGTAAAGAAAGTATTCATTTAGCACACTTCCAGTTAAGACCAGAGCAATATTGAGAAGTTATGTGTTTAATCATTTCTTTGCAGTGCTCATGGCCCTTTTATCACCGCTCAATGTGAGCCCTCTCTGATGCCTCCCCTTACTGGGCTGGAAGGGCTTCCAGCAGCTGTCCTAAGCAGCCAGCCTAGGCTCTTAACCTCTCTCTCCAACAAGTTCTGAGCTGCTTTCCCATTGAGGTTCCTGCTGGCATTACTTGCCCTGAGATGTCACCAGGTGCCACAGCACCTTCCTGGTTTCTGGGAAGGGTGACAAGAGTTCCCCTGCACCATAGCCAGCGCCTCTTCCTCCACTGGTAGCACTGGGCAGGAGCACATTACCAGGCTACCACACTTTCCCTGGGCTTCATTTTGGTCCGGCTCTGGCCAGTTCCCGCATTACTCATTTTTGTGCTGTCACATAAGTTTATGGTAGGGACAAGGAGGTCGCCATTTCAGGCTCTACTGAGTCCATGACCTGAGGGGCAGACAGGAGTAAAATTACCCAGCCCTGCAGGTGGGGAGCTGTCTGGAAGCTCAAGTCTGCAGTACTTACAGCTAATGGATTGTGCTTGCATGCGTGCATGGTGACTGACAGGGAACCAGAGCTTAAGTGAAATTATGTGTGTGGAAAATGGCCTGCACCGAAGCTTGCAGGGTAAGGCACATGGTCTCCATTCTTCTGTCACCACAGCATGAAGAACTGTGTGACCATGGCTGCGTGTCCATGAAACTATTTATGGACACTAAAACTTCATTTCCTCTAATCTTCCTGTCAAAATATTCTTCTTTGGATTTTGATCATAAACCTTCATATTTCTAGCTCAGGGGGCCACATGCAGGCGGCACTATATGCTAGTCTGCCAATTCCTCCTTTAGAGAAAATAATTTTTAGAGGCTAGGTGTGTGGCTTAGTGGTAGAATGCTTGCCTAGCATGCATGAAACCCTAGGTTCGATTCCTCAGCACCACAAAAACAGAAAAAGCTGAAGTGGCGCAGTGGTATAAGTGGTAGAGTGCTAGCCCCGAGCAAAAGAGCTCAGAGATTCTGGGTGCTGGTGGCTCACACCTGTAATCCTAGCTACATGGGAAGCTGAGATCTAAGGATTGCAGTTCAAAGCCAGCCCAAGGAGGAAAGTCTGTATCTTCAGTAAACCACCAGAAAACCAGAAGTGGTGCTGTGGCTCAAGTGGTAGAGCGCTCACCTTGAGCTGAAGAGCTGAGGGACAGTGCCCAGGCCCAGAGTTCAAGCCCCAGGACTGGCAAAAAAAAAAAAAAAAAGTAAAAAAGGAAGAATGCTGTTCCAATCTTCCATCCTGGAACTTGGCTACTCTCTTGTGTGGGGTCAGAGACTATGATGTGGACTGCTATGCTCACCCACCCCCTTCTAGCAGCCAACTCCTCTATCCTCAGGTGTATCCTTGGGCAAAAAAACGCTGCTGTGCACCAATTCCCTGCTAAGAATAACTCCATCCCTCTCATCAAACCACCTATAGTTGAGGGCAAATATCCTCAGAGACTTGAAAATCATATTTTAGACTGAAAAGTAGGAGTGGCTAAAGGTATCCTCAGTGCCATACACATACCAAAAAATGTCTGTAGTTATTTAATTCAAGTTACAAGGAATAGGGAGCAATTACTATTATACCCACAAAAGTGCTTGATAGTTAAGTTCACAGACAACAGTCAATAATTCACCATGATGGCTTTTTCTTTTTGGTCGGTCATGGGGCTTGAACTCTGGGCCTGAGTGCTGTCCCTCAGCTCTTCAGCTCAAGGCTAGAGCTCTACCACTTGAGCTACAGCACCACTTGCGGTTTTCTGGTGGTTTATTGGAGATAAGAGTTTCACCGACTTTCCTGCCCAGGCTGGCTTTGAACTGCAATCCTCAGATCTCAGCCTCCTGAGTAGCCAGGATTACAGGTGTGAGCCACCGGCACCCAGCTTCTTTTTCTTTTTGCTGGCAAAATAACCAGAGGCACCCACTTAAGGGAATATTTGGAGCTATTTGAAATACGCAATTTTTATGCATGTGCTGGTAGAGAAAAATATCTAATACCATGAATAATAATAAGGGAAACAATGGCTTATATTTATGGTTTTTTTTTGTTTTTTTACTTACCAGTCCTGGGGCTTGAACTCGGGGCCTGAGCACTGTCCCTGAGCTTCTTTTGCTCAAGCCTAGTACCATTTTCGGCCTTTTCTGTTGATGTGGTATGGAGGAATCAAACCTAGGATTTCTTGCATGCTAGGCAAGCATTCTACCTACCATTTAGCCACATTCCCAGCCCCTATTTATGCTTATTTTTTGGTGTTGGTACCATCTTACCCTTTTTGCTCATTTCTGATGCTCTACTACTTGAGTCATACCACCAGTCCAACATTTTGCTAGTTAAAGGCAGATGGGACTCTTGTAGATTCCTACCCCAGCTGGCTTCCAAACCTTGATCTGAGCCTCATGAGTAGCTGGGATTACAGGCATAAGCCACTGGCACTCAGCTCTTTCTAAGAATTTTAATTTAGACACATACATGACTCTACTACCAGACAAGCACTGAGCTACAACATGCCTGGGCACTGTCCCTGAGCTTTTAAAAACACTCAAGGCTAGCGCTCTACCACTTTGAGTCATAGTGTTACTTCTGGTTTTCTGTGGTTTATTGGAGATGAGTCTCATGGACTTGCCCGTCTGGGCTCCGTTTTTTTTTTTGTTGTTGTTGTTTTGTTTTTTTTGGTCAGTCATGGGGCTTGACCTCTAGGCCTGGGAGCTGTCCCTCAGCTCTTCATCTCAAGGCTAGTGCTCTACCACTTGAGCCACAGCACTACTTCTGGTTTTCTGGTGCTTAATTGGTGATAAGGGTCTCATGGACTTTCCTGTCTGAGCTGGCTTTGAACCGCAGTCCTCAGATCTCAGCCTCTTGAGTAGCTAGGATTACAGGTGTGAGCCACTGGCACCCAGCTTGGGCTGCTTTTGAACTGTGATCCTCAGATCTCAGCCTCCTGAGTAGGTAGGATTACGTGTGTGAGTCACCAGAGCCTGGCTCAACAGGGGTTTTTATATGGGTGGGGACCAAAGTTCTTTTTTTTTGTTTTTTGTTTTGTTGGTCGTGGGACTTGGACTCTGGGCCTGGATACTGTCCATGAGCTCTTCAGCTCAAGGCTAGCGTTCTACCATTTGAGCCACAGAACCACTTATGTTTTTCTGGTGATTAATTGGCAATAAGAGTCTCACAGACTTTCCTGCCTGGGCTGGTTTGAACCCTGATCATCAGATCTCAGCCTCCTGAGTAACTAGGATTACAGGTGTAAGCCACCAGCACCTGGCTGTCTTTTTGTTTTCTTTTCTGTTTGAGTCTCAATCTCTAGCCCAGGCTGACCTCAAACATGAGATCCTCCTGCTTTTGCTTCCAAAGTAGCTGGGATTACAGTGTGCACCCATAATATCTGAGCGGAAAACTTCTTAACTGTTATACTGGGATTTGAGGTAGCGTAGATTTTAACTATCTAGGGTAAGCTGAGTACACTGAATGGGGACGGGGCCCTTGTCCTCCCAGGATTTGCAACTGAGACTAAAACAAAAGTACACAAGATAAAATATTATAATCATGCGAGGCAATAGTGGTTCATGCCATAATCCTAGCTACTCAGGAGGCTGAGATAGAAGGTTCCAGGTTCAAAGCCAGGCTGGGAAGGAAAATCCATAAACTCTTACCTCCAAATAATCAGCTAAAGGTCAAAAGTGGGGGCATGGCTGAAGTGGTACAACACTAGCCATGAGTGAAAAAGCTAAGACAGCACAAGTCCCTAAGTTCAGTCTCTAGTACTGGTGCACATGCACATACACACACATAAATAAACACTGATACATTTAAGTCCAACTAAACATAACTCACAGACAACAGAGAAAGCCAAAAGAACCACCTCTAGCCAATCAGAGAACCATACCAACCCAAGCATCCTCCATCCCGTGGTCTTCCTACAGTGCCTCCCGTGACCTGGTCCACAACCTTCCCTTAGGGTAAGCCAGCAGTGAACATGCACACTGGGCACAGGAAAAGGAGAGAGTGACAAGGTGGGTGGGAAGGAACAGTTCCCCATCTGAACTTAAGTCTTTTGCCTAAGAAGTGAGATCTTAGGCTTTGTGTCCATGAAGAGATACCAGTACCAGAGAGTTTATCAAGGCTATATTTGCTCTATTTTAGTTTTCGAGACTGAATTATGTCCTGGGCTCAAGTCCTCCTACAACATTTGCTAGAAAAGCTGTTTGAATTACACAGGCAGAAGTATAGAGCAATTGCTCTATACTTTTTGTTGTTGTTGGTGGACTCTGGGCCTGGGCACTGCCCCTCAGCTCTTCAGTTCAAGGTGAGTGTTCTACCACTTGAGCCACAGTACCACTTCTGGTTTTCTGGTGGTTTACTGGAGATAAGAATTTCAGGGACTTTCCTGCCTGGGCTGGCTTTAAACCTCAATCCTCAGATCTCAGCCTCCTGAGTAGCTAGGATTACAGGTGTGAGCCACTGGCACCTGGCTATGCTCTATACTTTAGGATCAGCCTTGTTTTATGGTGATATGTAAACCCATCTACTCTGGGTATCTAAATACTTGTATTGTGAATTCTTTGTTAATAGTACAGAAAGTTATTACTTGTCATTCTACGTTTGGTATCTGGAAGTTGTCATTAACAGCACAAATTCAGAAACTTTTAGAGTAAGCTCTATGTATTTATGAGGAAAGAAGATTTACAATGACAAATCCAACTTAAATTACAAGAGTCATAAAATCTTAGTGTTTTAGATACCAAATTCTGACACTTTGGATAAAGGTGTTTAGATGTACAAGTTTACATTTCATAAACCATCAGTCCAGTACACACCACCACACCTACCCCCTGACACTTCATATTTATCACAAAAGCAGGAGCATAATTTTTTTTTGGGGGGGGGGGTCCGGTCATGGGCCTGAAATCTGCGCCTGGGCACTGTCCCTCAGCTCTTCAGCTCAAGGCTAGCACTCCACCACTTGAGCCACAGTGCCACTTCCGGCTTTTTTCTCTTTGCTTATGTGGTGCTGAGGAATCAAACCCAGGGCCTCAGGCATGCAAGGCAAGTGCTCTACCACTGAGCCACCTTCCCAGCCCTTGGAGCATAAATTCTTCCATTACCTACATACATAGCTGGACTTATACAGCCCACCTTCCCAGTCCTTGGAGCATAAATTCTTCCATTACCTACATACATAGCTGGACTTATACAGCCCATCAGAATAACTTGGCAGGAGTTCCAGGCCAGCCTGGGCTACATAGAAAGTCCAGGCTAGCTGGAGCTACTGAAACAAACATACAAATCTTGGAAGGAAACTAGTAATTCACAGCATTTGTTAACCTGTGTTAATTAAGGACCACTTACTTAAGTTTAATTATTTATTTTTGCAAGTCCTGGGGCTTGAACTCAGGGCCAGAGCACTGTCCCTGAGCTTTTTTGGCACAAGGCTAGTTATCTATCACTTGAGCCACCAGTGCCGGGCTACTTCTGGTTTTTGCTGTGATTAACTGGAGGTTAGAGTTTCAAAGACTTTCCTGTCCAAGCTGGTTCTAAACTGTGATTCTCAGATCTCAGCCTCCTGAGCAGCTAGGATTAACAGCATGAGTCACCGGGCACCAGCATCATTTATTTTCTGATGTAAACTCATGGACTTTTCCCTTGAAGAGGGCCTCAGCCCTTTTGTCAATTTAGAGATGCTTTTCCTAATTGTCTCATGACATTTTAATCCCATTTATTAATCTATTTATAGAGTGACCCTTTGAAAAGTCACAATCTACTTTAATAGCTGTTTCTTTCATCTCTTTAAGAATATACAGTAGGGCTGGGAAGGTGGCTCAGTGGTAGAGCGCTTGCCTTGCATGCCTGAGGCCCTGGGTTTGATTCTTCAGCACCACATAAGCAAAAAGATAAAAGCCGAAAGTGGCACTGTGGCTCAAGTGGTAGAGTGCTAGCCTTGAGCTGAAGAGCTGAGGGACAGCGCCCAGGCCCAGAGTTCAAGCCCCACGACCGACCCAAAAAAAAAAAAAAAAAAAAAAAGAATATACAGTAGACTTTAAACAACAGATCCTGAGAATTCAAGTGTAGTAGAGTACTTGCCTAAGACATGAGGTCCTGGGTCCATTTGCTCCCCAGTACACCAAAAAATAAAATCATTGTAGATCCACCTTAAACATTTGTTTGCAAAACATCTACATTCTTGCCCTTATTTCTAAAGTAGTTTCCAGGCTAGGTGCCAGGGGCTCATGCCTGTAAACCTCGCTGTTCAGGAGGCTGAAATCTGAGGTTCTCTGTTCAAAGCCAGCTGGGGCAGGAAAGGCCATGTTTTCTCCAATAAACCAGCAAAGAGCCTAAAGTGAAAGTGTTAGTCAAGTGGTAGAGCACCAGCCTTGAGCAGAAAATCCAGGCCCTGATTTTTTTTTTTTTTGGTGTGTGCTGCAGTACTAGCACTAAATAATAAACTGCCTTGTCTTAAGCAGGACCAGGCCCCCCAATCCCTTTGTGAAGCCAAGAACTATGGAAACTGCAACCCAGTGGAACCTTCCAGCTGACCACAAACTCCAGAGGAACTTCAGCATTTATCTGTGAATAGGTGTGACCACCAGGGCTAATTGGATGTCTGCTGCAAAATTAACCCCAGCTGGGAAACTGGCTTAGTGGTAGAGTGCTTGTCTAGCGTGCACAAAGTCCTGGGTTCGATTACTCAGGAGCACATAAACAGAAAAAAACCAGAAGTGGCGCTGTGGCTCAAGTGGTGGAGCAAAAGAAGCTCAGCGACAGTGTCCAGGCCCTGAGTTCAAGCCTCAGGACTGGGGGAAAAAACGCCAGAGGTTTTAGAAACTGAATATCCTCTGCAGGCCCAAGTAGGCTTTGGAATGAACAATATTGGGCTCAGCTCCAGTGGAAATTCCCAGGAACTATGAAGAGAACTAAAAGTCAAGTAACCATTAACTCCCGTAGACACAGTGAAAGCCACTGGCAGCAGGAACTACAGCTGACCAACTACATCTAAAGGAACTTCCAAGGTTCTACTTTGAAGAAAAATATTAGCTGGGCTGAACAAAAACTGCATATCTCATAGCCCTCCAGACCTGAGGATTTGTCACCTGGGAAGAAATATTTTAAAAGTCATGCCTATCTGCAGTTGCCTACTAAGGAACTGTTCCCTTCTATACAGCAATAACCCACATATAGTCATTAGACCATTTGTAAGTGCTGTTAGGTGTTATCTACCCCCTTTATTGTTTTTTAAATTTATTTTGTGCCAATCCTAGGGCTTGAACTCAAGGCCTGGGCGCTGTCCTTGAGCTTCTTTTGCTCAAGGCAAGTGCTGTACCACTTAAGTCATAGCTCTACTTCTTGCCCTACTTCCTGATTAATTGAAGAGTCTCATAACTTTCCTGCCCAGGCTGGCTTCAAACTGTGATCCTCAGATCTCAGCCTCCAGAGTAGCTAGGATTACAATTGTGAGTCACCAATGCCCAACTTCTACTTTCTTTTATTAAATGAAGCATAATTCTTCAGGAGGGGCTACAACCAAAGGCTCATTTAGAAGCAGAATCCAAGCTGCTAAGGAAAGCTGAGATGTGAGAATTATATCTCAAAGTCAGTCTAGCCAGATAAATCCAATGACTCTTTTTTTGGGGGGGGGGTCAGTTGTGGGGCTTGAACTCAGGGCCTGGGCACTGTCTCTGAGCTCTTTCTCTCAAGGCTAGCATTCTGTTAGCACTGCACCACTGCCAGCTTTCTGGTGGTTAACTGAAGATAAATCTCACAGATTTTCCTGCCCAGGCAGGCTTCTAACAGAGATCCTCAAATTTCAGCCTCCTGAGTAGCTAGGATTACAGACTGGAGCCACTAGTAGTACCCCACTCCAAATGACTCTTATCTCCAATTAATCAGCAAAAATCTAGATGGGGAGGCATGGTTCATGTGTTGAATGCCAGCTGTGAGTGAGCACTCCGGCCCAGAACCCAGTAATCCACCAAAAAGGCAAGTAAAGCTGGGCTCCGGTGGCTCATGCCTGTAATCCTAGCTGCTCAGGAGGCTGAGATCAGTACTTGCACAAGGAGGCTCTTGGCTCCAGCCAAGAGCTAAGCTCTGTGGGAACCTGGACTGATATTCCAGTTAGTTTCTGAGATTTTTGTATTTCCAGGCAAAGCCAAATACCGAAGTTTTCACATTTAAAAAAACCCTACAACTCCAGAAACCATGCAGTGGCTTGTAGTGGTTTGAGGCCTCCAAGAAGGAGTCAATTTTCATCGCAGACTGGAACATTTAAAAACACCATGCGGGGGTAGAAGATTCCCCAGTGACCAGTTAGCTAGCTTACCTCGCTTCAGGATTACTGCCCTCCGCTACTCAAGTTACCACCATTAGCAAATTTAGCACAGGACGCTGCTCAGACTTGCTTATCCCACCCCTCAGAAGCTCTTGGAAAGATCTATTTTGCTCTCTCACATCACTTTTCTCTAACCAGAACCTGGCCCTTCAGCTTTCAGACCATTCTCCAAACCCCCAGCAGCGGACTATATCAGAGCAGAAGGTTTCTGCCCACTGTGTCTGGCCCAAGGATCCCTGGGCCTCACCTCCATTCCTTATCTGGTTCTCAGCCCATCCCTCATCATCACTGCTAGTGATTTCCACACCCACGCAGGGAATCCTCCAGCCTCGCCCTTCTCAGCCTCCATGTCCTTCCCCAACCTCCAGGTCCTCTCCAAAAGCCACAATCACACCTAGATCTGGTCTCAATTAACAGTTACCTCTTCAGAATGCCGATTTCATCAAACACAAACACACACACACACACACACACACACACACCTTTTCTTTTTTTTGGGGGGGGGTAATCTGGTCGTGGGCCTGAACTCTGGGCCTGGGCACTGTCCTCAGCTCTTCAGCTCAAGGCTAGTGCTCTACTACTTGAACCACAGCGCCACTTCCGGCTTTTTTTCTGTTTATGTGGTGTTGAGGAATGGAACCCAGGGGCTTATGCATGCAAGGCAAAGCACTCTACCACTGAGCCCCTTCCCAGCCCCTATAGTCATATTTTATCTATCCTATTTTCCCAGTCCATTCCCTCCAGGACTTCAGCGCCAACCATCTGATGGCCCCACCACCTTTCCACTGTCCTTCAGCTCCCTCTGTTCTCTATGAAGACTGAGTTCCATGGCTGGCCACAATAATCACTTCTTAATTACTCCTTCCTCCTTGTTCTCATACCACACACACATTTGGCAGCATTGAGTGGCTGCAGGTGCCAGGAGAAACACTTCACTCTCAGCAGATGACCCTGGTTTGGTGGGAAAACCAACGCAATGGAGGGGCGGGGGGGGGGGGATCAAAACTGCCTCCTGCCTTGGATGAGGCAGTTCAAGCTTTCAAACAAACAGCACTCCGATAAGTGAGGGCAGTAGTTCACCCCACCAGATAGCAGTGCTTCAGAAAGGTCAGTAGGTCCAGGCGGCTGGAGCCACTGGGAACAGAGAAAGCCTCTGGTCACTAGACCTGGCCTTGTCAGTTACTACTGTGTGACCCTCCACAAGGCCTGTAGTGTCACCAACACACCAAGCTTAAAGGACACACAGGGGATCAGAGAAGCCTAATCTGACCAAGCCAAAGGCCAGGTACCCAGAGGCACATAATCACTTCATCTGAAAAAGTCCAGAAAGGCTGAATTCTAGTTCACATTGTAATGGCAACACCTGCTTATTATTATTATTTGTGTGTGTGCTGTTACTGGACTTGAACTCAGAACCTGGGCTCTATTATTTGAGCCCCAGCTCTACTTCTGGCTTTTTTGTGTTGCTTAATCAGATATAAGGTTCTCACAGCTTTCCCTGCCCAGGTTAACTCTGAACCACTATCCTCAGATCTCAGCCTCCTTGAGTAGATAGGATTATGGTCATGAACCACCAGTGCATTTCTGATTTCAGGTCCTGGAGAGCTGAGCCTCTCCCCACTGAATCCTGTCTTCCCCAACTCATTTTGTGTGTGGGGGGAGGGGGAGGGTCGGCTGTGGGGATTGAACTGGGGGGGGGGGGCTGGTGATGTTGAGCTTTTTTGCTCAAGGCTAGCACTCTACCACTTTAAGCCATAGTGACTCTTCCGGTTTTCTGGTAGTTAATTGGAGATAAGAGTCTCACTGACTTTCCTGACTGGGCTGACTTTGAACTGAGATCCTCAGAGCTCAACCTCCTGAGTAGCTAGAATTGCTGGTGTGAGCCCAGGACACCTAGCCCCAATTCATCCCCTCCTCCACCCCCCACTCCTTCACAAACTATTTTCCAAAGTTACCAAAAGGAACCACCTGACGCATACATCTTCCTATAACCTATTTTGTGCACACAGAGCGCAGCCAGCATGCTCCTGCCCACTTTTCCAACCTCCCATTGTGCCTCTCTCACCCTGCTCAATTCCTGCGGGCTTTCTCTCCCCCCTCCCCTTCCTTTTCCCTAGAACACAACCTAGCTTGTCTGCCCTCCAAGCCATTTGTGCTCCATTAAGTTCCCCCCAGGCCACCAATCCCCAAGGCCTAAGCACAGCTGCTTCCATTCTTCACAGTGGTGGATCAGGTGTCACCCTCCTCCAACCACCTCAGCTAAGTACTCCCCCCCCTTCATCTTCACTCTCCTGGTAACTTCTTTATCTCTTAGCCACTGATGGTAGAAGCAAGAGCTCTTTTAAGTGTACGCTGTGTCTGGGGGATGGGGAAGCTGTGAACGCAGAAACCTGGCCCTGTGGGATCGCCCCGGTGGCAGCCACAAGGCCACGCAGCAAGGACTACAGATGATCAATGCGAGCCCTCTTCAAAACCCGCTGTTCTTGTCTGGAGCAGCCAGGATTGGAACAACACTGGAAGATGCCCAGCCAGCTGTTCCAGACAATTCTTTTCCCACACCAAGGGTGCTCTCGCCTGAAGCCCTGGCAAACGCCTCTCGCGCCCACCACCTGCTTTTCCTCTCCTTTCTTCAAAAAGACCTCACTGATCAGAGTCCATTTTTCGCAGGAGGCATTCACTGAGGTGGGGATGGAGGGGTGCACTCGAGGGGATGGAGGGGTGCACTTGAGGGGCTTCTTCCCTAAAGGCTAAAGCCACCATCAGGTCCCCCCCCCAACCCAACCCTTCGGAGCTTCTTGGCTTCTCTGGGCTTTCTTAGGCCCCAGAACTTTCCACGGCCGAGAAGAGGACGCAGGGAGAGTCCCCACTTCCTTCCTGCGCCATTCCTTCAGGGCCTACACCCCTCGCCTCGTCTCTCCTCCTAGAAATTTCCCTCAGGGGCCCCTTCCCCTCCCCGAAGGCTCCCCTATAAAGGCTCCCTCCCCAGACCGGGCTCCCGACCCTCACCAAGGTGACCCCCCACCCCCTTTCCACCCCTGCGACTCTCCCCCGCACCGACCCCCCCTTGACGTCCGCCCCCCGCACCGCGCCGGGCCCTCACCGTGGATGCCTCGGTCTCCGTCGGCCGCCTCGGCCCCGGAGAGGAGCAGCGAGGCCAGCAGGGCGAGCAGCGCGCGGCCCCGCCGCGGTCCCCACAGCGGCGCCATGACCCGGCTGCGCTCGCGGGAGGCGTCGGACGCCGGCCGTTGGGGTCTCGCGCGAGCAGGTGCTGGAAGACCCCGGCCGCGCACGCGCGCTGGAGGCCCGGAGCTCGAGGAGAGAGTGGGCGGCGGTGCGCGGACAGGCCCTAGTTCTCAGTGACAACTCGGCGACTTCACTCAGCCTAGAAGCACCGCACCTCCAAATGCTCAGGGGACACCCGAGCCAATGGCGGACGCCTGGAAGTGGCTAGAAGGTGGACACCAGACACGGAGGCGGGGCGCACCTGGCAAAGAGGGACGTGCAAGACGCACGCGCAGAAGGCCGGCACCTGAGTGGTGGCTCCTCGGTGCCGCCGCGCACCTGGGCCCGCCCCTTGAGCGAAGAAGGGGGCGTGGCTTCGTAGAGCTGCACTCCAGTAGGGCACTGAGACACAGCGCGTGCGCGGAGCAGCCGGCACCTGAGCGGTGGCTGCTCTGTTTGCTTGGGCTCGCCTCTTGAACAAGAAAGGGGCATGATGCGCGTTGGCTTCGCCTTCTAAACACTTTTTGTTGCTGTTGTTGTTCGTGGGGCTTGAACTCTGGGCCTGGGCACTGTCCCTTAGCTCTTCAGCTCAAAGCCAGCACTCTACCGCTTTGAACCACAACGCCACTTCCAGTTTTCTGGTGTTTAATGGGAGATAAGAGTCTCAGGACTTTTCCTGCATGGGCTGGCTTTGAACCGCGATCATCAGATCTCATCCTCCTGAATAGCTAGGATTATGGGCGTGAGCCACTAAGTGCCTGGCTCTCCTAAACACTTTAACTTGTACAGATCAGCAACAATTCTTTACATAAAGTAGACTAAGTGGCAACAGACACAGTAGTGCACACCTGTAGTACCTACGTGGGGTGGCTGAGGAGAAGCCAGCCTCTCTCAAAAAAGAAAGCTCCTTTCTCGTTAGGTGGGAATGAAGAGGCAGGAAGACTGGGTGGGTGTTGGATGGATGAATGGGCGGTGAATGAATGAGTGAATGAATAAATGAATGAGCGAGGAAATCATGTTTCAGAAATCAGAGTATAGCTCAGTGATAGAGAGCTTGCCTGGCGTGCTTAAGGCTGAGGATTCCAAAACAAATAATCGTTGGTCAAGATGCACTTGACTTAGTAACTAACATGCTTAGTTGACACCCTTCTCATGCCTGTAATCTTAGCTACTCACGACATATGAGGATCGCGGTTCGAAGCCAGCCTGAGCAGGAAAGTCTGTGAGACTCTTTTTTTTTTTTTTTTTTGTCGGTCGTGGGGCTTGGACTCTGGGCCTGGGCGTTGTCCCTCAGCTCTTCAGCTCAAGGCGAGCGCTCTACCACTTGAGCTACAGCGCCACTTCCGGTTTTCTGGTGGTTTATTGGAGATAGGAGTCTCACAGTCTCTCCTGCCCGGGCTGGCTTTGAACCGCGATCCTCAGATCTCAGCCTCCTGAGTAGCTAGGATTACAGGCGTGAGCCACCAGCGCCCGGCTTCTGTGAGACTCTTATCTCCAAGTAACTACTCCAAAAAAAAGACAAACGTAGAGCTGTGGCTCAAGTGGTAGAGTGCTCACCTTGAGCACAAAAGCTCAAGAACAGCTCCCAGGCCCTGAGTTCAAGCTCTAGAACTGGCACAAAACAAAAAGATGCCCCAGCATATCTAAAATTTGACCTCGTGCAGCCAAGGCTGCCCGAGGGCTCCTGCACTTCCCGCTCACAGCCACCAGAGGGCACCGGCAGGCTGGTCCAGGCGAGCTTGTCCTGGGACCCCGCCCCTAGGATGCTAGGATGCTATGGGGGGGGGCCCTGGGGCTGGGACCCCCTTATCCCTACCTGAACCTGGAGGTTCTCAGATTACGAGTTCTAAGCTAGCGCCTGGATTTGGGCACTCCCCCGCAGGTGTGTGTGCGGTGGGGGGAGCCATTGGGGTCCGGAGGGGGCGGGGCCGGCCCCCTGGAGCTCGGGCCCCGCCCCCTCCGGCCCCGCCCCCTGCCCCTAAGAGGCCGGGGCTCCGGGCGGCGGCGCTCAGCGCGGCAGGCGGGAGGCTGCGGGCCGGAGGCTGCGGGCCGGAGGCTGCGGGATGGCCGCCCAGCGTCTGGGCAAGCGCGTGCTGAGCAAGCTGCAGTCCCCGTCGCGGGCCCGGAGCCCCGGGGGCAGCCCCGGAGGGCTGCAGAAACGCCACGCGCGAGTCACCGTCAAGTACGACCGGAGGGAGCTGCAGCGGCGGCTGGACGTGGAGAAGTGGATCGACGGACGCCTGGAGGAGCTGTACCGCGGCCGGGTGAGACGCGGAGGGTCGCGGCCCGCAGGAGGGAGGCGGGCCGGGCTGGGGCGCAGACCCCGCGCCTGCCGGCAGCCCGGGGTGCCCAGGACGGCCCGGCCCGCTGCGCCCTGGGGCTGTCGGTGGGCACAGAGAAAGTGACACAGGCCCCCTGGGATCCCCCAGACACCGCCCAGGAAGGAGGCAGAGCCACCATCTCTGAGTAGAGGGGTCTCTCAAAGGCTGTAGATGTGCGACAGGGAGACGGGCACTGAGCTGCACAGCCTGGCCACGGGTGTTTCCACAGACAGACCCAGCTGCAGGCAAACTCACAAAGTCACGCCACTTGTAGATATCTAGAGAGCCAGCACGGCCCTGTCACAGTCGTGGACACATGTCCATCACAACTATGATTCATACAAAACAACCTGAGCAGCAGCTGTCCGGAGATCTGCATCAAGATTCACCTGGGGGGGTGAACTCACTGACAATCCACACAGCAGTACCCAGCCGGGGACACAAAGCAGCCCAGGTTACATCTGCCCATCTTTATTCTTTTAATTAATGTATGCTAAGTATATAAAGGGTTTCATTGTGATATTCTCATACATCATGCATATAATGTACTTTGATCAAATTCATTCCTCATTCGTGTGTGTGTGTTGTGTGTGTATGTGTGTGTGACTCTCCTGGGGCTTGAACTTAAGGCCTTGGCACTGTCCCTGAGCTTTGTTTTTACTCAAGGCTGTTTATCACTTGAGTCACAGCTCCACTTCTGGCTTTTGCTGGTTAACTGGAGATAAGAGTCTCCTGGACTTTCCTGCCCAAGCTGACTTCAAACCGAGATCCTCAGATCTCAGCCTCCTAAGTAGCAAGAATTATAGGCGTGAGCCACCAGTGCCTGACTATTCCTTATTATTTTCTAAAGGAAAAATAAATGACTACCCACCAATCTCGTGACAGATGTCATGGCCACTCAGGCACACGAATCAACAGAAATCACAGCTACTCAGAGACATGAAATCGCATCACCTGTAGGTACCCAAGGACTTCACATGTTGAAACTGGCCTTGGGCTTGTGGACCATGACATACGTGGGGAGGCAGGGTGCAGGGAGACTAACATGTCTGGATTCGCATCCTTACTAGAAGTCACACTTTGTATAATATACATGCTCTGTGGAACACAGACAGACACACAGACACACAGACACACACATACAAGCCTCACAGAGCCTGCGCAGCTGCACACAGTGTGAGAAGGCCAGGTCCTCACAGTGACAGAGGTGTCGCTTTCAGGTGGACAACTGCTCTCTGATTCTAGGTGACACCTTGGGAGGTGCCCCTCTGACACACAAGAGGTGTCCCAGCTGGGCCTGGGTGTCTGGCCATGAGACATTACTGTCCACTCCTCAGAGCACCATGGGCCCCGGTCAGAAACTACGCCCCATGCTAGGCATTCCTGAGCCAGCCCTGAACCCTAGGCCCCAGGCTCTGGCTCAAGCCCACTCAGGGTAGCATGTGACTCCCCAACTCCATTCCACCCACACCCAGCCAGACAGCAGGATTTGGGGTTGGGGACAATAGGTTATGGCCCCAGGGACCTCTTCCTCCAGGACAGCTGGGTCCTGTCCCAGACAGAGGTCCTGAGCCAGCTGTCCTTTGCATCATGAGGTCAAACTCAGAGCTCTCCCCCGCCTTCCTGGGCAGCTCAAAGACCCTGAGTTTGTCACCCTCCCGCCACGAGGCAAGGGGGGGGCACTGGTGGTCCCCTCCCTAGATCCACCCACTTGTACTTGGACCCGATGGCTGGCTGGCCTTGAGCCCAGCTCCCCGCGCCTGTCCCCTGGGGGAAGGGGCCCTCCCGCCCCCACCTACTGCTACAACTTTGCCTTGAAAGGGCAGGAGCCAGCCCCTCTCCTGAATCCCAGAAAATGTTCCTGGACTCAACTGGGCCTGTTTTTCCACTGTGGGGACTAAAGCCAATGGAGAATGACCTGTGCCAGCCCCGGGGCTCCTGGGCTCCAGGGCACAGGCAAGCTAGTACTGCCCCCCACCCCCACCCCTCAGTTCTCATCAACCCATCTGTCACCCCTCCCCCAGGGCCCAGATGTCCCTTCTCCCTGCTGGAGCTGTCCCTGACTGCCACCAGCTGAGCCCTGGGGGCTGGGAGGGGGGCGGGAGAGGAAGGGGACTGTCACCAACCCTGGTGTCCGTGGCTTTAGGAAGCAGACATGCCAGATGAAGTCAACATTGATGAATTGTTGGAATTGGAAAGCGAGGAGGAGAGACGCCAGAAAATCCAGGTAGGTGTGTGAGTGGGGGTGCCCCCATTTTTCACTGCTCTGAGAAGACTAGCCACAGCTGACATGGACACCGAACCAAATACTTCACACCCAACCACTCCACACACATTAATTCTTTGAAGTATGATCATCTCCCATTTGCCAGTTAAGGAAAATGAGGCTTCAGAGAGGTGGAATGATTTACCCAGGGTCACACAGCACAGCGGAGCTAGGGGCCAAACCCAGGAAACCTGGCTGCTCTGTCTCCTCCCCCACACCCCCAGCTCTGCGAGCTTTCTCCTCCCCTGACCTCTCCCCGATGGCTGAGCCCTGTCCCTGATCACCCCAAAGGGCCCTCAAGCTATATTCTTCCTTTGAAGCCAGGTGGGAAGTCCACCCTAGGATCTAACTGCCATTAGTCTGGCTGTCCTGCAAAAGGGGAGGGGCGTAAGCAGAATCAGTAATTGTCATTGACTATGTTGTTGTTGTTTTGTTTTGTTTTGGGGGGGCTGTTTAGAGACTCCTCCAGTCATGTATGAGCCCCACAGAGGTGAGTTTCCTTCCCTTGTTCTATGTCTTGTCTGCTCCCTGTACCCCAAAGGGAGAAGAGAAGGCTGGCCATGGGGGATGAGGGGGGTAGAATAGGCCAACAGCATTCTGGGAAACTCTTCCTCCTCCTCCTCCTCCTCCCCCTCCTCCTCCTCCTCCCCCTCCCCCCCCCTCCTCCTCCTCCTCCATCTGTCTCCTAAACTCCACAAGCAGTTTCCTGGAGCCCCCCCCCCCCATGCGTCTCCATTCTGGCCTCTGCCCTGCTGTGTCAGGCTGCTGTCTGAGGGCTCAGTCTTTCTCTGCCTCCATCACACCCTAACTCCCTGCCACACCCCCTGAGGGGTGCCCCATCCTCCAGGCTTTGGTGCTTGCTTAGTAGCCCAACTCCACCCACTTCCTTCCCTGCTTTAAAAGGGAAAAATATTCATGTTTCTCCAACCAGCTCTGGGCTGCCCGCGGGACGAACGTCACCACATCCCATTCCCTGGAACCCTCTCTCTGGCCTCCATCTCTCTCAGGCCTCTGTCTCTCAGGCCTCTGTCTCTCGGGCCTCTGTCTCTGGGGAACCTCCTGATCACTTCTTGGCCTGAGAGCTGTCTCCACGTGTCTCTCTCTCTCTCTCTCTCTGAGTCTCTCCGCTCCTGCCTCTCTCTCCCTGTCTCTGGCCCCACAGCTGTGTCTGTTTTCTCTACCTTGCTCCACCTCATTCGCCATCTGTCTCTCACCCTGGAACAGGGTCTCCCTACGTAGGTAGCCCAGGCTGGCCTCAAACTTACGATCCTCCTGCCTCTGCCTCCTGCAATGATAGGCTTAGCGTCTTCCAGTGTCTTTCCCTCTGTCCTCCTCTCTCTTACCCCGAGAATCTTTCTAATTTCTGTTTCCTCATCTCTCTCTTTCTCCTCCCTGCCCCCATCCCTGCCTACCTCTACACCTCCTCCCTCCTCCCACTGTTCAGGCCGCAGGAGGGTATGCAAGGCCCACTCCTGCGTTCTTAAACTTCTTCCTGTTCCCCCAGGATTTCATCCAGGAGCTACTGACCAAGCTCCAGGGCCTCCACAAACAGCCAGGCCTCCGCCAGCCCAGCCCCTCCGACGAAGGCAGCCTGAGTCCCCGCCAGGACCGGGCCAGGACAGCCCCTCCGTGACCCCATCTTGATTCTGTGACCCTTCCACTTGGCCTCCCTCCCTAACACGCCCGGCTTGTTTATACGTTGTAGTTCATGGTTCTGTAACATCTCTGCGCGCCCGGCCTTGCTCTCCCGGTTCCCTGGGCCTCTCCACACCCCCTCCCCCAACGCCCACTGTCCAGCTCCCCGCTCCTCACACCCCAGCGCCCACAGCTGGTCCTGCCAGATGGACGATCGCTCCTCCCTGGCCAGAGAGCATGAGAACAGGCCCTGCTGACCCCAGGGCTCTGGGGACTCACATCCTGTCCCCACCTCCCCCACACCCAGGCCCATTCTTGGCCGGCCCGCCCCGTGAGCCCCTCTGTGGATGAGGGCTATGGAGTTGAGACCATACAAATGGGCCTGAGGTTGGTGGTAAGCACAGGCCTGCTGAGTTGGGGAGGGAAGCCCATATTCCTTAGGGCAGTAAAGAAATCCTGGAGGGCTTCCTGAAGGAAGTGGCATTAAGGCAGGGATTTGTGTGAGATGGGCTCCATTTAGATCCACAGACTGTGAAATTGGCAGGGGGCAGAGGAGTTGAGAGAAGAATTGATCTTGAGTCTCTGGGCTGGGAATGTGGGATCTCAGAAGGGAATAGTGGCTGTGTCATGAAGTTTAACACCACATTTGGTTTATCCTGGGTGCTTCAGCTGTCTGTGATTGGGAGATGGGCTAGGAGTTGTGAGGGGGGCGTAGTGGAGGCCAACAGCCCAAGCAGAGCTGGAGAAATAGACATCTTCCATCCGTGCCAGTGGCCGTGTCAGGACCAGGTATCCACGCAGGGTCTGAGCCCCAGGCCAGCAGGAAAAGAAGGCCCTTCAGTCAGGCGCTGGTGGCTCATATCTGTCATCCAAGCTACTCAGGAGGCTGAGATCTGAGGATCATGGTTTGAAACCAGCCCAGGCAGGAAAGTTCATGAGACTCTCATCTCTAAGAAACTCCCCTGGGGTTAGGAATGTGGCTTAGTGGTAGCTTGCTTGCCGGGCATGCATGTAGCCCTGGGTTCCATTCCTCAGAATCCACATTCACAAAAAAGCCAGAAGTGGTGCTGTGGCTCAAATGGTAGAGTGCTAGCCTTGATCAAAAGAAGCTCAGGGACAGTGTTCAAGCCCCAGGACTGGAAACAAAACAAAACAAAACAAAAGACCAGAGCTGGGTGCTGCTAGCTCACGCCTGTAATCCTAGCTACTCAGGAGGCTGAGATCTGAGGATCGTGGTTCAAAGCCAGCCCAGGCAGGAAAGTCCGTGAAACTCTTATCTCCAATAAACCACCAGAAAACTGGAAGTGGCATTGTAGCTCAAATGGTAGCGTGCTCGCTTTGAGCTGAAGAGCTGAGGGACAGCGCCCAGACCCAGAGTTCAAGCCCCACGACCGACCAAAAAAAAAACCAAACCAGAAAACTGGAAGTGGTGCTGTGGTTCAAGTGGTAGAGCGCTAGCCTTGAGCTGAAGAGCTGAGGGACAGTACTCAGGACCAGAGTTCAAGCCCCATGACCAACAACGATAATAAAAAAGCCAGAAGTGGAGGTGTGGCTAAAGTGGCAGAAAACCAGCCTTGAGCAATAAAAGTAAGCAAGTGTGATGTCCTCAGTTCAAGCCCCAGCGTGTATGACACACACACACACACACACACACACACACACAGCTTCTTCAAAGAACAAAAGAGGACCCTCTGGGGGTTCCCAGACCTGTGGGTGGTGGGTGGCCTTGTGGTCCCCATGTATTCTCCATACAAGACAGGACAGAGTGCGCACCTCCAGCCTTTGTCCTCTGGGCCTTCCCCCCCCCCCTGCCCCAGCCCCACTTCACACTTCCCTTCACAGAACCTGATCTGCCTTCCTTTTTCCTGCTGGTGGGGGTGGTGTGTTCCTGGAACGTGGGTTCAAGGCCTTCCCGGGTGCGCTGTGCTCAAAGTCTCTCAGTTTCCTCTTCAGGGAAATGGGAACTGCACAGATGAGGAACCCGAGGCCCAGATTCCTGATGTTATTTGTCCCAAGTCAACAGCCAGGGAATGTGGCGCTGGGCTGCCATCCCAGACTCTGACTCCAGAACTCAGCTATTTTACTCCTATGTCACCGCGACCCTACACACCACAACAGCGCTTATTTTTAGTGGTGACGAGTGACGGGCTAGCTCATGCGAAGGTGGTGGTGACTGCTCAGACAATCCAACCCAAAGCTCAGCGCAACCAGGGGAGCACAAAAGCTGCAGCGCAAGGACTGCAAAGCAGCGCGGCCTGGGCCTCACACGGCGCTGCTCACCTATAATCCCAGCACTGAGGAGAAAACGAGTTTTTAACCAGCTTGGGTTACATGATGCGATGCGAGCTGCCAAAAACCAAACCAACAAATCAAAAATCAAAGTGGGAGTCAGGTGCTGGTGCTTATGCCTGTCCACTTAGCTACTCAGGAGGCTGAGATCTGAGGATCATGGTTCAGGGCCAGTATCGGCAGGAAAATGAATGAGGCTTTTATAAACTACCAAAAAAAAAAAGAAAGCCAAAAGTGGAGTTGTGGCTCCAGTGGTAGCATGCTAGCCTTGAGCAAAAGAAGCCCAGAGATAGTGCTCAGGCCCCAGCTCTAGTACAAAAATGAAGCAAAACAAAAAAGTGGGATTGGAGGCATGGCTCAGTTGGTAAAGTGCCAGCCAATGAGCAAAAGTGTCAGGTACTAGGCACTGGTGGCTCACACCTGTAATCGTAGCTACTCAGGAGGCTGAGATCTGAAGATTATGGTTCAAAGCCAGCCTGGGCAGGAAAGTCCATGAGACTCTTACCTCCAATTAATCACCAGAAAACTGGAAGTGGTGCTGTGGCTCAAGTGGTAGAGTGCTTTGCCTTGAGCTGAAGAGCTGAGGGACAGCGCCCAGGGGCAGAGTTCAAGACCCACTACCGAAAAGAAACAAAAAGAAAGGCATCAGGTACTGAGTTCAAGTCCCAGTCTAGGAAAGATAAAAGAAAGAAAGAAAGAAAGAAAGAAAGAAAGAAAGAAAGAAAGAAAGAAAGAAAGAAAGAAAAGGAAATGACCAACTCATATATATTAAAAACAAAACAAAACAGGACAAGGAGCCTAGTAGAGTGTAGGCCCTGAATGCAAATACTTCAAGGCAAAAGCAAAGAACAACAACCAAATATTTCTGCCAAGGTTCAAATACCATCTGTCGTTAGCTGTGTGGTCTTGAGCAAGTTCCTTAACCTCTCTGTGTCTGTGTGTCCACATCCGAAGTGAAGCACAGCGTGCCAAACTGTGGGTTCCTGGGCTGGGGATAGGCATGTAGCAAGCATGGTAGGGAGGGGGCTAGTTATTAGCTCCTGAAGCCACCAGCCCCTGCCCACTCCCAGTTCCTCTGTCCGGCAAAGTTAACTTAAAAAAAAAAAAGCAGTTTCTTGGTGTGGCACCATTTTATTCTGCGAACAAAAGGAGAGTGAGCTGAGCGCTGGTGGCTCACGCCTGTCATCCTAGTCACTCAGCAGGCTGAGATCTGAGGATCACAGTTCAAAGCCAGCCCGGGCAGGAAGTTCCATGAGACTTATCTCCAGTGAACCAGCAAATGGCTGGAAGTGGAGCTGTGACTCAGTGGTAGAGCACCAGCCTTAGAGCAAACTCAGCACCCAGGCTCTGAGTTCAAGTCCCAGGACACGCACAAAGAACTGTGAATCCCTGTCTGTTTGGTTCACAGCTGTCTCACACACAGAGCCCCCCTTGCTTTCCTGTCACGTGTGGCACAGTCTTTGCTTGGCCCTCGGAATAAAAGCAGCACCTCCCTCCCTTACCCCCCCCCCCAACTCTTTGCTCCAAGCCCCTCATTTCCTCTGCATGGAGGGCTGGGGCTTCCTCATCCTCGCTGTCTTTCAGATGCTTGTCAGACAGGTGTAGGGCACCTAATCCAAGAAGGCCCCTCATGCTATCCTGTTCCTTAATTCCTCTATCCACCACCATGACCTGATCCAGGACTTCATTGTCTGCCTGGCTCCTGGCCAGGCCTGAGTTCCCCCGTGCTCCTAATACGTGCGCAGCACATGGTAGGCATTTGTGTGATGGCAGCGCCCCCTGGTGACTATATCTCTGCACAACAGCTTTCCTTTTAGAAGCGAGGCATCGGCACCCCCTAGTGGCTATGTGAGTTGATGTTAAACTGCACCCCAGAGCTGGAAGCACTCAGAGAGTGATAAAGAGGCTTTGGAGATGCTACAGAGCACCGGCCCGCATTTTTGTCCTATCCACACTAGAGGCTTTGCTAAGTGGGATGGTAAGTATTATAACTGCAGGCCAGGCACCTGTGGTTCACACTTGCAAGCCTAGCCACTTTAGAGGATCAGAGTTGGAGGCCAACCTGGGGACAGTTCATCTGAACCAATAGCTAGGTAAGGCTTGTTATTGCAGCTACTGTGAGAAATGTAAATAGGAGGATTGAGGTCTAGCTAGTTGGGGCAAACAGCAAGACTCTATCTCAAAAATAACCAGAGTAGCCGGGGGCTGGTGGTTCACACCTGTCATCCTAGCTAGTCAGGAGGCTAAAATCTGAGGATCCCACTTTGAAGCCAGCCTGAGCAGAAAAGTTCCTGTGAGACTCTTATCTCCAATTAATTACTCAAAAACCAGAAGTGTTGCTGTGGCTCAAGTGGTCGAGCGCTAGCTGTTAGCACAAAGAGGCGCCAGGACAGCACCCAGGCCCTGAGTTCAAGCCCCATGACCACCACCACCAATAAAAACAGAGTAAAAATGGCTGGAAGCATCACCCAGGCAGTAGAATGCCTGCCTAGCAAGTAGGTGAAGCTCTGAATTCAAAACCCAGTACCGCCAAAAGAAAAATAACTACAATTACACTTATATTGATGAAAGGATCAGAGCTCATAATTGGCTATTTTTTTTTACTTTTTTTTTTTTGTCCCAGACTTGGAGCTTGAACTCTGAGGCTAGGTACTGTTCCTTAGCTTTTTCACCCAAGATTGGCACTCTATCACTTGGGCTACAGCTTCATTCTTGGCCTTTTGCTGATTAATCAGATATATGAGTCTTACAGACTTTTCTTGCCTTGGCTCGTTTTGAATCTTGATCCTGGGGGGAAGGAGGGAAGAGAGAGAGACAGAACGAGAGAAAGAGAGACAGAGAGACAGAGAGACAGAGGGACAGAGAGAGTTGGGGACTGTTAAAAGTCCATCCTAGGGGCTGGGAAGGTGGCTCAGTGGTAGAGTGCTTGCCTTGCATGCATGAGGCCCTGGGTTCGATTCCTCAGCATCACATAAGCAGAAAAAAGCCAGAAGTGGTGCTGTGGCTCGAGTGGTAGGCTCGAGTGGTAGAGTGCTAGCCTTGAGCTGAAGAGCTGAGGGACAGCGCCCAGGCCCAGAGTTCAAGGCCCATGACTGGCAAAAAAAAAAAAAAAAAAAAAAAAAAAAAAAGTCCATCCTAGCTAGCCACTGATGTCTCAAGCCTGTAATCTTAGCTACTCAGGAGGCTGAACTCTGAGGATTGCAGCAATGCAATTCAAAGCCAGCTTGGGAAGGAAAGTCTTCTTTTTTTCTTTTTTTTTCCAGATGTAGGGCTTAAACTCTGGGCCTGGGCACTGTCCCTCAGCTCTTCAGCTCAAGGCAAGCACTCTACTACTTGAGCCACAGCACCACTCCAGTTTTCTGGTGGTTAACTGGAAATGTGGGTCTCACAGCTGGGCGCTGGTGGCTCATGCCTGTAATCCTAACTACTCAGGAGGCTGAAATCTTAGGATTGCGGTTCAAAGCCAGCCCGGGTAGGAAAGTCCATGAGACTCTTAACTCCGATTAACAACCAGAAAACTGGAAGTGGCACTGTGGCTCAAGTAGTAGCGGACTAGCCTTGAGCTGAGGGACAGTGCCCAGACCCAGAGTTCAAGCCCCACAACCTGGGGGGGGGGGTGCGCTCTGTATGGTGGGGCATTGTGGCACACACAGGACTAGTGGCACCATGGGGGCTGTTGGTCATTGTTGTTCTCCCCGTGGTCTGGGACAAATTCTAGGGACACAGGAGCTTTGCTTTTTATTTTTATTTATTTATTTTTGGTCGGTCGTGGGGCTTGAACTCTGGGCTTGGGCGCTGTCCCTGCACTCTTCAGCTCAAGGTGAGCGCTCTACCGCTTGAGCCACAGCTCCACTTCCAGTTTTCTAGTGGTTTATTGAAGATAAGAGTCTCATAGACTTTTCTGCCCTGGCTGGCTTTGAACTGTGATCCTCAGATCTCAGCCTCCTGAATAGCTAGGATTACAGGCATGAGCCACCGGCGCCCAGCTGAGCTTTGCTTTTTAAAAAATATTATATTTGGGGGGCTGGGAAGGTGGCTCAGTGGTAGAGCGCTTGCCTTGCATGCTTGAGACCCTGGGTTCGATTCCTCAGCACCACATAAGAAAAAAGCCGGAAGTGGCGCTGTGGCTCAAGTGGTAGAGTGCTAACCTTGAGCTGAAGAGCTGAGGGACAGTGCCCAGGCCCAGAGTTCAGGCCCCACGACCGGACTCAAAAAAAAAAATATTATATTTGGGATGGAAAGGTAGCTCAGTGGTAGTTTGCCTTGCATGCATGAGGCTCTGAGTTCGATTCCTCAGCACCACATAAGCAGAAAAAGCTGGAAGTGGTACTGTGGCCCAAGTGGTAGAGAGCTAGCCTTGAGCTGAAGAACTCAGGAACAGCGCCCAGGTCGAGTTCAGGCCCACAACCAAACCAAACCAAAACAAAACAATAAAAATTGTATTTATGGCCAGGCGCCGGTGGCTCACGCCTGTAATCCTAGCTACTCAGGAGGCTGAGATCTGAGAATTGCGGTTCAAAGCCCGGGCAGGAAAGACCGTGAGACTCCTATCTCCAATAAACCACTAGAAAACCAGAAGTGGCACTGTAGCTCAAGTGGTAGAGCACTTGCCTTGAGCTGAAGAGCTGAGGGACAGCGCCCAGGCCCAGAGTTCAAGCCCCATGACCGACAAAAAAAAAAATTGTATTTATGTTGTTTATTTTAGGGTATGAGGTTTGAACTCTGGTCCTTGAACTTACTAAGCAAGTGCGCTAACCATTGAGCAACACCTCCAGCCCCTCTTTCTGCAGGTTAGTTTTGAGATGGAGATGGCCTTGCTTCCTGTAGTGTGGGTGTGGTCGCCTGTATTAGGCTTCCCTGTGGTTAGGATAGCAGTGTGTGCACCATCAGGTTCATTTTCTGGTTAATTGGAGATAAGAGTCTCATTGACTTTCCTGCCTGGGCTGGCTTTGAACCGTGATCCTCAGATCTCAGCCTCCTGAGTAGCTAGGATTACAGGTATGAGCCACCAGCACCCGGCTTCTCTCAACCTTTTTCTGGCTCAGGCTGAACTTGAAGCACAATCTTAACAACCTGTGCCCCCCCCAAATAGCTAGGATGACAGGTACCCGGCTTATTTACTTATTTTTGCTACAATCTTGCTTTGTGTCCTAGCTTGGCCTCAAATTCTCCATCCTCCTGTTTCAGCCTCCTACCTGCTGGGATTACGGGTGTGCATTACCATACCTGGATCTACATAGGATCTTGTGAGCAGGGCCAAGGTGTGTGTGTGCGTGTGTGTGTGTGGGAGGTGACAGTATCTCCCATAGCTGAGGTATCATTTTTGGTTCTGAAGAAGCATGAGCAGCCTCAGACAGACAAAGACTGAGCCACAGTGCCGTCTGGTGGCCAAACCCCATAGGTAAGGAGAAATGATTAGAAGTTGAGACTTGGTTTCTGTTTGTCCCTAAGTCTGATCAGGTGAAGATTGGCTGAAGTGATGATCAGGGACTCAAGAACAGGGACCTTTCCTAGTGTCTTAGTAAGTCAGGGTGGAGGTAGATTCACCTATAGGTCAGGTTTCCCCTCCTCCAAGGAGGCCTCAGGCTGGCTTCTTTGAGGAATTGGAAAGCCTCTGTACTTCCCCATCCTGTATCTGAGCCCTCTGGGTTGTCACTGGTCACCCCATTGGGCTGGGAGCATAAGGCAGATACTAGGTCATCCCCATCCCTGGATGGACCACCAGCCTTGAAAGAAAAAGCCAAGTGAGAGTGAGAGGCTACCCAGTTATGTGCCAGTGGCTTCTGCCTGTAATCCTATCCATTCAGAGAGTTGAGAATAAAGGTTAGAAATCAGCCTGGGAAAAAGTCCATGAGACTCTTAACTGCAATTAAACACCAAAAAGCCAGAAGTGGAGCTGTGGCTCAAGTGATAGAGCTCTAGTTCAATGAAAACGCTCAGAGACAGTGCCTAGGCCCTGAGTTCTAGCCTTACTCTTAAGTGCGCATGTGCGTGTGCACACACACGATAGGGTTTCAGTATATGGTCCAGGCTGAATTTGAATTTTCAATACGCCAGCATAAGCCTTCTTAATGCTGAGATTACAGGAGTGTATCACCCCACCTGGCTTAGAATGTCAACTTTGTGACAGTGACAGTTTTATCTTGGTCATGTCTTATATACCTAGTCCCTAGGAGAGTGTGTGCCCCATACTAGGCACTCAATGAATGAACAAAGACTGATTAACCCCTGTGTTTTTAAAAGTCTAGCTTACACTTTGGAGACACTCAGATACACGGGCACAGACCATACACGACAGACCCGCATGGTCATCCACATGCCCTAGCGAGCCCTAGAAGCTGAGAACTACCTTTTTTCTCTGCCCGTAGTACCAGACAGGGTGGAGAGAACCCCAGCTGGGAATGGAGCATCCTGGGGGGGGGGGGGGGGGAGGTACAGATAAGGAAAGATGCGCTAGGGAAGATTTAGCTCCGCCCCGTATCCCCAGCAACCAATGGGCGCGTGGTCCTTTCGCGCAACGCCCCCTGGGACTTGTAGTCTCGGGTAGGGACGCCCTCGGGCGCCGCCGTGCACCCTGAGACTCCACATCCCGAGGTGCGCCGGGAGGCGCGGGGATTGGCTGGGCCCCGCCCCCGGCCCGCCCCGCTCCGCTGGCGCCGCAGCCCCAAGAATGAATGAAATCGTAGCGCGCTGGGCGGCAGAGCGGGCGGCGCAGGCCGGGCTGGGCCCGCGCACGGCGGCGGCAGCGGCGCCCCGGGCCGGAGGCGGCCCAGCCGAGCGGGCCATGGCTACCGCCATTCAGAACCCGCTCAAGTCGTGAGTGTCCCCGCCGTCCCCGCCCCCTCGCGGGACCCCCCCCCCCCGGTCCTCCTCCAGGAGCCCTTCCCCCGCCCTACCAGGGACCGGACCCGCGGAGCGTAGTTGAATGGAGGGGGGGGGTCCCCAGTGCGCGCCCCCCAAGCCCCTAGGGAGGGAGGGGCTCCCGACCCCCTTGTTTGGCACCCCCCGGGGTTAGGGACGGGGCCCTGCCGGGGTCGCGGGGGCGTCTCTTCTTTGTCGCTGTCAGTGAAGGAATGTGGGCGCGGGCTGGGGGGGGGTGGGCATCGTTTCCTCACCCAGAGTGGGGGTAGCGGCTTCCCTCTCCTCCTCCCTGGTGACTTGGGGGTGCGAGCGCCCGCACCTAAGTCTAGACCTCGGTCCTCGGGTTTCCATCACCTTCTTTGCCCCTCATCAAACCACCTTTCTCTCGTCGCCTTTCCTTTTCTCTGAAGGACCCCCCCACCCCGCAACCCGTGGCACCCACGGGGAGGAAGCAAAGCCAGGAGGGGTGTCTTCTGTTGAATCCCTGATGCGTCCCCCCCCCTTTTTCCTCTCTGGTCTCCAGGACCTAGAAGCCTCCCCCTACCCCATGCCTGGGTCAGCTCTCTCTGTCTCCTCTCACAGATATCTAAGGGGAGCACCTCTTACCCCTGGGGCTTTGGGTGGGGGTGCGGGAAGCGCCCTAAAGTCTCCGGGGATTCCCTCCCTTTCTCCTTATCCACGACTCGGCTTCCTCTCCGGCCCAGTAGCTGGCAACTCAGACGCTTGGGTCCACGGAAACCCCTCCTTCCCTTCCCTCCCCTTGTCCCTGCCACCCCCTGGCTATCTCCTCCTCTCTCCTCCCCTCCTTCTCCGTCTTCCTTCCTCGGGATCCGGGACTCCCGGGTCCCAGCGCTCCCCACCCCCTCTCCCCGGCGGGGACAGCGGGCTCCGAGTGACAGGCACCCGGCTTCTCCCGCCCTCTCTCCCGCAGGCGTGCGCGGTCCTCCCCTCCCCCTCCTCCCTGGCGCCCGCAGAGGAGGGGGGCGCGCGCCTGCGGAGCTGCACAAAGGGGCCCGCACGACCCCCCTTGTCTCCCACCCCCGTGCTCCCACAACCTTGACCTTGGGCATCTAAGTGCCGAGTGTGTGGGTGGGGAGTAACAGGGTGGAAGGAGGGCGTCCCCCACCCACCCACCTAGGAAAAGGGTTGGGTCTGCACCAAAGCGCCCCCCCCATCACTTCTGGTCCTGGAATGGGGGTGGGGTGGGGAGAAGAGGGGGGGCGGGGCAGGGATTTATAGGCACAGGCCTACACAGGTAGGCAGAGGGTAGGGAGCCAGTGTCTGGTGGTCCAGGTCAGTGTGTGTGTGGCCTCTGCTTCTATGTCACCCTAAGTCACACACATGGATAGAGGTTTTGTTTGTGGGGGACCCCTCAAACTGGGGGCAGTGGACCCTAAGCCTATTGATAGAGCTGCAGAAATTTCGTCAGTGTGATTTCTGCTTAGACCCCTTGCAGTTATGGTGTGCCCACTGCAGAGATTTGGCTGCCAAAGGTAGGGGGTACAGGAGGGCCACTGACTCTCTTTGCATCTATGGGGTCTGCAAGAGTGGAGGTGGAGACTCAAGTGTCCCTAAAGAATGCCAATCCTAGCTACTCTGGGTGTTGAGATCTGAGGACCATGGTTCAAAGCCAGCTCCCTGCAGGACAGTCCATGAGACTCCCAGTTCATCACCCAAAAGCCAGCTATAGAGCTGTGGCTCAAGTGGTGGAGTGCCAGCCTTGAGTAAAGAAACGGGGACAGCACCCAGGTCCTGGTACATGTGTGTGTGTGTACATGTATGTGTGTGTGTGCTGGAGTTGAATCTCTTTGCAGTGGGAGCCAGGAGATGAAAACCTCAGCTTGAACCATTAATTCTGCAGCTCTGAGTCTCAGTGTCACTGTCTGTGCATTGGGGAGAATAAGTTCTTATTACCTTGTAGAACTTCAAGAGGCATCTTTGTAAAAGCCCTTTAGAGATTGGCCCTGAGCAAGAGTATAAATATATAATTTTTTGTTGTTGTTGTTGGTCCTATGTCTTAAATTCACCGCCTAGGTACTGTCCCTGAGCTCTGTTTGCTTAAGGATAGTACTCTACCCCTGAGCCACAGCACCACTTCCGATTTTCTGGTGGTTCATTGGAGAAAGGAGTCTCACGGACTTTCCTGCTCAGGCTGGCTTTGTACAGTGATCCTCAGATCTCAGCCTCCTGAGTAACTAGGATTACAGGTGTGAGCCACTGTTGCCCAGCTTCAAAAGTATAAATGTTTGATTAATAAATACTTATTTCTTTTAGGGGACAGCACCCATGGCATAGGGTTTGGGGACAGGTGTATTGTCGAAGGGGAGAGGACTGGAAGGTCAAGTTCATAGGACAGTGTGTGAAGGCGATGGTCAGGGAGCAAGAAAGAGCGCTCTCTCAGGTTGGGAGCCCTGGTTACTGCTGGCTGGCTGGAATTGTCATTGTGCTCCTTTCAGAGGTTGAGCAGGGGTGAGTTGGAGGGTTTGAGGCAGAGATGTGGGGAGCAAGTGCAAAAAGGTGTGTTGGGGATCTGGAGAATGATAGAAGCGAGTGGAAGATGGCAAAGGCACAATCAGGGCTGAATCGTTTGATCTGAGGGCAGCGTTTACTGTGGTTACGGTGGGCTGGCCTTTACAGGGACCTGGAGACCAGAAAGCAAAGGGGTACCAGAGATCCTCAATTCCCTTGTCACCACTGTGTTCTGGAAAGGAATTGAACACCCGACTTAGGAAGGGAGAAGGACAAGCCAAGGCTTGAGATGGCTTAGATGTGAAGTGGGGGTGGGGGTGCTGTGGATGGAGTAGGTTTGTGTGTGTGTGTATGTGAAGTGAAACAATAAACGTGGGGTGCCTCAAGTGGGTCTCAAAAGGGCGCCAGCCGATGGAGCGCCCCCTGGTGGACAAAGGGAGTATTTGTAGGTGTTCATTTCAACACTCCAAGCAGTGTCACTTCAAGAGAGTAAGGCTGTATATGTACTCAGTAGGTCAGCTTGTTCTCTGGGGATCCCTTGGGATAGAGTCTGTGGGAGATGAGGTAAGTCTTCCAGCTTCCATGGAGGACTGTGAGCTTTAAAGATCACCCAGGATAGGCTGAGAATGTGGCTTAGTGGTAGAGTGCTTGCATGCTAGCATGAAGCTCTGGGTTCAATTCCTCAGTACCACATTCATAGAAAAAGCTGCAAGTGGTGCTGTGGCTCAAGTGGTAGAGTGCTATCTTTGAGCACTCAGGGACAGTGCCCAGGCCCTGAATTCAAGCCCCAGGGGGGAAAAAATCACCCAGGACAAAGAACTTTAAGAACGGTTCACAGTGCCTCTGATTTTTCATCTGGAAATGGTGTAATGGTTTCACCCTGGAGAGAACTGTCTCAGACATTTGATGGCTGCTCCACATTCATACACAGACACTTACTGAGCACTTACTGTATGCATGCATTTTGGGGGGGGGCAGGCCTGGGGCTTGAACTCAGAGCCTGGGTGCTGTCCCTGAGCTTCCCCCCCCCCCTTCAAGTCTTGAACTCTACCACTTTAGCCACAGCACAACTTGTGGCTTTTTAGTGAGTAATTAGAGAGAACAGTTTCTTTTCCTGCCGGTAATCCTAACTACTGAGAAGGCTGAGATCTGAGGATTGAGATTGGAAACCAGCATGGGTAAGGAAAGTCTATGAGACTCTTCTCTCCAAATAATCCACCAAAGAGCCATAAGTGGTGGTGTGGTTCAAATGATTGAGCATCAGTCTTGAGCAATAAAAAGCTCAAGGACAGTGCCCAGGCCCTTAGTTCAAGCCCCAGTACCAGCACAAAACAAAACTAAGCCCTATCGAGTTTATTGATCAGCTATTACTTGGCTGGAGATACTTAGGGCGTCTGGAATACCTGCTTTACCACTGAGCTGTACCCCCAGCCCGTGCCGGATCAATGAGACATCATTTTTTTTTTT
Source organism: Dipodomys merriami (assembly GCF_024711535.1). Classification (NCBI taxonomy): domain Eukaryota; kingdom Metazoa; phylum Chordata; class Mammalia; order Rodentia; family Heteromyidae; genus Dipodomys; species Dipodomys merriami. The sequence goes on along the minus strand of NW_027206091.1, from coordinate 7,428,106 downwards.
GAGAGGGTTTGGGGGTGGGGAAGGATGGAGCCAGTGATCCAGGTGTCTGCACCCCGCTGGCTCCTTAGTGAGAAGTGTGGGTGGGCACTTACCTGTAAGATGTCTTGAGTCTCTTGGTGTTTGCGTGTGTAGCGGCGAGCAGGGGTGCAGGTGTGGGAGTGTGTGTAATCTGCCACGTGGGGGTTGTGTGCCAGGCCGGGCGTGCATGCATGCGTTGCGTGCACGTGGGACGAAGGATGCACGCGTAAGTGACAGCGTGCTCTCTCATTCCCCCCTCCCCCGCGCCGCGGGTGGGGGGGGGCCGGGGAGGTGCGTGGGCCTCCGCCTGAGACTACCACTCCCGGCATGACCCGGGCGCCCCGCCCCACCTCTCTGATTGGCTGATATCCGCGTGCTCCCGCCCCCCGGGAATGAATGGATGGGCGGCCTCAGCGCCCGCCCGACCGCTGGGAGGACCGACCCGGCGGGGACCTGCTGGGGGCAGGACCCGGGGAGCAAGATGGCCACGGTCATCCCGGGCCCCCTGAGGTGGTGCGGGCCGGCGCGGGGCGGGGCAGGGGAGGGCGCGCAGCCGGGCCTGCACGGGCACGAGCGTGTGTGTGTGTGTGTGTGTGTGTGTGTGTGTGTGTGTGGCGGCTGGGGGTGGGGCTGGGGGGTGTCAGGGGGACTGTCACCGTGTGCAGGGGTGCGAGTGTGCGGGATCGGGGGGTCTCTCGCTAGAATGGTGTCCGATGCGCTGCTCCTGGAGGGGTGGAAGGCATGGGGGAGGTGGAGAAGAGGATCTGGATTTCTTTTGGGGGGAGGAGGGAGGGAGTCATCGTCCCCCCCCTCCTCCCCCTCCTGTGACCCCTGGTTTTGGGAGAGGTGAAAATCTGAGGATGCCAAGGCCTTGGCAAACTCGGACGGAGTGTGCACTACCTTTGTCTTGGGGTGTAGAATGTGGGTGCGTGTGTGACTTATTTTGCTCATGTGGCTATGTATATGATTTCTTTTATTGTACAACTACATATCTTTGGATATTTGGGGCCCGCATGTCCGGTGGGAACTATGCTGTGTTTGGCTTGGATTCTGTCTTTGGATAGGCATGTGTTTCTGGTGCAAAGGTTTGTGTGAATCTATCTGGGTGGATCCGAATTTTCCTGTTGTATAGGTGTGAATCTGTGTGTATTTTAGGTACTTTTTTTTTACACATATTTTTGTCTCTTTGTGCATGTGTGCCTGTACTTGTGTGAATCTGTATGATTTCTTTGTATTGTGGGGCTGGAGCTTTTTGATGGGGTTGGTTTGTGTTATGGCTTTGGGTCTGTGTGTAAGTGCTTATGTGAGTAATTGTCTTCTGACAATTGTGTGCGTGTCTTTGCATATGTGTGGTGGGATCTACTTTCACGTTGTGGGTCTTTGTAGGTGATTTGTTTATATTGTGTGTCTTTGGCTATGTAAGGTATATTGTGCGTAGATATGTGTGGTCTCTCTGTAGTATGTAGCTTGGGGTTTTTGTATTTTTTTTTTCTGGAGATATTTGTGTGTGCATAGGTGTGAGATTTGTCTGCTTCTCCTTTGTGAGCATTGGGGTAAGTTTCTCTTTGTGTGTGAATTCCGTATGACCATGTGCGGTTTGTTTGTGTTGTGTGTTTGGATACGTGCAGTGTGGGTGAGTCTCCCTGTGTTTTTGTCCCTGTCTGTATTGTGTTTATCCACTTCTAAACTGGAGGCCTCTTCAGTCCCAGATTAGGGTCCCCTCCCCCTCCCCAGGGTCCAGGAGGGAACCACTGGGATGGGAAGAGGTGAAGTTGGAAGGGGTGGGGGCGGGGCGGGGTGTCCGGCCATCCATTTCCAATCAGCTGGAGCCAGCCCTTGGGGCCAGGGATGGGGTGCTGGGACTCGGGGCCACCCTTGCTGACAGGCGCCTGCCTGCTGCTCGCTCGCCCCGTAGCCTAGGCGAGGACTTCTACCGTGAGGCCATCGAGCACTGCCGCAGCTACAACGCGCGCCTGTGCGCCGAGCGCAGCCTGCGCCTGCCCTTCCTCGACTCGCAGACCGGCGTTGCTCAGAACAACTGCTACATCTGGATGGAGAAGACCCACCGCGGGCCAGGTACCGGCGGCCAGGAGGGCGGGGCCGGGCCGGCGGGGCGGGGCGGGGCCTGCCTCCCTGGCTGCGATCTTACCCTCTTCTCTCTCTAGGTTTGGCCCCAGGACAGATCTATACCTATCCTGCCCGCTGTTGGCGAAAGAAGCGGAGACTCAACATCCTGGAGGACCCCAGACTCAGGCCCTGCGAATACAAGATCGGTGGGTGGAGCTTATGAGTGCACATCTTCATCCTAAGTGTCCCAAGGCCTGCTCTCTGCCCAGCCTGAGTGTTTTGGGTGTATTTCAGAGCTCCCACAGCTTTGAGTCCCAGAGCTTCAGCTGTGTCTCCTCCGTGGGCCCAGGGGACTGGGGCACATTGTGGTACCTGTCAGGCATGTCTAGGTATATGAAGTCTCTATCTGTGACCCTCCCCAGTGAGCTGGGGTGCATTTGTATCTGGCTGTACTTCTTTTTGTGGGTACTCTATTTCCCTCCCTGAGTGTGTTTGGATATTAAAAGTGTCTGGTTGTAACTCTTCCTGTCTGAAGAGAAATTGGTCAGTCTGTGCCTCTTGATGTTTCCCAGTGTATTTTTTCTTGTGTGTATCTGGTTGGCCCATCTGAGAATCCAATTGTTCTGGGGCATGACTGAGGACCTGTGCACAGTTGGCTGTCTCTTCCTGTGGGAATCTGGACATGTTAGAGTGTCTGGGAGAGTCTTGCCATTTGTGTGTACATTCAGTGTGTTTCTGTGTGCTAGATCAGCATGGGTGGACTTAGTGTTTCTTGCATGTGTCCAGCAAAATCAGAGTCCAGCAAAATCAAAGACACAGGCTTCTTGTCTTCCATATCCATGACTGAAGGGCTGTGTTATATCTGGGAAGCCGTGGAGTGCTCATCTGGCTATCTTTGTCTCTCCTCCTGTGCACAGTTTGTGTCTGATCAGTACTTTCTGGGGATGTGTGTGTGTGTGTGTGTGTGTGTAGATGTTTGTAGGGCCTGTCTGTGCCTTCCTCGTATAGGTCTCGATATCACTGTGGGCCTAGTGGTCTCCCTCAGAGAATCTCTCATTTTATCCCAGTCTGGATAAGCCTCTCCCAGGTATGGCCAAGAGTCTGGCTGGATCTCCTCTGAGTGTGTAGTGTCTCTGAGGACTGGTGTTGTGTCTTCCTTTGACTGTCTGTCTTGCATGTTCCTTGTGGATGTCCACATGTCCCATTTAAGTATCCATATCTACTCCTTTGGGTCTGGCTGGGCCCCCCACTTCTGTGGCTCTAGGGTTTATGAGGGTTTAGGTGTGTCTAGGGCTTTGGTCATGTCTCCTCCTGAGTGTGTCCCAGTGGGGGTGAGGGTGTGGCTGTGTCTCTCCAGGATCTGGGCATCCTTCCAGGGTATGTGATGGAATCCTTGCTTCGGTTGCTGACCAAGTGTGGGGAGGCCTCTTCCCTCCCACAAAGAGTGTGGTCCCCAACCTTGACCTGCCCCCTTATCCCTACCATTTGTCCCCAGATTGTGAGGCACCATTGAAGAAAGAGGGTGGTCTCCCGGAAGGGCCAGTCCTCGAGGCTCTGCTGTGTGCTGAGACTGGGGAGAAGAAGGTGGAGCTGAAGGAGGAGGAGACTATTATGGACTGTCAGGTAGAACCTTCCCTCCCACCACCCCCTGCAACCCCTAACCCAGCTGCAAATCCTCCTCTTTCTCTTTCTTTCTTTCTTTCTTTCTTTCTTTCTTTCTTTCTTTCTTTCATTCCTTTCTTTCTTTTTCTTTTGTCGGTCGTGGGGGCTGAACTCTGGGCCTGGGCGCTGTCCCTCAGCTCTTCAGCTCAGGGCTAGCACCCTACCACTTAAGCCACACACCACTTCCGGCTTTTATCTGCTTATGTGGTGCTGAGGAATCGAACCCAGGGCCTCATGCATGCGAGGCAAGCACTCTACCACTGAGCCAACTTCTCAGCGCTCTCCCCTCCCCCCATCTTTCTTTTTTTCTTTTTTTTTTGGGTCCGGTTGTGGGGCCTGAACTCTGGGCCTGGGCGCTGTCCCTCAGCTCTTCAGCTCAAGGCTAGCGCTCTACCACTTGAGCCACAGCACCACTTCCAGCTTTTCTTTTTGCTTATATGGTGCTAAGGAATCGAACCCAGGGCCTCAGGCTTGCAAGGCAAGCGCTCTACCACTGAGCCACCTTCCCAGCCCTCCCCCCCATCTTTCTGACCTCTCAATCTTCCTTTTCCTGGGGTCCAGAAACAGCAGTTGCTGGAGTTTCCGCATGATCTTGAGGTGGAAGACTTGGAGGATGACATTCCTAGGAGGAAGAACAGGGCCAAAGGAAAGGTATCCCAAAAGCTGCTCACCCCTCCCCTCAGAGACTGTACCCCTAAAGCTGCTCACCTCTCTTCTCAGAGACTGCTCATACTTCCTAGGCATGTGCCACAGGTCTGACCACATTTCACTCCCAGAACAGCCTGAATAGGGAGGAGACCCAGGCTGACATGGATTAAACCATTTGCAAAATAGGAAATTGTGTAGTGGATTAGAACTATTTCCACCACCACCTCCCCCAGACCCTGGGGTCTGGGGCTTGAAATCAGGGCCTTGTGTTCTTGCTTGGCTTTTTTTTTTTTTTTTGGTCAGTTGTGGGGCTTGAACTTTGGGCCTGGGCGCTGTCCCTCAGCTCTTAAGCTCAAGGCAAGCGCTCTACCACTTGAGCCACAGTGCCACTTCCAGTTTTCTGAGTGGTTCATTGGAGATAAGAGTCTCACAGGCTTTCCTGCCTGGGCTGGCTTTGAACCGTGATCCTCAGATCTCAGCCTCCTGAGGAGCTAGGATCACAGGTATGAGCCACCAGCACCCGGCTCTTGCTTGGCTTTTTTTTACCCCCTCATAGCTAGTGCTCTACCACTTGAGCCACATTTCCAGGCTAGCATTTTGCTGGTTAATTGGAGATGGAGTCTTTATAGACTATTCTGTCTGGGCTGGCTTTGAACCACAATCCTCAAATCTCAACCTCTTGAGTAGGATTACAGGCGTGAGCCACTCACTCCCAGCAACTAGAACGATCTCATGGCTATCTCAGAGAGGTTTAAGACTCTATAGTTAGGAAGAATAAATTGCTTGGTGGAGGAGCAGGAATAATACTATTATTATTACTATAATTTTTGCTGTGCTAGGGCTTAGACCCTCAGCTTGCTAAGCAAGCATTCTATCACTGAGCAATACTGTCAGCACCCTCAAATCAAATATTTGTGTTATTTTTCTTCCTCCTCCAAATTTGTTTTTATTATGATAAAGGTTATGTACAGAGGGGTTACAGTTACATAGTCAGGTAATGAGTACCTTTCTTTTTGGACAATGTCACCCCTTCCCTCTCTCCCAGTTTTTCCCTCCCGTCCCCATTGTGTGTGTGTGTGTGTGTGTGTGTGTGTAATTTAAGTTGAAGTCCAGATGATGAAGCCCAATGGGTGGTGTACACCTGTGATCCCACTTCAGGAGGCTGAGACAGGAGGATCTCAAGTTGCATGTCAGCTTGGGTTATATAGTGCTACCCTTCCTTAAAAACGAAAAAAGAAAAATTCAAGTTCAGATGGTGACAACTTGGATTTCTGGGTCTCTCACTTATGACCATTCTCCTCTGTCCCTCAGGCATACGGCATCGGGGGTCTCCGGAAACGCCAGGACACTGCTTCCTTGGAGGACCGAGACAAGCCGTATGTCTGTGATAGTGAGTCCTTCTGCAGAGGGGGAAAGAGAGAGAGTGGGGGCCCAGAGACCTCTCCCCCTGATGGCTCTCCCCCATCCTGGCCTTGGGTGGGTGTGTATGTTTAGGTCTTGGGCAGTGGGGGTGGTGTGATCCTGGAGGCCAGGGTGGAGGCAGCGGCTGAGGAGGCTGACAGCTGTCCGCTCGCTCGCCCTCCAGTCTGTGGGAAGCGGTATAAGAACCGGCCAGGGCTCAGCTACCACTACACCCACACCCACCTGGCTGAGGAGGAGGGGGAGGAGCACGCCGAGCGCCACGCCCTGCCCTTCCACCGGAAAAACAACCACAAACGTGAGCCCAAGGGCCAGGTTGGGGAGGCGAGGGGCCCAGGGATGGTGGAGGGGGGCGCTGAAGAAGCCTGGTGGCGGCTGTGGAGGGGGTGGGGGCACATTAGACATTTCTGGAAAATCTCCAGCTCAGAGGTTCCCTCCCCCACCGACCATAGGGATGCTGGCTCTGGGGTTGCCATGGCAACCAACCATCTCTTCCCTCGCTCCTGGCCCGGGCGTAATATTTCTGGGTCTGATTTATTGTTTCAATTAGAGCTTGGGGAGGGGGTGATAGATGACTCCCCTCCCTCGCTGAGCCTCCCTTTCTCCCTTTTCTGCTGTGCTTTTGGCTAAGGGGCTGAAGGGTCGGGTTGGTGGCCCAGGAGCCCTTGGCACCCACCCGTGTTCAGCCCACACCATGCCAGCTGAGTGATGGGGGAGGGGAGCTGACTCCCGTCCATCTCTTGGAGGCAGAGGGCAGCGTCCTCAGACCAGGCCCACCACATATCCGGGCACCTCTGTGCTCTGAGCTTCTCTCCATACTAGGTCTTGGCCAGAAACATCTGCAGAATTTTACCTGGGCGGGGCTTAGCTAGGGGTTGCTGCCCGGCAGATAGGTAGAGTTGTGAGGCAGAGGCTAGGCTGCTCTTCCTCAGCCCGTACTGCTTGTCACATTTTTGTATAATAAAAGAGAGCATAATCAATTGTACTAAGAGCTGGTGGTCCTCATGAGAATGACGCCCCCTCCCCAACTCCTTTTTTTTTTTGTTACTGATCACAGGTCAGGATAGCTACTCTTTCCACCTTCTCCTGGTGCTCGGACTAATAATAGCCCAGCCCCAGGGCCAAGGCTGGGGGTGGGAGGGGCAGGGAGTTGGAGCCTTGCCTCTGGTGAGAGCCCCTCTCTCTGTCCCCCACCCCCAGAGTTTTACAAAGAATTGGCCTGGGTCCCCGAGGCACAAAGGAAGCACACAGGTAGGGATGCTTCTTTCCACTCCTACTTCAGCAGCCCTTGACTGGGTGGTCCTCCTGCCCTGTGCCCACCCCTGCCCACTGTCTTTCAGCCAAGAAGGCACCTGACGGCACTGTCATCCCTAATGGCTACTGTGACTTCTGCCTGGGTGGCTCCAAGAAGACGGGGTGTCCCGAGGACCTCATCTCTTGTGCAGACTGTGGCCGATCAGGTGATACCCCCATTGGAGGTGGAGAAGAGGGCCAGGAGTCCAGGCTTGGAGGATGGGGAGGTTGTGTGTGGGGAACCAAGGCCCCCATGGTTCAGCTGCTGAGCACTGTAGGAATCCCAGTGGGCTCTGGGAATGGTGGGACATGGCCATTGTGCCATTGTACGTAGTGACCCATGCTAATCGCGGCATGGACAGTAGTGAGAAGATGGCAGAGGCATTGTGGGTAGGAGACTGAGCTCTGGGAGTGATGGATTGCGACTGCCTGGGTGGGTCCTTATTTGCCAAATGGAATGCCATTTCTCATGGTGGTGGCTTCAGCACGGTAAGAAATTTGTGACGGTTGTGGTATCCTGGGTTGTGAGGTCTGCTTCTTGTGGCAGTTAGATAAAATGAAATTGTAGTTGTTAAGGCACTCAGGCAGCAGCTGTGGGGTTGGCTACCTTAGGGGATGGCCAGAAGTGTCAGATCTGTGGGCAGGAGCTGAGGGTGTCAAGTACTGTGGCAGTGTTGGTGGGTGTTGGGCATCATGGATGATAGCTGTGGGCAGCGACTGTGGGTGTGGGTATCAGGCCCTGTGGGTGGTGTGGGTATCAGGCCCTGTGGGTGATGATGATGAGGGCAGGCACAATGGACACTGAGTGTGGATGGCAGGAGTGGTGGCTCTGGTGTCAGGCACCATGGCTATAGCTGCAGGTGTCTGCCCTGGGGTACTGAGATGCCTAACCAATTGGTATTATGAGTATTGTTAGGAACAGTTTCATTGCTGGGGCATCTTGTGGAATCAAGGTGTGGGGACCCCTGTTGTGCAAGGCGGTTGCCATGGCATTGTGGCTGGGAGAAGGCGGTTGCCACGTGACTGTGGTTAACAGGCGCATTTGGCCATATTCCGTGGTGGGTAATGGAATGTGGCTGCCTCAGCCCCGTGGTTAACGGACTGTGGTTGCCCCGGTGTTGTGGGTGGTAAGACGTGGTTGCCACAGCACTGTGGGTAATGGAATGTGGTTGCCATAGCATTCTGGGGAGCAAAGTGTGGTTGCCATGGCGTCTGGCTAGGAGACTGTGATGGCCAAGGTATAGCTGCTTGCCTGCTGGGCGTCTTGTGTAGGGGTGAGGCTGCTTCTTCCCTAGGGGGGGTCAAGTAGCCACCAGAGGCAGGATGATTTCCTCCCCCCCAACCACATCCCTGTCTCTCGGCCCCCAGGACACCCCTCGTGTTTACAGTTCACGGTGAACATGACAGCTGCTGTGCGGACCTACCGCTGGCAGTGTATTGAGTGCAAGTCCTGCAGCCTATGTGGCACCTCGGAGAATGACGTGAGTGTCCGCCCTGCCTTCCTGGGACATCCCCAGCCTCCCTCCCTGCCAGTCCCACCAGGAGTCCTCCCCCCCCCCCCCCCCCCCAGCCCCAGGCAACCAGCAGTAATGCGGAGACTTACTGTTATTAGTGTCCATTACTGGAGTCTGGCACTATTTTGCTCCTCCCCCTGACACTACCCTACCAGATCTATGGATTGCTGCCTTGCTCTCATTTCCACTGCATAGAAGAAAGGAGCTCAGAGAGGGAGAATGGGCTGTCTGAGAAAGGGGTAGAGCCGGGATTCTAACCCATGTCCACAACTCCAGAGCTAGTACCAGGCCCTTAGTGTCACATAGCATTCCAGAGTTACAGAGTGACATGGATGTCTGCTGATCAGGCAGAGGCCATAATGCAGACCTTTTCAGAGTGCCCCCCCACCCCCCGGCCCAGCACCCTTGGGACCAGGCCCCTTCCCCAGCCCCCCACCCCGGTTTCTGGTGCCCATGCCCCCAGGGTGCCAGCTGGGTGGGTCTCACCCCCCAGGACCAGCTGCTGTTTTGTGACGACTGTGATCGGGGTTACCACATGTACTGCCTGAGTCCCCCCATGGCGGAGCCCCCAGAAGGTGAGGGATGAGGTGGACGCCTGTGGGGGATGGGGCGCTGGGAAGTTGGCTTCCTGGTGGCAGAAGCCATGCACGCTGCTGGGTGGACATGGGCCTGATTCCATCCTCTGGCCACCCTCTCAGGGAGTTGGAGTTGCCACCTCTGCCTGCGGCACTTGAAAGAAAAGGCCTCTGCCTACATCACCCTCACCTAGGCCTGGCTCTGCTTCTCCTGGACCTGGACCTGGACCTGGACCCCTCCGGGTGGTGCTTGCCCTCTGCCTATCAGAGCTCCTCTTTTCCACCTTTATACCCAGCAGCAGGAGGAGGGCGAAGCCTAGAGAGGGCAGGGCTGCCATCCCCTCTGCAGGTGGAATGTTAGCCCTGCAGGCTGGGGCCCAGCACTGCCCCTCTCCCTCGTGCCCTCCTTCCCTTCCCCATCCCTTGGCAAATGGGCACCAGGGGCTTCCACTCCCCTCAAAGCCATACCCCGCCTCTAGGCGGGCACAGGGGGGTAGTGGATGCCAACCTGGGGCATGGACAGAGCCTTTTTCTAAAGAAAAAGACAAAAAGTTAAAAAAAAAAAAGAAATTAATATATACAAAGAGTCCTATAAGGCCCGGCTGGGTAGAGGTAGAGGGGGTATGGCTGAGCATCTGCTGGGCACCTGACTCTGCCAGCTTCCTGCCTGGCACTCCCCACCCCCGCCCCAATTCTGGAGTTGCAGCTGTTCCACCTCTCCATCTGAGGTGGGCACCGTTCCCCCCTCATGCCCAGTGGGCAGTGTCCACCCCTCACCCCCCTCCCGGTGCCCATATGGATACTGCATGATGTGAACCATGGTTTTGAACTCTTCCTGCCCCTCCCCGACAGCCCTCCCCTATGCCCACCAGGTGCCTGCCAGGCGGGCGGTGAGTGGCCGGGGAGTCCGGAGGGGCCCCTGCCAGCCAGCACCCGCCCGCTGGAATTAGAAGCACAGACTCTCTACAATGGACTCAATTTTTCCTCCTTCCCAGCCCCCTTCCCACCTGGCCAGGCTGGGCTGCCCCCCTACCACCCTCGCCGGCCATTTTGGAGGTAGTGAGGGGGTGTGGTTGTTTCTTGTGGTTGTGTGTGTTCGTTGTTCGGGTTTAAAAAAAAAAAGGGAAGTTGAGACTACAAGTGGGGGAGGGGGAGGTGCTGGGGGAATCTCCCCCCAATCCAGCAGCACCCCCCTCCCTTTGTAAACAAGTCTCCTTTATTGCCTGCCTCTGCTGTGAATTAACTTGTTCTGTGTATTAAACTGGGCCTGACCCCTCTGCCTATGATTGTCTCCTCCTCCAGCCTGATTTGGGGTGTAACCAAGAAGGGGAGCCAGGGCCTCCTTGGAGTAGCAACTGGGCACTGGGTGGACCACCACCTCCTCCAGGCCCTGGTACCACGCCTCCCTCTGGCTTTGTCCCAGCTTCTCTGGACTAGCAGGAAAGAAGAGGGGGATGGGGTGGAGGGGGCTCCCGCCCAGCCAGCTGTGGTTGCCCTGGCAACGGACTGCTGCAGCTGCAGCGGAGGCATAGGGAGTTGGGAGGGAAGACTGGGGGAAGGGAGGGATGGAAAGAGAGGGATCTGGTGGCCTCTTCCTTGCTGGGGTGGGAGCAGGGGTGTTTGGAGGCGGCACCCAGGACTTCAAACAGTGGTAGGGGAAGAGTGGAGAGAAAGATGGCAGAGGAGAGGAGGGCAGGAGGAAGCATCTAGATACGGACTTTAGGAGAGACTGTGATTTGGATATATATTGGGAGGTGGGAGCTAGGGTTAGTATGAGGGAGAATCAGAACACAGATCAGGAGCAAGGATGGCAAGAATCACAAATTTACTGCGAGGATAAGCAAAGGGCAGAGCAGGCAAGAAATAGATGAAGAGAACCCCAGGCAGGCATTCCTGGGGATAAGAGTCAGAAGAGAGGAAAGGAACAGAGGTGGAGATGGAGCAGGAGAGGAAATAACAGTAATAAAAAGTGCAGCCACTATGAGACCAAAGAGGAGGAAATCAATAGGGGTTCGGAGAGAGGGTCCAGGAGAGAGAGCGGAGAGAGAGGGGGAGACAGGAGAGGGAGGGAGGGGAGAGAGAGAGAGAGAGAGAGAGAGAGAGAGAGAGAGAGAGAGAGAGAAGGAATGAGGGAGGCCCATGTGGGGAGATGATTAGGATCCAGGGACAGGCAAATTCTGGGACAAACTAATCAAATGAGGGACACATGGACATTTGGGGAGGGATGACACAAAGAATCTAGGGGAACAGAAAAATCTGCCGAGTGCCAGTCAGACGTGTGGAGGCTGAATGGGGGGGAGGGCCCAAGCTGGGCCAGGAAAACTGGGGCAAGATGAAGGGAAGGTAGGCCAGATCAGGGGCTGGCGTGTGCAAAGGGAATGTGTGTGTGTGTGTGTGTGTGTTGGGGTGTTGGGAGTTGCTGGTGTGTCTCAGGCGCCAGGAGAGGATGTGAGAACAGTTTGTTCCCAGGTTCCCTTCCCGTCCCCCCTCCCTTTGCCTCTGTTGGTTGGGGGAAGGGCAAGCTTGAGGATGGGGCCTCCAGGACTGGAGAAAAGAATGGATGGCTCTAGAATGTTGAGCTATGGGAATAGCTGAGTCTCTTCTGGATGCAGTGCTTGTTTTTTTTTGGGGGGGGTTGGGGTGAGGAGAGGTTTGCCTGATGCCCACATGGGCAGGTACAGAGCTGGACTTAGCCCAAACAGCTGTCCCCTTCCCCATCACAGGAGTATCACCATCTCCAGCCACTCTCTTGAGTGGGCACTGTGCCTCCCACTAGCCTGGGGCAGGGGCAGCTTCCGCTCCTAGCCACACTGGACGGCTGGCAGAGACTCGCACCACCAGCCACAGCCCACCAAAAGACCGAAGAGGTAGAGGATGCACATAACCCCTTGTGGGTGGGACAGGACATGCAAATAAACCTGGTAATGAGGAGTGTGGCCAGGCACTAGCTGAGGCTCCAAGAGCTTAAGCTTCAGGACTTGTGGACCCACCAAACATTCTGTACAATCCCTGAGCTCTCTGTGTGCACACATACAGGTCCTGGAGCTTGAACTCAGGGCCTGAGTGCTATCCTTCCTCCAGGCTGGCAGTCTACCACTTGAGCCACAGCACTTCCAGTGTTTGGTTTTTTTTTGGTGGTTAATTGGAGATAACAGTCTCATGGTCTTTCCTGCCTGGGTTGGCTTTGAACTACAATCTTCAGATCTCCGCCTCCTGAGTAGCTAGGATTATAGGTGTGAGCTACCAGTGCCCAGAGAAAACCCTGATTTTAAAAAAAGCTGACCTACTCTAAAACCAGCATTTCTTTCTTTGTATGTGGGTCTGGCTCCCACCTCTCCTAGGTATAGGACTTAGGAGAATCTTGCTCACTTGAATTTAAGGACATTTTATATGTGCAGGGTCAGATTTCTGTAATTTGGGTTCCAAGAAAAAGTTTGTGAGGCTGACGAGTCAGTTCTTAGGAAAGTGTGTGCTGTCCAGGCAGCCACCCAGCGAGGGAACACACAAGCCATTTCTATGAAACATTTATTTTCCTTTGAAACCTCCAGAAACATGCCAGAAAAATCTCAAGACAGAGATGGAAAGAAAAAAAAAAAAAAAGAGACAATGAATTAAAAAAATCCAAATGAAACAAATCAACGTGGAAAAAAAAAAAAGCCTATCTTCAGCCAATGGATATAACACCAACCTCAAATTAAATAACTGGTTTTGCAGAAATTAAAAAAAACAGAAAATATAAGCAAAAAAAATCATAATTTACACTTGTCAATGTACATGATTACGTCCCCAAAATGATTAGAATGATCTGAAGATGAGGAGACAGCTTAAAAAAAAAAAAGAGAAAGCAAAAGGCTCCAGGTTTGTCTGAGGAAAGGGGTGGAGGCAGAGTAAGGGAGGGTCCTAGGGGAGAGGGGAGGAGACGTCACAGTAGTTGGCCATGGCTGAGGATGGCTGGGCAGCTGCCTGGTCTCCTACCACCACTGGCAATGTTGGAACTGAGGTTTTGCTCTAGATACCACCCCTCTGGCCAACCATGGGTACCCTTTATTCCGGCCCTGCCCTGCTTCTCTGTCTTGGGGTGCAAGTCTGTCAAGAGGCTCTTCCTCAAAGAGAAGGCCTGGTTTTCAGAGGTGGGCCTGGCTGCCTGGCATTGGCTCTGGGCTGCCAACTCCTCCACCTCCCACTGCTCCCCACCTCCCACTGCTCCCCATCTCCAGGGGGGTGGCGGTAGCGGTACATGCTTCAATTCTCAGCTTGAGGTTGGGGGGGAGTCCACAGACCGTGGCCATCCAGACTCATTCTGGCACAACTCTACATGAAAAAATAAATATATATATAATATATTTTTTTGTTTTTGTTTTTTTTTTTTAAAGAAGGAAAAAAAAAAAGAAGCTCATGTTTCTTGGGTGAACAGCGTAGTACCACACGGAGCTGCCCCTTATTGCCTTTTGAGAACTAGCATCTCTGGGGGTTGCACTGGGAGTGCTCCCCGGGGAGCACAGTGAATGTGTCTGGGTGGCGCCCGCTGGGGGGCTGCAAGACTGGCCCTGGAGCCTTGCAAAGGAAAATGAGAGCAGACAGGAGACAAGGCTGCTTTTCCTCAGCCTGGCCCAAGGCTCCATGGGTGCCTTCTGAGCCCTGAGCTGGTCAGGGCTGGGTATGGGTAGGAGAGAAAAGGCCTGCAGCCCAGGCCCAGGCACTATGGCCTCTGCTGGGAGGAGCTGTAAGGAAAAGATAGTACAAACAGTCTTGATTGTACAAAGAAGAGTTTTTCTCTTGGTGGACTCTGGATACTGGGTCTCCTCTCTTTATCTGGGGGCCCCAGGAAAATAATTTAAACTCTATGAAAAGTGCTCCTGGCTGCTTTGTGAAAGGGTCAGGGGAAGATGATGGTGTCCATGCTGGTGGGAGCTAGCACACTGGGGACGAAGGAGCCCTGGGCTGTGACCTCTCTGGGGTGTGGGGAATGAAGGGGGCTCATTTGGTGTCCCACTGTATTTCTCATGCAGGGAGCATCCCTTGTCCCTCCCGCCGTCCAAGAGCTCCAGCAGCTGGGTCCAAGGACAAGGAAGAGGACTGATGGCCCACAGGCCCACGGGGTGGGGTGGGGGGGAGATGGGGGGCAGCTCAGAGGGCCCTGAGACAGGAGCAGAGCTGGTTTCTACCAGCCCTGGTTCCCAAGTCCCTGCAGAGGGCTATGGGCTGGCAGGTGCCAGGGCTCTCTGGCTGGGTGACCCCTCCACCTGCAACCAGGAGCCCAGAGAGGGAGAGAGGAGTCAGGAGCCTGGGCCCAGCCTGCAGGGGAGGCATCATGGCTGGATGAGGGTGTTCGTGGTGCAGGACCTCCCCGGCTGTCTCAGAGTTCCTTTTCCCTACTGAAGAGCTCAGCAAACTTGCGAAGCTGCTCGCTGGCGGCCTGCGACTCCTCCTGCAGCCGCTGGTTGTTCTGCCGAAGGCTGGCCACCTCTGACTGCAGTACCACCTTGTCCTGCTTCTCCTGTGACAGTGGGAGGGTGGCGTCAGACACACTGGCCTGGTAGCCTTGCTCGGGCTGGGCCTGGGACAGCCAAGGCCTCTCTGGATTCAAATCTCAGTTCTGTTTCCATAACTGAGTGACTAAAGTTACTTCATGTCACTAGGTCTCATCCCTCAATTCTGACATGGGTCATGCAGAAGGGTCCCGAGGTCCCCTATGTAAAAGTCTTAGAACAGAGGCCTATTTAGATTTTTTTTTGGTCGGTCTTGAACTCTGGGCCTGGGTGCTATCCCTCAGCTCTTTAGGTCAAGGCTAGCGCTCTACTACTTGAGCCACAATACTACTTCCAGTTTTCTGGTGGTTAACTGGAGATGAGTATCATGGACTTTCCTGGCAGGGCTGGCTTTGAACTGTGATCCTCAGATCTCAGCCTCCTGAATAGGTAAGATTATAGGTGTGAGCCACTGGCACCCCGCTTAGATTTTCTTTTTTTTTTTTTTTTTTTTGCCGGTCGTGGACCTGAACTCTGGGCCTAGGCGCTGTCCCTCAGCTCTTCAGCTCAAGGTGAGCGCTCTACCGCTTGAGCCACAGTGCCACTTCTGGCTTTTTCTGTTTATGTGGTGCTGAGGAATCGAACCCAGGGCCTCATGCATGCAAGGCAAGCACTCTACCCCTGAGCCACCTTCCCAGCCCAGATTTTTTTTTTTTTTGGAGTGGGGGTCTCACTATGTATGTAGTGGTTCAGGCTGGCCTCTTAAATTTTTTTTTTTGGTGCCAGTTTTGGGGCTTGAACTCAGGGACTAGGTGTTGTCCCTGAGCTTTTTTGCTTAAGGCTTGCACTTACCACTTGAGCCACAGCTCTACTTCTGACATTTTTTTGGTGGTTCAGTGGAGATAAGTCTCATGGTCGGGGCTGGGAAGGTGGCTCAGTGGTAGAGTGCTTGCCTTGCATGCCTGAGGCCCTGGGTTCGATTCCTCAGCACCACATAAGCAAAAAGAAAAAAGCCGGAAGTGGCGCTGTGGCTCAAGTGGTAGAGCGCTAGCCTTGAGCTGAAGAGCTGAGGGACAGCGCTCAGGCCCAGAGTTCAGGCCCCACGACTGGACCCCCCCCCCAAAAAAAAAAAAAAAAAAAAAAAAGAGTCTCATGGTCTTTTCTGCCTGGGCTGGTTTCAAATCAAGACCCTCAGATGTCAGCTTCCTGTGCAGCCAGTGTGAGCCCCACTGGCACCCAGTTTAGGATTATGTTTGTTTTTTTTTTTTTGGTCGGTCATGGTACCTGAACTTTGGGCCTGGGCACTGTCCCTTAGCTCTTCAGCATTCTACCCTTTGAGCCACAGCGCCACTTCCGGCTTTTTCTGCTTATGTGGTGGGCCTCATGCATGCAAAGCAAGAACTCTACCACTGAGCCACCTTCCCAGCTCAGGATTATGTTTTTGATAGATACTATCCAATTGTTTGTCCAAAGACTGGGCCAATGTGTTAGCTCCCCAAGAATGTCTGAGTTTCTTTGTGTGCTTCCTAGCCCTGAGGATGGCTCTTTTTCACTCTTTACTACTAAGGACATGGGGAGCACAAGAGTAGGGCGGGGACAGGTGCTGCCCTCATGTCTGGGAAGTGAGGCAGAGGCATGTGCAGGGGAGGCCTCACCTTCTGGAGGTCTGTGTGCAGTTGCTTCAGCATCACTTCCAGCTGGTACACCTTGCCAGTCAGATCCAAGGGTGGCTCCTCACTGCAAAGACAGGGCAACAAGGCAAGCTGAGGCTTGCCAGGTCCGGGGGAGGACTCTTGGCCCATAGCTGGGAGGGACACGGGGTGCAGGCCTTCTGGTTCCTGAGACTCTGGTGAATCCCTGCCTTGCTGGAGAATGGCTCTGGGGGAGCCAGGGCAGCCATCTCGGGGTCAAGCTCTTCACCGAGGCCATCTGTGGTATGTATTGGTAGGTTTGGGCTTTGGGGAGCACCTCTTCCCTGAGTCCTCCGTGTCTCAGGCCCCATTCTAAGCCCAGGAGGCACACAGCAGACAACTGGACAAAAAGGGGTGCTGTGGGCAGGACTAGCAATAGCAGCACTGTATCAGAGTCCACAAGGACCATCCTCCTGGGCTTTGGGTTGCTATGGGGCTACCATGGGATAGAGGATGAAATTCAGACTATGGCAGGGAACACAGTCCCCACATATGCTGGCAGAGGTGGCATCTGAGGCCAGAACTCCGTGCCTGGGTTCTGGGTATGAATGCTCCTCTGGCTGTTCTGGTGAGGCAGTAGCAAAATGCCTAGGCCCTTCTGTTCCTCCCTCCCCAGTCCTGACCCCCAGAAAAGGCTTGTCCTGCCCACCCTGCAGTGTGCACTGATCATCACACACATGTATGCATGCACATGTGTGTGTGTATGTGTGTGTGCACGCACACACATGCACGCATGCGCGCGCGCGCGCGCGCACACACACACACACACACACACGGTGCAGCCTGTGGGAGCAAGTGCACAATAGTGGCTGAGCCAGAAAGAAATGAAATAAATGTGAAGAGCCCTGTGTGAGATGACCCAGAGGAATGTCTGTCCCTCTGTCCTCCCCAGGGACAGGGCTTGACCCGAGTCATCAAATTTCACAGATGAAGCCAAACAGCTCATGCAACAGTTGTAGCAGTCAGGATGTGAAAAGCATGGCTGGTGTGTGTGTGTGTGTGTGTGTGTGTGTGTACGTGTGTGTGTACGTGTGTGTGTACGTGTGTGTACGTACGTGCATGGAGGAGGAGTGTGTGTGTGTACGTGCATGGAGGAGGAGACCAAGAAGTAGAGAGAGACAGACAGGAGGTAGAGCTGAGAGTCTGGGGGTATAGAGTCTTCACACAAGAGTCATCCCAATAGAAGGCGCTATTGTAGAGGGCAGGGCACAGTCTATTTTGGTCCTTGCTGATTTTAGTACACGATGGGCACAGCATTAATGACTATTCCAGCCTGTCAGCTAAAGGGAACTCTCAACCAGGCAATGGAGGAGTGCCTGTCCTGCAGCAGCTACTCCCTCTACCCCGGCACCATGTTCCTCTCTTATTGTACAGACCTGCTGCTGCTAGGGGCCTGGGTGTCCCAGTCCTGGGTATGCCCACACAAACTCACCTCATGGTAGGGGTGGTCCTAGGGGTTGAGGGTCCCCGCTCCAGGCTCAAGTGGCTGTGGACAGGACTGTGTGCAGGTGGGATGTCCGGGCTCAGGGCTGGGTCATTTAGAGAGAAAAGCGAGACAGCTCTTTGCACTGCCGGAAAGACAGAAGACAGCGGGGCTGAGTCCTTGTGGGTGTGATGGGAGGGGCCCCAGCATTTCTCTACAAACTCCCAACCTCCACCACTTTATTTATTTATTAACTTATATTTTGGTGCCAGTACTAGGATTTGAACTCTGGGCCTCTAGCTCTCATTTGGCTTTTTTATTCAAGGATAGTGTTCTACCACTTGAGTTATAGTTCCATTTCTGGCTGTTTGTTGGTTAATTGGAGATAGGCGTCTTGAGGATTTATCTGCTCCTGCTGGCTCTGAACAGCAATTCTCAGATCTCAGCCTTGAGTAGTTAGGATTATAGGCATTAGTTACCAGCACATAGCATTTTTGTGGCAGTGTGGGGATTTTCACTCATGGCTTTGCATTCTTCCTAGTACTTTTCACTCATGGCTGGTGTTCTACCACTTGAATAATGTCTCTAGTTTAGCCTTTTTGCTGGTTACTTGGTTATGAGAGTCTTATAGATTCTTCTGCCTAGGCTGGCTTCAAACATTAGATCCTCAGATCTCAGTTTCCTGAGTAGTTAGGATCACGTGTGTGTGTGTGTGTGTGTGTGTGTGTGTGTGTGTGTGTGTGTGTGTGTGTGTGTGTGTGTGTGTGTGTGTGTGTGTGTGTGTGTGTGTGTGTGTGTGTGTGTGTGTGTGTGTGTGTGTGTGTGTTTCCCTTGATATGCAGTCTGGGGATGGGACCCACTCTGTGTGTGTGTGTGTGTGTGTGTGTGTGTGTGTGTTTCCCTTGATATGCAGTCTGGGGATGGGACCCAGGGCATTGCTCTTGCTAGGCAAGTAGCAGCTGTCCTCATGATGCTTTTTCTTTTTTCCTAAATAACAAATCCCCAATTTCTTTTTTTCCCCATTTTCTTTCTTTCTTTTTTTCCCTTGCAGAGCTAAGGATGGAAGCCAGGGTGACTCCATTTCAGCTGGGCACATGGCCTCATTCTCCCCATGCCCTACAGCCAAAGATGGGCATGGGAGATCAGGCCAAGAGGAAGTGAGTGCAGAAAGTGGGAGCCTTTGGGAAGTGCTCTTAAAGAGAAGAGAAGGTAGGTTTTTTTTTTTTTTTGGTCGGTCGTGGGGCTTGAACTCTGGGCCTGGGCGCTGTCCCTCAGCTCTTCAGCTCAAGGTGAGTGCTCTACCACTTGAGCTACAGCGCCACTTCCGGTTTTCTGGTGGTTTATTGGAGATAGGAGTCTCACGGTCTCTCCTGCCAGGGCTGGCTTTGAACCACGATCCTCAGATCTCAGCCTCCTGAGTAGCTAGGATTACAGGCGTGAGCCACCAGCACCCGGCAGAAGGTAGGTTTTTATCTCTCCTGTGGCTGGAATGGGATGTAATGTCCAGAGCCTAGCAGCCATTATGGAAAGAAAGAGTAAGGCTCTTGAAAATAGCAGAGTGGTAATCTGGAGGAAGCCAGTCACCCATCAGCCCAAAAATGTCCACCCAAATTTCTATGTAGCCCAAGTGTGGAAAATGGATGTATCCTCTCCAGCAAAGCCACAGGCCCTCCATCGATCCTCAGGCAAGGCTAGGAGGAGGGCACCTACCTTCATAGGCCTTTGCTGCATTTACCAGGCTGGACCATTCAAGGCCAGCAGCTGTGTCGGGCAGTGGCATCATTCCGGGGTCAAGGCGCCGCAGCGGCCGCTCCCGCCCATCAGCTAGTGAGAGCTCCGAGGCAGAGATGGCAGCTGGATGGGGATGAGCAGACAGGGAGGTGGCTGAGCATGAGGCGGGAGGGTTGAACATATAAACTCAGTTGGTAGAAACCTCCTTCATAGGTAGGATTACAGACATGTGCCACCACACTTGGCTTGAAAGATTAAGGAACATGGAGGAGGCCCTCAGAAAGGGCAAGGAAGGAATGAACCCCAGCATCTCCTTCATCCCGTCTCCCATGGGGTACACAGATATAGGGAATCCATCTAGCTGAAATGGCCTCGGACTCCTAAGCCAAGACCCTTGGGAAAGAGCACATCTAAACTGAAGGTATGTCTGGATTTTAGGGAGCAATAGTGCAGCTGCTGTGCACTATACTTAACATCCCCAAAAGGCCAAGCAACACCTCATAACTGCCACAGAGCCACTTGTCAATCAGGTGGGCACATTAACAATATAACAGCCGCCTGGGGTACAGTGTGGACTTGTGCATGCGCTGCCTCCTGGCTTGAGAGCCCCTGGGATGAGGGCAGGGCATGAGAGAGTCCAGAAGGCATTGCTAGCTCCTCAGGCTTTCCACCCCCACCTTCCATCATGGGGCTTGAACTCTGGGCCGGGGCGCTGTCCTTCAGCTCTTCAGCTCAAGGCGAATGCTCTACCACTTGAGCCACAGCACCACTTCTGGTTTTCTGGAGGTTAACTGGAGATAAGAGTCTCACAGACTGTCCTGCCCAGGCTGGCTTTGAACCGTGATCCTCAGATCTCAGCTTCTTGGGTAGCTAGGATTACAGGCGTAAGCCATGGGTGCCTGGCCTCCTCAGGCTTTTTGAGGGGGATGGTATGCCAGAGCACCACTCACGGGCATGCTCACAAACTAGTTGCTAGATCAATAAAGGGGTGGCTATGTCATAATCACACATGCCCTGAAATGTGGCCCAACCATCCAGCCCCCTGAAGCTTGGGTGCACTCAGTTTCAGCTCTCAGATGATCTCACGGTGGGGCTGCCCTGCTTCCCTGCCCCAGGTCTCAGGCTCACATTTCTTCTCTGGGATGGTGCTGGGGCCTCCTCCGCCAGGCGGGTGGGGGTGCTGGTGCTGGCGGCGGGCAGGCAGCGTGCTGGAGGGGAAGGAGCAGGTGCTGGTGAAGAGCACGTCACTGGGCAGGCCTGGCTCCAGGCTGGAAGGGCTGGCAAAACTGGGTTCCCGACGCCCGCTGCATAGACTCTCATCTGACAGGGTCCGCTGTAGGCCCTTCTGGGGGGACTGCTGCCAAGACAGGGGTAGGATGAGGGGGTGGCACATCTGGGCTCATGGGGCTTGTTACTCACCCAGCATCCATTTCTGCCCTGTTTTTCCTTGGGGGCCCCTTGGCTTGCATAGGCCAGTGACACTCTCCAGCTCCAGGCAATGGCCAGAGGGCAGATCCAGGAGAGTCAGGCTAGGGCTCTGGTGGGCACTACTGATGTCAGTGTATCCTCTGTCTTTAATGCCTTGGGCTGGTAGTACTGTATCCTGGGGGAGATGGATATCTCCTTCTCACCATCTCCCGCTTGAGTTAGGTTCTTGCTACGCAGCCCAGATTGGCCTGTAGTTTGCGATCCTCCTGTCTCAGCCCCTTGAGGGATTGCAGGCATGTACCACCATACACAGCTGACAGCTAAGGTCTGTTTTGGTCCCCATTCAGACAGCACCTGCCTGAGAGTGTAGTCAACCAATACAAGGAGGCAGAGGGACAAGAGCTGGCTGAAGGCATTTGGTGTCTACTGTTGTAGCCTCCCCTGGTGTGTGTGTGTGGGTGGGGGGGAAGTGGGGCCTGAACTCTGGGCCTGGCTGCTGTCACTTAGCTCTTCAGCTCAAGGCTAGAGCCCTACCACTTGAGTCACAGCACCACTTCTGGCTTTTTTCTGCTTATGTGGTGCTGAGGAATTGAACCCAGGGCCTCATGCATACGAGGCAAGCGCTCTACCACTGAACCACCTTCCTAGCCCTGCCTCCCCTCTTCTTGAGGAACCATTTCCTTCCTGGGCTCCATAGAGCCTGCCCAGGCTAGCTTCACTCAGGCCTCACCAGTGGACACGCCAAGAGAGGCTCGGGTAACTGTGGGGACACTGCCTTCCTCCCTGTCTGGGCCAGCTGGCCACACGCCACTCACCCCTGCATCCCGCTCTTGCTCTGGCCCCAGGTTGTCCATGATGATGAGTTTCTTTAGGTCGTCCTCGATGGTGGACTTGTAGTTCTTTCGCGGGGACCGCAGGTCTCGCAGGGATGCTCTCAACCGTGGCTGCCCGAAGACGTTTTTTGTGTTGGTGTCTACCTGCCTAGAATGACAGTGCCGGGTGAGGAAGCTTCGAGCCGCTGCCCTCAACTGCCTGTGCCTCCTCTACTTCACCTGGCCAAAAATGGCAGCAAAGCCACGTGGTCTGCTATGGGTACCTCCTCTGGCCAGGCTGCTCCAGGGGGGCTGGGTCACTGAGCCCACATCTAGAAGGGCATCACACTGAGCCAATGAGTGGAGGGAACCCCCATGTGAGGGAGGGAAATAGTCCAAATAAAGCAGGGTACAGGGACGGCCACTGGAAGGAAGGATGTTCCTGGCTGATGGGAGGGAAACAGGCCTTTGCTGGGAGTGAGGAGTGAGGCTGTCTAGGCTGGGAGATTGCATCACAGGCTGGGGTCCCAGGCTGAGTGCAATTAGGCAGGCCTGGGTTGCAGGTAGACCTGTGGCCTGGGTGCTCTGGGACCTTACGGCTTTGCTTTCCTAACCTGCCACACAGGGTAACCAAGCCCATAAACCACAGGGATTTTTTTTGTTGTTGTTGTTGGTTGTGGGACTTGAACTCTGAGTCTGGGTGCTGTTCCTTAGCTCTTCAGTTCAAGGCTAGTGCTCAACCACTTAAGCCACAGCACCACTTCCAGTTTTCTGAGTTGTTTGCTGCAGATAGTCTCAGGGACTTTCCTGCCTGGGCTAGTTTTGAACTGCGATCCTCACATCTCAGCCTCCTGAGTAGCTAGGATTACAAGCATGAGCCACTGATGCCCGGCTCACAGGGATTTCTTGGAAGGGTAGATACTAGGCATAGAGCCCTTGAAGAGGGGCTACCAGCCTGGAATTGTTTTTGTCAGTCTTGGGGTTTGAACTTGAAGCCTGGGTGTTGACTTGAGCTCTTCAGCTAGCACGCTACCACTTGAGCCACAGCACCACTTCCAGTTTTCTGGTGGTTCATTGGAGGTAAGAGTCTTACAAACTTTCCTGCCCAGGTTGGCTCTGAACTGTGAGCCTCAGATCTCAGACTCCTGAGTAGCTAGGATTACAGGTGTGAGCCACCAGTACCCAGCTCCATTTCAGCTTTTCTGCTGGGCCTCCTGTTCCAGCAGAGCCAACCCACAGTGCTCTCCGCTCTCCCTACAGGGCTTTCTAGCATACCCAGTGATCTACTGGTCACCAAGCCACTGCTGGCCCAATGGACCCGGGTCTGAAGCTCATCTCTGCCCCTGCTCTGTGGGGGCGGCTGCCAAGCATTTGGCCAAAAGCAGACCCAGGCCAGGAGGTCTCCACCTCCTTCCTTCCCTTCCTTTTTCCCTCTCTTCCTCCCTCCCTCTCAGTGGCTCAGCCTTGGTCCCTGCCTGGCTCACAGCAGTGTCCTGGGGTCCTAGCTTGTCTCCTGGCCAGGTTGGCTTGAGGCCCCTGCCATGGTCGTACTCAACAATGGCAGGGGCAGGGCCTTACCAGACCCTCTCAGCACTGTCAGCTACTTGCTAGAAACCATCAGCCCCACTGAGAGGGAGACACTATGGCACGTGGGGGTTGCACTGGCCCACTTTCTCCCAGCAGCTACTGTGGCCTATAGCTGTCTCTGCTTCTAGAACAAGGTGATCCTCACCACAGCTGCATGTGCTAAGCACTATCTACCTCCCATTTCAGGCACAGAGGAGTTAAGCCACTTGTCCTAAGTCACATAGCCTGTAGGTGAAGGACTCATAACAAGGCCACAGGGCTACAGAGCCTACAGGTGCCACTAAAAAGCTTGACTGCCATGTTCATGCTTTATTATTTATTTATTTATTTTGTCAGTCCTGGGGCTTGAACTCTGGGCCTGGGTGCTGTCCCTGAGCTCCTTTTGCTCAAGGCTAGCATTCTACCACTTGAGCCATAGCTCCATTTCTGGCTTTTTCTGTAATTAATTAGAGATAAGTCTCACAAACTTTCCTGCCCTGGCTGGCTTCCTCAAATCTCAACCTCCTGAATAGATTGGATTATAGGTGTGAGCCACTGGTGCCTGGCTCATGCTTTACTATTTTTTTCCCCACAATTAAAAAGCTATTTTATTGGGGAAATGAAAATGACAGAAACAAGTTGAAACTGGATTGTAGAAGGGTCTGAAATTTTCCTTTAATATTCTCTAAAGCTTGAGGTTCCTGTTTACATGGATCTCATCCTTTCTTCAGACCTCTAATCTCAGCCTGGAATTGAACAGGCACATGGTTTAATTCCCCTGAAAAACTTCCTGTTTCAAGTACTGATCCTGTTCTACTTCCAATCCCCTATTTTTTTTTTTTTTTTTTTTTGGGTCCGGTTGTGGGGCTTGAACTCTGGGCCTGGGCACTGTCCCTCAGCTCTTCAGCTCAAGGCTGGCGCTCTACCACTTGAGCCACAGCGCCACTTCCGGCTTTTTTTCGTTTTGCTTATATGGTGCTAAGGAATCGAACCCAGGGCCTCAGGCTTGCAAGGCAAGCGCTCTACCACTGAGCCACCTTCCCAGCCCCCAATCCCTTATTCTGAGACAGAGTTTTCCTATATAGTCTAGGACATCCTCTTGATTCAGCCTTCCCAGGGCAAGGATTACAAGTATGTACTACCATGCCCAGCTTTGATGACCATATTTATATCCCAGATGGAATGAACAAACTATATTTGGTACATGGAGCATGTTCACAGCTGATTAAAAAACATGCTCTTGTATGCAGAAAAAGATTTCTGGAAGAAATGGAGAGCAGTGATTCTCTTCAGGAAGCAGCAGTCATATTAGGAGGTGGAAAAAATGAGATCTTCACATTCTCTCTAATATCCTTCCAAACTGAACTCATTTTATCCTAATCATGTCTTGTAACAATGAGAACTGGTTTTAAAAAAGGCTGGCACCTGACCTTCATCATTCTGTAAATCTAGAAAGAAAGAGTCTTTGAGCCTAGAGAAGAAACAAGATGTCTTGGGCTCCAGAGGGTTTTGAAGTCTGAATTTCCTTTCTCTCTCCCAGCTGCTTGCCTTGGGATTTTAACAAAGGGAGGCAGAGAGGCGCAGGTTGTTTTCTGTCCAGTCTTATTTCTCCCCAGGTCAGAACTGCAGGCAGAGGGCGAGCTGGCTCTGTCCCTGTTAGGGAAGCATATTCTCTGGGCAAATTAAAAGCTTATGATCAGAGGGCAAGAAGTAGAGAGGGAGCAAGAGACAGAAAGAGCAACAATGCACACACACTTAAGAAGCAGAAGAGGCCTCCCCACCCCCTTCTTTCAATTTGGCATTTTCCAGAATTCCCTGAGCAAAGCCCTACTGCCTGGAGAGGTAGCAGACCTGGCCTTAGCATGTGTCCCTGCAGAGAAGTGCAGGGCAACTCTCCTCCTGAGAAAAGGGGTAAAAAGCCCCTCTGAGAACTTCAGCAGCACTGGTTGCATCTTCCTCACAAAGGCCCACAGGAACCCTTCTCCTGCACAGGAGCTTCCCACACAGAAAGGTGAAGCCCACCATGGCACAACAAAAACAACAGCCTCTGGAGAGGCATGGATGATGCATGATGCTCAGAGGGAGGAGGCTGCTGGGCGCCCTTGGCTCATACCTGTAATCTTAGCTACTCAGGAGGCTGAGAACTGAGGACTGCAGTTCAAAGCCAGCTCAAGTAGGAAAGTCTGTGAGACTCTTATCTGCAATTAACCACCAGAAAACCAGAAGTGGCGCTGTGGCTCAAAGTGGTAGTGCATTAGCCTTGGGTAAAAAGCTCAGGGAGAGTGCCCAGGCCCTGAGTTCAAGCCCCATGACAAAGATGATAACAATGATCACCACCACCACCAAAAAAAAAAAAAAAAAAAAGGGAGAAGGCCCTCCTGAGGCATACCTCATGAAAAAAAAAAAAAAGGGCAGTTATGTATAGTGCCAAACCATTTTTAGAAAACCTACTCAATTTAGTTTACTACACTGGAGTTTTTACCAGACTCAGCAAAAGTGGACATGTACAGGATTCTCCTAAAAACATCCTCTTCATAGCCCATGAAGTCCTCAAACTCCTCTCTTCCCTCCTGTCATTCTTGAAACACGACAGGCACATTTCTGCCTCAGGATCTTTGCACAGATGATTGTCTAGAGTGACCTTCTAGCTACTGCTTGTGGCTGGCAACTTCTTATCCCTGCACTGAGT
The DNA here is from genome assembly GCF_024711535.1 of Dipodomys merriami. Lineage (NCBI taxonomy): Eukaryota > Metazoa > Chordata > Mammalia > Rodentia > Heteromyidae > Dipodomys > Dipodomys merriami. The sequence continues at coordinate 7,402,102 of NW_027206091.1, read as the reverse complement.
TGAAATATTACCTCCTTGGGGGCCTCCCCTGACCACTCAATCTTTTGTTGCTCCCTCCCAGCCTGGTTCTTAGTCATGCAGTCCTGTAACTACTTTCTCCCCATGTTCTTTCAGTGCAACATGTCTCAGTAGTAGCATGCCTGCCAGGCATGTCTAAAGTCCTGGTACCCCTTGCACTGCAAACTGGGCTTACATGATGTCTGTTCTTTTTTTTTTGTCTCCAGATCTCTGGTTTCTCCAATTGCCCAAACCTGTAACCTGGTGGGAGGTGTGTGTAAAGGGGCTTCTCCATAGCCATTAACAAGAATGAAACCACTTTCCCATGTGGAGAAGAGCAAGTGGGGAAGTGAGTAGGCAGGAAGTGATTCTCTTGATCTATGAAAAAGGGGAGCAAGAGACACATATGATCACATGCACTTGGTCATGTTTGGCACACATCTGGGAAGATGCAGAAGGAAGGAAATAATGGCACTTGTGAGTAGAGTCTGTGGGCCAGGGAAAGGAGGGGGGCTTATTTTTGTTGTTGCTGCTGCAAATCCTTCTGTACTATTTTAGTTTCTACCTTGTGTTTTATCTTTCAAAACATAAACACATGTTAAAAAAATCCTCAAGGTTCTGTTCTACAGCCCTGCACATGCCTAATAGCTGATGTGCCTGTTGTCCAAGTTTGGGTTCTGCCATGTTGTAGAAAAGTGAAGAGAAGGCTGGCATTAGTGGAAGGCATCGAGCAGGTCAGATGTGGCTGGGCTGGATCCCAGATGACTAGGAGCTCTGGCCTCCAACTGGGGTGGCTCCCTCGGGCCCCATTAATTAAGCTAATTAGCACGGATGGGCCTGGTTGAGCTGGGGCTTGTGCCAATGAGGCTGGCAAGCACATTCAGCCAAGGCCATAACCCAGGCAGCAGACAGACTGTCCTGAGAAGACTGCTGGGAGGAGCTGCTGGACATGTGGGGATAGCCTGTGGTGCAGGGTGGACTGGGGTTCAAGGAGAGGTCTCAGAATCAGAAGGGAGCCTGGAGCCAGTACTGGCCATTACAGGCCAGGCCACAACCCCCTGATCCTGGTCAAGGCACTCCTTTCTTGGTCTGGAAATGGGTAAGAACAAGATCCTTTCTGTGGGATTGCTTGGGCCTTCAAAGTGAGTAGAGCAGTCTGGCTGGCAGACAGGGCTCTGAGTGGAGAGAAGGGGAGCCACTGAAGGATAGAAGCAGGGAGTGCATGGAGTTTTCGGAATCCCCTCTGGCTGTCAGCAAGGCACCTGACCTAGGCTCCCAGTGTGGACACATAGCTTGCCTGTCCACACCTCCAGGGGCCTGGATGTCCCCTGCCATCACTCCCCCTCTACGCTCTGTCATCACAAGTTTGAGCCCATCCAGCTCATAAAGATGTTAGGAGGGCAGTGTCCCATCCAACAGCACATGAGCCTTGGGTCTGGCTTCCTGGGCTGACTCCTGGCCAGTTGTGTGACCCTGGACCTCAGTTGCCTCATCTGTAAAATGGGGAAAGGATCAACTCCCCAGAGCTGAAGTAATTCATGGAGATCTTAGAACTGGGCCTGGTATGTGGTAAGTGCTTAATATGAGTGAGATCACATTCCCCAAGTGAAAACTCCAGATCCTTTCTTTTTCTTTCTTTCTTGTTTTTGTAAAAGTGTTGGGGTTGATACAAAGGACAAGGGTCTCATATCTAAAATATACCTGGAACTCAAAAAATTAAATCCCCCAACAACAAATCCTCAAAGAAACAACTGCCCAATAAATAAGTGGGCTAAAGACTTAAAGAGAAACTTCTCTAAAGAGGAAAGGATGGCCAATAGACACATGAAGAAATGCTCAACATCCCTAGCCATAAAAGAAATGCAAATCAAAACAACATTGAGATACCACCTCACCACAGTTAGAATGGCTAAAATCAAGAACTCTAATAACAACAGATGCTGGATGGGATGTCGACAGAAAGGAACCCTACTGCATTGTTGGTGGGAGTGTAAACTTGTTCAACCACTTTGGAAAGCAGTATGGAGGTTCCTCAAAAGACTCCACATAGAGCTCCTCTATGACCCAGCAATCCCACTTTTGGGCATTTACCCAAATGTTTACAAACAAGACCACACTAAAGCTACCAGCATGACTATGTTTATTGCAGCATTATTTACCATAGCTAAGATATGGAACCAACCCAGATGTCCCTCAGTAGATGAGTGGATCAAGAAAAAAAAAAAAAGTGTTGGGGTTGGAACCCAGGGTCCTTGTGAATGCTGGGCCAGCACTCCACCACTGAGCCCCACTCCAGTCCTACCCTAGTCCTACCCTCTCCTCTCTTTGCTCTGTAGCAAAACGCCTCAAATGAGGTGCTCAGTTCAGCCTTTCTGACACCTCAGGTGACCTTCAAGGCTTGATCTTGTACTTAGTTCTCAGGCTCGTCCAATCCAACCTCCTGGTCTCTTATGGCTTCTACCCTGGGCTCCTTTTGCTGGCAGTGCCATGTCAGCCTCGTTTCCTGGCTCCGCTTTGTCCACTTCAATCCCTCTCTGCTGGGCTCCAAGTCCCTCTTCCTTTGCCTTTGGTCTGGCATGTCCAGAGCCCCCCATGCCCATGCCGTGCCCCTCAGCTCAGTTGAGTATCTGTCCTCCATTTCTCTCCTACTATACTACCCTGTCGGAAAGGCCTGGGTGCTGGCTTCAGACATTATCCCAGGTCCATCCCCTCTCCCCCTTCCCCTACATCTGGACAGCAGCAATTCAGGGCTCCTTGTGGGTTGCTCTGTATGTAGTGACAGGGATGCTGTAAGTAAACAATTCAGGCCATGTCTGGCCTGTTCCATACCATCTAGTGGCTCAGTGGCACTTAGAGCAGATGCCAAAGCCCTTAACTACAGCTCCCAAGCTCTTCCGTGGTCGGTCCCTGTTGCTGCTGTCACCTCACATCCCATCACCCTCCTCATCCACACGGCTGAAGCCACACAGACCCTCCATCCACAGCAGATATGTGCTCCTGCCTCAGGGTCTTTGCATGTGTTCTTCCTCAGCCTGAATTTCTTTCTTCCTTTCTTTTTGTGTTGGCCTTGGGACTTGAACTCAGGACCTGGATGCTGTCCCTGAGCTTTTTTTTTTTTTTTTGCTCAAGCCATCACTCTATCACTTGAGCCACAGAACCATTTGCTGCTTTTTTGGAGATTAGGTTTTCATGGACTTTCCTGCCCAGACTGGCTTCAGACCAGATCTCAGATCTCAGGTGTGAGCCATCAGTGCTTTCCTGCCTGAATTTCCTCATCCACTCGCCAGGTACTCCTACTTTACTTCCTATCACCCCAGCCCGTGCCAGCTCCCCAAAGCCAGGGGCCTTTGTCTTCTTGCTCACAGCTGTATCCTCAGTTTGTGGATCCCCACAGTCATCTTTTCAGTGAGAGTCAGGCATGATCGTCCTATTGTATCAGAGACTCGGGGCTACACCGCACACAGGCACTTACTTTTTGGGGTCAGTAAAAGGGAGTGGCCGTGGTGGGGGCTCGTCCGTTCTCTTCCACCCTGTTGGATGCTTATTACGCACAGGCTGCTTGGAGAAGAAGGACTTGGGGACAGAGGTGGAGAGCTGGAAGGGGCTGGACTGAGCCAGCTGAGAGGCCCGAGGTGTCTCTGCACTGGCTGTTTTGTAAACCTGAGCAGGGTAGCCAGCCCTGGAGCCCATGTCACTGCAAAGACAAAGGAAAAGAAAGTTCACTTATGAGAAGGATACAAATATTTGATTTTTTTTTTTTTTTGGCAGGGGGAGGGTGGAGGGTTCCAGGATTGGAGATTGAACTCAGGGCCTTGAGCTCTCATTCACAGGGTGGTACCCTACCACTTGAGTCATGAAAACCCACTGCTTTGTGGGTAAGAGCAGAGAGAACTTGTGGCATTTTGGCCTAGGGCTGCCTGCCCACCTTCCCTGGCTTGATGGATACGGCAGTTCTTCCAGAGCAGAACTTTTGGGATAGCATCAAGGGTACACCAAGACTTAAACATGCGTTTTACAAAGGGGAGGAGAACAAGGGGCTGGAGAAATAATGGTTGAAGAAGTCTTAAATCTGGCTAACCTAAACTCCCCCCCTCCAAAAAAACCCCCCCATATTAGTTTACTCATCTATGAAGCTCAACACTCCCCAAGTAGGATAAATACGAAGACATTTATACCTAAAAAACAAAACAAACACACCTGGAAGTTAAACTCTAAGATGAAAATTTTAAAAGGCATTGAGAGACAGAGGATTCTTTTTTTTTTTTTTTTTTCCCTGGGTCTGGTCATGGGGCCTGAACTCTGGGCCTGGGCACTGTCCCTCAGCTCTTCAGCTCAAAGCTAGTGCTCTACCACTTGAGCCACAGCGCCACTTCCGGCTTTTTTCTTTTTTGCTTATGTGGTGCTGAGGAATCGAACCCAGGGCCTCATGCATGCAAGGCAAGTGCTCTACCACTGAGCCACCTTCCCAGCCCGAGAGACAGAGGATTCTAACATACACAATTATCATTTACTGATTAAAAGTAAAGTAGAAGTAAGACATACATTTCTTCTAGTTGAGCTGGGGTTTTGTTTCTTGTGGCTAGCACTGTCATGACCACCTGTCTTTAGGCTCTTCTAGCAAAGCAGGGCCTTGACAGTTATTCCCCAGGACACGAGGGCCATCTCAGCCTGAGGGGTGCTCCCTCTCACACCTCACAGATCATGAGTGCCATGGCAGGTGCCAGGTGTGCTTCCCAGATGGAGTCTTCACCCCCATCTGCAGTGACCAGTGAGAATGTTCCTTCATGTACTTGGGATCTCCCTGGGCCTCAGAATCGACTAATGGCAAGGTTGATGAGGACATGGACTCTGATGTCTGCTTAGCCAGGTCTCAAGCCCAGCTCCAACTAGCATTAATGGCTTCTGGGTCATCCCTCATCCTCAGGGATGGTTTCCTCCTCTGAGAAACGAGCCAGCAACAATACCTGTCCTATAGATCACACAATTAAGTGCTCAGCCCAGGGCTCTGGCCCTGTTCTCCCAGCTGCAGCTCTGAGGGAGATGGTGTGTTTCAGGGCTTGAAGCTCTGCTAGGGGCTCAGACAGGACTAGGGTACAGGAGAGGTAGTGTCCTGCTCTGCCCTCCACCCACCTTCAACCAGAGGCCATGTGATTATGTTGTATATCTTTTTTTTGTTTTTGTTTTTTGGTTAGTTGTGGGGCCTGGGTGCTGTCCCTCAGCTCTTCAGCTCAAGGTTAGCACTCTACCACTTGAGCCACAGCGCCACTTCCATTTTTCTGGTGGTTAATTGGAGATAGGAGTCTCACGGCCTTTCCTGCCCGGGATGGCTTTGAACTGTGATCCTCACCTCTCAGGGTCCTGAGTAGCTAGGATTATAGGCATGAGCCACTGGTGCCCAGCTATGTTTTATATCTTAAAGAAGTAAATCTAGAAGAAAAGGGTTTGTGGCTTACGTAAGAGCTGGAAACCAGAGGCAGGAGGGAGGGGCCCCATTGCTGTGCCTGTGTGCACTGTGGCTTGTCCATGTGGGTCTGGGGGCTCTGACAGGTTCTAATGGAGACTCAGGATGGACAACAGCACAAAGACAAGGTGTGGCAGCAGTGACACAGCCAGGCCTTGTTTTCAGCCCCTCCCTCAGGCACCACCTCACTGAATGGCTCTGTAACAATGAAGCAGAAACTACCGCTAGCATATTTCAAGTGGGGAAGCAGAGGCCCAGACTTAAGAATTTGTCTCCAGTGACACAGTTGGAAGGGACCGAGCAAGGATGCAAACCTCGGCTCTCAACAAGTCATATATATAATACAAGCCAATAAAACAGCAGCAGCTGCTATTTCCGTACCCAGCTATGTCTCAGGCCCTGCTGCAAGCTCTTTAAATTCACAGTTTTAAGTCACAGTTCATCCTCGCAACCTCAGGCCGTGGTTCTCATGATTGGCCCATTCCATAGATGGGAAGCTGAGCCTGGACATAGGCAGGGAGACACAGAACCAGGAAGTAATACCACTTGCTTCCACAGCCCAGCTAAGCCATCATGTGCTGTTTGGTAGATGCCTGGTTTAGCCCTGGAACAGTCCTTTTTTTTTTTTTTTTTTTTTTGTGGCACTCAGAATTGAACTCAGGTCTCACTCTTGCTAGGCAGATACTCTACCACCTGAGTCAGGCCTCCAGATCTTTTGGTCTTGGTTACTTTTTGGAAGGAACATCTGACTTTTTATGCCCAGGAAGGGCTGGGCTGTGATCTTGCTACTTGTGGTTCCCCTGCCACTGGGGATCACTGGAAATGATGGGGGAGAGAAAAGGACTTTTGTGAACTTTTATTTCCAGGCTGGCTTTGAACCATGATCCCACCCCCAGCTCTGCCTCCCACATAGCTAGGATTATGGGCTTAAGCCACTGCACCCCACTTGGACCAGTCTTGCTTCTCTCCCTGATATCTGCCCTGGGCTCCAGTTGGCCCAGTCCTAGCACGGGGCTAGAATTGGCAGACTTCAGGGTAGGATCCAGGAAGGGCCAACCTTGTGACCTGAGAAGCAGAAATGACAGGTCTTCAAGGATGTGGAAACAAAGGATAAAGACTTAAAATAGAGCCTTGTTTGACAACTGCTGGCACCTCTACCTGGGCTCACCTGTCAGAGCCATTGAAACAGCCTTCCCTCATCCTCCCAGACTCCTCACCACAGCCAAAGGGGCTGTGTAAACACGTAAATCACACCAGACTTGGCTCATAGGGACAGAGCCAGAGCCATCCCATAGGCCTCACTCTATCTGCGATGACAACTCTGCTCCAGCCACACAAGGCACTATCCCTCAAATATGCAGAAACATTTCTACCTCAGGACCTTTGTACTATCCCTTTACTCCATTGCTTTCTCCCTCAAACTGCCTAAGTTGTAGTTTCTAGTTTCCAAACTGGCTAAGTAGGCCTGTGTGACCCCAACCTCTTAACTAGTGCAGGCAGGGAAGCCCCATGGACCCCAGGGCTCCCAGATTACCTTTTAGAGCTGTGCCCAGACGGAATTCCGAAGACTGCTGGCCCAGCCCCGGGAAGCGAAGCCACGTGCTTCCTGCCTGCGGGAACGCCCAGCTGCGTCAGCTCCACGTGGAGCGGACTCTGCTTGCTCTGCTCTGCACGGCTCTGACAGATTGCTCTGGAAACCAGAAGGCTCTGGCGTGTGTGCTGCCTCAGGGCAGGGTGGGGCCAGGTGGCTGCCCGCCTGAGCCGGCTATGCCCTCAGTGGTGCTCACAGAAGGCACTGGCGCCTGGCAGTAAGCCTGGCAGCCAGGCTTCCATGACGAGCGTCTGGGGGGAGTGTCTGTGAAGTCGCTGAAGTCATGGATGGGCACCAACTGCTACAAGCAGGGGCTGGAGCCAGGGAAGGGAGAGGGTGGGGTTCTCTAAGTGGGTATTGAAGCCCATCACTGTCCTCCTCTAAACAGTCCATTTCCCAAAGAGAGGCCCAGTGACTCCCCCCACCCTCCTCCACTTGAGTCAGGGTAGCCGGGAACTATATCCATCCTCTTGTCTCAGCCTTCTAAGTGCTGAAGTTTTGGCATGTGCCACCACACCTGGCCAAGTGGTCCTCTAAAAAACATGTCAAGTTGTAAGCTCAAATGCCTCTATGGCACCCACATCCCCCGGTATTAAATTGTCATGTCTAACATAATGATAATCTTGCTGGAACTAGGTTCTGACCACCACGACAATCTGACCTCTTTCAATGCTCCTTGCCCTGCCCTACCTCCACTGAGGCTACCTCCTAGTACAATTTACTCATGGACTTTGGTCATTATTTGCTTGCTGTCTCCCCAGGTCTACTAGGTCTGGTGTCCGGCAGTGGGCCTTGCTCTTCAGCTCCTGCTCTACCACTTGAGCCACAGCACCACTTCCGGCTTTTTTTCTTTCTGCATATGTGGTGCTGAGGAATCGAACCCAGGGCCTCATGCGTGCAAGGCAAGTGCTCTACCACTGGGCCACCTTGCCAGCCCCCAAGGAGACATTCTTATTAACATTCTTCTGTTCATCTGAGGTCAGCCTTTTTTAAATTTTTTGTCGGTAATAGGGCTTGAACTCTGGGCCTGGGCACTGTCCCTCAGCTCTTCAGCTCAAGGCTAGCACTCTACCACTTGAGCTACAACACCACTTCCGGTTTTCTGGTGGTTTATTGGCGATAAGAGTTTCACGGACTTTCCTAGCTGGCTTTGAACCACAATCCTCAGATCTCAGCCCCCTAAGTAGCTAGGATTACAGGCATGAGCCACAGGCGCCCAGCTAATTTTATTTATTATTATTATTTTTTTTTTGGGGGGGGTCCAGTCGTGGGGCCTGAACTCTGGGCCTGGGCGCTGTCCCTCAGCTCTTCAGCTCAAGGCTAGCACTCTACCACTTGAGCCACAGCGCCACTTCCGGCTTTTTTTTTTTCCTGCTTATGTGGTGCTGAGGAATTGAACCCAGTGCCTCAAGCATTCAAGTCAAGCCCTCTACCACTGAGCCACCTTCCCAGCCCTCAGCTAATTTTTTTTATTTAAATAATCTTCACTCAATCATAGTTACCTTCAGCCTGAAAGCTACTGCTGTATACTGCTCTAAGGGCTTTTTTTTTTTTTTAAACTTATTTAGTGTTGGGGGAGCTGTATTGGAGACTGAACTCAGACCTTGAGCTTGCTAGGTATCCCAGTGCTCTACTACTTGGGCCATATCGCAGGTTCTTTTGCTTTAAACTCTTGTTTTTCAGATTTGCATTAACTACCAAGTACGCCTTGAACTTCAGCCTCTAGAGTAGCTCGGATTACAGGATTGCACAGCTACAACTGGCTCATTTAAACTTGGCCACATCACCCTGAGGTATGTGATTTATCCTTCATTTCACAGGTAGGGAAACTGAGGCTCAGAGAGGTCAAATCACTTAACCAGGACCAAGGCACGATGTGACAAGTCAGGGTATGGATGGGAAACCCTTTTCCGGCCTCAAAAAAACAAACCTATAACAATTTAAGAGCAGACATTTCCCTCCCCACACCACCCAAATCACCTCTACCACCCCATTTTGGGAAACACTGTTCCACACTAAAGCCCCGTTGCCTAGGAGAAAACTTCAGGAAGCGGCTTTAATGAGTAGATAAGAATGATTTGCAATTAGCATCAATTGTCTGTATGCAAATTAAAGCTCCCAACCACAGGGCACTCTTTTTGTAGCAGGAGGCTCTCCTCCCATTTGTTCTCTCTACTTGTGGGCTCTATAAATCCTTCTAGAAGACACTGGGTAATTTTGTACCCACCCCCTGCCTCAGCTTCCACTACTCTGGGCATAATTGCCTTTACATCAGATTTCAAAATGCTGTAATTACTTAGGATCACCAACATGGGTCTATGCCCAGAATGGGGGCCACTACAGTCGAAGCCAGAGTACCCCCCACCCTCTTGCAGACTTTCTTGGCCCCAGATCCCTGTCCTTTAGGTGGGTGCAGTTCTGAATTTGTCTCAGCAATGATCGAGCTGTCATCTGGGTGAGGGCTGAGGCCTTGTTTAAATTTATTATTTCTCCTCAGCTCCAGCCTAGGTCTGGGATGGAACAGATCTCCAAGAAATATTCACAAGTGAAATGAATGGATGAATAATTCAGTGAGTAGAGGAGCTGTTCAGCAGTCTTCAAGCCCAGAAGATTGAGAACTATTTTTCTAGGGAGAGGCAGAGACTTCACTTGATTTCCTTTCCCTCCCTCCTACCAACCCCCATCCCCTGCCACCCCCACTGCTGTTTCCTCCTCTGCCCTTCTGAGTGCCTTCAGGAGCTCCTTGGTTCATGGCACCCAGGGTGAGTGCTGCCAGTCAACTATGGTGCCTTTCAAAGCTGTCAAGAGCCATGCAGAGACACTGCACAGTCACGACATCATTCAGATCGACAAGATCCAATCAAGGGCGGTATACACAGAAAGGTCAAGGATCATTCTGGAAACCACTGCTTTCACCTTTTTGACACAAGTATCATTATGCAGAAATAGATTCAAACACTGAACTTCTACTGGGAGCTGTGGTCCCAGGGCTGGAAGCTACTGCCCAGGATAGACAACGAAGCCACTGGCCCAGGAAGTGGGGAAGGCATTGGCTAGAGCGGCCAGCCCTGGGGACACTATGTAGTAAAACTTGTTGGGGCTGCTTCTCTGAGAGGTCCTATCAAGCGTATGCTGGCAGTTGGGTAAACCCATTCACCTCCTTCTGGCCACTTTCCTTCTAGCAGGGGCCAGATGCTGCACTAACAGCATTGGCATAAAACAATTGAATATTCTTGCCTAGCGGGTGGATCAGCTCACAATGCTCACTAAAGAATACTAGCTACTTGGGAGTTGGAGATCAGGGGATTGCATCTGAGGTCAGACCAGGTATAGAAGTTCACAAGATTCCGTCTCGGTCAATGGCTGGGTACAGAGGTATGTTCCTACCCATCCCAGAGACAAAGGGAAGCACCTATAGGAGGACTGCAATCCCTGACAGTCCAAGTAGTAAGCGAAACCCTATTCTGACTCTACAGAGACTGACAGAGTGCTTACTGAGCAAGCAGGAGGCCCTGAGTACAAATAAACAAGGCAAATTATTTATTGCTTCCCCTCCCCCTATCAGAAACTTCAAGTGGGGCCCAACAGTCTGCACTGACTAAACAACAGGGATGGGTTGAGGATCAGTGCTTTACATTATGGGGCTGGAAGGCCAAACCAAGCCTGTAGCTGGGATGGGCCATGACCCCTACTAGTGCACAGAAGCGGGACAACCTTTCCTGTTACCTGTCTCTCCCTTTGCTAGCCTCCTACCCCTGTTGGCCACCTGGAGACCAGGGGTGCCAGTATGTGAAGAAGGTGGGGAGGAAGTTGCAGAGAGCCAGGTCTTGAGGCCTCCATGGGCTGCTGTGCCAGACCTGCTGCTCCAGTCCAGCTCTGCCCTCCCTGGATGTTCTGTCAGGAATGTTAAACCCATCTGTTTAAGCCACGGCCAAAGACAACCACACTCCTAACTGATACAGGCTGTGACCCTCAGAAAGCATAAAAATCCACTGGTCTCAGCAAAACAAGAAGTGAGAGGCAGAATCAAAGTGAGACAGACAGGCAGGGGCACTGATCGATGGGCAGCAGGAAGTAGCCCATGAGCCTCTCAATTCCACAAGCAAAACGAGTGTGTAAGCACCTCCAAGAGTAAGCACAATTCTGGGAAGGAGAACTCAACCATCAGGACTGTGGGGATGTGGAAGGTGGCTGGGACTTCTGGAAGACCTGGGCTAGGGGCAGTGCCTTACCTGGGTTGCCTTGGTGGGTCTCGGCTGCCCCCGGCCAGGCCTGTGGGGGTGCTGGCGCCTGAGGAGTACAGTTTCGGCCGGTAGCCCTTGCCCTGGCCAGCAACTGCGGGGGTCGGGGAGACCTCCCGCCGCCTGTCTGCGTGGTGGGGCCTTGCAGCGGACTCTCGGCCACCACACAGACCAATACTTCCAGGAGGCTTGTGTGGCTTGGTGGGCCGTGGCACTTTGGCCAGGGACATGCAGCTGGGGCTGGAGGTATAGAGCGTGGTGTCAATGCCGCTGTCACTGGAGCCGCCCTTGGAGAGGGGGTCTTGCTCGGGCTCCAAGGGGTCCAAAGGGTCAAACCAGCGTTCGTCGCTGTGGCTGCTGGACGCATTGCTGGACAGGGTATTGCTGCTGGAATGGCTGGAGTACTGAGGTTCGCCCTAGAAGGCAAGGACAGGCGTCACCCCAGACAGCTTCTAAGCCTGGCTCCTACTTCCCAGCCATGTTACCCCAGGCAAGGGATTTACCTTTCCTCTGCCTCAGTTTCCACATGTGTAAGAATGGCAAGGAGGGGAGAATAAGTAAGTGCCTTGTGGGGTGCTCAGAGGAAGAGCTGACATTCATAGGTGATGTATATATCCCACACCTCAGATTCAATGTGCCTCAAGCTGGGCTCGGCCCATCTCCACAGCACACCACCTTCCTCTAGTGTGGCTTGGATGCTCTGGACTCACCCTTGGCCCAGCCTGCTCCCCCTCTACCTCTAACTCCACTCTGGTCCTGCCTACCACTGCAACCCACAGGCCCTCTCTGTACTGCATCATATCCTTTCCCCTGGTACTGCATGTCTTGCTCAGGGGAAAAGCCAGTACACATAGAATACCAGGTCTTGATGGGAATAGCACCTGTTCTGCTCACCTCACCTGCTCCCTCTAGACCACTCTATTCTAGCCACATTGGCCTTCTTGCTGTCCACTAAGCACGCAGAGCATAGTCCACCTCAGGTCCTTTGCACTTATTTTTCCTGATGCTTCACCATTCTTCCCTAGGCTATTTTCATGGTTTATTTCCTATTTCATTCCAGGTTTGGCTTAATGTCACCTCCTCACTGACCACATTATCTTAAAAGTTGGTCACTGAATTGGGCTTCGTTTTTCTTCTATAGCAAGGAGTTATCGCTACACATTTTTGCTCATCTGTTCACTGCTTGTTTTCCCCTCTGGGATAAAGACAGGGGCTCATATCCTTTTCATTATTGTGAGGGGGGCTGGGAAGGTGGCTCAGTGGTAGAGTGCTTGCCTCACATGCATGTTCGATTCCTCAGCATCAAATAAACAGAAAAAGCTGAAAGTGGTGGAGGGTCCCAGTATCTACCATACTGTGAGTATGGGCAACAGGACTGACAAGAGCTCCAATGACATATACAACTACATTTCCCAGCCTGCCTTGCAGGAATAGAGTGCAGGCAATGAAAGTGGGAGTGATTTCATGCCATTTCCAGGCCTCTAAGCCAGGATAAAAACCTCTCATTCCCCTCTCTTCCTCTCAATCTGAAGAGAACTCAGCAGAGCCATGAGGGAGAAGGAGCCTGGGTCCCCACCAACCCTGTGGAAAGATGCTCACTGAAGATCTGTACTACTGCATTGCTATAGGACAAGGACATGAACTTGTACTGTTTGAGGTCTAGGGGCTCATTTACCAGGACTGATGTAGTGATAAGAAAACAGGCTTGGGAGGTAAAGGGATTTACTCAAGATGGCCAGCTGAGGAGGGCTGGAGTGAAGCTGTGAGCCTGTCTGGCTCAGACCATACTCTAGACCAAGCATCTGGCCTACTCAGGACAGATGGGAAGGTGAAGGATGAGCTGCAGGTAGTGTATCATGAAGAGGCCACACCCCAAGAGAGCTGCCCAGCCTTGCAGGCTGTTCCACTCCCTGGGTGGGGCCAGGTGAGACGGATTCAGGACTCACTTTGGAATGCCTGTTGGGGGAATCTTTGCCTGCCACATCCTGCCTGGAGGTGTGCTTGCTCCCACTGCTTCCCGCCATGGCTGACAGTCGGGCCTGGGCTGGCACATGCCACAAAGGCTCTGCAGGACAAGAGACACAGCAGTGGTTAGAGGGTGACACAGGCCAGGGTCTGAAAAAACAACAACTGGGTTGTAAATATGGTTTCATGTCCTACCCCTCTGGCCAGCCTGCTCACCCAAGGTACAACCCCCATCAACCTAAGCCGTGGGGTACAGCACACTTAGAAGCCGCCAACATTCGCTGAGCACTTACTGTACCCAGGCACCAACCCAAGAGCCCTATGCAGACTCAATCGTTTAACAACATACAACAATCTACCACCATCCCCAAATGAGGCCCAGCACAATTCCAGTCTCACTGGCCTGGTAGATTTTTTTTCTTTTGTAAATTACTTGTCCATCTCCCTCCTTCATTCTTCTATGGGACCAATTATCTATTATCTTATTGGCTACTAGAGGTGGTTTTTTTTTTGTTGTTGTTGTTGTGGGGCTTGAACTCTGGGCACTATCCCTCAGCTCTTTAGCTCAAGGCAAGTGCTCTACCACTTGAGCCATAGAGCCATTTAAGGTTTTCTGAGTGGTTTACTGGAGATGAGAGTCTCACAGACTTTCCTGCCTGGGCTGGCTTTGAACTGTGATCCTCAGATCTCAGCTTCCTGAGTAGCTAGGAATAGGTGTGAGCCACCAACGCCCAGCAAGAGTTTTTTTTTGCATATGTAAGGCAGCAGTCCTTTGATGGAAAATGTATATAACTTAACGAATCCAAATTAGTGGTACTACTGGGATTTGAACTCAGCGCCTTGTGCTTGTTAGACCGGCACTCCAGCACTCAAGCCATGCCCCTGGCCCTTTCTGCTTTGTTTTTTTTTGCCTATGGCTACCTTTGGACCATCTACTTAGGCCTCCTTCATAGTTGAGATTACAAGCACAAACCACTACACCTGCTTTGTTGGTTAAGATGGGGTCTCAATAACTTTTTCACCTGAGCTGGCCTCCTACTGCCATCCTCCTGAGTTGCTGAGATTACAGGTGTGCACCACCATTTCCAGTACCCCGAAATGGAATCATAACAAACATCCTACTACTGGGCTGGGAAGGTGGCTCAGTGGTAGAGCGCTTGCCTTGCATGCCTGAGGCCCTGGGTTCGATTCCTCAGCACCACATAAGCAAAAAGAAAAAAGCCGAAATGGCGCTGTGGCTCAAGTGGTAGAGCGCTAGCCTTGAGTTGAAGAGCTGAGGGGCAGTGCCCAGGCCCAGAGTTCAGGCCCCACGACTGACCAGATCCCCCCCACCCCCCCCCCAAAAAAAATCCTACTACTTTTCAGAAGGAAGGAATGTACAATACACAGAACAACGCTGGGTACATGACAGTCACACAAAACCAGGTTGCTGATAATCCTGTTCACTTGACCTGTGCAGGGCAAAGCCTTGTTTCTGTCCATGGCCTTTGATCTTTGCCATCCATCCTTCATCTATCCTTTAGCTGAGTCTAGACTTCCTGATGATTTCTAAGCATAGATTCTCCTAAAGTGTGTGTGTGTGTGTGTGTGTGTGTGTGTGTGTGTGTGTGTGTGTGTGTGTGTGTGTGTGTGTGTGTGTGTGTGTGTGTGTGTGTGTGTGTGTGTGTGTGTGTGTGGATTGGTTACTTTATAACAAAATTCTAAGTGAGAGGAACTGAACTCAAGGAGGCAGAGGGAGGAAAAGGGAAGACAATCCTCAGTTTCTGTGACACCTATCTGAGGTCCATGGAGTGCTGGAAAATGTCCTCTCCATTTTACACTCTGGTGTAATGAAACAGCCAAGTAACACTTTTCTCTTTTCCTGAACTGAGTGGAAAAAAGAGAAAGATCCAAATCTGTCTAACAGCTGAGATGGGAGACTTGCAGGCAGTGCTGAGCCCTCTGAGAAGGAGCAAGCGGTACCCTCAGGCCCCCACCAGCAGCAGGACAGCAGGAACATGAGGCAGACCTATTTGCATGAAGTCAAGAACCATGGGCCGACCAGCGCTGGAGGCTCATGCCTGTCATCCTAGCTACTCAGAAGGCTAAGATTTTAGGATTATGGTTCAAAGAAATCCCAGGTAGAGGGCTGGGAAGGTAGCTCAATGGTAGAGTGCTTGCCTTGCATGCATGAGGCTCTGGGTTCAATTCCTCAGCACCACATAAGCAAAAAGAAAAAAGCCGGAAGTGGTGCTGTGGCTCAAGTGGTAGAGCACTAGCCTTGAGCTGAAGAGCTGAGGGACAGCGCCTAAGCCCAGAGTTCTGGCCCCACGACCGGACCAAAAAAAAAAAAAGAAATCCCAGGTATAGGAGTCTAGAGTACTCTTATCTCCAATTAACCAACAAAAAGCCAGTAGTGGAGCTGTGGCTCAAGTGGTAGAGAGCCAGACTGGAGTGAAAAAGCTAAGAGATAGTACCTAAGCTCTGCCAGGAAATTCTCCAGGCTAGTAAATCCTGGGCTATGAAGCACTGTGCTGGGGAGCTGATGAGGTACACATGGATACCATCCTGGCTGTCTGAATATCCTCACATCCCCCAACAGGAGCTCTCCAGATCTTCCTCTCCCAGGGCAATGCATTATCTTTTGTGTTCACTCTACCCATTCCTCTGGAATTCTCAGGCTTCAAATGTATATGTAAGTATTGTGTGCACACAATCAACAAATTTATTTTATTTATTTATTTTTTTTGTCGGTCGTGGGGCTTGAACTCTGGGCCTGGGCGCTGTCCCTCAGCTCTTCAGCTCAAAGCCAGCACTCTACCACTTGAGCTACAGCGCCACTTCCGGTTTTGTGGTAGTTTATTGGAGATAGGAGTCTCACGGTCTCTCCTGCCCGGGCTGGCTTTGAACCGCAATCCTCAGATCTCAGCCTCCTGAGTAGCTAGGATTACAGGCGTGAACCACCAGCGCCCGGCTAATCAACAAATTTATATATGTGACAATAAACATGAAAAGATGCTCAATCCTATCAGTGATTAGCAAAATGCAAATTAGGCCAGAATGGCGGTACCCGCCTGTCATCCCAACATCATAGAAGATATAGGTAGGGAGATTACAATAAGGTCAACCCTAGATTAAAGCATGAGACCCTAGCTGAAAAGTAATTTTTTTTTTTTGCGTCCGGTCGTGGGCCCCGAACTCTGGGCCTGGGCGCTGTCCCTCAGCTCTTCAGCTCAAGGCTAGCGTTCTACCACTTGAGCCACAGCGCCACTTCTGGCTTTTTTCTTTTTGCTTATGTGGTGCTGAGGAATCGAACCCAGGGTCTCAGGCATGCAAGGCAAGCGCTCTACCACTGAGCCACCTTCCCAGCCTGAAAAGTAATTAAAATAAAAAGGGCTGTGAACATGACTTAAATGGAAGAGTATTTGCAAGCTTGAGGCTCTGAGTTCAAATCCTAGTACCACCAAAAAGAGAAAAATACAAATTAAATTAAAAATATAAATACAAATTAAAATATCAAACCAGCACTGAAGAGACCAAGGCAGGAGGACTGCTAGTTTGAGGCCAGCCTAGGATACACACAATGAGTCCAGGGCACATAAGGAGACCCTGTCACAACACTAACTATGTTGTTAGCGAGAGCAGTAAATGGCTTCATCACTTGGGGAAATGGTGTGTGGCAGTTTCTTTAAAAGATAGTGAAACACCTGATCCTGATGGAGCAGTTCTACTCCTAGGAAAAAAATGTTCTTTAAGAAACAGAGGCAGGGGGCTGGGAATGTGGCTTAGTGGCAGAGTGCTTGCCTAGCAAGCATGAAGCCCTGGGTTGGAATGATTCCTCAGTACCACATACACAGAAAAAGCTGGAAGTGGCGCTGTGGCTCAAGTGGTAGAGTGCTAGCCTTGAGCAAAAGAAGCTCAGGGACAGCGCCCAGGCCCTGAGTTCCAGCCCCAGGATTGGCAAAAAAAAAAAAAGAAAAAAGGAAAAAAAAAAAAGAAACAGATTCAGGAGGTTGGAGGCATGGTTCATGCGGTGGAGTGTCAGCCAATGATTGGAAATATTAGATCAAGAGTTTGAATCCTGGTCATGGACATGAAGAAGGAAGGAGAATTAAAGGAAAAGGAGGTAAAGGAGAAGGAGGACAAGAAAGAAGAAAAAAGAAATAATAAGAAGAGACACAGCAAGAGAAGCCAGATTCACAGTGCAAAATATATACAGCATAATTTGACATTCAATGGGACCCAAAGCCAGGCAGGCTGGGAGGGGATGTCACCTCTCAAACCTTGAATAAGAGAGTGGCTGGGGCTCAGGGGACCTACCTGGCTTCTGGCGTTCCATGGTACTCTCCTGGCTGGTCAGGCCGCCCGAGGAGGAGTCACCACTGGACATCCCATCGTGGCAAAAGTGTGGATCAAAGGAAAGCAGTGGGTGCGGGGCGGCAGCATACCTGCAGGGAGCAAAGGGACACAAGCACAGGTCAGTGTCAAAACCACAGGCGCCTATGACTTGCTCGGCAGTGGCTCCGCTGTGGACTGGGGCGACAAGCCTGCTGGCAAGGCTGTCTGAGCAAGCCTGGAAATTGCTATTAACTGAGGCTCGCCTGGGAAGCTTGCCAGTGAAAGCGGCGTCAGCAGGAGCACAGGGCACTGTAGGTTCCTTGGGGAAAGAGGACTCAAGAGTCACTTGGGTCTACATCCCTGCCCTTGGTGGCCCTGGACACAGGCTATAGGATGGGTGAGCTACCTGGCATTGCCAGGAGCTACCACCCCAGGTTCTCTTTCTCTTTGAGGGAGCAGGCTGGGTCAGACAGCTGGGTAGGCTGTGGTTTCCCAGCTCACCACTGCCCCTTGCCAAACCAGGTGTGGTCACTTTCTTCCTAGCCTCAGTTTCCCTGGTTGTCAAGAGGTCATCCCAGCAGGCCTTTGTCACAGCACTCAGTCAGGGCTGACACATGGCACTGTGAGTGGTGACAATCAGCCCACAGAAGAGCAATCTGTGTCCTTTTCAGGCAAGTGTCCATTGATTTGAGCTGAATTTTTCTATGAAAAAAGATGTTAGGCATCATCTGCCTTTGGGACTGGTGAGTGGGAGTCACCAAAGCTGTCCCCAGACAGAGATCCTGCTAGAAGAAGACTCTGTATCTCCCCCCTCCCCCAACCCAAGGAAGGCCAAGATCTAAGGGAGGTGGTGGCAGAGGGCTTTCCCTGTGGTTCATGTGCCACCGAGGTTCTCTATGCCATGGGGTGCATTGTGTGTGTGAATGCCTCCCTGTGTCCAGTTTGCCTTGAGTCAGAACTGGGGCTCCAAAGATCATTGATCTGGGAAAGCTGAGTCCTTGGGGGCAGGCAGGACAGTTTTGTTTTGTTTTGTTTTTTTGTCAGTTGTGGGGCTTGAACTCTGGGCTTGGGCGCTGTCCCTGCTTTCTTCAGCTCAAGGCAAGTGCTCTACCACTTAAGCCACAGCACCACTTCTGGTTTTTTAGTGGCTTATTGGCTTTAATACATGATCCTCAGATCTCAGCCTCCTGAGTAGCTAGCATTACAGGCATGAGCCACTGGAGCCTGGCTTCAGACAGGACAGTTTTGGGGTTTCAGGATAACCCTCTAGGATCACAAGCCCATGTTCTTATCAACTCTGCTTATGGAAACAGTGACCTCAGCTAAGAGATGTTGCCTTGCTGAACCTCAGTTTCCCCTCTAAAATGAGCTAAGTCAGCAGCCTCCTGGAGCTGCTGGGAGGACTCCAAGATCAAGCACATAGATGGATGGGGTGGACTTGCAAACAGGTGCAGAGAAAGAGGCCCATTAGTCCTCCTCCTCTTTTCTTTTGGCTACACCAGCATTTAAATTCAGGGCTTCCCACTTGCTAGGCAGATGCTCTACATGGCTTGAGCAATACCTCCAGCTCCTTCCCCCCTATTAATTGAAACAATTTTTTTTTGGGGGGGGTGTGTTGGTCGTGGGGCTTGAACTCTGGGCCTGGACGCTGTCCCTCAGCTCTTCAGCTCAAGGTGAGCACTCTACCACCTGAGCCACAGCGTCATTTCTGGTTTTCTGGTGGTTAATTGGAGATAAGTCTCACAGACTTTCCTGCCTGGGCTGGCTTTGAACCTTGATCCTCAGATCTCAGCCTCCAGAGTAGCTAGGATTATAAATGTGAGCCATCGGCGCCTGGCTAAAACAATTTTTTTGGGGGGGTCTGGTCGTGGGGCCTGAACTCTGGACTTGGGCACTGTCCCTCAGCTCTTCAGCTCAAGGCTAGTGCTCTACCACTTGAGCCACAGCGCCACTTCCGGCTTTTTTTTTCTTTTTGCTTATGTGGTGCTGAGGAATTGAACCCAGGGCCTCATACATGCCCAGCCCCTAAAACAATTTTTTTTTTTTGCAGAGTTGGATTTTTTTTTTTTTTGCAGGGCTTTGCACATACTAGGTACATGCACCACTACTTTAGCCCACACGCAATTTTTGCTTTAAAGAGCAAAAGTAATATAGTGGAAGCCAGTTCCTAATAAATGGTGCCAGACCAAATCAGGTATCCAGAGGCAAAAAAAAAAAAAAAAAGAACCTCATCCCAAACCTTTCACCTGATAAAAGCCAGCTTAAAATAGATCAAGAACCTAAATGTCTAACAGTAAAGCCTTTAAGGAAAACAAAACAGAAACACACACAACACACAAGGAAATCTGACCCAGCACTAGGCAGAGATTTGGATAACTCCAAACATATGCTTCACAATAGGAAAATAAATGGCACTTTGAACCACATCAAAATTAAGAAGTTTTAGTCTAAGAAAATCCCATAAAGATGAAAAAAAAAGGCTGTGGAGTGTAGTACATGACTATAATCCAAGCTACTCTAGAAATGCAAAGTAAGATCCTGCTTGAAAAACAAACTAAAAGTAGAAGGGTTCAAGTGGAACACTGCTTATCTAGTAAACATGAGGCCCTACGTTTGATCCCCAGGAGAGACAGAAAAAAAATTATCCATGTATCTATCTGAAAATAAAATCTTGTGAATAGGAGAAAAAAAGATAGAGACTGGGAGAAAATAAGATGGGCACTGCTGGCTTACACCTGTAATCCTAGCTATTCAGGAGGTTGAGAGCTGAGGATCATGTTTCAAAGCCAGCCTGTACAAGAAAGTCTGTGCAATATCGAACTCACAACTCAGATAGCAAGTTCGAGTTCCAGTCTTGGAAGAAAAGAAATGGGCAAAAGATATGCATAGAGATTTCGAGGGAGATGATAACTAGATGGCAAATTAGCACACGAAAAAATGTTCTACTTCGTTAGCCATCAGAAAAATGCAAATTCAAGCCACAATGACATGTCACCACAAACCCATCAGAATAGCTAAAATGAAATATAGCAACAACACCAAATGGTAGTGAGAATGTGGAGAAACTGGATCATTCATACGCTGCTGGTGGGAATATAAAATGGACTTAGCATATGGTAAGCAATTGTACTCTTGGGCATTTATCCCAAATGAAAACTTATTTTCTTACAGAAACTTGTATGCCTGAGGTACTGTTCATAGTATGAATATTTGTGACAGTATACACTCAGCATCCAAATGTCTTCCAAGGGGATGAGGGGTTAAACTGTGGTATATCCATACCACAGTTACAAACTCAGTAAGAGCTGACAATGATACCTGAAACAACATGGATGAACCTCAAGGACCTTGTGCCTAGTGAAGAAAACAATACTAGATCCCTTTCACGTAACATTCATTAATCACAGTTAAGAGATGGAGTATAGATAAATGGCTTCCAAGGGTTACCAATGCAGTAGCTATGAATAGAACATAAGGAGTCTTGTGGCGATGCTTGTGATAAAACTGCACAGAACTACGTGTGTGCATGGAAGCACGGATGGCTTCTAAGTAAAAGCCATGGCCTGTATTACTGAAATTTTTTATTTATTTATTTTTTGTGGGTTGTGGGGCCTGCCTGAACTCTGGGCCTGGGCACTGTCCCTCAGCTCTTCAGCTCAAGGCTAGCACTCTATCACTTGAGCTACAGCACCATTTCCAGCTTTTTCTGCTTATGTGGTGCTGAGGAATTGAACTCAGAACCTCATGTATGCCAGGCAAGCATGCTACCACTGAGTCACTTTCCCAACCCCTCCCTTTTTATTTTTGAGACATAGTTTTGCCATACAGCCCAGGCCAGCCTCAAACTGTTGGTCCTCCCACCCTAGCCTTATAAATGCTGGTATCAGAGTTCTTTGCCACCATGCCTGGCTTGTGCTTTTGCTTGGCTTTTCACACTCAAGGCTGGTACTCTACTACTGGAACCACTGCTAGTTTTTTGCTGGCTGACCAGTGATAAAGAGTCTCAGTCCTGCCCAGGCTGGCTTTGAACCTCAATCCTCAGATTTCAGCCTCTTGGGTAACTAGGATTACAGACGTGAGCCACTGTGCCTGGGTGAAGCTTCTTTTTTTTGTGCCACTATTGGGGCTTGAACTCAGGGCCTCATGCTCTCCTTTAGCTTTTTCACACAAGGTTGGTGCTCTACTACTTAAGCCACAGCTCTGCTTGAAATTTTCATGTGAAACATTAAATGTCAGACCCTCGGGGAGTCTTCTGATGAGCTTAAGTACAGAAACATCATATCAAATGAAAAATAAAGTTGTGGGAATGGATTTCCTGGAAAAGAAGGATTCATAGTTTCCATTAGATTCCACATTCTTAACAAGAAGAGATTCTGACCTTTCTGGGGATGGCTTGTATCTGGCGTAGGTGGCTGAGCCGGGGGTGGAGAAGCTCCCAGAAGGTTGTCGGTAGGGAGGGACTCTGTCGGCCCCTGCTGGTGATGCTGTGTATGGAGTTTCTGGGAAGCTGACAGGCCTGGAAGAGAGGAACACAGCATGGTGAGGGGAGGACTTCTCTAGTCTTCAAAGAGCCTCTCTTCCTGGCTCAGTGGCCAGCCTAAGACCAGTTTCTGCAAGGGCTTCAAAGGCTGGTTCTTGTCCCTTTCTTGGGACAAAATGGCCCTCTGCCAGTTGGAGTCACTGGGGACAGAATCCAGATTCTTCCTCTGAACCATACCCCTAGCCCTCTTTATCTTTTTATATAGAATGTATTCAAGAGCATACTTGGGATTAAATACCATCATCATCGAACTCTCCAAAGTAATCACTCATTCCAAGGAATGGATGAGGGTAGTGACGCCAGCTGGGGTCTTCATTCCTCCACTGCCCCTAAGAAGTCACTGTCCTACAATTTGTGCTTATCCTTTAGGTGAACTCTAATACACTTGGCATGAGAGAATTCCAACCTGAGACCCAGGCCCTTCTCAAGTTTAAAGAGGGAGGGAGGGAGCAAAGAAAGGAAGGAAGGAAGGAAGGAAGGAAGGAAGAGAGGGAAGGAAGGGTGGAAGG
Organism: Dipodomys merriami; assembly: GCF_024711535.1. NCBI lineage: Eukaryota > Metazoa > Chordata > Mammalia > Rodentia > Heteromyidae > Dipodomys > Dipodomys merriami. Next base: position 7,379,481 of record NW_027206091.1, on the reverse strand, counting down.
GAGGTAAGGAGGGAGGGAGAAGGCTCAAAGAGGCAGAAGGGTAAGAGGGCAGGTGGACTGACTGAAAAGAGAACAGAATACAGGAAGGAGAGGTGAAGGACAGCTGTGGTGGGTAGGAGATGGGGTGATGGGGATTCCCTCTGAGGATTCTTACCTTTTGTTGTGCAGTGGCTGCGACTCCCGGAAGGGGACCATGGAAGTTTGCTTCGGGAGCCGACTCAGGGACTGGGCATGACCAGGAGTGGCTGGGGTGGCCCACTTGGAGGCTGGCAGGGAGTTGTGGGATGCAGGCCCACTCCACTGCCAGGGTGCATTGCTGCGATAGGGGGGCCGGCCCCCAGGAGTGGTGCTTTCTGGCTCAGCCTTGGACTCCGAGGTGTTCATGTCATAGGTCTCCGGCCACCCCCTAGGAAGAACTTCATTACTAGGGAGGCTCCAAGCAACCAGAACATAGGCCTGATGCCAAGGAGGGGCCTTGTCTATACTGGGCTAGGTTTTGCTGGCCAAATCTGAGCCATGATGGCCTATTTAAAGGTAACCTTTAAATTAGAGCCTGAAACTTAGCAGCTCAGAGTTCTAGGACAGGGCCCAATACAGGGGTTGTGACAGCCAGACCTGTTTCTCATCTCCCTTCCTCCTAGCCCCTCCCCTTTCTGGCCCAGGCCTCCAGTTGGCCAGTACCCCTAAGCATCAGCCTGGCCCCCCAGAGCAGTACTTAGGCAGGAAAGGCAGATGCCCTCTGAATCAAAGGACACAGTCTCTGTCTTGTTCTAGAGAATCTCAAAGGCTGTTGGAAGAGGAGCAGGTGACCTACTTTGCAGAGTGGTTTAAAAAAAAAAAAAGCTACAAGATCCAGAGCCTTGAAATAGATATAGAGCAGTCCATGACTCCTCCCTTCAGACCTAGCTGGCACATGTACTGGCTCTGCTGGGAAGACCCAAGGCTGGGCTCAAGGGGATACTGTGGAGGTGATATGTAATAGTGCACATATGAAGAGCTTAGAGCGGGAAGCTGCACACAGGTGTCCACTCTTATGCCATCACCATCACCATTTCCCCTGCCCAGTCATCTAGTCCCTTGTACTACAGCCTTTGGTGGCCAGGCCACCAAAGCTCTGAGCTTTCCACCACTCAGGCCAATGCCCTTACCTTCGAGGTGTACCATCCTCGAAAGGTGGGATGATGACCACCTTTACAGTAACAGAGGTGCGCAGCAGGTCAATCATCTGGTCATGTGTCAGTGTGACCACAGCCACCTTGCAGATCTCCACCAGTCGGCTACCTTGCCGGAGGCCAGCCTGCCAGGCAAACCCATAGTCCTCCACCTCAGCCACCGTCCCGTCGTACTTCACATGGAAGCCCAGCTGCCCCAGCCCATTCCGCCGAAGGGTCATGTCCACTGTCTCCCAGCCATTGGTCATCACCTGAGGGTAACAGGCAGGAGGGAGGCTCAGCTGTTTGGTTACCACCTCTGGAGTGTCCTTATCAGGATGCCTGAGATTAAACCCTTGCTGACTCCCGTCTGTCCTAGGTGGTGCCAGAAGGCCATAGGGGGCGAGCATCACCTGGTCCCAGCTCAGGCTCCTGGATTCTGGACAGAAAATGTGCTCCCTCCTGCTGCCACCCTGCCCAAGCACATTCTGTGGGGCTGATGCTGATGTGTGTCAGGCACTAGGCTAGGCCCATTCAATGCTGATCCCACTTATGTGCACTTTGCTCATTACGATGCATGTATAGCTCCCCCCCCTCCTGCTCCTGGTGCCAGTCCTCGAGCGTCTTTCTCAAGGTTATCTCTCTACCACATGAGCTATAGCTCCACTTTTTGGCTTTTTGGTAATTAACTGGAGATAAGGGCTTCACAGGGTTTCCTGATTGGGCTGGCTTCGAACTGTGATCCTGAGATCTGTCTCAGGATTAGAGGTGTGAGCCACCAGCACTTAGCTGTACTTCTTTCTTTATAAACAAGGCTCCCTCTTTCTTCATTAGGATAACTCTTACTCATCTCAGCGTGGCCCTCCCACAAGCTTGGGAACAATGTCAGCAGGGATGTGAACTGTGGGTGTTAGAGCCAAATGGTGTATTTTGAGTTCCATCTGAAGGGGGCACCTATCACCCTACTAGTGAATGTGGGCTTAAGAAAGTCAGACTCCTCCGTTTTTGTCAGAAGCCAGATTCATGGTAAACTCTGTTAAGCTTGGCTATCTATGTCTGAGGCTTTAGCTTGGCCGTGGATTGAACCTGTCCTTACCTAATTTAGTTCTCTACAGGAGGTTCTCCTGACATTCTCAACACCCTTTTTTGTTGTTGATGGTGTTATTGGAGGTGGCACCAGGGCCTTGTACATGCTAAGTGTATGCTCTGTCACTGAGTTTCACCCACAGCTGCTCAACACCTTCCTTTTTAACCTCTTGGCATTTACCGCTTGTCTTGATGTCTACCTGGGATGGCAGTCCCATGAAGGCAGGCCTGGGCTGTTAGGGTGATCATTGTATCCAAACATCGCTGATCCGTGGGCTATATGACTAACAGATGAAGGGATGTGGTTGCTTGGGGGACGTTCAGGGTCCACAGCAGGATGTGGATGACGCACATGGAGGATGTTATAGGGTTAAAGATGGCCTGGGCTTCACAGGGGATGGCCCATGTCACTATGGGGTTCCTCAGTAAGCTTGGAGGTACTGAGACTGGGGATGGGGGATAGCTATTGCAAAGAGCTCTGAAAGGACTGTGCTAACAGTAGGCACGGGGGTGGGCATGGGACAGAGTAGGACTGACAGGATGTGGGTAAACCATGAAACCTGGCACAGGGCCTGGCATGGTCCCCGCTCAAGAAATGAGAGTTGTGGTGAAGACTCTGTGTGGAGCACAGGAGGTAGGGGATCAGATCACTGAGTCCCATGTGGGGAATACCACAGCAGAAGGCTCTGGCAAAAATCTGAGAGAGAGAAGGGCAGCTCCTACTAGGGTGGAGGCATCAGGAGGAGAAGCAGCAGCTGAGGCTGCCTAGGGAGGTGAAGTTGGTAGATGGGCTGTGGGTACCAGAGCAAGAGGAGCCTAGTCTGATGCTGAGGCTTCTGACCTTCTGATATAGGAAGGATGGACTTGGCCTCTAAGAGACAGAAGACCTGACAGGACGGAAGGAGCAGCAGCTTGCATGACATGTGACTGACATCCCCAGTCCTAGGTTTCTTTTTTTCAGGGTTCTTTTTTTTGGGGGGGGCAGTACTGTGGTTTGAACTCAGGGTTTGCTAAGCAGGTACTCTACTGCTTGAGTCACACCTTTAACTTTTTTTTTTTTTTTTGGGTCCGGTCGTAGGGCCTGAACTCTGGGCCTGGGCGCTGTCCCTCAGCTCTTCAGCTCAAGGCTAGCGCTCTACCACTTGAGCCACAGTGCCACTTCTGACTTTTTTCTTTTTTCTTATGTGGTGCTGAGGAATCGAACCCAGGGCCTCAGGCATGCAAGGCAAGTGCTCTACCACTGAGCCACCTTCCCAAACCTTTCTTTTTTGTTGTTGGTAGTGGGACTTGAACTCTGGGCCTGGGCGCTGTCCCTCAGCTCTTCGGCTCAAGGCTAACACTCTACCACTTGAGCTACAGCGCCACTTCCAGTTTTCTGGTGGTTTACTGGAGATAAGTCTCACGGCCTTGCCTGCTTGGGCTGGCTTTGAACCTTGATCCTCAGATCTCAGCCTCCTGAGTAGCTAGGATTACAGTTGTGAACCACCAGCGCCCGGCTCACACCTTTAACTTTTTGTTCTTATTGTTCTAGAGATGGGCTATTGCTTTTTGCCTAAGCAGGCCTAGAATGCAATCCTCCCTTTTATGTTTTCTGATATAGACGAGATGACAGTGTATACCACCATGCCCAGCTTTTCCTGTTGAGATGTGATACACAAATTTTTTTGTCTAGATTGGCTTGGAACCACAATCCTCCTTATCTTCCCAAATAGCTGAGGATTACATGAGCCACCATGCCCAACTACCAGTGAGCTTTTTTGTGTATGCTAGTCCTGTAGCTTGAACTCAGTGCCTGGGTGCTGTCCCTGAGCTTTTGTGTTCAAGGGTGGTGCTCTACCACTTAAGCCACAGCTCTACTTCTGGCTTTCTGGTGGTTCATTGAAGATAAAAATCCCATTTACTTTCTTGCCTTTGCTGGCTTTGAGCTGTGATCCTCAGATCTCAGCTTCCTAAGTAGTCAAGATTATAGGCATGTGCCATTGGTGCCTGGTTTACCACTTACATTTTTTTTTGTTGTTGTTGATAGTGGGGCTTGAATTCTGGGCCGGGGAGCTGTCCCTCGGCTCTTCAGCTCAAGGCTAGCATTCTACTACTTGAGCCAAAGCGCCACTTCCAGTTTTCTGAGTTGTTTATTGGAGATAAGAGTCTCACAGCCTTTCCTGCCAGGCTGGCTTTGATCCATGAGCCTCAGATCTCAGCCTCCTGAGCAGCTAAGATTACAGATGTGAGCCACTAGTGCCTGGCTACCACTTACATTTTTAACCTAAGTTTAAACTTGTATTTCCTATCAACTCTAGGATCAATAAGCATGTCTTCTGTCCTTTTGAGGTGAAGGCATGGAAAGCCATAGCTCTCTGGCCTACACCTTCTCCTGGAAGTAGGCCTCACCATACCTACAGTGGGACAATTCTGACTTTCTTAAGGCTGACTTGTCCCAGACTGACTGAATGGAGGAATGTATTTTCAGAGGCCACTGCCAACCACGGGAACTGGTACACCACTGCTGAGCCTTCCCTCTTACCTTTAGTCTTTGGACAATTTCCCTTATGTCCTCCACAGAGCCCTCTGCGGCCTGTAGGAAGATGTGGTCCCCTCGGCCATAAAAGATTTTCAGTGTTGAGGAGTCTGGGGTCCAGCCAATGACATCCCCACAGTAGCAGTTGAACACTACTTCCTTGGTGCGTAGGTCCAGGAGCACCACAAACTCATTGGAAATTCCCAAAATGCAGTCAATTTCTACCCCCTGGGCATAGTCCTGAGCTGCTACCCGCCAAGCGATGGCCCCTGCACTGTGTTGCTCAGCGCCTGCCCGGGCTTTTGTCTTCTCCTTCTTCTTGGAGGTCAGGGAGATGAGGTTGAACTTGCCAGAGGAGTCGATGGGGGTGTTGGAGACACAGTTTTCAGCCAGGTCTTTGAGGTACTCCTGGCGGGTCCTGGTGGCCATGGTGTGGAACTTGTCAGACTTGTGTGCAGCATTCTCAGCGTTAATCACCTTGGCTAGCAAAAAGTCTCTGAAGACATCAGATTTGCGGAATGTGGTTCCATTGGGAATAGGGGGGCCAAAAGGAGGAGCATCTTTGGATCGGGTCACCGCCATGCTGAGAAGGAAGAAGTTATTAAGACATGGAAAGAAAAGCACTAAGATCTTCAAAAAAAAAGGTCAGATCAAAAGTAGGAGTTCCCCCCCCCACACACACACAAGTGATTGGTCTTTGGGCAGACCATCCCCTCTTCCCACCGCCCCCCCGATTGTGGGGCTGAACTCTGAGCCTGGGCACTACCCCTGAACTCTTCTGCTCAAGGCTAGTGCTCTACCACTTGAGCCACAGCGCCACTTCTGGTTTTTTTTTCTGCTTATGTGGTGCTGAGGAATCGAACCCAGGACCTCATGCATGCAAGGCAAGCGCTCTACCACTGAGCCACCTTCCCAGCCCCTGGGCAGACCATTTCTAGGGTATTCAGTCAAGGTCAGGGGAAGATAGCTTTCAGAATGCTTACCCTGCATGTGTGTAAGTTGGTGTAAAGAACAAGCCACATCCTTCAGGTGCTGATATATTTTATTTGTCCTCTATGGAAACCTCAGCCTGTGAGTACTGAGAGCTCCTATTGCTCCTCCTCCACAAGGAAAGTTTTTCAATGAATAGACTGGGTTAAACCTGGAGTGGCATACCTACCTTCCCAGCATTCAGAAGGTAGACAGAAGGGTCACAAGTCCAATGCTAGCCTAGCTATATAGTGAATTCAAGGTAAGCCTGGACTAGTCAGACTCTGTCTTTAAAAAAAAAAAAAAAAAGAGTCCACAGATAAAACAATACTTCAGGCAACACAAATAAAATGTGTTTTTTTGGATTTGCCTGACTTGTTTGAGGCTGGAGTTCCACTTGAGCCACTGCTCTACTTCTGGCTTTTTGGTGGTTGACTGGAGACAAGTTTCACAGACTTCCCTGTCCAGGCTTGGCTCTGAACCATGATCCTCAGATCTCAGCCTCCTGAGTAGCTAGGATTAGAGGTGTAACACTATAATGAAATGCCTGGCGCGAGTCAGGCATTTCAGGGCTCACTATGTGCCCACCACTCTCCCACAATAGATAAGGGAAGGCAAATATGACTCCATGCGCCTGGCTAGGGAGGCAAGGCCACACTAGCAAATGGTATGGATGGTGGGGTGGTAAGAACTGTGGTAGAAGTATGTTTGGCAAGAGCTTATGGAATGTGCCAGAAACCTGTCTTGTTCAGTCTTGAAGAACAATCAGAAATTCACTGGGTGCAGGAGGAGGAGGGCAGAGGATTAAACCAGCCTGGGTGCAGTGGGGCCCAGCACTCAGTTGGGTCTGCTCAGAGAATGGGTGAGGGGCAGCTCTGGTTGTATCACTGACATTTCTTTCTTTAGAAATAAAGAAAAGAAAGAAAGCTGAAGCAAGTAAGGCAAAATGTTAACATCTGGTGGTGGGCACATGGGTGTCTGTTACATTATTTTCTGTACTTTTCAAAGTGTTTAAAGTATTACATAATATATCTTTTTTTTTCCTTTTCTTTTAAAGTTTTTTTTGAGATAGGGGATCCCTATGTAGTTCCAGCTAGCTTGGAACTCCTAATTATCTTGCCTCTGGACATGCCTTCCTATAATACACCTGGCAATAAAACTCTCTCATATTAAATTATTAAAAAAAAACAGAAAAAGGGGGTTGGGAAGGTGGCTCAGTGGTAGAGTGCTTGCCTTGCATGCCTGAGGCCCTGGGTTCAATTCCTCAGCACCACATAAGCAAAAAGAAAAAAGCCGGAAGTGGTACTGTGGCTCAAGTGGTAGAGCGCTAGCCTTGAGTTGAAGAGCTGAGGGACAGCACCCAGGCCCAGAGTTCAGGCCCCACGACCGGACCCCCGCAAAAAAAACCAAAAAAAAAAAAAAAAAACAGAAAAAGTTTGTGCATCAGAAAGACGGTCATCCCCAAGACCAAGCAGAGGCAGGTTTTGGAGAAATGGCTGCTAGGAGTGCCAGTTAGGAGGGAAATGGAGCAAACAGCAAGGATGGGAGAAGGCTAACTCAACTCCTCATCTGTGACACAGGTACTGCCTTCTCTTCCATGGTGTGCAACAATTCCCATTCTCCCTTACCAGGGCTGTCAGCTGCCAAGGAATAGTTGTACCTTTAATCTCTGCCATCCATCCCGTGCAAGCAGCCAGCATTCTGTAACTACTGCCCTATGTCCAGGAATGGATGGGCTGGGAGAAAGTGAGGCCTTGGATGTGCCTGTAGATGTCACAATGTGCCAGCCCCAGAAGCCACTGGGCAATGTGTCCAGCAGTGCTGCTCATAAGCATGGGCTGCATGTTGGAAGACCCCTCTTCTCTCCGACACCTAGTACTTCTACCAACATTAGCAGTGCACAAAGGCACCTACCTTTGACCCAGCACTTCTGCTGTGGGAATTGATCCTACAGCCGCATGCTTGGTCGTGTGCAATGAATGCAGAAACAGCCCCAATGCCCATCAGTGGAGGGCACAGATTATCACATATCCTCACAATGGAATGTTCTACAGTTATTAATAAGATGTGGGACAGTGTGCACAGTGGCACAAATGTATTAAGGTGGAGGAGGTGTGTCCACATATTGGCCCAGGACTCAGGACACACAGAAACAGCCACCATGGCTGCATCTGTGAGAGTATCTAGGGACTGGAGAGACATTCTTTTTCACTCTTCTATCTTTTTCAGTTTCAAAAACTATCTTCGAAAGATAGAAAACAGTGCATCCTACCCCATTTCCCAGTCTACAGGGACAAGTTGATGATCTGGGCCTGAGTGCTAAGTGGGTATGGCTGAGGATACAGCTGTATCCTGCTCTTACTCCCTGGGGGATTTCCCTTTGTCCTCTGGGGATGGCCATTTAATCTGGGGAGCATTTCAGAGAATACATAGCAGGTTCAAGATCTGCTACTTGTCATTTGTGAACTAAAACTCTTAACTCTACCTCCACAGATGGCTCTTGTCTGGTCATTCTACGCCTGGATTTCCTCAAGGCCATTACCCTGGGCCCCTCTCCCCTCTGTCCATGTAGTGGGGGTAAGCCCTGGCAACCACTGGACTGCCTCCATTGGGGCCTTTTTTTCAACTAGGAGAGCGCGCGCTCTCTCTCTCTGTTGCTGGATGTGTAGCTGCTTAAATGTTAAGCAAGAGCTGCCAGAAAATGAGGCACCATTAGGGAATGTGGAGCACGCCCAGCTGTGCCTCCGAGCCTCCTCCTGAAGAGCTGATGTACACATCTGCTTTTGTGCACAGGCAGACTGAAGTGGGTTTCCTGTCACTTACAGAATCCCCCATACCAACACAATTCCCAAAGGCTTCCTTATCAGAGTTAGGGAGTCCTGTGCTGTGGTGGTTGGAACACTCTCTGAGGCAGTGTGGGACATGTGACAGGCCTAGCTGGAGTGCTGGGAGCAGCTCTTGTGGGGGCCAGTAGGCGTGTGTAGGATGGACTGGCTGTACCTATAGCAGACGTTCTCAGTGCAGGGGTTGTGGGCTCGGACGATGATGAAGACATGCTGAAAGTGCGAGCGGATGTTCTTGGGGGTGAAGGGCAGCGCACCAGGCTCCTGGAAGATGATCGTCACAATGTCGTTCCCTATGTGCCTCTTCCTCAGTAACTGGTAAATGGACATCAGAATAGGGAGAGAATCTGTGAACATGAGTCAAGTCCTATTTCTCCCTGCCCAGAGACCTTCTGGAAACCCTCTCCGCAGACACAAAGTCAAAGTCTCTGGCATGGCTTCAGAGGCCTCCCCAATGCAGAGGCCCACTGCCTCTGATGTGGCCTATGTAACTTCCCACACCAGCCCTTGTTGCTCCTGCAACACTGTGAATCCTGCAACACTGTGAATAAAGCCACTACAAAGAAAGGCAGAGGTGAGAACTTGAGAGGATTCGTAAGATCACCTGAGCCATACCTAAAGCCAACCCTCTCCCAGAGCACTGGAGAGATAGAACCCAATGAATTCCATTTTTGTCTTATGTCAGTTTGGTTTGAGTTTATGGTCAAACTTTTTTTTTTTTGGGTCCGGTCCTGGGGCCTGAACTCTGGGCCTGGATGCTGTCCCTCAGCTCTTCAGCTCAAGGCCAACGCTCTACCACTTGAGCCACACTGCCACTTCCGGCTTTTTCTTTATGTGGTGCTGAGGAATGGAACCCAGGGCCTCAGGCATGCAAGGCAAGCGCTCTACCACTGAGCCACCTTCCCAGCCCCTGTGGTCAAACTTTTATGGAGACTAATTCACTCTTCTTTTCCATAGGAACAGTGATGAAGGTATTTGAGTAGCTAGAGGCTAACATAGTAGCCAAAGATGAACTGGTCTCAGATATCATCATTTCCCCATCTATCTTCATCCCTCAGTCTCTAGCTCCTTCATGGCATAGCCATGGTATCAAGGTTCTCCAAGACCAAGGACCTCCATTAGATCTACATATCAGTATCAGGACTGGGTGAATGGGCAGAAAACAGCCACTGGAGCAGGATGGTAAGTAGAGAAGGTCCTGGGCCTAAGTGTGGGCCAGCTGGAGACCACTGACCTGCTGCCTGTTGTTGGGGGTGTACGGGAGCAGAGTGGAGACGTGGAACATGATCTCATAATCCTGGTACGTTGTGTAGAGGGAGTGAGTCCCCGTGGAGTCAGCTGGGACAGAAGCACAAGTTAGGACTGCAGCTCCAGAGCCTCTGGGCTTCTGCCATATCCCACATACCATCTGGCTAGCTTTATTTTTTTTTTCCCTTTAAACTTAAATCCACACTTCAATACAAGAAGTAATTTTACCTCCCATTACATGCATACTACATTGACAGAAACTAAAAAAGTCTTAATAGTACCCATGGTTGGTGAGGATGTGGAGAAACAAGAACACTCTATATGGCTGACTAGGTGTATAACAAATTGATGCAAACATTTTGGAAAACCTGAAGATAGGCTTAATTGGTAACCCAGAGCTGTCATCCTAGGACATAGTCTAGAGAAATCACATATCCCTGGGATGTGGGTATGAGAATCTTCTCACCTTTAGCCAAAGGGTGGACAAGCACACGCTGATATACCAAGCTGTGGGAAAATACCCTGCCAGGAGGAGTGAGGCATGGTTGCAACACGGGTGAATTGTACAAACAATGTGGCACAAAAGGCTCCAGGCACAAAGAAGCACGCATGTCTCCCCTGCATGAACATCTACAGCACACTCCACAGGTATCTGTGGCTATCATATAGGCTACACCCCTGGTATAAGGTGTAGCAGCACAACTGCTGTCCTGCAGGAGGCTATTCTCATACTTTCCTGACACATGCTATGATGTTTTCCCCAATGGCTTCCTTCCCAACAATGGCACCCAAGAGTTCCCCCTGGTCCACATTTCCCCTCAGCAGCATCAGGCCTTTTCACTTTTGCCTGTTGGGTGGGTATATGGTGATGGCTTCCTGCTAAGTTGCCCCTTCTTTTGTTGTTGTTGTTGTTTTTATGCTGGGTTTAGAAAAACAGGACTTTGCACTTATTAGGCAGGTGCTTTACCACTCAAGTCACACTCTTAGCCCTTTTTTGCTTTGCTTTTTGGATAGGGTCTATTTGTCTGGGTTGGCCCTGGACTACACTCCTCCAGATCTCCACCTTTCAGGAACTGGGCTGACAAGCCCTTCACTTACTCTTGACGTCCAGCTGGGCAGCATACTTGGTGAAGCCCTTCAGGCAGACCTTCTCGCCCAAAAGGTCAAGGAACTCCTCGAAGGCAGGACCAGCCTCCTCGTTGTTGTACATCTCCTCCTCAGAGCTCTGGCCAGCCTTGCAGTACAGGATGCCCACCTTGTGCTTGCGGCACAGCTGTGAAGGCAAGAGGGCTGTGTGGGTCTGGCTGGCAGGGAGGTCTGAGAGGACAGGGCAGAGAGTTCTGAGGTACTGAACCCAAATGCTATGAGACCACTTAGAACTTATACCATGGTCTGCCTTGCCTTTGCAATGAGCATGTCCTGTCTGTCTCTCCTCCCTCCAAGGCACAATTAGGTGCCCACTCTGTTCAGCAGGTAGAGGACAGCTAGCAACGTGGTTCTTGAGGCAGAGCCAGTAGCTCTGGCTCCCCACAGGAAGTGGACATGCACTGCCAAGGTTCTGCAAAGCAATACCTGGAGGGATTGGGGCTATGGCTGTTACTTAGGGGGTGACCCCCCCAATAATAGGGATAGATGCCATATTTCAGTGGAGACCAATCAGCAGCTCTGAGGCCCTAAGATTCAGCTAGGTGGAGTCTGCATATGGTTGTTAAGTCCAACAGCTACACTGGGGGCTGGAGAAGCCCACAGCTAGTGTGCAGAGGCAGAGAGGAAAGATGCCTCTCTCCCTGTATACACATGGCATGTGCAGGAAACCCTGGTGGCCATCTCATTCCGAGGCTGTTTCGCTCTGAAAATAGTGCTTTTAGTCCCTTTAGAAGTGGACAATGGCTCTTTCCTGCTGCTGAAACTGATTAACCTGCCAAAAATAAATTCAGTGACAAGGACTGATACAACAGTTACCCAACAGCCCTATACCCTAAGCCCCTACTCACCCCCTGCTCATCGAGCTTCAGCAGCTGCTCTGTCACCTTGGGAGTGTTGAGGGCCAGTCGGAGGCAGTGGATGTTGAGCTCGGGGATTACATACTCTAGTGCATCCTTCAGGGGCAGGCCCCGTCCAGTGCCATGCTTGGTGGCTGTGGGTGTGGCATCCTCGAGGATGGAGCCTCGCAGGGTGATGAGCTGCTCAAGAGAGAGTAGGAAGGTTAGGGGCTCTCAGGGCTTTGAGCACAGGAGTGATGTTAGACGCTCTGAGGGCAGACTACTCTGGGGCTGAGGCAGGACTGAAACCTGTTGCCTCCTTTTGGTGATCCCAACCAGGTGACCTCAGACCTCTTGAGTCTGTACTTCTTATTCTGTGACTCAAAAATGGGCCCAGTGACAGTGCAGTGAGTGCACACTGGTTTTTAAATTTTAAAGATTGTTAATATAGGACTGTGAAGTTGGCCCAGTGGTACAGTGCATGCCTTGCATGCATGAGGCCCTGGGTCTGATTCCACAGTACCACATAAGCAGAAAAAGTCAGAAGTGGCGCTGTGGCTCAAGTGGTAGAGCACTAGCCTTGAGCTGAAGAGCTCAGGGACAGCACCCAGGCTCAGAGTTCAGGCCTCACAACCGCCCCCCCCCCCAAAAAAAAGGTATAAGTTAAAACACTGTTAATATAAAGGTGATCTACAGAGGGGTTACAGATATATAAGTCAGGTAATGAGTACATTTCTTTTGGACAATGTCACCCATTCCCTTGCTCTCTCCCAGTTTTTTATCCCTACCCACAAGCTGTATAGTTCATTTTCAACAGTGTCTAGTGAGTACTTTGTCCCTCCATTTCCGTGCCTCCCCTTTACCCTCCCAAAGACAGGTAAATGAACAAACAAAAGAAACAACAACAACAACAAAGAAAAAACCTTTTGTTTCCATTTCCTGGAGTTCATTTCAATAAATATTATTTTGTATGATCAGATGCACATAGGCATTGCACCTTTGTGTTCTTCTCTTTAAGGATATCCTCCATTGGTTTCACTGTGGCACATTGGTTCTTACCTCCAAGGTGCCCTTTCTGTTCTTCGTAAAAGAGACAAACAATGACTCTGTCCTGGGGGTTTGTGGGTGGAGTGATGGAGTATGCAAATAGTATGGCTAGAGCTAGGTAGGTCTCTTGTTACTTTTCAGCCAAAGACAGTCCTTACTGGTATACTTCCTGACAAGTCCTATTTATGAACTATGGTTGATTTCCCTGGGTTCTAGGTTTTGTAGCAACCTGGAACCTCATTCTGTATATAGGTATCTTCAGGAGGGTTCAGATCTGCTTTACAGATGAAGGAACTGAAGCTCCAAGATGATAAGTATTTTATCCAGGGCCACCATAGCAGACAAATGGCTGAACAGGATTCTAACACAGGCCGAACATCTCCAAAGCATTTTTCCCCTCAAAGACAGAGTCTTAAAACCAGGCTGGTTTCAAACACACTACTCCTTCTTCAGCCTCTTAGAGTACTAGAATTACAGGTGTGTACCACCATGCTCAACCAATCTCTCTCTCTCTCTCTCTCTCTCTCTCTCTCTCTCTCTCTCTCTCTCTCTCTCTCTCTCTCACTGGTTGTGGAGCTTAAACTCAAGGCCTGGGGCCCTGTCTCTGAGCCTCTTTGAGCTCAAGGCTAGCACTCTACCACTTAAGCCACAGTGACACTTCTGGTTTTTGAGTGGTTTATTGGAGATAGAGTCTTATGGGGACTTTTCTGCTAGGGCTGGCTTCAAACTGCAATCTTCGATCCCAGTCTCCTAAGTAGCTAGGATTGAGCTGGTAGCTACCATGAGTTACCAGTGCCAGGCCCAATTTATAATGCTGTGCTTAAGAGGTTTGACGATGCTAGTTAGAGATGGCCTGTTCTTTCACCTTGGTGAATTTAACTCTTTCTATGGTTGTATACAACTGTTTCTAGCACTTGCCAGCTGCTCTTGTTGGAAAGATCTACAGATGCACCTCTTGGTGCACATGGACACACTTCCTTTGGGGTTTATACCTAGTTGAGAGATTGCGGGCTGGGAAGGTGGCTCAGTGGTAGAGCGCTTGCCTTGCATGCCTGAGGCCCTGGGTTCAATTCCCCAGCACCACATAAGCAAAAAAAGAAAAAAGCTGGAAGTGGCGCTGTGGCTCAAGTGGTAGAGCGCTAACCTTGAGCTGAAGAGCTGAGGGACAGCGTCCAGGCCCAGAGTTCAGGCCCCATGACTGGACCAAAAAAAAAAAACAACAAAGAGAGATTGCTAAATCACCAACCATACTAATCTGCCAATTAGTTTTCTAAGTGGTTGTTCCTATTTTCACCCCACCATTCCTGAGAGCCCCTTTGCTCCAACGCCCTCCTCCTGACACTGGTGTACATTTCTAGCCACCAAGTGCTGCTGGCTACCTGGTGAGGCCTGGCTCTGAGCCAGATATGGTACCACACTAAGAATGCACAGCAAAGGCCCTCCAACATCACAAGGAGAACCTCCTCCCTCCTCAGGCTTATTATAGCATCCAAACTACACTAAAGCCATGGGGTAAACACTGCAGATCAGTGTGGACTGAAAAAACCTGCCCTGCTAAATCAACAGATACAGGAGGCTGCAGAAGTGTGCCGTGACTCTGTTTCTAAGCATACAGAACACCTTTGCCAAACAGGACCTAGGCAAGAGATGTGTGGAAAGAATGGAATGATCTCATGGTCAGGAGTTCCCAGTTCTGGCCTGGGGAACTAATAAACACACAAATATCTTCTCATGAGTAAGTCAGTGTTCAAACAGATTGCAATGGCTATGATGTCAGGTGCTTTGCCCTGTTGGTTGGCCCTGGAGTTATGGGTTTCAATTCATGCACTGCCAGAATCAGCATCTTTGTGCTTGCTGATACTGTCCCGCAGTGCCCTCTGCTGGAGCTGAGGGACAGTGTAGACTAGAAGTCTTAATCTTTACACTGGAGACAAGTTATAAGCATCTGGTCCCTATTGCCTCTGAGCCCTGCCCAATGCTCAATCATACTTTCTTTTTTGTGTTAGTATTGGGGCTTAAATTCAGGACTTCAGAGCTCCTGCTTGGCTTTTTCACTCAAGGCTGGTGCTCTCCTACTTAAGCTACACCTCTACTTTTGGATTTTGCTAGTTAGTTGGAGGTAAGAGTCTAAACACAAATGGGTCCAACTAGAAGGCTTGAAAAGCAAGATAAGTCCTTTTCTCTGATACACTTCTTTCTTATTAAGATTTTCTTCTATTTGGTTATTTGTGTATTCTCCAAACCCTTTAATTTGGTACTTTTTTAGCCCTATCAAAAATAAGGCGTAGGGCTGGGAAGGTGGCTCAGTGGTAGAGTGCTTGCCTCACATGCATGAGGCCCTGGGTTCGATTCCTCAGCACCACATACACAGAAAAAGCCAGAAGTAGTGGGTGCTGTGGCTCAAGTGGTAGAGCGCTAGCCTTGATCTGAAGACTCTGGGACAGTGCCCAGGCCCAAAGTTCAAGCTCCACAACTGACAAAAAAAAAAAGGGGGCTGGGAAGGTGGCTCAGTGGTAGAGCACTTGCCTTGCATGCATGAGGCCCTGGGTTCAATTCCTCAGCACCACGTAAGCAAAAAAAAAAAAAAGCCGGAAGTGGCTCTGTGGCTCAAGTGGTAGAGTGCTAGTGGTAGAGTGCTAGCCTTGAGCTGAAGAGCTGAGGGACAGCACCCAGGCCCAGAGTTTAGGCCCCACTACCAGACCTCCCCCCCCCCCCAAAAAAAAAGGTCTAGTCCAGCATGGTGGTATATACACTTGTAATCCTAGCACATGGGAGGTAGAGGCAGAAGAATAACAAGTTTTGTTTTCTTTTTGTTGTTTTTGGGTCTGGTTGTGGGCCTGAACTCTGGGCCTGGGCGCTGTCCCTCAGCTCTTCAGCTCAAGGCTAGCACTCTACCACTTGAGCCACAATGCCACTTCCAGTTATTTTTTTGCTTATGTGGTGCTGAGGAATCGAACTCAGGGCCTCAGGCATGCAAGGCAAGCGCTCTACCACTGAGCCACCTTCCCAGCCCCACAAGTTTTTTTTTTAATTAAATTAAAAAAAAAAATTTTTTTTTTAATTAAATTAAAAAAAAAAATTTTTTTTTTTGGGTGGGTCGTGGGGCTTGAACCCTGGGCCTGGGCGCTGTCCCTCAGCTCTTCAGCTCAAGGCTAGCACTCTACCACTTGAGCCACAGCACCACTCCTGGTTTTCTGGTGGCTTACTGGAGATAAGAGTGTCATGGACTTTCCTGCCCCGGGTGGCTTTGAACTGCAATCCTCAGATATCAGCCTCCTGAGTAGCTAGGATTACAGGTGTGAGCCCTAGCACCTGGCCTTTTGTTAAACTTTATATTTGAGGCATTTTATCATAAAAAGTTGATACTCATAAGTTTGTATGAACTTAAAATTCATCATACATTTACTTCATTTTTTTTTTGGTCAGTCATGGGGCTTGAACTCTGGGCCTGAGCACTGTCCCTCAGCTCTTCAGCTCAAGGCTAGTGCTCTACCACTTAAGCTACAGTACCACTTCTGGTTTTCTGGTGGTTTATTGGAGATAAGAGTTTCAAGGATTTTCTTGCCCGGGCTGGCTTTGAACCACGATCCTCAGATCTCAGCCTTCTGAGCAGCTAGGATTACAGGTGTCAGCCACCGGAGCCTGGCTATTTACTTCATTTTTTAGCTTGACCTTCTAGTAAATCTTTAGCTTCATTGATTCTAGCTGCTGTGTAAGGAGATCCTCCTTTGTCTGGGTGATTAAGAGCATAATTCGTCGATGAACATCTCTTATCTTTCCTTTCTTGGCAGGAGGGTTTACACCTAGGATTATTGCTGCTTCCCGTTTTGTCATTTTGGGTTCAAATCCACCTCTGTAATAGCCACCATTGAAGGCAAATTTTGGTAGGCTTTGAAAAACTTGTTTTACTTGAGACTCCATATGCTTCATGGCTTGCAAAACATAAGGGCCTGAAAATCCTGCAGCAACAATGGTCAGCCCAACTGCTACTACTGTACTGGCCATGGCTCTGTGTGGCTCCACTGCCTCCACTGGGCACGTGTCTCATCCGCACCCAGAGGCCTCGGCCTTCACCACAGGTACAGCAGGCCAGCCTCGATCTCTCTGTTCCAGGAGCCCAGCAGAATATAGCCAAGAATAACAAGTTTTTTGTTTTTTGTTTTTTTGGTCAGTCATGGGGTCTGAATTCTGGGCCTGGGCACTGTCCCTCAGCTCTTCAGCTCAAAGGTAGCACTCTACCACCTGAGCCACAGTGCCACTTCCAGCTTTTTCTGCTTATGTGGTGCTGAGGAATTGAACCCAGGGCCTCTTGCATGCAAAGCAAGCACTCTACCACCACCCCCCCCCCCCCCGCCCAAGAATAACAAGTTTTTTTTGTTTTTTTGTTTTTTTTTTTGGGTCCGGTTGTGGGGCCTGATCTCTGGGCCTAGGCACTGTCCCTCAGCTCTTCAGCTCAAGGCAAGGACTCTACCACTTGAGCCACAGCGCCACTTCCGGCTTTTTTCGTTTTGCTTATGTGGTGCTGAGGAATTGAACCCAGGGCCTCAGGCATGCAAGGCAAGCACTCTACCACTGAGCCATCTTCCCAGCCCAAGAATAACAAGTTTTAAGCCAGCCTGGGCTACATAGCAAGAAACATCTCAAACAAAGAAACAAAAACTAAGGCCTGTCCTTTAGTGGGGTGGACTAGACAATGTCTAATGGCTGGAGGGCCTTGTGTCCCAGTTCAGCAGTACCAGCAAGGGGCTTGGAACAAGACAGCCTTGTACTACTGGCCTTGTCCTGCCTCGCTAGGGAGCCACTGTTCAGGCATATGGGGCACGAGTCCAGCTCTGAATCTGCTCCTGCCTCAGTGGGAAGCTCGGTGTTGCCAACGCTCACATCCCATCTGCCCAGAGATACAGACCTGCTAGAAACTGTCTGCTTGGTGGCCAGGGGTGGCCATCTGGGGGAGGCCAACCGGCTGGCTTGGAAGGCAGCTTGGGCCCCAATGCCTTTATGGCAGCCTTGAGGTGTATATGTGTGGACAGCACAGGCCTCTGATCTCTTGGACATAGCATCAATGGCACTAAGTTAGCTGTGTTCGTAACTCTTTAAGTGAGGAGGTGACTCCTAGAGACAGCCAAGTGCAATGATTGGAGGACACACAGATACTCATTGAAGATCCTAATTGCTGTGTGTATATCTGCCATATAAAGCAGGACAGGACTGTCTCTACCACAGAATTTTGATGACTTAAGCAAGTCAACAAATACAAAGGCACAGAGCAATGGCTGACACACAGGGCTAAGTAGATGTACAGTGGTGATGCAGCTGTAAAATTCACACTGTTACGTGAACTCAGCACTTGCCCATGTCCTCTGATCCCCTGAAGTGTCAGTGTGTGTTATACCCACTGTATCCCTAGTGCTCATCTGGCCAGAAAAGGGAGCACAGTGGAGAGTGGGCTGGGGAAATAAAGGCTGGGACCACCTGCAGTCTGGGCACATGGTTTTGGGGCCCCTTTTCCTGAGCTGTCACAAAGTCTCTGTGTTGTCACATGGGATGGGACAAGGGCCTTTGGTGTAGCATCTGCTAGTCTGGATGAGGTCCAGGACTTGCTGCCCCATAATCCAAGTCCCTGGCAGTTGGCCTGCTGGTTTCCAAGCCTGGGCAAAGGCTGGCCCACAAAGGCTGGAGCAATAAAGGGCTGACAGAGACCCTAGTTGGGGTCCTGTTTAGGTGACAACTGCCTCTCTTTTGGAAACATCTTCTCTGTTGGGGTTCACTGGAAGTCTTTCCCTTTTGCTTGCTTTGTTTCCTTTCTCTTTTGGCTGAGGCCTGCCCAGCCTCTTCCTACGGGAGGCTCCCATGGAATTATTTCTCCCAGGACTAGCCCTGGGTGCAGCAAAATGTCCTAGATCTAACCAGTTTCCTCTAAAGGCCCTCCACCAGGTGACTGGCCAGGGACATAGGCTCTGACCAAATTAGAACTAATCAGATCCTCTTTTGATGGGAAGCTATAAATACACAAATCTGAGTATTACTCTCCTTTTTGCTAGATGTGGAGAAAACTTGTTGACAGAAAAGTATGACTTTTTCAATGCAAATGGAAGCTAAGGAGTTTTGGTAACTTGAATGGAGTTTGGCATTGCTTGAAGATAGTCATAACCAAGGGATCTGCAGACAGAACCAGCAAATTTCTTTCTGGCTTTAAGCCAGTTAGAAATAGATTTCTGTCACTTACAATTTAGCCTCTTACTAGGGCAGTGTGCCTCTAACAGGCCATCTCCCCTAGCCATGACTAACCTTTAATCCAGGGCAATGGAGGCTCAGCTCAGAATGGAGGAGCCAGGGGGGACATGTTCTGAGCTAGTTGGCACAACTGTAGGGCCTGTTGAGATATGCCAATTCTGCCCTGCCTGAGGCTCACTCCCTCACTTCTTTCCATTATGCAGGATACCTCAGAATCCTGGAATGTCCCCTCGCTTTCTCATTGGTTTCTTGGGTTCACTAGAGTTAATCCTTTGCAAATAAATTGCACAATTCTGGGCTCTGAAGAAGTCACACATACTGCATGCAAATGCTGGCCTGGTCATTAATTTCCTGATCTGACAAGTCATTCAAGGCTGGGAATGTAGGTTAGTTGTAGAGTGCTTGCCTAGCATACATGAAGCTCTGGGTTTGAGCCCTCAGTACCACATAAACAGAAAAAAGAAAGAAAGAAAGAAAGAAAGAAAGAAAAAAACAAGTGGCACTATGGTTCAAGTAGTAGAGTGCTTTTTTGAGCAAAAGAAGCTCAGGGACAGTGCCCAGGCCCTGACTGGCAACAGACTGGAAAAAAAAAATTAATTTCTATGAGTCTTAGTTTCTTTTTCTGAAGAATGGAGACTTATAGGATCCTTTCCTGGGCCCACTGAAGGACTGTAAGACAGAGAAGCACTTGCCCCAGAGTTGGGGCATTATTACTGAACTACGTTATTATTTAACAGTAATGCTTCCCTACCTCACGGGTCCGGAAGATGATCCGGTATTGGTACTGAGGTCCATGGTCCTTGTGGTCTTCCAGCTTCTCTCTTTTGATGCTCACAGCCACTGGCCCCAGCTTTTCATCCACACCAAAGTAATTGGCATGTTCTGCAAAGGGAGAGTGGGTGTATTTAGTCAGCTTGAGAGGGCCCAGCCTACAGTGGGCCTGCTGATTGGGTGATGGAGGAGTGAGACCCTGGCTCATGTCTAGACACAACCACATTCTATGGCTGAAATCCTAAGAGGCAAAAGCTCAGCTTTCTGTACCAACTTTGTCAAGTCACAGAAGTGTTCTGAGTTTCAGTGCTTTCATCTGAGAAAGAGGGGCCCAGATAAGAGAGCTCAGGTGAGGTGACAGGAAGCTACAATGATAAAAACTTAGTTTTACAGTGTGACTGTGATTAATCTTGGGTTTGCAAATGGACTGTCTGGTTTTGCTGTCTGTTAGCCCTCATGAAGTGGTTATTCCTCCTTCTGCAGTCCAAATCTGAGGTGAGATTTGAAATGTGGCCCAGGCCAAGTCACTCGACAGCATTCCAGCAGTAGTAAAATGGATTTAAAATGAGAATGAACCTGTATGAAAAATGACTAAAGCCAAAAAAAAGGCTGGGTGTGTGGCTCAGGTAGAAGGGTGCTTGCTTGGCAAGTGCAAGGCCTGAGTTTAAACCTTAGTTCACCAAAACAAACAAACAAGTCTGAATTTCAGGAGAATCTTACAAACTGAGAAGACTGGTAATACTGGCTTGTCTGCCTTTCCAACGGAGGTGGAACTGGGCAGAAACCATTCATTTCTGTATGTGGTTGGCCTGGGTCTGGGGTCTCTATGTGGCCATGCTGCTTCCTGGGGTTGTTTGCCAGCAGCCAAGTGCCTGTCAGACACAAAGCCCATCTCTCCCTGGTGTCCCCCTCCATATGAATCTACAACATACCCTGTCCTGGATAGCCCCCATTATTATCTCCTCTCAATAACATAGTGAGTACACACAAGAGGCCAGAGAAGCCGCAAACACCATGTGACATTAGGGCTCTCCCTGCTCAGGGCTCTTGTGGCTGCACCTTACTTGGGAAAGATGAGTACCTACCACAGCCTCAGGATTCCCATCTGTCCTTGTCACCTCTCTGCGACTCTCCCTCAGTCACTGTCCCAACAGCACTGGCCTCCCCCTGTTCCTCCAATGGCCAGGACTCTGGTACTTTTTGTTCCTAGTGCCACAAACACCATTCCTAATTACTCCTCCCCCCTTCCCCCATGGGTCTGACCATCCTCCACTGAAGCCTGCCTTCCAACTCTTCCCTTTCTCTTCACCCTTCTCTCTAGTACATAGTGCCTTGTGACACACCTTGTGGACGTTATGGATTTATCTTGCTTTATGATTTACCTTGGCCCCCTTAAGTTACATGCTAGGAAGGCAAGGTTTTGGTCTGAAGGGGGTCAATACTTCACCCCAGGCTATATAGAGTGCTGTACCAAACCCACATTTGCCAGATTAACTGTGGGTCTCAAGTGTTCAGATGTGTCCAGGTGCTAGGATGTGGCTCACTGTGTATCCCCAGGACCCCTCCCCAAGGAGGCAGCTCCCATTTCCAGGCTGAATGAATGAAGGTCTCTGGGACAAGTCGAGGCCCTGCCCTGTCTCCCTCCTGGTCACCTTTGCCCACGAAGTAGTCCTGGTAGTAGCGGGCACCCAGGTCCACGTGCTCGATGCTGTACTGCCGCGGCCGGCTCTGCGTGCGCTGCTGCTCCTTGGGCACCTCGAGCACGGCGATGCTGGCGTTGGTGCGGAGGGCGCTCAGCGCGGGCTCGGCAGGGAGCGGGTCGCAGCCACCGCTGCCGCCCGGGGAGCCGGCCGAGGCCCGGGAGAAGCTCACGTTGCGCTCGCGCTCCCCGCCGATCTCGTTGCGGAAGTGCGGGCAGCTGAGCAGCAGGTCGTTGCTGGTGTCGTCGCCCAGGTCCTGCTCCAGGTTCTCCTTGCAGTTCAGGTCCTCCGTGCTGGTGAAGGCGGGGTCCAGGCCGCCCAGGCTGTGGGCCCGCGATGCCGCCGACGCCGAGGCCGCGGCTGCCGTGAGCGACGTCGACGAGGACGACGCCATGGCCATGGCCGAGGCGGCGGAGGCGGCCGAGGCCCCCGTGGTGGTGTTGCGCCGCTGGGCCACCGAGCCCCGGTTGGCGGCTGCCTCGTTGAGGTCGAACAGCATGCTCTGCACGTCGAAGTGCGCGAAGCTCTTCTGGCAGACCCACGGGCGGCCGGGCTCCGGGGGGCTGCGGCCCTCCTCGGCCTCCCCCTCGGCCTTGCCGCTGCGCAGCTTCCGGAAGATGGATGCGTCCAGGGTGGCGGGGGCGTCGGCGCCCGCTCCGGGGCCGCGGCCACCCTTCTTCCGGCCTTTCTCCTTCTCCTTCAGGGGCTGCAGGGGCAGCAGGCCGTCCGGGGTGGACTGCCCGCGCCGCGGATCCGCCTTGACCCCGCGGCCGCTCGCTGCATGCGGGGTGAGCTCGCCCCCTCCACCGCAGCTGCCGCTGCCGCCGCCGAGGTGGCGGGTGCCCCGCGTGGCTGCCGTTGCCGCCGCGGCCGCCACCGCGTCGGGCTGCTCGCTACGGAACTCGTTGAGGATGTCGAAGAAGCTCTGCTCGGGCACGGCCTGCACGTCGATGGAGGATGTGCTGCCGTACTCCCGGAAGAGGGGCAGCGCCCCCGCCAGCCGAGCACCCCGCGCCTCCGCCCCCGGGTCCTCAGCCGCCGCATCGCACTCGCTCAGGGTGATCTCGCTGCTGCTGCGGTGTCGCAGGGGCAGAAAGGCCCGGCCCGGGGACCTGGGCCACCCATCCTGGAACTCCACGTCTTTGGACCTTCGCCGGGACAGTCGGTGGAAGGCTCTGGACCCTGAGGCCACTGGGGCGCTGGTGGTGCTGGCCGGTCCATTCTGCAGGCTCCTCAACGAATGGGTCACCTTGGTGGTGGCCTTGGCACCATCTGCGTCCAGCGAGGGGCTGGGATTGTTCAGCTCTCTCAAGGCCTCTCGCTTGGGTGGCCAGTCGGCCACTCGTGCTCGGACGCCCATCTTGGGCATGGCGGGAGTGGTGGGGCTGGGGCGAGTGGTGGCGGCTGAGCTCTCCCCGAGAGGCTGGGACATGCTGCCATTCTGTGCCCAGAAGCCCATGGGAGTGTAGTCTCCCGTGTGCGGCCCCGGGAGGACATCGGCGCCCCTGGCCCCACAGGTGGCTGCCAGGTCCACACCATCATTGGGAAGGGGCCGATAGGTGGTCATAGTCCAAGGGCACTAGAGTGCTGCTGGCCCCCCAGGAAGCTGTGGTGCAACTCTCTACGGGGTCCCCGGGCCCTCAGCCATTGTTCAGGGCCGCCAGTCCTAGGATGAAGGATGCTGGCCCCTGAAACCCGATGTGAAGGCTGTGAGGCTGTGGAGTCCAGTTCTCCACCATCGCTGTGCACAGCAGAGCCAGGGCAATCTCAGCAGGCTGAGGGGCTGCAGGGGGGGCTCCAGACAGAGAAGCTCAGGAGGGCAGAACAAGCAGCAGCGCTGAGCACAAACTGGCAGGCAGCAAGGATGTCTCCCCTGCCATGCTGCAGGGGAAGAGAAGGAAGATGTGAGATGCTTTGTACATCATGCATATGCTATATTGCTACCAGAGAATGGGAAATAAGTGCTGTTGTTGTTGCTGTTTTGGGATGGTTTTACTTTTTTTTTTTTTTTTTTTTTGCCAGTCATGGGGCCTGAACTCTGGGCCTGGGCGCTGTCCCTCAGCTCTTCAGCTCAAGGCTAGTGCTCTACCACTTGAGCCACAGCACCACTTCCAGCTTTTTCTGCTTATGTGGTGCTGAGGAATCGAACCCAGGGCCTCATGCATGCAAGGGCAAGCACTCTACCACTGAGCTACCTTCCCAGCCCCGGTTTTACTCCTTTTTAAAACCTTTCTTATTATGGAGATTTCCAATCACCCTCAAAAGCAGGCAGAATTATGATGAGCTACACCATTAACAGCACTAACAACTATTACAGATACTTGTCATTCTTGGTTCTGTTCACTCAGCCAATTTTTTTTTTTCCTTTTTTTTTCTTTTAGTTTTTTTTTTTTTTTTTTTTGGGTCAGTCGTGGAGCTTGAACTCTTGAGCTTAGGCACTGTCCTTCAGCTCTTCAGCTCAAGGCCAGCGCTCTACCACTTGAGCCACAGTGCCACTTCCAGTTTTCTGGTGGTTTATTGGAGGTAAGAGTCTCACAGACTTTCCCTTCCAGGGCTGGCTTTGAACCATGATCCTCAGATCTCAGCCTCCTGAATAACTAGGATTACAGGTTGAGCCACTGTCACCCGGCTCATTCAGCATTTTATTTTCTGTGTTTTTAAGGATTAAACCCAGAGACCTGCCACATGTTACATAAGTACCCTATCATTGAGCAATAATCCTCAAACCTCACAGTAAATTCCAGACTTTAGGTGATTTTACCTGCTACAGGAATGAGCTACAGTATGTATGGGTAAGTGTTTGTTTTAAGTTGAAACCTCTCTGTAGAACTATTAAAGATAATAAAAACATAAGTAAGAACAAAAAACAAAAATCTAAGATTTTATTACCATACCCATCTAAATGGTCAATTATTATGCTAAAATATCCTGTCTGTATTGCATTTCATCGTCTCAAAGGGCTCCTGTGCTGAGTCGCTCAAAGGAGGGGAACACACTCCATATTTCTTGTCCCTTCCACTCCATAGCAGCCACCTTCCTTTACTTTGATGTTATACTTGTTGAAGGAATGGGGTCGCTTGTCCTTTGCACTTTCCACTTTTAGGGTCCCTGTGGTGCCATTTGACATGTTCCTCTGCCCCTGAATTTCCTGTGAACTGGTGGCCCCACATAGAGGGCTGATTGCTGCCCATCTGCTCTGCAGCCTGCTGGCCCCAGCTGCTCTGCCAGCAAGGAAGTGAAAATGATGGATGAGTCAACAGGAGCCCTGCTGGATTTGGGGGAGGGTAGCTGCAGAGAAATGTCTCCAGCCATCTTGGTGATTGACAGATATGGTGAGCTTTAGGGTTCTTTGCTAAGATCTCCCTTAGTGACTCCTCTGTGCTCAAGAATGAAACCCAAATGCGTTCACTCAGTCCACAAGTTCACGCCTGGCTTCTGCCAGTCACCTTGATCTCCCTACTTGTCCCCCCCTCCCCACAGTCCTCCCCCACCCCTCCATCCCTTGTCCCCCAGGCAAAGCAACACTGTCACCTTAGCCCTCAGGCTCACCTATCTTCCCCTTACTCTCAGAGCCAGATCCTGAAAGGCTCTTTTCTCAGTCCCCTCTTTCAGTCTATATACTCTTGCTGCCTCAGGACCCTTGGTCTTGTCATTCCTGCCACTCCTTCCCTTATAGGATAACTCCTTCTCAAGACTACTTTTTCTATCTGATCTTACCTTCTCACAAACCTGAGCATGACCTGTCTACTCCCTAGCCTAAGGTCTCAAAGCACGTGAATTTCTCTTTAGTACCATGTAATTCATAGCCTGCCAAATGCAAACTGTCGTGGGCACTGAACACTGAGTCTCCATCATGGCTGCATCCCCAGCTCAGGCTGACACATGGACAGCTGTTAAAGTTGGAAGGAATATTTGGACTAAGTTGGGGAAGTGGGTATGGGGAAGGCACCAGGGCCTCCTTCCCAGGTAGCCTCTCTATCCAGCTAACCTCAGTGTCCTCCCCCAACCCTGTCCAGGCATTCTTTCTGCAAGGAAATGTGATCTGGTCACTGTACTGGAGGCTCAATAGGCCCCAAAACTCTAGACAGCTTACAGTTGGATAGCAAGGTGGCACTGTTTCCTCCAGGCATGGATCTGGTGATTCAGCAGACTATGGGCCCTAAGAAGTCATTCACCAAAAGGCAACCAGTATTTAAGGTGCATTCATTCACCTCCCACTCCACACTCCCACAACAAACGCCTGCTGCACTTACAAATCATCCAGTCAAAAAAAGCACTAAAAACTTCATCTTGTTACTATTTACTAGGCATGTATAATACATTCATTTATTCTGCAAGGCCTAAGCATTGGAAATCCATCCACTTAGTTGATGGGTTTCTTTTGCTTTACCACATGGGATTGTATCCCCAGCCCAAGTATAAGCTTAACAGCTGATTTGAGATGCAGACAGAATCCTAGAGCATAAGAGGCACACAGAGAGAAAACAGAAGACCTGACACAGGACCTGAGGGTAGCTGAGAACAGGGAGGAGATACAAGCTGGGATAGGCCTAGCAGGGAAGGAGGTATAAGGGAGGCAAGGTGCAACAGATGTCTGAGTCACAGGTGTGATTTGGGAGGACCAAGTAGTCACTAGGGCTGGATGCTGCTGAGGAGGTCATATGTGGTCATGACTGGACTCTGTCTAGTTCTGTCCACTCCTGGCTGCCCCACTTACCTACATATCTGGTGTGCAATTTAGGGACTATGATTTATATCTAGAATGGTCCCCAAAGGCTCCTTGCTAAAGGATCTGTTACCAGCTTGTGGTAACAGCTTGAGGTGATGGGCCTTTAGGAGGTAGGGCCTAGTGGGAGGAAGTTAAGTCACTGGGGATGTGGCCTTGAAGGGGGATCTTGGAACTCTGTCTCCTTTCTTTCCTTGGAGACATTTGCAGGAAGTATTTCAGGGAAACTTGTCTAGTCCTGTTGGCCTAGTGTTTTCTCCCACCAGTCCCTCCACTGGGCAGAGTCCTTCCCTCTGCCTACCGGATTCTCAGGGGTCTGCAGGGGTCTAATGTATCTGTCCTTACATGTGAGTCAGGGAGGGGAACTAATATGATGCTGGGATTAAAAATAAGGAGGGCTCTAACACGCTCTGGCTACACTGTAGGAATGGCTGGTATGCACATTTCACAGATTGGCAGGATGATGATGTGGCCAAGTCTCACAGGTGACAGGTAGAGCAGTTGGGATTCAAACTTCAACAGTCTGGCTCCCACCCTTCGTCACGATGGACTGACCAAGCAGTTCTCAGAAATGTGTTGGGGGACTTTGTGACACAAGTCTCTTCAAAATCAATTCACATAGGGCAAGTTTGAGAAAGTCAGCAACAACTGGGACATTTCAGGATGAGGATTGTGTCTCCCCGCTCAGCTCTCTCAGGCCTCCTTGGAAGTCTGTACATACTTACTTGGATCATGAAGCCTAGATCAACAACAGAGGCCTCAATCATGGCCGTGAAAACCTGTACTTTCCTATTTAATGAAATCTTCCTATTTAACTGAGATCTTGCCCAGCATTGAGAAGAGGCCTGCATTTCCACATGTAATAACAATTAGCCCAGGTAAGGGCAGCTGTTTATCGCTGCTATTTCCACCTGGCCAGGTACCCACTGGGTCAGAGGTCCTTAGTGACCTATTCTGCTTTGAAGGGTATTAAGTCAGTACAATTTTTTTTTCTCCACAACAGAATTTTAGGCATGGACTCCACCATATTTCACACTTGCAATTTCACCTCCAGGAATCTTTCCCTCAGACTGTCCAACACTGAATATCAAGGAAAGTACATGGTGATTCTATGCAGGAGCATATTACACTGCTGTAATATAGAAGAGCTGTCAACAGCACTGGACATAGTGGTGCATGCCTATAATCTCAGCTGCAAGGGAGGAGGGAGTAGAGTAGAAGGATTGCTGTTCAAGACCAACCTGGACAAAAGCCAAATAAACTAAAAGCAAAAGGACTGGAGACATGTGCCTAAGTGCCTAGCAAGTACAAAGGCCTAAGTTCAATCCCTAGTATTGGAAAAAAAAAGAGCTGAGTGACTTTGAGTGGCCACTTCTGGGAGCACAAGACAACTATATCAAAGCAACGTTGAGCTTTGAGTTCTGTGTACCAGATGCCCACACTGTACAAAGAGGGTGAGCAGAGCTCAGTCTAGAGTTTACTACATACACGCAAGGCATATGCCAAGTGCTTCCGGCTGGATTTCAGTTTTTAAAGTGAGCATGTGCAGAAAAACCCAGGCACAGTGAAAACATGCCCCCAAAGTCCCCAGCTTCAATAATGTAGTCACAAACAGGATAGACGGTGTGGGGCATAGTTTAGTGGCAGAGCCTAGCATACACAAGCTAGCACTGAAAAAAAAATAATGGGGCTGGGTACTGGTGGTTCATACTTGTAATCTTAGCTATTCAGGAGGCTGAGATCTGAGGATTGTGGTTTGAAGCCAGGCAGAAAAGTCCTTGAAACTCGTATCTCCAATTAACCACCAAAACACTGGAAGTGGAGCTGTGGCATAACATGTTAGAGCATTAGCCTTGAGAAAAAGCTCAGGGACAGTACCTCGGCCCTCAGTTCAAGCCCCATAACCAACAACAACAACAAAAAAAAAAAAAAAAAAAAAAAGAGAAAAAAACCAAAGGGCTCACTAGTTCCACAGTGGGTGTATTCCAACAGCTGCCTAGTGCTTTGGGTGCAGAGTCTGACCAAGTGTACAGCTTTCCAAAAGCAGTCTTAGGTGATCTGGAGAGATGCTCACACTCCATCATATGTTCATATGCACCCCACCCCCCATCCTGTGAAATCGATGTGTTCCCCTACATGCTTATACTGCTGTATCTCTTCTTTGTTTTTATTTTGGTATAATTGAATTCACATAGGTCACAATTGAATGCTTAAAAAGAGATGGCATTAAAAAAAAACAAGAAAAGATCAATGTCTTCATTGTTCTTTTCTCATCTGTCACCAGACCTTGGAGGTCTTTTGCAATGCGACAGTTGTACCACAGAAGGCAGAGCAAAGAGCCACCCAGGTTCAAATCCCAGGAGGTCATCACCTAGCTAGATCTTGGGTAAGGTGACTAAACCACAATTCAGTTTCCCTATCTATATAATGATATGGCTTGACTCAGGAAAGCCATTAAAGTTGTTACCTTAATCTTAGTCAAGTGGGGTGCCAGTGTCTCCCTCCTGTAATCCTAGCTACTACTCAGGAGGCTGAGATATGAGGATCACAGTTTGATGCCAGCTGGGGTAGGAAAGTCCACGAGACTTTTTTTTTTGGTCTGGTCGTGGGGCCTGAACTCTGGGCCTGGGCGCTGTCCCCAGCTCTTCAGTTCAAGGCTAGCACTCTACCACTTGAGCCACAGCGCCACTTCCGGCTTTTTTCTTTTTGCTTATGTGGTGCTGAGGAATCGAACCCAGGGCCTCAGGCATGCAAGGCAAACGCTCTACCACTGAGCCACCTTCCCAGCCCCTCCATGAGACTCTTACCTCCAATTAACTTCCAAAAAGCCAAAAGTAGAGCTGGGGTTCAAATAGCGCACTAGCCTTGAGCCTAGGAACAGTACCCAAGTCTGAAGTTAAGTCCCAGGACCAGGAAAAAAAAAAAAATTAGTCAAACTGTACACATGGCTTTGAGATGACCTCTGGGCTCAGGGACTAAGCAGCCCTGGGTGGCTCTCTTTGAACAACAGGAGATTCAAGCTCTCCTTCCCAACACCCTAAGCCAGGGCCTAGGGGAGGTGGCCCTGTGTGGCTCTGTCTCTGTGTGGCTGCGGGGGGTGGGGTGTAATGGGGGTGTCCCTTGCAAAGCACATGTGGCTTGGACATCTTGATCCAATTCTGGGCATAGTCCTACTCACTTCAAACGAGACCTTGAAACACACAATTGGGAAGTGATGCTTCCTGGCATGTTGAGCACACACCCTGGCCCACCCAGGAGTGGCAGCCATGGCTGTAGAGCTCACAGGATGCCACAGAGCTAGGCAGGGTCTGAAGGCCAGATGAGGGGCCTATTGTTGGATGGCTGCTCTGGGGGAGATTTTTCTTTTCTTTTTTGGTTGTGGGGCTTGAACTCAGGATCTGAGAGCTGTCCCTGAACTTTACCCCCCACCTCCCCAGGCTAGCTAGCATTCTATCACTTGAGCTACAGCTCCATTTCTAGGGTTTTTTGTTTTGTTTTCTTTAGGTGGTTAGTTGGAGATAAGAGTCTTACAGCCTTTCCTGCTCAGGGTTGGCTTTGAACCACAAGCCTCAGATCTCAGTCTCCTGAGTAGTTAGGATTAACAGGCTTGAGCCACCAGTGTCCTGCTTAGGGGAAACTTAATTGAGGGTCATCACTGCTTCAGGCTACTCCTGAAGGATCTTGCTGGCTCTAGTCCAACTCCATAACAAGCCCTAGGCACTGGTTGGTTATGTTAACAGGAAAACTTTCTGGTGAATGGCTGTGGTCCTGTATCTTGTACCCATACTCCCCCAGTTATCATTGTGTGGGGGAAACACTGGGTCTCACAGGAGATATGGAAACCCAGGCAAAGGTTAAATATTTAGAAGGTCTCTTGCTGGGTTTGCTGCTGAGGCCACTAAGTCTCCTATGTGGAAGATGGTGTCCTGTCAGTACGAAGTCTGACTTGCAAACTAATCCCAGCTAATTGCCATTGAAGCCTGCTAAGATCACATCTGCTGAGCCTGGAGATTAAATCAATATTTGACAGTCCTGATTAAACAGACCAGGGAATCCTTGTAAAAGAACATCTGCGAAAGCCCTGTTCTCTCCATTCTGCTCTTGGGGGGCCCGGCAGGGGCATCTTGATTCTGCATGTCCTCATGTTAGGCTTGCTTTGGGGTGAGGGGACAGCAATTGGAGCCCCCAGGAGTGCCATGGCCAGGAATACTCCCTGTGGTAGAGCAGAATGGGCAAGTTGTCACACAGATGGGCCTTGTCTCCTGGGTGGCACTTAGCCACAAGTCATCATCTCTCTTCCTAACCTACCCCAGTCAGTTTGCTTTTTTGTGTGTGTACACATGTTGGTACTGGAGCTTGAATGCAAAACCTGGGTACTGTCCCTCAGCTCTTTTGTTCAAGGCTAGCACTCTACTGCTGAGCTACAACTCCACTTCCAGCTTTTTGGTGGCTAGAGATTAGTCTTACAAACTTTGCTGCCTAGGCTGGCTTTGAACTGTGACCCTCAGTTCTCATCCTCTTGACTAGCTTGGAGGCACTCAGCTATGATATAATTTTTTTTTTCAAATATTTTCCATTCATGGTAGCTAGAAGCCATTGATATAGAGCCTGGGGATAACAGGCTATGTTTACATTTTATATACCTCTATATGTATGCTATATTTCACAGTAAGAAAAAAATGGTTTGGTTTCTTTGAGACAGGGTGTCCCTGTTTCTACTGGGATTACAGGCTTGTGCCACGATACACAGTTTACAATAATGAGGTTTTAACAAGTCTTTTGTATTGAAGCCTGGTGTGAGAGCACACACCTATAATCCTGGGGTTCAGGGGGTGGAGGCAGGAGGATCACATTCCAGTTCTAGGCCTGCTGGGGCAAAGTTAGAGAAACGCAGTCTCAAAAACAAAAGAACTGGGAGTGTGGCTAGTGATAGAGCATTTGCGTACCAAGTGTGAGGCCCTGGTTTCGATCCCCAGTAAAAAACAAAGACAAAAAGTAGGAAAAAAGTCTTTTGCATGACCAGTTAAAAAAAAAGAGATTATACTCATATACACATTTTAAACACTAAGTTGTTTGATCACTTTGAGGATAAATTAGCTTTGTGAGTTTGCATTTGTACAATACAAGCACACACATGAGCTGTCAACACACACACACACACACACACACACACACACACACACACACACTTATGTGTGCATGCTTGCAGGACTACCCAGGTCCTCTAGCTCTTCAGGCCTTAGATGACATTCTCCCCTATACCAAGTTTCTCTCCCACAACTGTCAGGGCCATGTCTCCTGTCTGAACTCAAACCTGGGCCTGAGGGAGATGGTGTACTTCCTTCAGGACGAGGCAAGGGTTGGGCTGCATCCACAGAGGTAGTCTTAGGACAGTTGGGGACAGAGAGGCAGTTGGAAACTGAAAGAAGTTTCTGCCTTCCTTCCATAATGAAGAGACAGGTGGGTACCAGGGCTGGAGAATAGGGAGGCACATATACTCCAGCCTAGTTTCTGCAGCTGTGCCACAGAAGGTTCTAGAAGAGCTGTAGTTCTGACCCATGACAGGGTGCAGAGCCTTTCTCAGGCCTGCAGGTCTGGAGGGAAGGTGTCGAGGGCCACTACCATTCCATTTGTACAACATGGTAATCCAGGGTCCCACCCTGGGACTACACAGCACCCAGGAAAGGGACAGGGTAAGGCAGAAGGAGACAGGCTGGCAGGCCCAGAGAACCCTCAGAGGCCAGGAGCTGGCTTCCCTGGAGTGTGGACCAGCCCAGGACATAGGAAATGGGCTTCTCTCCCAGGACAATACACTTTGAAAAAAATGCTCCCAGTTGGTGAACCTTCCTAGAGGCAATTTGGCAACAGTTTTCAAAAATGTTCTAACTCTCTGAACAAGTAATGCTACTTCTGGGAACTGATCCTGAAGAAAAAAATTAACAGTGTTAGTTATAAAGCCGAAGAAAAACGAAAACAAAACAAAACAAAAAAATAATAGCAGCAACCCACATGACAGGAAGGGAAATAACTGCACACTCTAGGATGGTAAACACGCACACGTGCATTTTACTCTCTCCCAGAGTGAGAAAAGACAGACTTGAAAATTTGGTGTTGGGATGACCAATGAGTTTTGAAAATGGGTTGTTCTTAATACCTTCACATACCCACATCAGCTCTGGCTAGATCCATGTCCAATAAAGGCAAGTGAAAATGGACTAGAAGTGGGAAAAGAGGCCTCTGATAAAGCTATGACTTTCCTAGTAAAAAGAAGACCCTCAGCGGACACATCTCTTCCTTCCTGCATGTACCTGGAAAGTCAATGCTGTCTCAGGAGGTATGGCATCCATCTTATTAGCATGAGGCTGGAAGCACATGGCGAGGAAGCAAAGTGAGGTGTTCAGGGGTCAGGAAGGGGTCCATTCCCTCTCAGGGGCCGTTCGGTTTTCTAGCTGAGAGTCTGCAGGGGAAAGGTTCTTGGTAAATGAGGCACCACAACTCCACGTGGCTTCTGCTGAGGTATGATACCTGGAGCCACAGCAACTATCTTGAAGAAAGGCCAAGATGACCTCAAGCAGGAAGCACAGATGGGACCCTGACACGTTGAGCTAAGGAAAATCCTAGAATGGCCTTCTTTCTTAGTTAAATAAGCCAGTGGAAGCTGATTTTTTAAAAAAAAAAAATAATCAGAATGGAGAACAGGCATTAAATGAGCTTTGATTTTACCCAAAGTATACTAGAAATAGCTGTTCTGAGGGCTGGGAACATCCAGGTTTGTCTGCTGCTGTCACTCAGCAGGAGCATGGCAGGCACTCAGCTAGTGTTTGGTGGTGACCCTAGTAGACACATGACCTAGAGACTATATACCAAGTCCTTCAGAGCACTGGCGCTGGGCCGGGTGGGGTCTGAGGTCCCAGAACTGGAGTGACACTTCCAGGCCACTGTGAGTCAGGGTGTTTCACCTCTATGAACCTTAGTTTCCTCATCTGTGAGTTATCACCTCCAGGATTACAGAGGAAGTCAGACAATCACACTTGTGGATGCTAAGCTCCCCATGAAACTAGGGCCACATGTTAGGTAGCCTCTGTTTCTTTGTCACATGAAGACTGTTATCTGTCTTATATGAAGTCTCATACAAACTCATGTTCAGTCATTTAGTTTGCGTCACCTTTACTTTTCTTCTTGTTTTTTTTTTTTTTGGGGGGGGGTCCGGTCGTGGGGCCTGAACTCTGGGCCTGGGCGCTGTCCCTCAGCTCTTCAGCTCAAGGCTAGCGCTCTACCACTTGAGCCACAGCGCCACTTCCGGCTTTTTTCTTTTTGCTTATGTGGTGCTTAGGAATCGAACCCAGGGCCTCAGGCATGCAAGGCAAGCGCTCTACCACTGGGCCACCTTCCCAGCCCAATCACCTTTTCTTTACTTCATGACTTAAATTGGTTATATGGAAGGATTTCAGTGTTACCTTTCCATGCTATTTTGGTTTTTGAGACAAGGTCTTGCTAGATAGCCTAGACTGACTTTGATCTCACTATGTAACCTTGGCTGGCCTCACATTTGTGTTCCTCCTTCCCTCTGCTTCCAAGTGCCTGGATTATAAGCGTATGCCACTGCATTCAACTAATGTTCATTCTTCTCTTTGACTCAGTTCAGAGCACAGATTCCAAACTCAGGCTGCTGGGAGTTGAACCCTAGCATTGTTATATAACCTTGAACAAGTCACATTAGCTCCCTGTGGCTCAAGTTGCTCACTGGTAAAATGGGACCTACACTGAATTTTTCTGAGGAGACCGAATTGAATCTTCAGCACTGAGGGGTGGAGGGGGAGAGGGAGGGAAATGGAGAGGGGAGGTAAGAAGGGGAGGGGGAGAGAAATAGAGAAAGGAGGAAGAGGAGAAGGAGGAGGAAAGAGGGAGGAGGGAGGAGGAAGGGAAAAGGAGGGGTGAGGATAAGAGAGGAATAAGGGGAGGAGCCTCCCTAGGGACAAGTGAGGAGACATACTATTTTTGCTTTTTTAAATAAACTGCCAGCCAAATAGGCTTTGGCAGTCAGACTCTACTTGCCTCTTGTTTTGTGGTCAAGTGAGGGTGGAGGAGGCAGGAGGCAGAAACTAGACATAAGTCATTGTACTTCTTCAAAAGAAAACCGCACTTCTTTGTTCTCAAATGCCAGAAAATCTGTTAGGCCTGACATAATTTGTTAACTTAGTTAAACTCTGGTTGGAGTCCCAGCTTGGAGGCCTCGCTTCACTGTGGGGACATTTGGTTGTCTCCTCAATTTTTTTTTTTTTTTTTTTTTGTCGGTTGTGGGGCCTGAACTCGGCCTGCACGCTGTCCCTCAGCTCTTCAGCTCAAGGCCAGCATTCTACCACTTGAGCTACAGCGCCACTTCCGGCTTTTCCTGTTTATGTGGTGTTGAGGAATCAAACCCAGGGCATGCAAGGCAAGCACTCTACCACTGAGCCACCTTCCCAGCCCCTTTCCTCTTATTGCTTTCCTCTTCCCCAGCTCTAGGAAAATGGATTGCAATTGGTAAAAGTTAATAGTAGGGGATGGTGGTGGTGGTGGTGGTGGTGGTGGTGGTGGTGGCATTCCTCCAGTGATCTGATTGGTTAGTGGTGGACATATGATGTAGGACCAACATGATGGTGGGACCAATTGTTGCCTGAAAGGAAGATTTATAACCCCAAGGGGGCTTTATTCATTTTTCTTATTTCCTAAGAGCAAGTGGCCCCGGATGTTAATAGAAGCCATTTTGGGACCAAGAGGCATAAGCAGAGTCCTTAGGAGGAAGTTAAAGCTGAGAATTTGAGTCCCTGAAAGACCTGTGGAGCTTCAGGTCTTACCCTGGACTTCTAGACATATTCAGTGTCTTTACAATTTCGCTGGATGGTGCAGTCATTTTCTTTCTTTTTTTTTTTTAATTGTGAAGGGAGATCTCTGCCAGTAGGAGATAAGCATCAGAGGCAGCTACAGAAAGGGCCAGCTAATCCTTGTGTGTTTAGAACTTTCAAACTGCCTGTCCCCTCACTCTCCAGAGGCCACAAGCACAGTCCTCTTCATATGAAGCCTTGGGAAACCCTGCTGAAGCCAGGTTCCTATGTTCTGTGTTCCCTGATAATGGCAGGGGGAGAATCCCCAGCTGAAGTAGCTAAAGATGAGAGACAGGACCAGAAAGCTCTGGCTGGCTCTCCTGCAGCGGCTTTGTTCCTGAATCAAAGGTTGCCAAGTCTGGATTTGGGCCACTGCTGAGAGCCTGAGATGGCCTATGGCCCAAGGACCTCAGAGCAGGGACCTCCCGGGCTGCAGTGTGTAGCGCTGCTGTCAGAAGGAAGGGCAAGAGAACCAGGGGAAGACAAAGGAATGTGCTCTCCAGGGTCAGCCTACCCTGTCCAATCATCACTCTACCCACAGAGTTCTGCACCCCTGGACAAGTGATTACAATGGGAATGACTGCTCCACAAATCCATATAGTCATAGAACTGTGGCATTAACGCAAGAAGCGCTTAAACACAGAGCCTACTAGGTGCAGGTTCCAATGCAGCTATTGTATTATTATTTGATGGTTTGGAACTAATTCAAGCAGAGAACCACAAAAATAAAATAGTAACAATAATAACTATAACAACAACAACAACGATAATAAAAATGCAAAGTTTGGTGAGGTCCCTCCTCAGCCTGAAACCCTTCTGTGGTTGGCCTCATGGTCAATTCTAATCTCCTGCTCGTGACCTTCAAGGCCCTAGGCACTGTCCTGTCCATCTCCTGGATCTCCTGATCTGCATCCTCCCCACTCCTTTTCTCTCTCAGTCTCACTGGCAACTCCCTGCCCCCTGCCACCCAACTAGGAAAGCTATACTGTCAGTGTAACGTTTTGAAACAAGATGTTGCTACTTTACCCAAGATGGATTCAAACTGTTGATCCTCCTGCCTCAGACTCCTGAGTGCTGGAACTAAAGACATGCTATCCTATGCACAGCAAGTATTATACTGGCAATTTCTCTTCAAATGAGACTATAATAAGGAGAGATACCATATATACCTTTTACCTAGTTTGGGGAAGGGTAAAATTATATTATTACTCTAGTGTAACATCATAACTAAGATATTGACAGTGATACATTCTGGTTTTACTTAGATTTTTCTACTCTCATCTGTGTGTGTACTCTTTTCTATACATATTCATCAGATATATTCACCACAATCAAGGTAAGAATGCGGGCTGGAGATTAGGCTCAATGACCAAGTACTTGCCTAGCATAATTGAGGCCCAGAGTTCTATTCCCAACACTGCAAAAAGAAGATAAGAAAGGAGACAGGAAAACCGGGGAGGGGAGGGGAAAGAAGACAAATATGGAGCTGGGGATGAAGTTAAGTGGTAGAAAGCTTACCTGGTATACATAAGGCCATAGGGTCCATTCCCAGTACCACAAAGTAAATAAGAACAGGTCCTTTACTGCAAAGAGCCCTTGTGTTGCTGTTTGTAACTACCTACCTCCTTGCAATTCCTGATTCTAACCACAGACAACCAGCAATCTGTAATCCATTTCTGTAATTTTGCCACTTAGAAAATGTTACATAAGTGAAATCATGGTGTACATAGCTATTTCAGATTGGCTTTTCGAACTCAGCACCATCTCCTAGTGGTTCACCAGAACTGCTGAGTCGTCTTTTTTTTTTTTTTTTTTTTTTTTTTTTTTTGCAGTACTGAATTCTGAACTTAGGGCTTGAGTACTGTCCCTTGGCTTTTGCAATCAAGGCTAGAGTTCTTCTATTTGAGCCACAGCTCCGCTTTTGGCTTTTTGCTGGTTAATTGCTCCTTGGACTGGCTCTGAACCAAGATTCTCAGATCTCAGCCTCTTGAGGAGCTAGGAATACAGATATGAACCTCTGGAACCAGGCTGGAACTGCTGTCTTGATACTAGGCTCCCTTTCAGAGCAGCACCAAGGACCACCACGGCACGATCCTTTAACATTCTGCCTCCTGTAGCAAGTATATCTGGGCTATTT
This sequence comes from Dipodomys merriami, assembly GCF_024711535.1. NCBI lineage: Eukaryota > Metazoa > Chordata > Mammalia > Rodentia > Heteromyidae > Dipodomys > Dipodomys merriami. Next base: position 7,342,208 of record NW_027206091.1, on the reverse strand, counting down.
CTAGTTTGGGTCAGGAAGAAAGCTGTTGTTATGCATCTGTGCAACTTTTTGTGTGACTCTAAGTATTATTTCTCTGGGACAAATGCCCAAGAATACACTGGTAGAGTCAGAGAACAGGTGTAGTGGGTTTTTTGGTCCAAGACTATTACTGGATATTTTCACTCTGAGTGATGCTCTACCAACTGAGCCACATCTCCAATCCCACAAATTCAGTTTTTAAGGCAGTACTCATGTGCTTTTCAGTGTTGGCCACACTACTGTTTTTTTGTTTTGTTTTGTTTTTTTGGTCAGTTGTGGGGCTTGAACTCTGGGCCTGGGCGCTGTTCTTCAGCTCTTCAGCTCAAGGCTAGCACCACTTCTGGTTTTCTGAGTGGATTATTGGAGTTAAGAGTCTTATCGACTTTCCTGACTGAGCTGGCTTTGAACCACAATCCTTAGATCTCAGCCTCCTGAGTAGCTAGGATTACAGGTATGAGCCACCTACGCCCAGCTGGTCACACTACTTTACACTCCCATGGGCAGTGTCTGAAAGCCCCGTGATCCTGACAATTTTGCTTCATTTATTTGACAAAGATTGAGTAAGCAACTGCTATGTGCCAGCCACTGTTCCAGAACTAGAGATATAATGATCAAGGCAGAATTCATATTACCCAGTAGGAGCTCATGGGCTAAAGAATGTGGCTTAGTTCTGGTAAGTGGTATGGCGACAATGAACAGAGTGAGGTGACAAGAAGGGGCTGCACGGTGAGGAGACATAGCAGAGTAAATATGGAGCAAGACAAGATGGGCTTGAATCCTGGCCCCATCTCTTCTACCTGTCTGGCTCAGGAAGGGACCTGACTTGTCTGTGCTTTATCTTTGTTTCTCCCAGTGGGTCAGTAGGAGGTGAAGTGAGTGAGTGCCCATAACATACTGGTGGCAAGGGCATAGTCTGGATGGGACCTACCTGTTCAAGGAGCACTGCCAGAGCATCTCAGCCACCTAGGGCTGCTATGAGGGTTTCCCCAAGATGCATGTGACACAGGGGAGTGATCTGAAGGGAACGCCCTTCTCTAGAGCCCGAGCCCATCTGCTCTAAGAGTGGGAAGCTACGGGCCCAACAGAAGGAGGAGTAGAAAGGCCTCCACTTAACTAGCAGCATGCAGTACAGCCACTTGAGGTCTCTGAGCTTCTTTATAATTTGGGACCCCAACACCAGTCCCAGGCTAGAGTCATGTGTGCCACTGTAGAGGGATAGAGACACAGGACTTTCCCAAATTCTGGGTCCACTAAGGAGCCATTTCTTGCTCAGTGCCCAGAAGACAAATGTATCCTGGAAACTCCCTACCCAGGACCTGGCCCACAAAAGAGAACTGAGAGAATCAACTTGCATGGTATCTTATTTTAAAAAAAGGGGGGGGGGCTGGGAAGTTGGCTCAGTGGTAGAGAGCTTGCCTTGCATGCCTAAGGCCCTGGGTTCGATTCCTCAGCACCACATAAGCAAAAAGAAAAAAGCCAGAAGTGGCTCTGTGGCTCAAGTGGTAGAGTGCTAGCCTTGAGCTGAAGAGCTGAGGGACAGCGCTCAGGCCCAGAGTTCAGGCCCCACGACCGGACCCCCCCAAAAAAGGGGGGGAGGACTAAAAGGGGGACTGGGGAAGGAGGGTTGGCAGGTTGGGGTCTTGGAAGAAATACGGCCATCTTTGTGGGGAGCAAGTTGAGATCCCGTCTCTGGGTCATGAATCACTGGCGAGGCAGATCTGTTGTGACCTCTTTTCCTCAGCCTTACAGAGACCTAGGTGGATTAGCAAGCTGTTTCCTCTTCCCAGGATTGATGAGCCTAGAACCAGGGCACTTTCTCCTTGACAGAAACCTCCTTTCAACCCCACAGGCAAGCAGCCAGATGACACCACAAAGGCGCCCCATGGGGGCAAGGCCAGAGTCTCTGACCCTGAACCTGGCTTGGAACCCTCAGGACAGGACAGACTGTCCTAGGGGAGGAAGGGCACCTGGATATCAAGGATTGAAAGTGCACACAGGAGTTTATAATGAAACCAGGTCACTTCTTTCCCTCTAACCCTTCTGTGGCTCCCAGGGTTATGGGAGGAAAGTCTAAATCTCCCTCCAGGCCCCAGTGGCCACCCTTGCAGCCCTGCCACCCTTTCCCTTCCCTCATACTGCTTGGGACACACTGTCCTATATAACATACCCAGCATCTTCTCACCTCAGGGCCTTTACATAGGCGATCCTCACCACCATAAACACCCAGCCCACCCCTGTGTGAGTTTCTGTTCACCCTTAAATCTAGGCTTACAGGCTGTTTCTTTAGAAACACTTCCTCAGACCCTTCTGTCCCCACCCCACTCCTGGCTCTCTCAAGGCATGCTGTACTTCTTCATGGCTTTATCACCTCAGGTAAATGAGTGATTATTTGGTATCTATTGCCTGCTCTAGATGGTGAGGGCCTTGAAGTCAGAATAATGGGCATGCTAGCTAGCACTGCTTCTGTCAGTGGTTATTTACATGGCACTTGTAATTACTCATATTCTTTCTCCTGTACTCAACTATGAGCTCCAGGATGGTGAGGATCCCCTTTGTATTACCAGAGGGCTAAGAAGGCCTGACATAGGATAAGTAGGTACCGAATAAATACCACACCAATCTATTGTGGCCATGATACTGCTACTTACTGAATACCTAGGAGCCTCTTATATTCCCTGTCCCCTTGTAGCTAATGCAGAGCCAAGTGACTAGCTCTGAGTTCGAGTGGAGATGAAGGTGCTGCTTCTGGGCCTTAGGGTCTGAGCCTGGCCCTGAGACCCCACACTCTTTTTTGCCTGGTGTGTTGTATCCAGTAACGGGGGGCCCCACTGTAGAGATCAAGACAGGGAGCCTTGTCAGCCAGGGCCCTGATGTTCAGTCAAGTTCCACCACACTTGACCTGACTAGTGTGGCAAGTGCAAAATGGACATTTGTGGTACTTGTCCTGTGGGATTTCAGGGTTAATTTGTTAGTGCTGTGGAATCTTGCCTGTCACTGTCATGCTGTGAAGGATAAAGATGACTGGAGGCAGAGACCTGGTGATCAGACTGGAGCCAGGAGCAAGCCTCCAGCTGCCAGGTGAACTGCAGCAAAAGGGAGACAGCCCAGTAGCCCCTTGGGAAGTGCCACGCTCACTTCCCGATGGTGCGGATGAAAGGACCCAGAGTCTCTGATGCCTTCAAACAGCAACCGCTTCTGTGTGGCAGAGTCATAAAACATGACTCCATAGGGATCATGGCCAAGTTCCAGTCCCTGGGGACAGGGGAGGCGGCTGTTCAGAAGCCAATGACACCCTGGAAAGCCCTGTTAGCTGGAGGACGCTGAACCAGCAAGGATGCATGAAGGACCTGGGCTAATGCATGCTGACAACCCTCCTTCGGAATCACCCACTGGGGCTCTGCCCTCCCGCTCTCTCCCAGAGAATAAATCACACTGTCAGGTCTAATGTGGGACTTGGCTGATGGGCTGAGCAGAGCATCCATGCGTTCTGGCCACAGAGGTCAAGGGCAGCCCTCACTTTCAAGGCCAGTGCTGAAAGGCCTGGGGAACGACACGAGAAATGGGACTAGAAGGCCAACAGCTGTAGGCTTCATATATGTGCCAAAGAAACTCCTGTTGTTGATCTCTCCCCCCCCCCCCCCGGGAAAAAAAAAATTCCTGGCCCAGGACTCACTGTAAAAGTCAGGTTCCCAGGACATAGTCCTGCTTGTGCTGACCACACTAGCTCAGGCCTGGTCATAGATGAGCATGTTTACATTTGTGGGGTGTCACAAGGGTAGCACCTTTCAGAATGGGGATTAAGCGGTCTTACCTCTTACCTCAGCAAAGACTAATGAACAGAAGTTGCCACCAAGATTACTGTCATTATTATCATTGTCATCTGTAGCAGCACCACCACCAAGTGACTACTTTGAGCTAAGTACTGTGCCAATCCCTTAAAATTCAACAGCACTTTTTTTTTTCCTGGTATGTGGTATTAGGGATTGAATTTAGGGTATCAGCACTCTCTAACCCTGCAGGTACTCTTTGACGAACCATACTTCCAACCATACTTCCAGGCCTTTCACGCACTGGTTAATTTTCAGACAGTGTTTCACTTCCTGCCTTGGCACACTGCTAGACCCACAATCCTATTTTTTTTTTTTTTTTTGCTTCCTGCTATAGAAGTTACATAATACCATGCTCTGTTTCTCTCAGTTGAGATGGAATTTCATCAGTTTCTGGAACAGGCTGGCTTGTGATCCTCCTGATCTCAGCCTCCCACATCACTAGGATGACAGGAGTGCCCCACCATGCCCAAGATAGGGGCTGAGAAGGGGTCTTGTAAACTTTTCTCTTGGGCTTTCTTCAAATGACAATCCTTCTAATCTTAGTCTCCCAAAGTAGCTAGGATTACAAGTATGAGCCACCAGCACCCAGCTTCATAAGCACACTTTAATCTTAGATACAACCTCTGGAGAAAACAGATGCTCCCAGGGTTAACTAGTGGGTGGTTCAGTTGCAACAGGAACACAAGTTGGCTGGACTCTGGAGCTGGTCCTCCTGTTAACCCACTTTTGACTTCATTTCCTTTGAGAAGCTGATCTGGAAGTCTCAAGTCAAGACTAGGTGTTAAGTTGGCTTCCCACTGTCTTGTGATTTCTCCTTAGGACTTTGGCACTCTGGTCATTTATCTACACAACTGCCAAAATTTTGAATGCCCTGGGAAACTTATGTCCAGCACAAGGCCAGAAATGAGGCCAGGCAAGTACTCTTCCACTGGAAAATGGAGGCCAAGATAAGTTTCTTGGGCTGTTTGTAAGCCCCTGAGTGACTACCAGGAAGAAGATGTGTCTTGCAGTGTTCACCTGGCCTGGCTTAGGAGCAGTGGGAAGGAGTTATACACAGGCAGAAGTGATTCAAAGAAAACATTTTAATGATCACAACCTTCCCAAAGTAAGACATACTGCCTTGTTTCTCTCTTGTTGGAAGAATTTAAACCAAGGCCAGATGTGAGAGGCTTGGGAGCATCCCTGGACCTTCTACTAGACAACACAGTAGTGGCTAAGAGTGAAGGCTCTGAAGTTCCTAACCAGCTCCTCTGCTCTGTAAGCAGCTTCATCACTCTGTGCCTCAGTTTCCACATTACTGTGGGGGGGGGTTGCAGCAGTGACATCACAGGGTGGCCATAAGGCCTGAGTGAGATCATGCGCGTAGAATGCTGACAGCAGGGCCTGGCACAGAGTCAGCACCCATTATTGTCAATTACTACTGCTTTTCTTCCCCCGTGAAGCCAGACACTGTTGGCTGCCTCACCCATCTGACACGCTCCATTCCCTTTCACTCTGGCCTCCTCTGCTTGAAAGGCTGAGCAGTTCAATGAAATTTCCTGGCTTCTTTTGGGAAAAGGAGGCTATATAAAACATTTCAGGCCAATTCCCCTTTAAATTTAAGTATACATGTATGGATATGTGCACATATATGGATATGTGTATCTGTATGTGTGTTTTCTTTTGAAGGGCAGTACTGGGGTTTGAACTCCAGGGGCTTGCATTTGGTTTTGGGGTTTTGTTTTTTTTTGGGTCCGGTCATGGGGCCTGAACTCTGGGCCTGAGTGCTGTCCCTCAGCTCTTCAGCTCAAGGCTAGCACTCTACCACTTGAGCCACAGCACCACTTCAGGCTTTTTAAAATTTTTTCTGCTTATGTGGTGCTGAGGAATCGAACCCAGGGCCTCATGCATGCAAGGCAAGTGCTCTACCACTGAGCCACCTTCCCAGCCCGGGCCTTGCATTTGGTAAGCAAGCATGCTACCACTTCAGCAACACTCCCAGAACTTTCTACTTCAGTTTATTTAAAAGATAGATATTCTTGCTTTTGCCTGGGCTATCCTCAGATGGTGATCCTCCTACTTCTGCCTCCCAAGTAATTTGGAATACAGGAGTCCACCCACCATGACCAATCTGTAAATACAGGTGTTGGCGGGTAGGGGAAGGGAGGCTGGTACTGGGGCTTGAAATCAGGGCCTGAGTGCTGTCCCTGAGCTTCTTTGTGCTCAATGCTAGTGAGGGCTCTACCACATGAGCAACAGCACTACTTCAGCTCTTTTGAGTAGTTTATTGGAGATAAGAGTCTCATGAGGACTTTTCTGCCCCAACTGATTTCTAACCATGATCCTCAGATCTCAGCCTCTTGAGTAGCTAGGATTACAGGCCTAAGCCACTGGAGCCCGGCTTCTAAGTATATATTTTTAGAGAGATGCCTATGCCTTAAAAGCATGAGGCCCTAGGTTCAATTCCTCAGCACCACATAAGCAGAAAAAGCTGGAAGTGGCACTGTGGCTCAAGTGGTAGAGTGCTAGCCTTGAGCTGAAGAGCTGAGTAACAGCACCCAGGCCCAGAGTTCACAGACCCATGACTGACCAAAAAAAAAAAGAAGGAAGGAAGGAAGGAAGGAAGGAAGGGAGAAAGGATGGAAGAAAGGAAGGAAGAAAGATAGAAAGAAAGAAAGCGCTACAAAGATAACTAAATAAACACAATGAAAGCAAAATTCCCATACCAGTGACCAGTACTCATTCATGTACAACTTAAAATTACCTGATGTAGAAGAATTTGGGCTCAATGTATTACTGAAAATGTCTTATCTTTCTTTTCTATTGGGGGGAAAATATCCTAAGATCTGATAGTGCCCTTCATTTCCACAGGGTAACAATGAGATGAGAGGGCCGGTGGGGGTGGGGTGGAGGAGGAGCTCTAGAAAGAGGACACATTATCCTGTTTGCCACAATTGTAACAATCACTGTTCAGAAATGAGGTGATCTGTCTGTGATCTCCCAGTTTTCCATTTAAAGAATTAGGCTAAGTATAATCTTCCTTTCCCCTCTATACCCTTCAGCAGAAAGGCCTTATCTGACCACCTTATCTAAAATTTTCCTGGTGACTCCAGCTCTCTTCCTTTCTCCCTTTATTCCTCCCTCCCCAACTTCTGGGACAAGATTTCACATAATATGGCCTAGGTTGGCCTTGAACTGCATTCTAGATCTGTAAGTCAGAGACCTGAAGCCCTATCCCTTCCCTGCTTTCTTGATCTCTATTAACTTCTACAGTATTCACCTTCATCACACTTATCCCGCATTTACTTCTGTCTCACCTGACAGTAGAACACTAGATCTTTCTGGCAAAGGGTTTGCCTGTTCTTGCTCATTCCTGAATTCCTAGCTGGGATCCTAACACAAGTGCACATACATATAATTATGGAGTTAAAAAAAAGGAAAGAAATGAATGTGGGACCTTCTTCCAGTTCTCTCAGACCTTGGTTATCAAGGGGAAAATATCAGTCTTTCTGCAGTATGAGAGGCAATACTAGGAATTCACTGAGAATCTGGGACCTTTTACCACATTAAAAAAAGAATTGTGAGATTAAAGCCTATCTATAAATCCATACAATATAAATTAATAACTGATATGAAATGAGGGTAAAGGGACACATTTTCCCTAGATGAATTCCAGTTAATAAGCACAGAAGGAATGAGGGATATACAAAATTCACCATTAGGAAGATTGCTCAGTAATAATTATAGTAGGTAAGATTCATCCACACATGGGTGCTAACATTATTTGCTAAAAGGTATATTTTTTTTGTGCTGGTCTTGGGGGCAGGATCTAGGTGCTTGTCTCAAGGCTTTTGTGCTCAAGGCAAACGCTCTACCACTTGGAGCCATAGCGCCATTTCTAGCTTTTTGGTAGTTAATTGGAGATAAGAGTCTCACAAATTTTCCTGCCTGGGTGGGCTTTGAACTTCAATCATCAGATTTGAGACTCCTGAGTAGGGAAAATTACAGCTGTGAACCACCAACGCTCAGCTGCTAGAAGTTTGAGGAGAGGCAGAATATTAGCAGAGTCTCAAAGTATCTTCCCCAAGATATTCATTAGTTACAAAACAAAAAGTAATTCAGCAGTAAGACAGTAGGCAGAGAAACCATCTTAACTAAGTGACCCAGATGATCATCACCAATAAATTCACACAGGCACACCGATGCTGGAGGAAGGATCCTGTGGTATTCTTCCAAATAACCAACAACTTCAGAGTGTCAAGAAAAAAATCATCACAAACTCGATTTTAGACATTGTAACAGCCCTCTTCCAAAGAGTCAAGGTCACCATGAAAGACAAAGAAAGACTGAGGAATTGTTACAGTTGGAAGAGATTAACTTGACAACTATGTATACAAAGTATATGAAGTAATGTAGGATCCAGGAGAGGATCTCGGAATAGAAAAGGGATATCAGGAGAAAAACTGGTAAAATCTAATGAAAATTTGTCATTTGGTTAATAATGAACCACATTATTAATTTCCTGGTTTCCACCATCATGCTACAGGGGGGTACAGAATGGTAACATGGGAGGAAATTGGATAGAGGACAACTATAGAAACAATTTTATAACCCTAAAGCTACTTAAAAACAGCATTAATAACTAAGTGGGCTAAAAAGACATCTTTTGATGAAAACCTGGTGTGTGTGTGTGGCGGGGGTGGAAGGGGTGGGGGTGGGGGGAGGGCCATGAGCAAAGCTCTGTCAGTAATATAAGACCTGGTAAATAGCCCAGAGAGGTTCCAACTGATTCTGCTCAGATCCCATAGCTTAGCTGACTGATGTCTGAGATTCAGCCCGTACTACTACTCCCTGAGTGCAGACTCTGAGTGCCAGAATTTTCTGCCTTTTACAGTTAGGGACTCTTGGTTCTTCAGGAACCAGACAACACTCATACCCCAGGCACCCTTCCAACAAAGTTTGGCATACTCATTTGCAACTATCTCCCTGCAAAACTTTAAGGATACACATCCTGAAATCAAGTTCACTCACTTCTGGAGGCTAAGTAAGCGGGGAAATGGTAAGTTCCAGGTCAGCCTAAACTTTGCAGCAAGATCTTGTCTTAAAACAAACCAACCCAAACTGGGCACCAGTGGTTTATTCCTATCTATAATTCTAACTACTCAGTATTTGACAATCTCAGTTCCAAGTCAGAGGGGCAGCAAAGTCTATGAGACTCTTATCTCCAATTAATCTCCAAAAAAGCTGAAAGTGGAGCTATAACTCAAATAGTAGAGTGGAAAAAGCCAAGAGTGCCCCAAGTTCAAGCCCCAGTACCAGCACAAACAAAAACCAAAACCTTACTTCACTGTCTAAAATCCATCTTATACTACAAAAAGAGGGTGACATCCACCAGACCAAAAATCCTATGTATAAAAACCATTCAAAACCTATGTTTTGAATATTTATAGCTTAGAGGATAGGTATGCACTACTATGCCCAGGTATTGATTGAGATGGGTCTTTGCAAAGATCTCAATTTCTTTCTCTCTCTCTGCCTCTGTCTCTGTGTCTCTCTTTCTCTCTCTCTCCATTTCTTTCTTTCTTTTCTTTCCCTTTTTTTTTGTGTTTTTTTGTTTGTTTGTTTTGTTTTTGGTCTCAAACCTGTTCTCCTGATCTCTACCTCCTGATTAGTTGGGATTACAGACAGGAGCCACCATTCTTAGCCCTACACTACATATTTAACCTACAATGAAAGCAGCACATTCACACAGTATATATGGGGGGGGGGTTACTGTTCTGCATCCTGATTATAGTAGTAGTTTCACAACTGAACAGCTTTGTTTAAACTCAAGTAATGGTGGGGCCATCAGTGAAGTTTGCTGAATGCAAATTTTTAAACAAAACTTTAACACAATTTTGATTTTTGTTAAAAAAAATACAAAATCAGGGCTGGGAAGGTGGCTCAGTGCTAGAGTGCTTGCCTTGCATGCACAAGGCCCTGGGTTTGATTCCTCAGCACCACATAAGCAGAAAAAAAAAAAGCCAGAAGTGGCACTGTGGCTCAAGTGGTAGAGCACTAGCCTTGAGCTGAAGAGCTTAGGGATAGTGCCCAGGCCCTGAGTTCTGGCCCCATGACTGGCAAAAGGAAGGAAGGAAGGAAGGAAGGGAGGGAGGGAGGGAGGAAGGGAGGGAGGGAGGAAGGGAGGGAGGGAGGGAAAGAAAAGAAAGAAAGAGAAAGAAAGAAAGAGAAAGAAAGAAAGAAAGAAAGAAAGAAAGAAAGAAAGAAAGAAAGAAAGAAAGAAAGAAAGAAAGAAAGAAAGGAAGAAAGGAAGGAAGAAAGGAAGGAAGGAAAAGAAAATCAACACACTGATGTACACTTAGGCACAAGGATTTCCAAGACATAGCTCACTTGATGGGGAGGCACACTCCAGAAGCATGCATAGTACACAGTTGCTCTTTTTCTTACACAGCAGACTAGGATAAAAGGCAGACATGTACATGAAAAGCAATGTCCTGAATGGGAAAATGGTGGGCAGGAAGCCACTCAATGACTGATACTCTTTACCTCGGGGAGCAGGGGGGGGGAAGGGGGGAGGGGGAAATGTGAGGCTTGTGGATGGTTGGAGGGACAGTGAAGGACACTTTTATTTTCCCTTTGACACTCTTCTGTGTAATTCAAAGAAAAGTAATAAAGACATATCTGTGTATTGGCTGTAAAACTGAAGCAAAGAAACAGCCACACAGTACTTACCCTTGGAATGTTCTGGACACTAGTGTGTCTTGAGGGTCCCAGCAGAGCTCATGTCAAAGGCCAGGCATCTGGGCAGAGGGGGCGGGGGGGGGGGGGAAAGAGGTCATGTCTATGGTCAACTGGAGCCTTCCCTATATAATGTCTACACCACAAACACTGGTGTATTCATCCCCTTGAAAAACATTGCACACCTGCTGTGTGCCAGGCACTGAGAACAGACCAGTGTCCAAGGCAGTCACTGTCCTCAGGGAGTGGATCTCCTAGTGGTGAGGAAGACAATGAGCAAATATACCATACCATCAGGAGTGGTGAGTGCCTTGATGGAAACTAAGAGGAAGAGATGGTGAGGGGGCTCCTGCTTCACAGTGTGCTACCACAAACTCTACGGATACCTTGGAAAGAGCCTTCTGGACTGCAGCAAGGCCAGTACAGAGGCCCTGGGGCAGGAACATGGAAGGGACACTTCAGGAGCAGCCAACAGGCCAGATGGACTGCTGTGAGGTGAGTAAGGGGTGGGTGATGGGGGCAGGAAGGTACAGGACAGATGGGGCATCCTTTCAGAGACATTTTCTTCACATAGAGGAATGTAAGCAAATGAATGACAGAGATAGGGCACTTGTACTGACTTGTAATTTTATCTTATGAATTCACAATTATTTAGTACGGTTGCTTCTAGTTGAATGGATTATTTCCTGGATGAATGAATGTCTCCAGGTTGAGAATCCATGGTCTGTATGAATTACCATCACATTCCAGGTACCACATAGCCAGGAGTTAGGAAGGTATGGGTAGGTATTAAACAATCCTCCTTTTGTGTGCCACTGTCCTGAGCTAACTTGCTTTCTACCAATAACCCTAAGAGTTTTCTGTTACAGATGAGGAAACTAAGGCACAGAGCAGGTGAAGAACCCACAAGCTGAGGCTGTCCAGGCAGCCCAAATGCAGAACCTGCTTAAGACCCCTGAGCAAGACCAAACAGGTTAAAGACTGTTAGTGGAAGGAGGCTGACTGCAGGCTAGCTGTGCCTCCACCTTGCTTTCCCAATCATTCAACAACTCAAAGTCAAGGTCAAACTCAAACGCCAGCCAGGTCTTCTGGAAATCTCCCAGGAGGGAAACCCAACAAATGGCAGGCCTTATTTCCAGAATTTGAGAGTCAGGATGAAATCAATAACCCTGCCACTCTGAGGGAGTCCCAGAGAAGCCCAAAGGTCTTCCTGTTTTTAAGTCAGGAATCTCAGTAGGTAGACAGGTAAAGAGGTATGGACTTGGGGTTGGAGGTCTGGCTTAGGCAGTAGACCATCAGCCAATGAGCAAAAATGTCTGATACATAATTTGAGTCTTGAATAAATAAATAAACAAATAACCAAGCCTTTTGGCCATTGTTGGTGGCAGCCCATTATTATAATCCTAGCTACTCAGGAGATGGAAACTACCAGCCTTTTCTGTTTATATGGTACTGAGGAATCAAACCCAGGGTTTCATGCATTCTAGGCAAGCACTCTACCACTAAGCCATATTCCCAGCCCTCCAGGAGACTCTTATCTCTAATTAACTACCAAAAAGACAAATATGGTGCTATGGCTCAAAATGGTAGAGCACTAACCACAAAAGCTCAGGGACAGTGCAGAGGTCCTGAGTTCAAGCCCTAGGACTGGCAAAAAAAGGAGGAGGGATAGTCTTGTCAGGACCACATTTTTTTTTCTACCACTGGAGCACTACTTCTGGCTTTTTTTGTTTATGTGGTACTAAGGAATCAAACCCTGGGCTTCATGCATGCAAGGCAAGCACTCTACCACGAAGCCACATTCCCAGCCTAAAACCACATTTTTAAATAAATATATTATAATACCCAAGCTTAAAGGAAGGAAACTGATTATATCCAGAAACCAAAATATTTGTAAAATAAAACAAAATTTAAGATATAGTAAGATATATATGCTTATTCTTTTTTTTAAAAAAAAAGTTTTACTGGCATCTTATTTATTCGAGGGAGCTTCCCTGGGACATTTCTATCACCCCCTCTCTATCACTCTTCTATGTTTTGGGTTTTTGTTTTTGTTTTTTGGTCGGTTTTGGAGCTTGAACTCTGGGCCTGGGCACTGTCCCTGAGCTCTTCAGCTCAAGATTAGTGCTCTACCATCTGAACCAAAGTGTCACTTCTGGTTTTATGGTGGTTAATTGGAGATAAAAGTCTCAGACTTTCTTGCCCTGGCTGGCGTTGAACCCGATCCTCAGATCCTCAGATCTCAGCCTCCTGAGAAGCTAGAATTTTACAGGCGTGAGACTCCAGCACCCGGCTTTTATGCTTATTTTATGAGACTTACAACTGTAATGCCATATGGAAATACTTGGTTCCTACAGTGGCCAAATCACAGGTGTTGATAACAAACTTGTGTTTTGTTATCCTGATTGATAAGGAAAGGAAATGCTAAATTTTGCTTGGATGGTACAGAAACTAGATGTAATTCTTTTCCCCAGTCAACTTCACAATCCTGTAAACTTCTACCCCATGTGTTCATAGACACAAAATTAAGAACTCCCAACTTGGGCTGGAGCTAATCTAGGTATAGAGCTTGCCTAGTACGTGGAAGGTTCTAACTCAGAGAAAAAAAGAACGCCTCAACTGGCCCAGCAGAGGATGAAAATGGAGCAGCAGGTCCAAGAGGAGGCAAAGTGCTTCATGAACTTAGTGCAGGGAGAGATCCTGCATGTCATCCTTCTGGCCCACCCTGCACCCACTGTCTTTCCTAGATCAGCCTTTTGGACTTCATTTATTTTCAGTTCACATATCTTCTTTTTTTTATTCTATTTTATTTTTTTTTTAATTTTTTATTGTAAAGATACTATACAGAGGGTTACAGTTACATGAGCAAGGTAATGAGTACACTTCCTATTGAGCATTGTTACCCCCTCCATTGTTTTCCCCCTACCATCCCTTCCCTCCCTACCTTCCCCAGGTTCTTTTTTTTTTTTAATTGTGATTAAGTGATTACATAATTTCCCAAATTTCACAGTATTGTGGAATAGTGATGCTCATTTAAAGTCACAAGTTCATTCTAACTTTCCTGGAGCAAATTGTCTGTCATGGTCTATAACATATAACAGTGTACACATATACACCATACATGTGATCAGCAGCATGAGGATATTTGGTAGTGGTTGGACCAGATGAGTGGAAGTTCTTTGTTTCTTAAGTCCTGTTAATTTTGTCGTATCACCTAACATTTTGGATTTAGCATCCAGTTATGAGGGAGACCATGTACCGTTTGTCTCTTTGCTCTTAGTCCACATATCTTCTATGTGAATAGCCTTCTCACAGGTGAGAGAAGGATGAGAAGTAGAGAAGGATGTACAGAGTCCAGGCCTGACCTGATCATAAAGCTACTGCATCACCTTCTCTATTCCTCGCCTGGAAGCCAAGATGATCAGAGCCAGTGAACACCTACCAGTCCAACATGTTGGGACCAAGGGGAAGGAGATGGTTTAGCTCTCTGTGCATTTGTTAATTTGCTTGGGATATACTTGGGGAGCTGCCAGGGGAATAAACCAACACAAAAGAATGCAGAGCCCTGAAAGAAGAAACAGAGTCCTAGCAACCTCACTGGAAGCCCTGGATCCTACTACCCCTGAAGCCATTACAAGTAGACTCTTTCACATTGACTCTGAATCCCTCCCTTCCTTCTTTCCTTCCTTCCTTCCTTCCTTTTCTTCCTCTCTCTCTTTCTTTCTTCCTTCCTTCCTTCTTTCTTTTCTTTTTCCCTATTCTCTTTTTCTGGTGCTGGTACCAGGGTTTCAACTCAGGGCCAGGGCGCTCTCCCTTAGCTTTTCCACTCTACCACTTGATACACACCTCCACTTCCAGCTTTTTGCTAATTAGAGATAGAGTCTCACAGACTTTCTTGCCCTGGCTAGCTTCAAACAGTGATCCTCAGATCTCAGCCTCCTGAGTTGCTAGGATTATAGGTATATGCCATTGGTGCCCAATCTGAACATTTATTTTCTGAATAAGCAGGCTGACTTGAATTTCTATTTGGTCACACAACTAAATGGCTCCCAACCGAATATAAAGGACACAGGCCACTGTCATTCTTGCTGATTCCCAGAGCTCAGTACCAGGCCATCTAGGGAAGCACAGAATAGTTACTATACATAGAAACAGCAAATACTGAAAAACACACACTTAAAAAAACACTCTTGGAAATAGCCCCCTGGGCAATTGTTATCCCTCAACGGTCTATGAAGTCTTAACATTTTTGATTTTTCAAGATGTTTGGCAAGGCATTAGGGAACCAGAAAGACCCAGAGCATTTTCTTTTATCACCAGACTTGCCATTAACAAAATTCCTGGGATAATCAGAAGCCCCTGCAATAAAGTTCTTGTAAAAATTTTAATAGCATCTTTTAAATTGCAATGGAAATTGCTTTTCTGCCAGTCAATTTTTCTCTTTCCTTCTCTATAGTTATGCATATGTTTTTGTTTTTTTCTTTTTCTTTTTTTGTGCCATTCCTGGGGCTTGAACTTTTATTAGGGCCTGGGTGCCATCCCTGGGCCTTTTTTTTTTTTTTTTTTGGGTCCAGTCGTGGGGCCTGAACTCTGGGCCTGGGCGCTGTCCTTCAGCTCTTCAGCTCAAGGCTAGCACTGTACCACTTGAGCCACAGCATCACTTCCGGCTTTTTTTTTCTTTTTTCTTATGTGGTGCTGAGGAATCGAACCCAGGGCTTCATGCATGCAAGGCAAACACTCTACCACTGAGCCACCTTCCCAGCCCCTCCCTAGGCTTTTTTGCTCAATGCTAGCACTCCACCACTTGAGCCACAGCTCTAGTTCTGGCTTTTTTGGCGACTAACTGGAGATAAGAGTCTCACGGACTTTCATGACTATGCTGTCTTCAAACTGAGATGGTCATATCATAGCCTCCTGAGTAGCTAAGATTATACCAGTGCCCAGCTAAAGATCTGCTTTTAAAGAACTAAATGCAATTGGACATAACACTGCAAGCCTGGAATTCCAGCACCTGGAAGGAGCTGTAGCTCAAACAGAAGAGCCAAAGAAGCTCAGGGACAGCACCCAGACCCTGAATTCAAGCTTCATGACTGGTATATATCAGACCTTTAGTGGACTGGATATCTGCTTCCTGCTGACTGAAGGAAACAGTGGAGGATCGTCCCTCTATTCTCCCTCATGGGGCTGAAAGGTAAAGGCTAACAATCTATAGAAACAACAGGAAAGAGGTGGAGGAAGTCAGGACCCAAGATCCCTGAGCCTCACCTGAGACCATCTGGAAAGGTAGAATATCTTTGGTGTTGCCTCAGCAATCCTAGCATGTCCGTGGCTGTGGCACGTGTAACACATGGTCCATCACAGACCAAGCATCAGTTTATAGCAAGAGTGGATTTCCAGAAAAAGAACTGATGGGGGAGGGAAGCATTGTGGCTTTACTCCTGGGCCTTGGGGCCTGGCTCTGGGAGAAACACATGGCAGAACCAACTGACTCTAGGAATTTTGCTGCAATTACTGAGGAAAAGAAATGGGATGGTAGGCAGGGGAATGCCTAGGGCTTCTTTGCTAACCCCTAGGGGTGAATTCTTCATAGATTACCTGAGTGGTGACTCCAGTCAGGCCAGTTCTAGGGTTTTCAAGTCTCTAAGCCATTAACTTTCCCTTTGCAGTTTAAACTAGAGAGATTTTTGTCATTTATAACAGAAATAACAGAATAGCAAAGGTCATCAAGAATGAATGCAGCGTATCTTTGTTTTTGGGTGAACGTGACCTCATGGGTGCTGACAAAACAAGACTATGTTGTGTCACTCCAGGAGTGGTAGGGGAGGAAAAAGGGGGGAAAATCCCCACAAAGTACTGTGTTATCAGGAACTGGATGTAAAGTGCTTGGATCTAGGGTTCAGGGTGCTCAAATGAGTTATATGAAACCCATGATCAGCCCCAGAGACCTCTAGGAGATTTTGCCTTGAACTTCCCTGAGCACAGGCCTCCAGGGAGATTCTAGAGGGTTAACTGGGAGGCAGGGAGTAAGGTGTTAAGCCCCCATCATCACCATTTCACTTACAGTAGCTCCCTTTTTTCCAATTCAGGGATGAACCAAACAAAGTTCTCCTATTCTATATTTCTGCTAAAAAATTAACCTCTTCTATTGTATTTCAGAGTATTTACATGTCAATGATCTTGATCTTGATCCTCTCTGAAGCAGGAATCATCACTGTGACTTTGGGTGAAGAGTTTCTACACTTGCTTGGGCTAGCCAGGGAGCGGCTCCCCTGACCCAGGCCAGGCAGCACACTGGGCTTTTCTGTTCTTATACTTCTGGACCTATTTTTCCTATTCCTCCTTCATACTTCCATCTCCATTAATGGAAGGGATCATCTACTCACACATCTTTGACTCCTGCTACAGTCTGAATACAAATGCAATACAAAGGCCCATGTATTGAAGGATTAATTCTCAGCTTTGCTATTGGAAGGTAGTAGAACCTTTAAGAGGCAGAGCCTGGTGGGAGATTTTAAGTCATTAGGGGTGTGACCTTTCTTTTTGTTTTGTTTTCAGTATATGTTACTTAGACTGGATTCAAACTTCCTATTCTCCTGTTTCTCTCTACAGAGTGCTAGGAATTTAGTCAGATGCTACCAGGCCTGGCTTTTTCCTCTCTTTCTTTTGCTTCCTGGCACCATGAGATGAGCAGCTTCCTCCATCATACAATCCTACTGTGAGGCACGGCTTTGACACAGGCCCCAGAACAACAGGCCAAGCAGCCATGGACTGAAACCTCCAAAACTGAACTAAAATAAAGCTTTACTCATTTTAAGTTACTTTAGGTACTTTGTTACAGTAGAGCAAAGCTGACTCAAACAACTCCCCTTTACTTGGTCCTTCCTAAGGAAGAAAAGGTGGCAAATCTGACTGGTCAGACACTAACTGTGTTGGCACCTGCCTTCAAGTAGCCAGGATTGCCAGTCTGCTAGAACCACAACAGAGATGGGAGGAGGTTCCCGTCTCTTTTTGGTCTCCGAGTAGGATGCACACGCTGGGGAATGTCTGCTCAATCTCCAGGAGAGCTGGCCACAGGCCTTCCTTTGGCCCAAGTGGTAAAAGCAGAAGCCAGTCCTTTTTCTTCCATGTAGCCAGCTGTGAAAGTGGCCAGTCCAGGTGCTGCAATCTAGGCCTCCCATCGTAAGCCTTCTCCTTTCTGGACTTCAGCAGAGCCTCATATCAGGGCACCAGGAACTCACTCACCTCCTAATAAAGTAGCTCCCTCATGTTTCATTTAGAGCTGACTTCCCATCCCCATCTTGTTTTTGCAATTGTGATTTAGGGAAATAGCTCTTCATTTAACTGCTTCTGCCCACATTCTAACAAAGAAAAGCTGATCTGGGAAGAAAGGACTTTGCCTTGGGAAATCCAGGCCCTCAATGGCTGCTGAGATCATCTTGCAATTAATCATGTTTTCTCTTCTGACCTATATTCTATTAATAACCTACACAAAAGATTCAGCATGGCTTCTTTCATTGATGGATGCCATCCACAATATAACTTCTCTGGGTCAGTGGTTTCGAGGATGTCACCTTCTAAACACCTGTGTCCAAAAGCAAGCGTTCTGGAACGATGCCCAGAGCTCAGAGCTGCAGGGATTCCACCACTCCCAGGGGTCCTGTGACAGTCTGGTCCAGGTGACTCTCTGGCCAAGTTGCCCAAAGATGGATCTCCACAGAGAAACCACTCAGAGAAAACAACACTGTGTGAGCATTTCAGGCACAGCAGACCGGCCAAATGTCCAAGTGTGACACTGCCAAGTACATGCGATGTGGAGCATAGGGAACTCAGTCCCTGGGTGGGAATGGAGATTGAGGAACAATTAGGCAATTTCTTTTTTCTTTTGCCAGTCCTAAAGCTTGAAGTCAGGGCCTGGGTGTTGTTCCTGAGCTTTTTCACTTAAGGCTAGTACTCTACCACTCTTGAACCACTTTTATGTCTGGTGGTTCACTGGAGATAAGGGACTTTCCTGCTTGGTCTGGCTTTGAACGGTGATCCTCAGATCTCAATTTCCTGAGTAGCTGGGATTACAGGTGTGAACCACTGGCACCCCACTTAGGCAATTGCTGAAGAGTTAGCAACCTCAGTGATGTGCTATGCTCCTCCCACTGACTGAGGTCCAGAATTCCTGCTGAGCTTCTGAATCCATGTGTGACCCTGCAAATTCTCTCTCTGGGTATAAACACATGTTTTGGTTTTGATTTGATGACATCCCAGGCACTGTTTTAATTCTTTAATTATCAACTGATTTAATCCATGTAATAACTGATGGAAGAGATAGGAATATGGCTCAGTGAGTACTTGCCTAGCATTTATGAAGCCTGGGGTTCGATTCCTCAGTACCACATAAACAGAAAAAGCCGCAAGTGGCACTGTGGTCAAGTCGTAGAGCTCTAGCCTTGAGTAAAAGCAGCTCAAAGACAGTGTCCAGGCCCTGAGTTCAAGCTCCATGACTGGCAAATAAATAAATAAATAAATAAATAAATAAATAAATAAATAAATAAATAAAATAATAACTGATGGAAGTTCTACCAGGATCACCATTTTAATGAAGTACAGAGAGGAAGCTTGCCCAAGCTCAGCCAGCAAGTAGGTGGCAAAGGCAGGTTAAGGCAGCCAAATGCATTCCAAACTGAAACACTTACAACAGCTATGACCTGGGCCACTACCACATAGCATATAGAGTCTGCCAACAGCCACTGGCAGACTAGTAGGGGACTCAGAAACTCAACTAAGAGAGATGGATGAAGAATCAAATATTTCTACTGAACTAGGCTGAGCAGAAGCCTTTAGGAGGATGACTTGGGGTCTGAATTAATTCTCAAGAGGACAGGAGCTGGGAACAGCTTCTCTTTACATTATTCTAATACCAGTCTGTCATTTTAAGGCTAAGTCCAGCATTTTGGCCCAAGTGCATTATGGTCTGTAGGCCCTAGGCTCATGAGCCAGGGAAATCCTGCAGAGCTCATAGAACCTTTTTCTTCCTGTCACCAATCATTTGCTGGATATGCCAATAGTTAAGCCCCTCTCTGCACTTCTATGAAAACAGTGGTCTCAACCACTGTGTGCATTTCCACAAAGCACTCTCCAGACCTTACTAATCAGATGGACATCAGAACAATAGTCAAGCTGCCAAAATAGGTCAGGCTTTAGTTTTTAGTCCTCTTTTTCATAACAAATTGAAAGGGAAGAATGACAAAAATCCACTAATAGTGAGGTATTTATGGTTACTTAACCTCTCAGTATTTTCACTCCATGAAAACTGTGTAGAGCAGGACCTACCATGCAGTTATTAAGTGTTAGTAACTAAGGGTGAGTTGCCATTATTTCAGCTGCTGGTGACATGGTGGGTTTACCTGGACTGGTGGGACCTTGAGAAGCCTCAAAGTCCAACTCTTTGATCAACCACATACACAGAGAAAGTCATTCCTTGGATTCTGACCACTTAGAATACAAAGAAGACTGAGGGTCCAGATCACTAAGCAAAAGCCAGCTCCAGCAGGCAGGAAATGGACCTATCATGGCTGCCAACTGCCCACTTGGCAGCCATTCTTCCTTCTTTCTCAGACTGGTGAGCCCTGACTACATTTCCCAACCTTCCTTGCACCCAGAATGGCCATAAAAGGTATAGGGACTTGGAGGAAAATTTCACCACTAGAAACTTACAAAATTGAACTTTGCATTTGTGCCCATTTCCCTACCTCATACTAAAGTGGTTTTCTCCCAGATTTCAAGTTATACATAGTGCCTCACTAAGGGCAGGTCACCAAATGCCTATTATATGAATTGAATAAATGGAGTAGCTGTAGGGTACATTATTTATTTTCCAAAAAATATGAATTCACAGTAAGTTCATGTACATATATTCTTGTTTCTAGATGGAGCATTTGCCAAGGTAGAGCACTACCCATCAGTGGATGAGATAAAAATAGGAAGAGCTAAGGCCACTGCTTTGATTGGAACATGTAGTCAGGGATAGGGACAGAGCTCGGTGATAGAGTACTTACCTAGTATACATGAGGTCCTGTATATTCCCAGTGTGGCAAAAAAGCAGAACAACAAAATACAGCCATGTATTCTCTCTGGAAGAATATACCTGAAGTGGGTGTGATCATGGGAGGGAAACTAGGTGGGGCTAGGGACAGGGGAAGGGCACTGACTGTACACCTATTTTTATACCCTTTGAATGTTTCATCACATGCATATTCTCTTCTCATTCAAATAAATAAATAAAAGTTGTTTTTTTTTTTTTTCAGACTGTCTTCTTAAAGGTTGCAATGATTCACACATTCTCCGGCAACTAGGGAGAATACTTACTGAGCTCATTAATGTCCTATATATTTCTCCTTCGAGGTTGTTCTTTTTTTTTTTTTTTTTTTTTTTTTGTTCTTTTCCTTTTCTGAACCTGGTGTGAGCTGAAAATGTCACATTGTATGTTCTGATAATCTGATATTCCTCCTGATCTCCAGCCTTTCCCCCACCCTCACCCTCCCACCCCCACTGGCAGATCCAGCATGTACCAGCATTACATGAAGGAAACCCAGGCCAGGGTTGGAGCCAGGTCTGAGGACCTACGGGCTTTGATAGAGTAGCAGCCAGAGGTTTACCCATCATATTAGGGTTTTAAATTCTCCTTGGCTGAGCTGTCCCCACCAACAAAGTGACCTAGGGTCTCCTAAATGCCTTAAAAGCCCCTCAGAAAGGGTGTGAGAGACCACAGCAGCAGCAATGACTGCTCTTGGGGACCAAGGGAAGAAGGATGTGGGAGAATCAAGCTCATAACAATACTAGAAGTCTTCTCACTCCCTCCTGGAAGACCCAGTCTCCCTCTAATGCTGGTCTAGAACCAGAAAGAGAGGCTTGGCCAGCCACCACTCTGAGTCCCTAGGGAAAACAAGGTTTTCCCTAAACAAAGAGAGCAAGGTCCCAAGATGATAGGAAAGTCAACAGAATGAAATGTATTAGGAGAAGGGATGACCAAGCAGCTCTGAGGAGGAGGGAAGGACGAATAGGGGAGCATGAAAGAATATCAACCCAGGTAATAATTCTGTGCTATTCAAGTGAAGCATTCAGATGGGCCAATGTCTGGTACTGCAGCCTGAGATGCACTGAGTGCTGGCTGGCTGGTCCTTATCACAACCCAATAGCAGAGATAGGGTTAAGGCAGTCTTTGGCCCAGGGTCCCCTTGCCCAGTGTCCCCTTGCCCAGGATCCTTCAAGATTCAGCCTGGAGTGTGGACTAGTGTAGACTCAGGGGAAATGGGAAGTGGTTGAATGTCCATTAAAAGGACTCTTCAAACAAACTGATTCAGACACTCAATGGACTCCTTTGTGTTCTTCCTTCCTGCCTCCTCTAGAACGACTCCATTAGGAAGCTCCAAAATACATCCTGAGTCCATGTCCTTCTCACTCTTCCCAGGCCAAGCTGCCACCATCATTTTTCACCTGAAAAACTCCACCAAAACTGTCTCTGGTCTCTCTGAGCCCACTTCCACCTTCCTACATTTTATTCTCCACTCAGCCCCAGCAATGAAATTAAGCAGGAATCACATCAGGTTGCTTCTAACTTAAAAGTTTTCAATGTCTCAGCCAAGCACAGTGGGGTATTCCTAAAGCCCTAGCTACTCAGAAAGCTGAGTCAGGAGGATTACCTGAGTTTAAGAGATGGAGGCAAAGCTCAAGTCCTAGCACCAGTTAAGAAGGAAAGAAGGAAAGGAGGAAAGAAGGAAGGAAGGAAGGAAGGAAGGAAGGAAGGAAGGAAGGAAGGAAGGAAGGAAGGAAGGAAGGAAGGGAGGGAGGGAGGGAGGGAGGGAACCAGGGAAGGAAGGAGGGAGGAAGGGAGAGAGAGAGAGAGAGGGAGGGAGGGAGGGAGGGAGGGAGGAAGAAGGAAAGGAAAAGGAGGGGGAAAAAAAAAGAATCTACTTCTTTGACTGCCCTGAATCCCAGGTTGAGATGGCAGTGGTTAGTTCTGGAGGTTACTCCACCCAACTCTGAATGTTTTGGTTATAATCTCTGTTTTCTTTCTCTGCCTCAATTGCAAACCCAGACTGTGGCCTCAATCCCTGCCCTTCTCTTCCTGGTAATGTCAAAGGCAAGTGTGGGGGCAGTTTTTAGGGAGCAGGAGAAGCTGCTGACTCCCCAGAAGACAAACCCCTCCATGCACTTTATGAGGAGAGAAAAGCCCCTTGCCATAGATAAGCCAGGGCCTACATGGTCCCTCCCAATTTTACACTTTTCCTGATTAAGTAGCAGGACCAAAGTGTGTCTTTTACCTTTCATTGTCATATGCATGGCAGTACCCCACCAACACAGACAGCCCGTCCTACTGGGTCCTTGTTCTGCACTCCCAGCTGTATAATATGACATGGTATGAATAAACCTAAGTGATTTGTGCCCACTGTCCTATTCAGGGATAGTAGACCACACATACTCTCTCTCCTCTCCCTCTTCACCCAGCCCACTCCTGGTTGTGGGGCTTGAACTCAGGGACTGGGCACGGTCCCTGAGCTCTTTTTCCTCAAGGCTAGCCCTCTACCACTTTGATCCACAGCTCCACTTCCAGATTTTGAGTGGTTAACTGAATATAAGGGTCTCACAGAGACTTTTCTGCCCAGGCTGGCTTTGGACCATCATCCTCAAATCTCAGCCTCACAGGCATAAGTCATCGGTGCCCAGATTTTGCAATCCCTTGCTTTGACAAGTTAACTATTCTAAATAACCCTGGGCATAGCCATTTCCCACATTTGGCAACATCTGTAATCATCCCCACCCCCCACCCCAATCCCTGGCCCAGGAGTGGAATAAAGGAAGGGTATGCAGCAAAGTTGGGTTGAGAATCCCCTCCCACCAGTCATGCCAAGCTGGCCTTTCCCCCCTCAACACTGCCAGGAATATGTGCTCTGCCTTCTTGCCTTTCCAAGAGGGGCAAATAGTACCTCAATAGGATTTAACTGTCATTTATCTCACGTGCAACAACATCAAGAAGCATGTCCTGTTTTCCAACTCTGACCCATGGCAAGGTGGCTGACATGTTCTCTCCCTGGACAGTGTTATGCCACACTCAAAGCCTTCCCATTTGCTCACACCCTCCCCTCAGAGGCTGCTGCTCCTTAGGCTCCAGGAAGGCAAACAAAGCCTAGAGCCTGATATGCTTCCCAGAGCATTACAAGGCTAAGCATGACTTAGTCAGGTCTGCTTCCTATGCACTTTATTTGCCAGTCCTCTCATGCATGATACTTCCATGTTTGAACATTTTTCCAAATGGGCTCTGTGCCACCTCAGGGTCTTTGCATAAACTGTCATCAACCCTGTAATGACCACTGCAACTCTTACTGAGTCCACTTGGTCTCAGGATTTCCTCCTTAACTAGTTCTACATCTTGCTGGCCCATTCCTGCCTTCCACGACCGAATGCACATGTACCAGGGTGTTCTCCCCTCTCCCAAGCATACATACCAAACGGAGGTGGCCAGGACTATTTGGTTCAGAGCTGAGTTTTCCACACCCAGTGCAGAGTCTGCTACAAACAAGGTGGCCACAGAGTTGGTAGACTGACTGATCAATTGAGACACATAGACAGGAAGGAAAGGGTGGCCCGAAGGACTCATCCTTCTTTAAATGGCTCTGTCCCCTCGCCCCTCAGTCATAGCCTTCCCTGAGGCCAAGGGATAAGCAAGCACTTGCTCTGGGAATCCACAGTACCCTGTGCCTCACCTTCCCAGCTGTCACTTCTGTAGGTCATCATTATCTGCAGATAAGTGTGTTGTTCTGTGTTGAATAAGCTCTGTAGCAGTCTACTTCACTAATTTGTCCCTAGTGTCACACACCCAATGGCCAGAGCAGTGGCCAATAACTGTCTAAAAATAAGTAAATGGTATATACCTCTGTAGGAGAGGAAATGAGCATGAAACAACACTCCTAATTAACCATTAGCTATCATCACCTAGAAGGAATCTACAACATGGTGCAATGACAGCATGTGAAGGGAAAGGCTGTGACCCCAGTGGTTTCAGGGTCATTTCCTGGGGAAACATCATTTCCGCTGACCTGTACAGGAAAAGCAAGAGCTGGCAGCTGCAAGAGACGAGGAAGAGGCTCTACACAGAGGGAACCACATGTGCTCCTGTGACCTTTGGTATTAGCTTGCCTGCCCCAGCTCTCGGCTCCTATGGGATAGGTCAGCTTGAACTGACATCTGTGAAAAAATGCAGTATTACTGCATCCGGTCAAGAATCTCCATATGTCCTCAGGCCAGATTCTGGGCCCACAGTGACCAGGGAAGTCTCTCCAGAACATTAACAGGGAACAGTACTAGGCACTCACTCTGTCCAGGTATTTTGCTATGCTCTCTATGTATCTCACAAAGCTCACACCTCTTACTATACCCTTTTTCTAGCTGTAGGAAGATCCAAGAGGATGGAGAGATTTGTTCAAGGTGAACGCAGCTAATAGGTCACAGGGCTAGGACACTGATCTTATTCACATGCTAGGCCTCCTCAAGGCTACTAGATCACTATGCCCTCAAGGTTCAGACTTCTGCAGAGGCAACACTAATCACAAATCTGGCAATGCTGCTGCCCATACAAGCCTGGACCCTAAGCAGCAAACAGGCAGGAAGAGATGCCATGAAAGGATGCTGGGAGACAGAAGCAGGTTCAGGAAGAGAGAAAAACAGGCACAAAGTTGGAGCCTGGACTCAAAATGGCAGGGAAAAAACCCAGAAATATAGAACCCACCTCAATGAATGTATGGCTTGATCATGACCTACAGGGAAATGGGAAGAAGCTTTACTCCAGGAGAAAAAGAAAGGAAAGGAAAGAAATCCAGATTTGTATTTGTATTTGTATTTGTATTTGTATTTGTAACATGGATGGAAATTTCAGGAAGGATAATCCACATATAATGAACTGGTAGCAGTAGTTGCCCCTGGGGAAGAAGGGCTTGGGTGGCTGGGGATAAGGGCAGGAAGAAGGTTCTTCATAGTATAGTCACGTGCTGCATAATGACATTTCCATCAACAACAAGCTGTATATACAACTCCAATGGTGGTCCCAAAAGATGACAACATCTAGTGATATAGCCAACTGCTAAAGTGACTACTCAGCTCCAAAAATGGTGCAGTAGGTAGTCCACCAAGGAGAAGGCAGAGGGAACAATCTCTCACACCTACCTATAGAGGGTAGGTCCAGTGAGAGCACTGGTCTCTACTGGGCTTGTCCCAGGAATCCCTTCCTTGGCCCTGGTGAGTCTCCAGGGAGACATTAACTGTGGAGTAGGGATGCAACACAGCTCCCTTTTCTCTGGGAGATGCTTTAAAGTGTACGTCTTAGCAGGCTGGGGACTGCCAGGAAAGGTGGAGACTTTGGATATTCCAGTATGAATAAAGGGAAGGAATAAGTGAGGAAGAGAATTCTAATGATGCTGTTTGTATTCTGGTTCCACTTGTGGAGTGTTTCCTGGCTCCTATTTCACCTTCCCCTAATAGCAGTTCTGGGAGGGGAGCAACCAGTCCATTACCATGATTCCCTCCTCTTGATCACAGTGATTGATTCTGGGAAAACCATATGACTTGTGCTATCCAATCAGAGGAGCCTGTAGCTTTGCATTATGGTCCAAGGACAAATACCTTCTTTACCTCTCAGGACAGGGAAGACACACAACAAACTCAACTGGTGTCAGAAGCCAGTCTGCAAGTTCAGGTGTGGGGGAAAGGAGAGAGAGGCAGGTTTAAAGGATGACACTGATGTCAGAGGCAAATAGAAGGACAAAAAGAAAGTGGGTCACTGTTAATAGCTCTGACGGGCTCCTAGACTAACCAGCCTAGATACTGTCTCCACCTCTGGGTTTTCCAGTAGAGTGAGTCCATCCTGTCCCCTGTAGTACACATTAGGTTGAGTCCCTATTTCTGTTACCTGCAACTAAGGAACTAACCAGTACACAGTCCTTCCTGGGTCCCTGCTTTGATTCTCTGAGGTATGCCAGCATCCTTGGGCAAATACCCTCTTTTGCCTTAACTGCTGTAACAGAGAAATTCAACAGATGACTTCACTTGCCCCTCACATATTTTCCAGGTGTAAAATGGGATCTCAGTTGAGTTGTCGAAAGGATTAAAAAGTTTTTAAAGACCCACTTGCATACTGTGAGTTCAGTTGTGTATTGCAAAAGGATTAAAAAGTTTTTAAAGACCCACTTGCATACTGTGAGTTCAGTTGTGTATTGCAAAAGGATTAAAAAGTTTTTAAAGACCCACTTGCATACTGTGAGTTCAGTTGTGTATTGCATGGGGCTGTATATATATATATGACAGCACTGCCATTTCTGTTGCTATTACTATACTCTGTGATGTTGGCACAACTGTCTATTTTACAGAACTAAAGGGTAGCTGAAAGGTCTCAATGCCAGTAAGCAATTAGCCACAGCCCTCCCAGTTCTTGGTGGCAGTTCTTTTGTTCAGGTCAGAGAGTCCTTTCTTTACAGTCCCCAAGAATAGCTAGTCCAATTCTAGTAAGGGTAGCAAATTTGGCCTCAGTGGGGGCTGGTATGAAAGAGATTTGACTGAACTTCTCTAGTAGCTGGGTGGGTAGTGAAGGATGCTCTCTTGAGCTCCTATCTCTAGCATATACAAGCTGGGCTCTAAAGTTTCAAAACACAGACCGAGGCAAGCTGGAACTGTCCCAAGAGAGGACAAAAGAAAGAATGCCCGAATGGAAGAGAAAGCAGGACATAGCAGGTTCCCCAAGTGACTGTCAGGAGGAGGCTCCCGGGCTGGATTCCAGCCACATCCGCTCTGAGCAGCTCCAAGGCAGCAGGGAAAAGGGACCCGCCACGTCGGTATTTACAGCTGGGAACTGGCACTGCATGGGAAACTCAGAAATAAACTCAGTCAGGAAGTGAGAGGAGGAAGATGCTTCCATGGCAACGCCCATCTGGAGATCCCTACCCACAGCTGGAAGCGTTCAGAAGCAAGGCTTATCTAAAGATGGACCAAGATACTATCCTTCCTTGAGGGGGGGGGAGGGGGGAACCTCTACAATCCTTTGTTCAACAGCACACACACAAAAATGCCATTCTTCAAAATATAGAACACAGTGTTTATCTGCATGGTGGTATGTTTCTGGTGTTTGCTCTCTGCTCATGAACTCACAAAGGAGTGACTGTCTGCCTTTTGTTCATGAGTTTCTGGACCAGAGCAAGTGTTCAACTGATGTTTAATGAAAAATAAATAACTAAACTGTGCTGTTCTCAATTTTACTGTTATTCATAACTTCAACTAATATGTAAACACATACATGTATCAGTTTTCTCATGAGGTGTACTGCCACAGAAATTTCAAAGTGAAATTCCTACTGAACGTAGTGGTGCAATGGCCTGTAGTCCTAGCTACTGAAGAAGCATATATGTAGAAGATCATGGTTCAAAGCAAAAGTGAGATCTCAAAATCAAAGCCAGGAAGCTGGGCACCGGTGGCTCACACCTATAATCCTAGCTACACAGGAGGCTGAGATCTGAGGATCACGGTTCAAGGCCAGCCGGGGCAAGAAAGTCTCTGAGACTCTTATCTCCAATAACCTACCAGGAAACTGGAAGTGGTGCTGTGGCTCAGGTGATAGAGCACTAGCCTTGAGCTGAAGAGCTGAGGAACAGTGCCCAGGCTGAGTTCAAGCCCCACAACCCCTCCCTCCAACAAAACAAAACAAAACCAAACCAGGTGTAAGGGCACATACTTGTGGTCCCAGCTATGTGGGAAGTGCAGGGAGGAGGACTGAGGACTGAGGACTGAAGCTGGCCTGGGCCAAAGTGTGAGTCTATAGAAAATTAAATAAGGCAAAAAGCGCTTGGGGCATGGCTCAAGTGGCCCTTAGTTCAATCCTCAGTACTACACACACACACACACACACTCTCACCCCAAAGGTGCTTGTCCCAATAAGAAGTGTTGGGAAAACTGACATCCACATGCAAAAGCATCAGGTTGAATCCTTTCATTACTCCGAATGCAAAAACTAACTCAAAATAGAACTAAATATCAGTTAAAACCATAAAACCCTTAGGAAGAAAATGGGAGAAAGATTCATGACACTGGATTTGGCAATTATCCCATGAATATGATACAAAAAACACAAGACAAGAATAAAAATAGACCAGACATCATCAAAAGTAAAAACTTTTGTGTATCAAAAGACACTAACTTGCTGAGCGCTGGTGGCTCACGCCTATAATCCTAGCTAGGAAGCTGAGATCTGAGGATCAAGGTTCAAAGCCAGTCCAGGCAAGAAAGTCTGTGAGACTCTTATCTCCAATTAACCCCCTAAAAACTGGAAGTGGCCCTATGGCTTAAGTGGTAGAGTGCTCACCTTGAGCTGAAGAGTTCAGGGACAGTGCCCAGGCCCAGAGCAAGCCCCACGACCAAATTAAAAAAAAAAAAAAGACACTAACTCTTCTGGGTGTGAGTGGCTCACACCTGTAATCCTAGCTACTCAGGAGGCTGAGATCTGAGGATTGTGGTTCAAAGCCAGCCTGGGCAGGAAAGTCAGTGAGTCTCTTATCTCCAAGTAAACACTAAAAAACTGGAAATGGAGCTGTGGCTCAACTGGTAGAGCACTAGCCTTGAGCAAAAGAGCTCAGGGACAATGCCCAGTCCCTGATTTCAAGCCCCAAGGCCAGCACACATGAACATGCGCGCGTGTGCACGCACGCGCACACACACACAGACACACACACACACAAAGACACTATCATCAAGGTGAAAAAGCACCCCATAGCATGGGAGAAAGTATTTTCAAATCAGTATCAGGAGTTAGCATCCAGAGTTATAAAGAACCCTTGAAACGCAAGAGCAATAAAACAACCAAATAAATAGATGGGGTAAAGGACCAAGTAGACAATCCTGCAAAGAGGAAATCTCAACATCACTAATTAACTGGGAAATGGAAACCAAATGATATACCACTTCATAACCATTAGGAAAGCTACTATTAAAAACCCCAGAAAAATCAGTGTTGGCAAGAATGCAGAGATACTAACATCCTTGTATGTTGCTAACATGAGTGTATAAATGATGCAGCCACCATAGAAAACAGTATGGAAGTTCCTCACAAAATTCAAAGAAATTACCACACAATCCAGCAATGCCAATTCTGGCAAATAGAAAGAATGGGAAGCAGAGACTCAGAAAGACATCGGTACACTCACGTTCCAGGCAGCCATGTTTACAACAGGCAAAAGGTAAAAGAAACACAAGTGCCCATTAAGAGATGAATGGGGTACTTTTCAGCCTTTAAAAAGGAAGCAGAATTTGACACATGCAACATGGACAGATTTTAAAGATATTAGACTAAGTGAAATAAACAGTTGCTAAAGGACAAATACTGGATGAGTCCATCAGATGAAAAACTAAGAATAGTCAATTTCATGGACAGAAGGAAAAATGTGGTTGCCAGGGGCTACCGGCTGGGGAATAGGGAATTATTGTTTAATGTGTAGAATTTCAGGTGGTTTTGTTTTGTTTTGTTTTGTTTTTTTCAGTTAGTCGTGGGGCTTGAACTCTGGAGTTGGGCACTGTCCCTGAGCTCTTCAGCTCAAGGTGAGCACTCTACCACTTGAGCCACAGCACCACTTCCTGTTTTTTAGTGGTTTATTGGAGATGAGAGTCTCACAGACTTTCCTGCCCAGGCTGCTTTGAACCCTGATCCTCAGTTCTCAGTTTCCTGAGTAGCTAGGATTACAGGCGTGAGCCACTGGCACCCGGCTAGAGTTTCAGTTTTGCAAGATGAAAATTGTCCTAAGAACGAATGGTAATGGCAGTTGCACAATAATGTGAAAGTACTTATTGCTACTGAGCTCTATTGTTTAAATAGTTAAAATGGTAATTTCTTGGTAACTATATTTATCAATAATATAACCGGACAAAATGAAATACTAGAAAATTATACAGATTAATTTTAAGCTATTTAGTTTTCTATGTTTACTCCTTTTTTCCAGTTTTCATGAGGTACAGTTGACAAATAATGTGGCATACAATTTCTTTTGATATACATTGTGAATAATCACCACAATGAAGATAGTTATGAAATGGAAAAATCTGATATTATGTAGATCGTTTCACAGTAAAATCTTTCAATGATGGGCACCAGTAGCTCATTCCTGAAAACCTATATACTCAGGAGTCTGAGATTCGGAGGATTATGGCTCAAAGCCAGCTGAGACAGAAAAGTCCACAAGACTTCATCCTCCATTAACAAAAGCTGGGATGGAGATATGGCTCAAATGATAGAGAGCCAGTCTTGAGCAAGAAAGCCAAGAAAACATGAGGTCCCAAGTTCAAACCTTAGTACTAGAAAACAAACAATGGTTAAAATGGCAAATTTCATGTTATAATTTTTATCACAATAAAAAAGTACTTTAAAATTGTAGGGCTTTCTCAAGATCAGACACCACTAAAGAAGCAGAGGTCTTTTCATACCAAGAGAAAGATGGGAGAAAGCATGAGGATCTAGAACAAGGCCAGGTGGGGGATGGATGCTAAAGAACCATCTCTGGCATCAAGGACCTTCTGGGTGGTGATTTTACAGGGCTCCAGGCCAACTCACTTAGGGAAGTTGGAACATGGACTTCTTAGGACACAAACAGTAAATTGAGAGCTTCATAGGGAGATTTTTCATTCCATTCCCACAAAAGCCATAACACATAGGCTTTTTATTAATACAGATTTCCTGTTTATGAAAAGGGTGCATACACATACATACACACACATATACTGCAAATGTTTATATGCATTCCAACAAGTCTTTGAAAATAAATATGCAAAGAATATAAAGCTACCTAGAATCTCTTACTAAAGAACAACCACTTTCAAGATGTTGGTTTATGTCTTTCCAGTCTTTTCCTCCAATTTGAGGGAAGTGTAGAGAGAAGTGGGAAGAGGTATTTTCCCTTTAAAAGTCTTTCACCCAGGAGATTTTGAACATAAAGTAAATTTTTTTTGGGGGGGTGCAATTTCCAAAGCTTGAACTCAGGACTTGATACTCTCCCTGAGGCTTTTGTCTGCTTGTTTTTTTTTTGAAGGCTGGCATTCTACCATTTGAGCTACAGCTCCACTTCCAGTTTTTTTTGGTGGTTAACTGGAGATAAAAGCCTCACAAACTTTCCTATCGAGACTAGCTTCAAACCACAATCCTCAGATCTCAGCCTCCTGAGTAGCTAGGATTACATGCATGAGCCACAGGCACCTGGTCAAATGAAAACATTTTATTATTTTATTATTAATTTATTTACTTATTGTTGGTAGTAGGGTCTGAACTCAGAGCCTGTGTGCTATCCTTGAACTCTTTTGATCAAGGCTAGTGCTCTGCCACTTTGAGCCACAGCACCACTTCTAGTTTTCTGGTGGCTCATTGGAGATAAGAGTCTCACAGACTTTCCTGCCCAGGGTGGCTCTGAACTGCAATCCTCAGATCTTAGCCTCTTGAGCAGTTAGGATAACAGGTATGAGCCTCCAGCACCTGGCTGCAAAAATATTTTTAAATGGTGAGATTAAGCCCATTTCTCCTAACTAGAGATTGCTGGTGAAGCTCCCTTCTTCTCCTCCAACTTGTACATCTATCTGAGTTGCTATTAAAGACTAACTGGGCATAATCTCAACAGTAGAATTCAGATTTGCCACAGTCACTACTAGCTGAGCAACTACTATAGAAAAGGTGCTTTCCCCCCACTTTGGTGGTGCTGGGGTTTGAATTCAGGGGCTTGCACTTGCTAGACACCCCACTGCTTGAGCCATGATTCCAAGCCCTTTTTTTGCTTTGGTTATTTTTGAGATTGGGTCTTACTTTTATGCTCATGGACCATGATCCCCTATTTAGGTTTCCCAGGCATGAACCACTATACCCAGTTTTTTTGTAATGATGGAATCTCAAGAAGTTTTTGCTCAATCTGGCCTTAAACTACAAGCCTCTTGATGTGCACTTCCTGAGGACTTCAAGTGTAAACTACCAGTGCTAGGCCAGTCAACACAGTTTTTGTTTGTTTGTTTTTTTTTTGGTCCGGTCGTGAGGCCTGAACTCTGGGCCTGGGCGCTGTCCCCCAGCTCTTCAGCTCAAGGCTAGCACTCTACCACTTGAGCCACAGAACCACTTCCGGCTTTTTTCTTTTTGCTTATGTGGTGCTGGGGAATCGAACCCAGGGCCTCATGCATGCAAGGCAAGCGCTCTATCACTGAGCCACCTTCCTAGCCCCAGTCAACACAGTTTTTAAAACTACATACAGTATCTAATTTAGTCATTACAATCTTAGGAAGCAGGTACTCTTATCATTTTATGGATAAGTGAACTGAGGCACAGAGAAATCAAGTGACTTTCTCAAGGTTATATGGCTGGAATTTCAACCCAGGACATCTGGTCTCATGTACCCCCTTTCTCTGCTCAACACTGCCTAAAACCCTGGCAATAATGATGTCAATGATGAGAATGAGGGGCTAAGTTCTCAGTGTCCCCATTACTGGAGTGTCATTGAGATTATTCATACTTCTCACTGATTCATTCTATTTCCTAAAGGAAATGATAAATTGCTGAAATTCAGCAGAAGTGAGATAGCCAAAAGGTGCAGCTGACCACAGGCACAAGTGGGTCTCTTGCAAGAGTTGCCTAGGAAACATTCTTAAACAATGACTTTACCAGGAGTGGGTGGATTTCCCTCCACTCCTGCCTGGGACCTACCCAGTACAGACAGGACAAAGGCCATGCTCTCCTCTCTTCCAAGGGTGCTGCAACAATCACATCTCACCATCTCTTCATGCTGGCTATGGGAAAACAGGCTGGGTCAATGTGTCCTCCGTGTGTGTGTGTGTGTGTGTGTGTGTGTGTGTATGGAGGATGGGAAGGTTGCTAGTGAGCATTTAGAGGGTTCCACGTGCTGGAGCCAGTACTGAGTCCCTGTGAATGACCAGCGCCCGTTCTGTTCTGCCATAGTCAGAATACAACTCCACCCCATGCTAACAGACCCACCAGTGAGAGAGATCCCAGAAATTAATCACTAGGGATTTTGTTTCTTCAGGGCAGAAAAAGATGAAAAATTGTAATTGCTACTAAGCCACTATCCTTCTGACTGTGGCATTTAAAGTTTCTCACAAAGGAAAACTGTGGAAAGGAAGGACTAGAGACGGAGGACAACAAGCTGTCACTTGTCCATCACTCTTCTGGCTTGCAATCTTTAAACTGCTTGCACACAGCAGGACTTCAGGAACTTTCCACCACTGCACAACTTTCAGACTTTGTTGGGGGTGGAGATGGGGGGAGAGGCAAGGGTAGGTAGGGCTATTATTCTGTTGTTTAAAGATTTTTTTTTATAAAGCTAGGAGAAGAGTACAAGGTACAATGATGTATTCAAACAACAACAATTGTCAAAACTGCCATATTTGCTTCACCTTCTTCTTATCTAGTTCTTCCTCCCTGCTTTTGCTTCCTACTGAGGTATTTTTTAAAACAAATCCTGGACATGATACCATTTCAATATTATGCATTCTAGTTTGCAGCTCTGAAAAATACGAACATTTTGAGCTGAAGATATTAGTGCATGCAGGAAGGGAGGCAGGAGGAAGAAGAATTTGAGACCAGCCTGCATTACCTAAAGTGCATTCTAGGCCTGCCTGGGCTATCTAGCATGACCTTACTAAAAAAAAAAAGAAAGAAAGAAAAAGAAAGAAAGGAAAGGGGGCAGGGAGGAAAAGGGAAAGGCGGGGAGGGAGAAAGAGAAAGAGAGATAGTGAGTGCAACCAGTTGATCTTTTCTAATGTGTTTACAATACTAGGCAGGTTCCATCATTAATCAAAATGAGTATGAACTTGTTTCTAGCAGGTAAGGCCCAGGACTGACTGGGGAGTAGGGTAGGGGGCATTCTGGCTTCTAGTAAGAGAGCTATTTCTTTCTGAAGGGCCTCTGGGCAATGCAAATTTAAAAAGGTTTAGCAAGCCCTGAGTACCTTCTGACTCAGCTCCTCCATCCATGCACTCATCAATAAAATATTTCCTGATGTCTACCATTTGCCTGGCAGTTACTCCAAGTATTTTTCTCCCTGGGACAGATGTGAGACCTGAGGCACACAGAGGCAAAGTCACTTCTTCTTATGCTGGACCTAGGACACCAACCATGTGGAGTGTCACCAACCATGACCATCACAATGAGCTGCCCAAGGCCATACCATGTTCTACATGGGGATACATGTGGAGGAGGGGGGAGGAGGGAGAGGGGGAAGGTGCCAGCTGCAGACACCTGTCCAACACCTCTGATGAAGGAAAGGGAGCTGCCAGGGCTGCAGCTCCCTCTAGATGTCTGTTGCCAAACCTTTAATAACATTCCAGAGGCAAGGAGAAGAGGGGTACAATGGCTTAGCACTCTTCTGTGCAAGCTGCAGCCTCTACAGCTGCAGGCCGCAAGGATAAATCTCAGCCTGGTCTCTTTCTCCTGTCCCAAACCTCCAACCTTCAGGATGGTTACACATAGACAACATTTCACCCCTGGCACTGACACTTCACACTATATTCGAACT
Source organism: Dipodomys merriami (assembly GCF_024711535.1). Taxonomy (NCBI): domain Eukaryota; kingdom Metazoa; phylum Chordata; class Mammalia; order Rodentia; family Heteromyidae; genus Dipodomys; species Dipodomys merriami. The sequence continues at coordinate 7,307,071 of NW_027206091.1, read as the reverse complement.
ATATTAGCTGTTTCTTTTGGCTTAAATACCAAAGTCAGCCCCACCCAGAGCAGAAATAGCCATGAAATATGTTTGATTGCTATTTAAATTCTTTTCCTGATACGTGTGAAAAATAAAAGTACAACTAAATGATTAAAGTGTTTATTCACACACCACCTCCAATTACCCAGTGCAATGATGTGACCTTGAGAAAGCTTTCCTTTTCTCACTGGCTTTCTCACTACTGCCCATTCCCCTCCCAGTGCTAGTACTGGGGCTAGAACTCAGGACCAGTATGTTATCTTTTTGCTTTTTCTGCTCAGCGCTAGCATTCTACCACTTGAGCCACAGCCCTACTTCTGGCTTTTTTCCTTAGCTAGTATTGGAGTTAATAGTCTTATCTATTTTCCTGCCTGGGCTTTGAACCATGATCCTCAGATCTCAGCCTCCTGACTACTAGTATTAAAGGTGTGAGCCACCATACCTGGCTACTGCCCTTCACTTTTTACTAAGATAATATGACCCAGAAAGACCAACTTTCTCCTGAGAGACAGAAAAGAGCTTCTGATAAAACCAAGCAGAAGCTCATGTGTATTATCATGTTTCATGTCCCAAAGTGCTCATTCGTAACACTATTCCCCTTACTTAGTTCTAGGTCTAAGGCCCCCACACTTGACATAATGGCCCATGCTCACAAGGCTAGCTATGCTAGGCTCTGCTTTGAATGCTTCCCAGATACTGACTCACAGTGATGAAGGAGGGAGGGACAACTTTCCTTGTGTCAGAGGCAAGTGTCTCTTGCTTAAGGCCTCGGAAGAGGTGGCTTTAGAGGCCCTACCCATAAGCATTTGGTGATACTGACTCAACGCAACAGAACCTCTTGTGTACTGGGCACTCCTAGGGTGCCAGGTTCTGAGTTAAAGACTTTAAATAAGCTGGCCTTAGAGAATTACCACCTGCTTCTCACTCACATTCCCAGAATTCCATGAGGCAGGTATTTAAAATGAAGAGCCTAAGGCTTAGACAAGTGAAGTCACCTGCTCAAAGTTATACAGCATGACATAGCACCTGCAGTTCCGAAGCCATTAGTTGCAAGGTCCCATAGCCTTACATTCCAAATTTCCCCTCTCCACCCAGTCCTTAGCTAGTCACTAGGAGAAATCAGGCTCCACTGCTAAGGCCTCCGGGTGGAGGGTCACTTCTGTACACAGCATCATGGGAAGGTTTTGAAGGGCAACTCCCTGAGGCAGCGTAGAGCTACCTGCTGCCACCATGCCAGTATGAGCCTGAACAAATGTGCAGGTAGAGTCCAGGGCCAGTCTGGACATAAATGAATGCCCAGTAGCAGAGCTTTTTCCTTGCCCTTAGACTTCTTTCTGTAAGGATATGGAGAGGTGGTCTTAGAATGGAATGTTTATTCCTTCCCCAGACAGACTGGCCAGTCTGGCCCTGTCCACCCATCCTATGTGTCTGCAGAGTACTTAAGAGTATAAACTTGTGTACTTATAAACTGATTTGTTGAATGGTAACCCCTTGGTACAACCAATTAAAGACAATAAAAATATAACAACAACAACAAGGCATGAAGTCTGATAGCTCAGTTCCAGTCCCAGCTTTGTCACTTACTGGCTGTAGAACATATGTCATTTCTCCTCTCCAGGCCTCAGTTTCCTCACCTAGAAAAGGGGGGAGGGTAATAACAGCACCAACATTATAGGCCATGATGAGAATTTTTTTTTTTTTAAATCTCAGAATATGGGCTGGGAAGGTGGCTCAGTGGTAGAGCGCTTGCCTTGCATACCTGAGGCCCTGGGTTCGATTCTTCAGCACCACATAAGCAAAAAATAGAAAAACCAGAAGTGGCACTGTGGCTCAAGTGGTAGAGTGCTAGCTTTGAGCTGAAGAGCTGAGGGACAGTGCCCAGGCCCAGAGTTCAGGCCCCACGACCAGACCCTCCCCCCCCAAAAAAAATCTCAGAATATGTCATGTCACTTGTAGTGCTGGCTATTAAAAATCTTAGCAGCCCAATAAAAAGCACCTCATGGGTGACAGAGATGCCCATTGGGCATCTGAAACAATCACTCACTGACTATAAGTTAAATGTCTTTAAGAACCTGGCTTTCCTGCTGGGCTGAGACAACATTCTTACTTCCTACTGACCAGCTGAATATCTGTAATTTCATCCACTTGTAATTATTTGGCTCATTTGATGGGTTGGGTGTATATTCCTTATCTCTAGCCCATCAGGAAAAAGAACTCCATGAAGACAAGGCCAAACAGGATCTGGTACCAGCAAGGGTCTCACAAACATCATGTAGTAACTGTCTACTCATTTTTGTTTTTTCCTCTGATGACCAAGGTGTTATACCTCATCCTCATCCCAAGATCTTGTGGGAAGACACTTAGGCCACTTTTAATGTATATAAATGCATAGTATATTTTTTGTGGCACTTCTAGACTTTGAACTCAGTGCCTGGACACTGTCCCTGAACTAGTGTTCAAGGCTAGTGCTCTATTGCTTGAGGCACAGCTCCACTTGTTTTTCTGGTGGTTAACTGGAGATGAGTCTCATGGGATCACAATTCAAAGCCAGCCTGCCCTCTTATCTCCAAGTAACCGCTCAAAAACAGATATAGAGCTGTAGCTCAAAGTGGTTGAATACTAGCCTTGAGCATAAGAGCTCAGAGACAGTGCCCAGAGTTCAAGTCCCACAATTGAAAAAAAAAATTCTCATGGGCTTTCCTGCCTGGGCTGGCTTTAAGCCACAATCCTCAGATCTTAGCCTCCTGAGTAGCAAGGATTACAGACATGAGCCACCAGCACCTGGCTAGCCTGTTTTTTTAAGTGCCATACATTAAGACAACAGAAATGATGGGCTGGGGGTGTGGCTTAGTGATAGAGTGCTTGCCTAGCATGACTGAAGCCCTCGGTTCCATTCCTCAATACTACATAAACAGAAAAATCCAGAAATGGCACTGTGGCTCAAGTGGTAAAATGCTAACCTTGAGCAAAAGAAGCTCAGGGACAGTGCCCAGGCCCTGAGTTCAAGCTCCAGGCTGGCAAAAAATAAAAATAAAAAATAAAAAACAAACAAACAAAAAAACCCAGGAATGATGGGAGAGGGTCAAAACAGGCCTCTGGTTGGTAGCCCTGGTTATGGTAGAAAAGCCTAGGTTTGTTTCCCAGCTCCAGACTTTCCCCACCTTATGTATCTCCTTTGTAGCCACATTGAGAATCCCAGAAACTAGAAGCTCCACAAATGCTACACAGTCCTGGGAAGCCAATGGAGAGACGCCCTGAGGAGTGCACATGATCTGTTGGTCACAGCTGCTAAACTGTTTTCACTACATCTAGCTTGGTTACCTTGGGTAAGTGACTTAGCAGCCCTGGATGTGTCTCCATCTTCACAATGACTAACACTGTTCCAACTCAGAGGGCTGTTGTGAAAGTTAAATGAGTGAACCCAAATATCACTATGCCGGACAGAGTTGGTGCCCAGTGTTACCTGTTACCCTCTCCAGCACCCTGGACAGTACCAGGCACATAGTAGGCCTTCTCTGGCCCTAGGTGTCACAGTCCCCAGCAAAGAAAAGGGCCTACCCAGAGGGAGGAGACAACCTGGAAGGCCTCTGGGAACCAATGGGATTGTCCCCCAAGACAATCAGACAAGCAGGTAAACAGACCTGCTCTGAAGAACCGGTTCTGCAGCCTCTTCCTGGCTGCTCCAGGCCAAGTTTCCAGAGCCTGTCTTTGCACTAGGAGGTTTAACTATTTCCCAGATTAGACAGATACAGTTTAAGAGGCTACAGAACAAATGTGTATCCTTCAGAGACCTCCTTCCAGCAGGTTGGGAATCCAGGTATTTCTGTCACATCCCATGGGTGACATTTTTGCAAATGGACCACCAGGCAGATATGTGTAAAATGCCAGGCCCCTCATGATGGCTACTTTGGTAAATGGATTTGTGTACTGGATCAGGCCTGTGATTACATTTATATCCTACAGGAAGGGGATAATTGAGAAAACTCATGGTTTCCCAGACTTCCTGAGATTTAAGGATGACCATGTGACTTCATATAGTGAATGACTCAAAGTAAAATCCACTATTTCAGGTCAAACTTTGCTTAGAGACTCAATCCCTAACCCCTAGGACAGAAAAGCATCTACAGGAAGGTTAGGAGCTACTGCTGCTCATGGGCACTGCTCACGGCTCACCAGAAACTGCAATCACTGCCATCTAGTCCCCTGAATGTAAAATAATAGTAATTATAATAACAGCTGCTATCCCTTGATGCCATTTAATGCTAGGTATGTTTTCAGAGCATTACAAATGTTAACTTCTTTCATCCTTAGAACTAGACCAAAAGGTGATAATGCTTTTGTTTCCATATGACCAAATTCAAGTCCCAAGAGAGTTACGTGTCCAACAGTAGTAAGTTTAGTGGGGGCACCCTAATTAAACCTCTTTTTGTCTGTCTCTGCTCTGCCTCCTGAGTGCTGATTACAGGCATGCACCACCATGTCTAGTTCTCTAATCAAACTCTCACTCATAAACTGCACTAACAAAGTAAGAGACCAAACCAGCTCTGTGAAAGGAGCTTCATTTATCACTATCCCATATTACACACTCACTACATAGCCAACTGAGCACAGTATGTCTTGTCACCCTCCAAAAAACCCCACGGTTGGCACTAGGACCATGTCCATGGATAGGGCTTGCCTATCCATGACTTTGGAAAGGACCTATGGGAGCAGGAGGTATTGACACACAAACCTCTAGACACCAGATGACACCTCATGGGAGTAGCTCTCAGGAGAAATTCTTTCATTATTAACCAATAACTGTCTCAAGGACATTACAGGCCTCTTCTTGGTTCCATCCACTGAAGGCTCGTATACTTGGCCACAGGAAAAAGCAGGGCACAGAAAGAAACAGAGCAGAACCCCACACCTCAGTGCTCCCAGAATCAAGGCCAGAGTCTTCTTGATCAGCAGGCCCTTGCTGAACCCTCATTGCTGCTCATGCTAAAATGCTCTTACTCAGGTCCCTCCCCACGACAACACATATCTTTCTCTTCTCCCTAATTAACACCTACTGACCCAGCCTTGAGTACCAGCCAGAAGACTGAAGATGAAGACAGATCTCCAGGACTTGATGTTAAACAAGAAAAGCCAAGTGCAAACAGGATGTTGAATAGGCTACCTTTTGAACATGAAAGGAGGGGAAGACAAAAATAGATATTCCTCTTTGCTTGTATTTACAGAAGGGTAACAGAGAAACAATATAAATAATTTCATAAAGGGTAAAGAAACCAGGTGGGAAAGGGAACCAAGATCTCTCTCATTGTGTGTTTCTGTTCATAAACATACACAGTAGTCAGTTTTAATGTATATAAATGCCTATTTTTTTTAAAGTAGCACAAATTAAGACAAAACAGGAGTGATAGGGAGAGGGTCGGAAAAGGTTGTGAGTGCAAACATGCTTCAATACATCCCTGAAATTCCTGATATGCTGGCATCCCCCACTGGTCCATGGATTTCTGTGGACAGGCCTGAACCTGCTCTGGCTGTTGGCCAGGTGCCTGCCCTGCAGCTGGTGCCCAGCACTGCGCAGAGTGAGTGTGTGAATGAAGGCACAACAGACCTGCCTTCCGCCACACCCCTCAGATCTGGCCCACAGCTTGCAGCTATGGGGAGGGGAATATAGCAGGCAAGAAAAGTACTTAGAACCAACCAGCTCTAAGAGTGTGGCTGAAGGAAAAGTGTGGGATGAGCAATCACCCTTTTTCTGTAAAGGGACAGGAAAAAAGTATCACTGGTTTGGGGACCACACTATCTCTTGGCACTGCTCATCAAAAAGTTGAGCAGTCACAGATTGTACTGAACCAAACAACCATGGTGGGGTTCCCGTGAAAAGCTTTATGGACACTGAAACTTAGATTTTATATAATCTACTATGTCATAAATTCTGATTTTTTTCTTGTCAAACTTTTTATTTTGTTTTGTTGTCAGTTGTGGGGCTTGAACTCAGGGCCTGGGGGTGTTATCCCCGAACTTTTTTTTTTTTTTGTCCTAGGACTTGAACTCTGGGTCTGGGCGTTGTCTCTCAGCTCTTCAGTTCAAGGCGAGCACTCTACCACTTGAGCCACAGCACCACTTCTGGTTTTCTGGTGGTTTATTAGAAATAAGAGTATCATGGGCTTTCCTGCCTGGGCTGGCTTTCAACCTCAATCCTCAGATCTCAGCCTCCTGAGTAGCTAGGATTACAGGCATGAGCCACTGGTGTCCGGCCTCCCTGAACTCTTTTTTGCTTAAGGCTAGTGCTCTACTATTTTGAGCCACAGCTCCATTTCTGGTTTTCTGTTAGTTACTTGGAAATAAGAGTCTCTTGGAGTTTCTGGTCTGGGTTGGCTCTGAACTGTGATCCTCATGTTTCAGCCTCCTGAGTAGGTAAGATTATAGGTGTGACCTATCAACCAGTGCCCAGATCCTTGTCAGTCTTTTAAAAACAAGCCATTCTTAGCTCCTGGGTCATATGACAGTAGGCAGCAGGTAAAATCTAGCCAATGGGCTGTAGTTTGGCAATTGTGGTTTGGGCATGTGGCCACCATGTATGTGTTGTTGGTATATATAGAGAGAATTCTTGAATAGAGTTGCCAGAAACAGGCTACAGTGGTTCACATTCTGCAGAGGGTTTGGGCAGGGAAACCAATTTTTCATTTTAAAATAATGTACCATGTGCAAGTTTATTTAGGAAAAAAAATGCTGGAAAGTGAACTAGAGCCTAGCACATGCTAGTAAGCATGCATTCTATTTTACCTGTAGCCAAACATTGTTGTAAAGTTAGTACTACAAAGGAAAAATGAGTCTATATATTCCATGTAGGAAGAGATTGTACTTTGGCCTAAGAGATGATGAACACATTCCTAGCTGACCCCTGGCTGGGTAATCCATAGGCGCAGGCCCATAACTTGTTTGTTTGTACCTCCTGAGCCACAGTGCAATGGAAATCAGATTCTGACCCCAAAGGCTACTGTGAGTTCATCTTTTTTGCACAGTACCAGTCATCAGGAAGTGACAGTTACCATTCTCTGTTACTGACAGTCATTTGTAGAAAAAAACAAAACAAAACAAAAAAAAAAACCTCTTTTCCAAAGGGAAGTCCTAAACAAAACTGTGCTGATGAAATGACCCCATAGAAGCTGACCAGTCCTATAACTCCACATATCAGATGCCTTGTACTGTGAGGAAGCTCACTAGTATCAGTAACAACATTCCACAGCACTGTCGCCTGAGGTCACATTTGCACATCCTGTTCAACAGAGAGAACAGCCAGCATCCCTGCTTGGGGAACCCCAATTGTCATGCTGGGTAAGCTACAGCATCATGCATCTGAGAGATCCAGTTCCCATTTATTAAGCACCTACTATGTGCAAGGCTATGCAGGTGGGACCATCCTCTGTACCTCTCCCTGGAGACTGAAGGTGTAAACACAGATACCTTGGTTGTGCCTTCCCATGAGCCTCCCCCATTTTCTTAGTCATCCAAAAAGTAGTTATTGAGGACCTCCTCAAGGCCAGGTACTATTCTTGGCACTTAAGTTTTAACCAAGACTCTCATTTTTCAGCTGTTTCCCTCTGGACTCTGAGACTTGTAAAGAAGGAAGTACCACTTGAAAATCATTGTCCTTTCCAGCATAGGCCATAGTAGAAGCCATGAAAGTGACTGACATTTGCTGGGCCAAACTGCTGAACATCAAGGACAATAAAGTTTGGGCCTCAGGTCTACCTTCTGGTGATAGCAGCCTACTTCCTGGAGAAAATGTTGCTTTCTGTTCCTCCTAGCTTGGCGAGAGCCATCATGGGGACTCACCCACTTTATCCAAACTGAACCAGCAGCATCCTCTAGCTCAGGAATTTGAAGTTAATTATTTATTTTTTGTTGACCATGGGGCTTGAACTCTTGGCCTGGGTACTGTCCCTCAGCTCTTCAGCTCAAAGCTAGCGCTCTACCACTTGAGCCACAGCACCACTTCTGAGGAATTTGAATTTTAAGTTGTTAATAAGAGTAACAATGGCAAGATGGCAGTGTGAGCTATGTGGCAAAGCACCTGTCTAGCATGCACAAGACCCTGGGTTTCATCTCCAGAACTTTAAAAAAAAAAAAAAAAAAAAAAAAAACTTGGGGAAAAAGATAGTAATAGCCACAGCAATAAAATAAAAGCTGCTACTATACTCTATTAGCTAACTGTACTGTTCTAAATGAACCTTAAGTTCCAGTTTACTGGCTCCTCCCAGCAGCCCTTCCTGAGCTTGATCCATCTTACAGCTGACAAATGAAAGGTAGGAAATGTATGACTAAGTAAGTAGTGAACTAGACTCATGGCTGGGAGGCCAGTTGCAGAGTAGGATTTCAAAGCTCCCCCGCCCTCCCACCTCCTCTATACCTCCAGAGACAGCAGAGCCCTAAAAAGGTGCCCTGAACATCCATTGTGAGCCATCCTAAAGCTGCTTCACTCTGGTTTCCTTTTAGGGTCATGGGTGGCCTCAGCTGGTTTCTGTTGCTTGCAACCCAAGAACTTTGCTTGATAAACCAGGATCACTTACTTGGTTTCACACTTTCTGCCAGACTGGCTGGCACAGCGTCTACCATGCAAGTGCCACCATGCAAGGGATCTCATAAACATTTTAAAAGGAGTCAGTGGTCAGGGCATTTTGGGGGCAGCCATCTTTCCACCCTGGGATGGAAAGACCCCACAGGAGACACCAGGCAGGAGGGAGAACTAGGGAGACAGTTGGCGACAGCTAACTAGCATGTGACATGGAGTAATCCTTTGTTCCATGATTCTGGAACAATTCTGTGTATTGCAGGTAATTTGGCATCCTCAGGTCCTAGACCCTGATTGTGCCACCTCTACTCACTATGAGATCACCCCCAGCCATCACACATGCTTCTTGGGATAGAACCTCGTGGCTGTATCCCTGACCCTGACCCTAACACCAAGCCCCACACCTGATTTGGATTCTGATCCTAGGCTAAAATGATTTTTTTTTTTTGTGGGTCCTTGGTCTTGAACTCAGGGCCTGGGCATTATCCTTGAGCTTTTGTGCTCAAAGGTAGCACTCTACCATTTGAGCCACAGCTCTACTTCCAGATTTTTGATAGTTAATTGGAGATAAGAGTCTCACAGACTCTTCTGCCTGGGCTAGTTTTGAACCTTGCTCCTTAGATCTTAGCCTTCTGAGTATTTAGGATTATAGGCATAAGCCACCAATGCCTAGCAGGCAGCACTTCAGTTTTAACTGGGACTCTGATGAGCATCTGAGTCTTCTCCTTCTCCCCAGACTGGCAGCTCCTAGAGGGCAGACACTTGCTTGATGAGGTGTCTGTGTCTGAAAGCTTCAATCTGGCACCTGGGAGGCACTATGTATGTGTGCTCAATAACAAATGATCTCATTAATTCATTCATTTTGGTGGTTCTCTGATGGAACTTAGGAACCCACACATGCCAGGCAAATGTTCTACAACTGAGCTGTACCTCTAATCCAATTCCTTTTTAAAAAATTCATGTTTAAGGAAGTGGCACTGTGGCTCAAGCGGTAGAGCACTCGCCTTGAGCTGAAGAGCACAGGAACAGTGCCTAAGCCCAGAGTTCAAGCCCCATGGCACACACACTCACACACACACACACACACACACACACACACACACACACACACACACACACACACACACACACACACACACACACACACACACACACACACACACACAATTCATGTTTAAAACTAATGCAGGTAAGCCGGGCGCTGGTGGCTCACGCCTGTAATCCTAGCTACTCAGGAGGCTGAGATCTGAGGATCGCGGTTCAAAGCCAGCCCGGGCAGGAGAGACCGTGAGACTCCTATCTCCAATAAACCACCAGAAAACCGGAAGTGGCGCTGTAGCTCAAGTGGTAGAGCGCTCGCCTTGAGCTGAAGAGCTGAGGGACAGTGCCCAGGCCCAGAGTTCAAGCCCCATGACCGACCAAAAAAAAAAAAAAACAACTAATGCAGGTGCCGGGCACTGGTGGCTTATACTGTAATCCTAGCTACAAAGGAGGCTGAGATCTGAGGATTGCGGTTCAAAGCCAGCCCAGGCAACGAAAATCCGTGAGACTTTTTTTTTTTTTTTTGTCAGTCCTGGTGCCTGAACTCTGGGCCTGGGCACTGTCTCTGAGCATTTCAGCTCAAGGCAAGTGTTGTACCACTTAGCCACAGTGCCACTTCCAGTTTTCTGGTGGTTAATTGGAGATAAGAGTCTCCTGGACTTTCTTGCCCAGGCTGGCTTTGAACCACGATCCTCAGATCTCAGCCTCCTGAATAGCTAGGATTACAGGTGTGAACTACCAGTGCCCAGCATCCATGAGACTTTTTTTTTTTTTTTTGTCGGTCATGGGGCTTGAACTCTGGGCCTGGGTGCTGTCCCTCAGCTCTTCAGCTCAAGGCAAGCGCTCTACCACTTGAGCTACAGCGCCACTTCCGGTTTTCTGGTGGTTTATTGGAGATAGGAGTCTCACAGTCTCTCCTGCCCAGGCTGGCTTTGAACCGCGATCCTCAGATCTCAGCCTCCTGAGTAGCTAGGATTACAGGCGTGAGCCACCAGCGCCCGGCCCATGAGACTCTTATCTCCAATTAACCACCAGAAAACTGTAAGTGGCCCTGTGGCTCAAGTGGTAGAACACTTCACTTACCTTGAGAGCAAGAGCTCAGGGACAGCGCCCAGAGTTCAAGCCCCACACTGACAAAAACAACAACAACTAGGGCAGCAAAAATACTAGCTCTTAAAAACTGAAACCAGGGTGAAGAGCTGGCCTACAATTAAGGGGAACATAAAGAAACAGTGAGAGCCATTTGGGTGTTTGAATGGGGATGTGTCAGAAGGGGTAGGCCAGAGACTAGAAAGTCTAGAATGGCACAAGAACAGAAATGGATGTAATTAAAAATAAAGACAGGCATGGTGCCAGTGGCTCACACCTGTAATCCTAGCTACTCAGGAGGCTGAGATTTGAGGATCACAATTTGAAGACACCTTGGGCAGGAAAGTCCTTGAGATTCAAAAAGCCAGAAGTGGAGCTGTGGTGGAGCACTAGTCTTGAGCACAAAAGCTCAGGGATAGAACCAGACCCTGAATTCAAGCCCCAGGACCAACACACACACACACACACACACACACACACACACACACACACACACACACACACACACACACACACACACACACACACACACACACACACACACACACACACACTGAATGAAAGCATGAAGTAAACCAGACCCTGAATTCAAGCCCCAGGACCAACACACACACACACACACACTCACACACACACTGAATGAAAGCATGAAGTAAACACCAGTCCCTCTTCCCAGAACTTCAAGCTGTATGCTTCTGCAGCTCACTTCCACTATCATGACAGTAAGGTTCACTTAAACATTAGAACCTGGGGGCTGGGAAGGTGGCTCAGTGGTAGAGTGCTTGCCTTGCATGCCTGAGGCCCTGGGTTTGATTCCTCAGCACCACATAAACAGAAAGAAAAAAAAAAAGCTGGAAGTGGCGCTGTGGCTCAAGTGGTAGATTGCTAGTCTTGAGCTGAAGAGCTGACAGCTGACAGCGCCCAGGCCCAGAGTTCAGGGCCCACGACCAGACCAAAAAAAACATTAGAACCTGGCCTCTTGTTCAAATCCTACTCTGTCATGGGTAAATAAGTCTGTTAATAAGGCTGTGGACAGGTCAATTAGCCCCTCTGCATCAAAGAAATGGGTATATGGCAGGTTCCATCTCATAGGTGTTTGTAAAATGAGTTCACCCATGAATATTGTCAGGCACATTGCAATTGCTCAATAAAAACCAGTTGTTACCATTATGACGTCATTGTTCTTCTGCTTCCACCCCTAAGACAATAAGAAGGTCACCTTACCAGAGGTCTAAGGATTGGTCCTACTGTTTAGTCCCTTAATGCCTAAGCTGCCCGCTCTTATGTGGCTGATATTGACAAATCAGTCCTTCCTCTGCCTTGAGTGGGTGGGTTTAGATACTTAGAATCAAAAGAGTTTTAACATAGCACCACCATGCAGAAACCAACTCCATATCTTATTGCACAGGAAAAAGGCATGGAGAAATTGTGATCAAATGTCCACCTCATAAATTGGGTGCTAGTGGCTTATACCTGTAATACTAGCTACTCAGGAGGCTAAGGCCTAACAATCGTGGTTCAAAGCCAACCCAAACAGGAATGATCATGAAATTCTTATCTCCAATTAACCACTAAGAAACTGGAAGCAGAGTGGTAGAAAACTAGCCTTGAGTGGAAAAAGCTAAGGGACAGTGTCCAAGCCCTGAGTTCAAGCCCCAGTACCAGCACACGCACATGCGCATGTGCACACATGCTCACACATGCACACACACAGACAGACACACACACACATCCACCTCATATAAATTCTATTATGTACCTGACCTCCCTGCCCCTTATTAAAGGACAAATAATGGAAACAGAACAGATGTCTAGCCTTCCACTTGATGAGCACTTGCTCTGGTGCAAATAGGAGATGGGTGGTGAACATATGCTGTTCCCTCAGGCAGGCTCAGTTCTTCACCACAGGAGCAGCTCCCATACTCAGCAGTACTCTTATTAATTCAACAGGATTTCAAAAGGCAAACTGAGGCTTGTCTTCAGGTGCTTCAGAAAGAACACATAGCTACAGAGACTAGAGTGAGTATAGTGCTGGCTTCTTCAGGTGTTACAAAACACATCCTCCCACCATTTTTTTCCTTACATTTTTGTCAGGCATATGGCTGTCTTGAATGAAGACCATGCTTCCCAGCCTTCCTTGCAGCTAGGTGTGGCCAAGTGACTAAGTTCAAAGGAATGGGATGGGAAGGGAAGAGATGTGTGCAACTTCTGGGTCATGTTCAACATGAAAGAGCTCCATTAATTCAGGAGGATAGAATTACCTCTTCGTTTTCACTAAACTTTAAGTGAAATGTAGTATTTCCTTTAATAGACAAACCACAGTAGCATTCATAGCACCTGTGAATCTGCCACCAACAGAAACGACATTATTAGCTGTATTATTATCACATTACATAGTTCTTATACCATTTCAAAAAAGCATTTATTCTTTTTGTTACTTGGAAATTATGGTAGTCAGTATATGACTAATTTTTGCCATACTACATCACAAATTGATCTTTATATTTCAAAAGCTTTCATTTCCTTTCTAATCTCAAGTATTGTATAAATTTAAAAACATGATAGTATGAAGATGTCAAAGAGTCCATGGTGGTCCAGTATGATAACACATTCCTGTAATCCCAACATGCAGAAGGCTAAGGCAGGAAGATTTCAAGTTCAAGCCCCAGTATCAACACTAAAAATAAAATAAAATAAAAACCCATAAAACTCTAAAGGAAATGAAGTATTACCAAATGTAATGCACAAGATAGCAGAACCTTACATTTTTTTTCATTCAGAACCAGATGGGTATATAACTCAGTGGGGAAGAGTTTGCATAGCTAACAACAGAAACTTGACTAAGTAAAAGTAAGAGAACACAATGGACACTTCCTACATTATTCCATTACATACAATTTCCAGAATAGAGACATAAATCTATAGAGACAAAGTATTAGTGATTGCCAGAGACTGAGGGGAGGGAAGAATGAATTGAACATTTTTTCAGGAGGTGATGAAATTGTTCTACAATTAGATTGTGATGACAGCTGGTCAACCTTGTGATTGTATCTTAAATCTTCTACCTAAGAAAGGGTGCGCTTCTTCTTTCAAATTAGCCAGAATGCTCAGATGGCAGTCATGAGGAATCACTTTGGGCCATGCAGATGAGAGCAACATCCCAGAACTGGGGAACAACCAAAGGACAGGAGGCTGTGTACCCAATACTGTGGTTTTCCAGCTCCAGATTGTTCCCTATCAAAACCTAACATCTTAACAACAACCTCTTCTGAGGCCTCCCTGGCTTGCAATTGGCAACCCTCTTTGCCTCAGTTTCCCAAATGCTGGAATACAGACATGAACTATAGTGCCTGACTTAAGTGACTCCATAGAACTATTGTTTTTCCTGATGAGATGAAGCTAACTCTTCCATGAGATGTACCACCTATCCACCCACTGTCCCATCATGGAGGATCCCTGTGTCCTGGGGGATCTCTGAGGATCTCTGTCCTTACCTCCTAGTGGAGTTAGGAGGAAAGTGTTCATTCCAATTCACTGTCATGCCAGTTTGGTAAGAGGTCAAGCCTCTCTCTGCACTGAGGCCTGACAGATGGCTTTAGCAAGAGAAAACTGGGAATTTAGTGAGAGGAGAGTGACCTTGAAAAAGAACCATGCCAAACTGGGGAGATTGAGAGCATATGAGCTGGTGGGGTAGTGCCTCAAGGCACCACTAACCAGTGCCCAAATGCTTTCCCTGGATTCAGATACAGATAATGACAACAAAGCTAATTCAAAATGTGCATGAATCATCTGGCTTTAGTTAATATGAAAAAGTTTTGGTTGGAAGATGTAACATCTAAGATGGCCACATGACTCTAAAAGATAGGTCACTTTGGACACCATTAATATCAACAGCCTATAAAAATATGGCTGAAGGACATACTCATTTAATCTCCTTGTAAAACTCTCACTTTGAAATTTCACTGCCAGGGTTTTCCAAACTTCAGTCTAACTTCATTCCCTGGTCTAGTTCAGTGACACACTAACTACAATCTTAAAATAAGTAAGCCATGCTACTTCAGCCACATTCATTTAATACTTCGTATTTTATTCATTTGTTTTTAAGCACCTAGAAAGTACTGGGGATGTGAGGCAAAGGAAAAAACAAGTCTGGGCTTGACCTCCAGGGACTCACAGCTGAGTGAGGAAGACTGGCACTAAACATGTGAAGGCAAACATGTAATTAAATATTATGATAACTGCTATGAAGCACTGCCAGGCAGGAATAACAAGGGGCCTTGCTGAGCTGCAGGATGGTGGAGAGGGT
Organism: Dipodomys merriami; assembly: GCF_024711535.1. NCBI lineage: Eukaryota > Metazoa > Chordata > Mammalia > Rodentia > Heteromyidae > Dipodomys > Dipodomys merriami. The sequence goes on along the minus strand of NW_027206091.1, from coordinate 7,292,048 downwards.
ATCTGGGAATACTTGATAAGTAAGCTGAGATCTAAGGGACCGAGAGAGAAGGCCAGGAGAAAACCAATCAGGAAAAGCATTTCAAGCTCATGGAAGAGCACACACCAAAGCAGGAAGAAAGGAGGAGGCAACAATGCTTGATAAGATATGTACTCATTCCTTTGCTCTTGTAACTGTAACCCCTCTGTACAGTATTTTCATAACGAAAAACTTATTTTAAAAAAAGGCAGGAAGAAAGCCTGGTTTGTTGGAGAAACTAAATGAATGACTGGCTGATGTATCTGAGCCAGGCTGGCAAGGGCTATATTGTAGGAAATTATAGCCTTATGGTAAGAATTTTTTAATGTGTTTTAAGGACAGGACAACGTTAGATAACTCATTTGTTCCCCACTGGCATCACTGTTCGTTCTCTCTCTCTTGTCTGTCTCCGTCTCTGTCGCTGTCTCTGTCGCTGTCTCTGTCGCTGTCTCTGTCGCTGTCTCTGTCGCTGTCTCTGTCTCTCTGTCTCTCTGTCTCTCTGTCTCTCTGTCTCTCTCTCTCTCTCTCTCTCTCTCTCTCTCTCTCTCTCTCTCTCTCTCTCTCTCTCTCTCTCTCTCTCTCTCTCTCTATGACACTACAGGGCTTGAACTCAGGGCCTCAAGCTCTAGCTTGCCCCAGACTGGCACCCTCGAACTACACCTCCACTTTTGACTTTTTGTTGTTAGCTGGAGATAAAAGTCTCCTGGATTTGTCTCTCAGGGTTGGCTTTGAACCTTGATCCTCAGCTCTCAGACTCTGGGGGGGTCTAGGATTACAGGTGTGAACACCTGTGCCCAGCATGTCAGTCTCTTTTCCTCCAAAGAATACTATTTTCAATTATAACCTAGGTGGCCCTACTTTCAGAGTCCAAGGCCTGCCCCAGACCTAATTAAGCTGCTGGAAGCATTCCATCTTCCCATTGTCATAGGGATAACAGTTGGACTTGTCTGGCTCAGAGTTACAAAACTTTTGTAGCAGCTCCCCCATCCAAAAAAAAGCAAAGCTTTCTCTTTTTCCACGGCATCTAAACCTTGTAATTTGAGGCACATTATTATTATCAATTTATACTATCATAGAACAACTATTTTGCTACTGGTACACACTGAGGGATCAAAGAGAATGAGTATTGACAATAATATCACTTGAGCTGAAAATCCAGCATCTACTAGGGCAAATCTCCCCTATACTGCTATATGCTAAGCTAGGAATCTCCCCATTCCTTTAGGTCAGCTTGGGTTCTGTTTCTGTTACCTGATACCCAACAGCCCTGCCTGTCAGAAATGGGAAGCCATTGCCAGGCGCCGGTGGTTCACGCTTGTAATCCTAGCTACTCAGGAGGCTGAGATCTGAGGATCACGGTTCAAAGCCAGCTTGGGCAGGGAAGTCCGTGAAACTCTTATCTCCAATAAACCACCAGAAAACCGGAAGTGGCACTGTAGCTCAAGTGGTAGAGCGCTGAAGAGCTGAGGGACAGCGCTCAGGCCCAGAGTTCAAGGCCCACGACCAACAAAAAAAGAGAAAGAAATAGGAAGCCACAAAACAAGCGCTTACACATGGACATAGAACATGATCTAGATAGATAGATAGATAGATAGATAGATAGATAGATAGATAGATAGACAGACAGACAGAATCTCTGGTCTTACAGAACTGAGAGCAAAAGAAGGAGTGGACCAATGGGACCTGCAGAATCCCATGAAAAGGTAAGGATATCGGAATGAGGCTAAGGAAACATTCCTTGAGCACTTGTGATGGGAACTGTGCTAAAGTGCTTTACTTGAAGTGATTCATAAAACCCCAGTGCATGGGTAGTATTAGCAACATTATCTCTCTCTGCTATGGGTTGAATATGCAGTGACCTCCTTCCCAACTAGTATGATAAGACTCATAACCTACAGTTCCTTAGAAGGTGACTTCACCTGGAGACAAGTCTACTATAGATGTAATTAAGTAATTAGTTAAGTAGGGTAGTCCCCTAATCCCATATGACTTTGTGTTTTTAATGAGGAAAAATTCAGCTGGTTGTAGCAGTTTATGACTATAATCCCAGCTATTCAGGAGATGGAAATACAAAAATTAAGGTCCAAGGCCAGCCTGGGGAAAAGTGTGAGATCCCATCTGAAAAATAAAAGCAAAAGGGCTAGAGGTATGACTTTAGTGGTAGAGCACCTGCCTATTTTTTTTTTTTAAAGAAGGGCACAGACAGGGAAAATGCCAAGTGAAGGGGGGGAGGGGAACTAAGAGATGGGGTGATACAGAGGTCAAAGGATGCCTGCCATTTCAGCCTACTCCTAGGATTTAGGAAAGAAGCGTAAGGGAGTCTTCCTCACCAACCCCAAAAGGATCCAATCCAGCCTACATCTTGAGCACAGACTCCCAACCTCCAGAATTATGAGACAATCAATTTCTGTTGTTTGTGTACTTTGTGCTGACAGCTCTAAAAACTAACATTGTGAAGCCCAGAGGGGTGTGGTCACCCGTGCCAAATGCCCCAGCTGGCAGTAGGAGCCTATGTTCCCAGACCCTATGTGGTTGTTCCGGCCTGGTGGGAGCTGTCCCACCCCCATCCTCTGTGATTCCTGCTGCCACCTGACATCTGTCTCGCCCCCACCCTCCCATTCTCAGCCCCCAGGGCCTGGCAGGTAAGCAGAATGAATGAAAAGAGTAAGTGTGGGCTCTTAAGGTGGGCCTGGTGTCAGCCAACCCCAGGCAGTGTTCTAAGTAGAAGAAAATACTCAGGAGGGTGGAGGCGGATCAAAATCAGCTCCCTATCCCAGATGGCTGGCACACTGCAATCCAGCCCCACCCGTGGCAGACTGGAGAACAGAGCTGGCCCCAGATGGACGCTGGAGGGGGAGGTGGGCCATTGACAAGAGTCATCCAGGGGATCCAGGGACACTCCAGGACACAGATTAAGAAAGAATGGAGACCCAAAGCCAGATATTGTTCGCTCATACCTGTAATCCTAGCTACTCAGAAGGCTGGAATATGAGGATCGAGGTTTGAAGCCAGCCTGGGCAGGAAAAGATGTGGGACTCTTATCGCCAGTTAATCATCTAAAAACCAGAAATGGAGATGTGGCTCTAGTAGAGTGCTAACCTTGAGCAAAAAACTCAAGAGGCAGTGCCCACACCTTGAGTTCAAGCCCCATAACCACCACCACCAACAACAAAAGAATGGAGAGCTGGTACTAGTGGCTCACACCTGTAATCCTGCATACTCAGGAGGCTCAGATCTGAGGATCATGATTCAAAGCCAGTCCAGGCAGGAAAGTCCATGAGACTCTTTTTTTTTTTTTTTTTTTTGCCAGTCCTGGGGCTTGAACTCAGGGCCTGGGCACCCTACCACTTGAGGCAAAGAGCCACTTCGGGCTTTTTCTGTGGTACTAAGGAATTGAACCCATGGCTTCAAGCATGCTATGCAAACACTCTACCACTAAGCCACATCCCCAGCCCCATGAGACTATTCGAAAAAAAGCCAGAAGTGGTGCTGTGGCTCAAGTGGTGGAGTGCTATAGCATTAAGTAAAAGAAGCTTAGGGACAGCACCCAGGCCCTGAGTTCAAACCCCATAACCAACAATGACAAGAAAAAAGAATGGAGAGCCATGGCACCAATCTTGTCAAATGGCATCCCTCCAGCTTGGGCAATCCCCACATGGAGAAAAGAGCACTCCGTCCAAACCTGCCTTTGCCATCCCAAGCAAGTCACTGCAGTGTATCCCTCCCTGAACCCAAGGCAAGAACGTAAGTGCCTAGCAGAGGCTTGAGGCCACTGAGACAAGCTGGGAAGGACAGCCTGCCAGCTCCCTGCACCACTGATTCATCTCCTAAGGAACATTTCCTCAAACAGATCCATGTTTCTGAACTGAGGCTGCAATGGGCAGCATTCAAATCCAAGTGGAATTGAAAAGCAATTAGCACTTATTTCAGGAAAAGCAGAAGGCTGTGGATCACACAGCAGGGGAGTGGGGAGATTCTGTCTATGTCTAGACCAAATGGTGCTGACAGAGTCAGTGGAAAATTGAACCCAGCCGCACACACTTGGGCCATGTGAAGTAAGGTGTGAAATCACAGTTTGCTCTTCTAATGTACACATTTCCCCCAAATGCCCACCCCACACACACACACACACACACACACACACACACACACACACACACACACACACACACACACACACACACACACAAAATCAGAAATGCAGTAGGTGCTTTGAGGTAGGCACGAGGTATCAATACTTGGAAGCTGGCTCCCTGACATGAACTATTATAGAGGGCCTGATGGCATTTGATTCATTCAACATTTAAGAACAAGGATACCAGAAAATAGATTTATACAGATACCCAGGCCCCAAGGCTCAAAGCCACACATATATAGATGGGGGGGGTTGGTGCTTATGGAATTTTTCAGTGGATCCCAGAATAGGAATGTTAAGGAAAGCAATACTGTGATCCTTAATTCTCATAAGCTCCCTTTCCTTAAACAGGTCAGAATGCTAACCAGCCCACTTCCTTCACAGTGGCCCATGTCCATGCAACAAGCACTTCCCACATCTTCCAAAGGGAAGAGTTTAAGATTGTACAAACTTCTAGGACTCTAGTCTGTAGAAAGCATAGACTTTCTTTCTTTCTTTTTCTTTTCCTTCCTTCCTTCCTTCCTTCCTTCCTTCCTTCCTTCCTTCCTTCCTTCCTTTCTTTCATTTTTGTCAGCCATGGGGCTTGAACTCTGGGCCTGGGCACTGTCCCTGAGCTCTTTAGCTCAAGGCAAGCACTCTACCAACTTGAGCCACAGTGCCTCTTCTGGCTTTCTGGTGTTTTATTGTAGGTAAGAGTCTCAAGTACTTTCCTGCCTGGGCTGGCTTTGAACCATGATCCTCAGATCTCAGCCTCCTGAGTAACTAGGATTACAGGCATGAGCCACCAGCATCTGGCTGACATTATTATTAATAATAATAAAATCCCTTCACTCCCAGACTTGCTTGCCCTTCCTTGACTTATTTCTTTCTGTCAAATATTCTGGCCCAGGGCTGGGAAGGTGGCTCAGTGGTAGAGTGCTTGCCTTGCATGCCTGAGGCCCTGGGTTCGATTCCTCAGCACCACATAAGCAAAAAGAAAAAAGCCGGAAGTGGCGCTGTGGCTCAAGTGGTAGAGTGCTAGCCTTGAGCTGAAGAGTTGAGGGACAGTGCCCAGGCCCAGAGTTCAGGCCCCACGACCAGAATAAAAAAAAAAAAAAAAAAAAAATTCTGGCCCATGTTGGAATCATGAATTTATAATGGCAAAATCATAACTTTTATAGCAGTATAAGGTTAACAAACTGATTTGTTTAAAGAAGATAGTTTTTAGGACTACCAAAAATTTGAAGATTCCTGGGCTGGGAAGGTGGCTCAGTGGTAGAGCGCTTGCCTTGCATGCCTGAGGCCCTGGGTTCGATTCCTCAGCACCACATAAGCAAAAAGAAAAAAGCCGGAAGTGGCGCTATGGCTCAAGTGGTAGAGCGCTAAGCTTTGAGCTGAAGAGCTGAGGGACAGCACCCAGGCCCAGAGTTCAGGCCCCACGACCGGACCCAAAAAAAAAAAAAAAAAAAAAAAAAAATTGAAGATTCCTAAGAAAAAATTCCTAGAGAAAAATTTACACTATTTCCCCCTAGATTGAGTGCATTATTTAATAAGGTACTTAAACCTTTGTTGTTATTGTTGTTGTTGTTTGCCCTGGGGGGCAGGAGGGGGGGAATAGGGTCTCACTATGTTACCCAGACTCAACTAACCTTCCAGCCTCAGCCTCCTAGGAAGCTAGAACTACAAGTACATGCCTCCAAGAGAGCTGTGAAAAACACTTTTTATCTAACCATATTATAGAATATTTCAATGAGCCAGGCGCTAGTAGCTTACACCTGTAATCCTTGCTACTCAGGACGCTGAGATCTGAGGATCACCATTCAAACCTAGCCGAGACAGGAAAGTCTGTGAGACTGTTATTGCCAATTAACCACCAGAAAACGACATGGCTCTGTGGCTCAAGTGGTAGAGCACTTGCCTTGAACTAAAAAGCTCAGGGACAGCACCCAAGCCCAGAGTTCAAGCCCTGCAACCAACAAAAAAATAAATAAATAAAATTCAATGATAGTCATCCTTGTCTTAAATCATCTTATAAATGTGCACTATTTTCATAAATTATAAAAATGTAAGTCACAATGAAATTATTTAGTTAGGGCCCTACAATGTATAATGAGTAAGCACTTACCAAAATTCTTTTGGGGGAAGTACACACACACACACAGACACACACACACACAAACACACACACAGACAGACACACACACACACACACACACACGGGTGAACTGTAGGAACTGGGTTTTGGGTACAAATCCTGGGGAGGATAAAAGGCTCAGACAATGGCAAAAATTACACGTGCCTAGGGGTAGAGCCAACAGGGTGGGGTCAGTCAGACCTCACATTCCTCCTCACCCCAGCTCTCTCAGGGACCTCCAAAGCAAAGCCTGCTACTACTACATGACAGTGTTTGAAAAGGGATTTTCTGGCCCAATAGAGCAACTCAAAAGATTCTCTTTCATTCAAGTAAAAAAGTTGTCACCTTTCCTTCACCTCCAAGTAAGTATGGACACACACACACACACACACACACACACACACACACGCACATACACACACATTCTCTCTCTCTCTCTCTCTCTCTCTCTCTCTCTCTCTCTCACACACACACACACACACACACACACACACATACACACACACACACACAGAGCATTGACCATAAATTACCTTGGAGTAGGCAGCCATCACTCACTGGAACCATGTCCACTATTACCAAAATTCCTCTCCAAACTTTTTGCTTTGGATCTGACATTTTAGCTTGAACTATATCCAGCTCTTTCCATAGATGAATCCAAGGGATGGGAAGAGTGCATACTAGTTAACCATTATATGAAGTAAAGCCCACCTAGCTAACTAAATTCTTCTGAAAACACCAAGTGGTGTGATAGATTTATGTTTGCAGCCTGGTGTGTGAGGCTGGGTTATTGGGCAGAACAGGAATGTTTCCCAAAGAGGACCTAGACTTAAAGTCCACTCACATTAATTAATCTAGCAAAGATCCTGGACTACTTCCAAGGGCAAAGCCATGGGCTGTAATATACACTATAATACACACCCATTTGGCCAGGATGTTGTTCAAAACTCAGATACCCAGGCCTAAGGCCCCAAATCAGAATCTTTTGCAATGTGTAATAAAAGGCCTATATATTTTTAACCAAGTTCTGTAGACAAGTCTGTTACCAACTGAAGTCTGAGAAGTACCACTCAGAAAAGTCTTGCAAAAGTGTTTCCCAGACATCTGATTCATACAAATCATTTGTGGAGAATTTTTAGAATTCAGATAGCTGTACTCCTCAAGGTTCTTGGCTGTAAGGAGCACAGATTCAACTAAAACTGACTCAAGATGGCTCTTAGGAACTGGGCATGGTGGAACACACCTGTAGGCTAAGCTACTTAGGGAGCTTGAGGCAGGGGGATCACTTGAGCCCAGGAACTAAAGATCAGCCTGGGTCTTAAATTTAAGACAAGAAGATTCTGTCTCCAAAAAAAAAAAAAAAAAGGTTTAATAAGTTAAACTTCTAAAATTTTTCCCAATATGTTTTTTTAAATAAATGAATACATTTATACCTCATGAAATTCTCCACAACTTGTTTTTTGCTTATGTGATGTCTGTGAGATTCTTTTAAAAAAATTCTAGCCATGTACTTGTTTAACTTTTAGAATCTTTTACACTCAACGCCGTGTACATGAACGTTGAGTTCTTGAACAGAACCTGTTCTGTGTAACAAACCATTTCACTGTGGCTGAGTCTTCATGACAACCACCCCCAAACTGACAAAAAGTAAATATTTTAGTCATTTCCATGTTTGTTCAGCCAATACTGTGCTTCCCTTTTCCCATGAACTTATTCTTGTTTAAACCACCAATGATGCCAGCAGGTATTTCCTAAGAAGAATGCTATTCTCTCATTCACAGTAAAATTACCCAAATCAGGAAGCTACAATCACACAATGCTATTATAAATGAAGAGATCTTACTCCACTTTCAAGTTTTCTGTCTGACACTTAGCCATGGCCCCAGATGCCCAAAGTAAGAAGTATCTTACAGTAGTCTCCAGAAGCACAGACCACACAGTAGAAGAGAAGGCAAGCCCCAGAACAGTGACAACTGGTTGCTGAGTAGCCCAACAACCAGATGATCAGGAGCTAGTCCAGAGACTTATACCCATGAACAAAAGGTCTAGGAGATGCCAGTTCAAGGCCAGCTTTAGAAATCACTTTCTAGCCAGGTGTTGGTGGCTCACGCTTAGCTACTGAGGAGGCTGAGATCTGAGGATTGCAGTTTGAAGCCAGTCCAGCACACACATACACACACACACACACACACACACACACACACACACACACACACACACACACACACACACACACGCATATACACACACATACACAAATCACTTTCTAGAGCTAGGAGTATGGCTTGGTGATAGAATGCTTGGAATGAATGAAACTAGATCAGACATTATTTCCTCAGAAGCTACTGTCCAGATCTCTTTTTCAAAGTATTATGCTGTGTCTAGAAGGGCCCTTTGTGAACCTCCTGAGTCCTAATATCAACCCTGTCATCAGCTTAACCATGGGTGTGATAAGGGGCTAGGGCTACACAAAGGCCTGACACTCTTGAATTTCCAGTCACCCCAATCTCAGACAACAAAACATATATCAACAAATGAGCCCTGTCACCTTGTTATTCTCCCTGTCATGCAGGTGAAGAAGCCAAGGCTGTAAGGGAAGTTACTCACTTGGCCAAGGTCACAGAGCTAGTTGGTTATGGAGCTGAGATCAATTCCAAGCTCCTCATTCCCAAGTCCCAGGTTCAGGACTGGGTTAGGATAACCAAAGGAGGAAGAGAGCGAATACTTCCTGACTACTACAGAGTCTGGCTCAGATTAAGTAGATTAATGCTCTTAATAGTCCTCTGAAATAGAAACGTTTAGCATCCCCATTTGACTGGTGAGGAAACTGAGGCTCTGAGATGATATGAGGATCCCAAGGTTACACAGCCAGCAGTGTCAGATCTTTGAATGTAGGCCATCTGGCTTAAGACCACAGCCTAGTGTCACTGTTTTCTCTATGAGAGGAGAATGATACTCTAGGCCAAGAGAATGTGGAAATGGGTTCACCATGATTCCTGGGATCCCCTTTTCATGAAAACTGTATGGAGGCCAGAGTGGGGCGTGCTTACTACTCATCCACAGCTCACTGGATGAGAGGTGAGCCTAAACAAAGGTGAGCCAATCAGATTCCTCACCCCAGGATTCAATGAGTCTGTTCCTGTGTCTGGGACCTAGAGGTCCTATAAAGGAAAGGGACTACAGAAAAGCCAAATGCTTGGAGAAAACCAGAGAAGAAAGAAGCAGAATTAGAGAGAGAGATGGAAGACAGGAGAGAAAAATCCTCTGAGGCCTGGCCTAATGTTCCTGATGCTAACATGAGACAAGCTGTGTCTCATGTTTCAGGAGGCACCTTGAAGTTGTTTTAGGTTTGGATAACAATGGTTTGTTATTTTTAACCAAAAGAATCTGGGCTAATAACTTACAACTGGCTTCCATCTGATGCCATCTTATGCCACGCTCCCCTTCCCTTGGTCATTGGTCTCTGTACTTAGAGCAAACTATGCAAGCTATAGCCTTAGGGGCTTGGCCTTTGCAGTTCTGACTGGAATGCTCCTTCCCAGAGGAATTCACAGCTGTCTCCTTCTTGTCAAGCCTCTACTCAAAACATCACCTCTATGAAACCTGCTATGCTCATCACTCACTACCCTTCCCCTGATCTATCTTCTTCATAGCACATATTCCTCTTAGCATTTCACCATTCAACGGTTTCTATGGTATCCAGCTCCCTTATGGAATATCAGTACCAAGAGCATGGGCTTGTGTCTACCCCAAGCCCTGCTATAGCTCTAGCCTTTGGGTGCCTGATCAAAGGTGCTTGGGAACTGTCTGAGTGATGCTCTACCTGCCTCACATACCGTCCACACACCAACCCCAGGGAACTTGTATCACTGCCCCCACAGACAAAAACAATAACTAGCGTTCATGTGAGGTTTACTGTGACTTGGTCATCCTTTTTGCACTTGATCAATTCATTTGATCCTAACAAAACCAAAGGCAAATATTATGACCCCATTTTACAGAAGATGAAAATGAAGCAAAGAGAGATTCCATTCCAAACTCACCCTACCAGGAAGAAGTAAAACTGTGATAAGAGGTCAGCAGGTCTGACTTCTAGCCTCAAAATATCTAGGAGGACATTCATATCCACTTCTGCCACCAAGGCAGCTGCCAGCTCATGTCTTCCTCCTTATTGTCTTCATGCTAGCTCCTTATGGAGTTTCTGCAGACCCATTGTTGGGTTTCCTACCTTTTCTTCCATATTAACCAACAGCTCCAGAACATTCTCTATTACTTTATTCTAGTTGTTGTGCCCGATGCTGCTGCTTCCTCTGGTTTGGTCCACCCATGGGGTCAGATGGCCTCATGACATTTCTACTGCCTGAGTGGCCACCATGGACTTAAAGGGAGACAGAAACATCCTGGCCCTTGCCTGATCCCATTCAGGGTCTCCATGAAGAAACACTGAAAAATAAAGTAACAGAGCCAGCTACACCTGCAAGTGATCTCCACTGGCATTTCACAGGGCAAGGAGACAGGAAACCAGCCTAAACACAACTGCAGCAGAGGAACAATAAAAATGATCATGCTGGATATTGATGGCTCACATCTATAACCCTAGCTACTCAGGAAGCTGAGATCTGAGGATTGACATTCAAAGTCAGCCTGAGTAGAAAAACCCATGATATTCTTATCTCCGATTAACCAGGAAAAAAAAAAGCTGGAAGTGAAGGCATAGCTCAAGTGATAGAGCACTAGCTGTAAGCAAAAAACTTGAGCAACAGACCAAGGCCTTGTGCTCAAGCCCCAGTATCAGTGTGCATGTATATGTGCATGAGCTTGTGCAGACATACATTCACACACACACACACACACACACACACACACACAAATCACTAGTGAACTGAAGAAAGATTTTCAAGAAACTGCAGGAACAAACACTGAAATATATTGCAAACAAGGAGACTGGTAAATAAATCTGTAATGTTTGAAATCAGACTCTGGTTCATCCAAGTTCTGAGATGTTGAGAAAGCAACATCATACTTTGTGCCTGTTTCCTCACTGTGAATAGACAACCTGCTTCACTGGCAAAGAGAACTGAAAGAAAATATGAAAATACTAAGACTGAACTGTGCCATGATGGCTCATGCTTACTAATCCCAACACTCCAAGATTGAAGCAAGTAAATCACCAGTTCAAGGCCATCCTGGGCTACTTAGCAAGACTCTGTCTCAAAAAAACCAATCTGGAAAAGAAACCAACATAAACCAAGGTCTGGTTCATGCAAAGTTTTTCAAATCAGTGAAAAAGGATAGATTATTCAACCAATTTGATTTGCTGTGGCAAGGGGATAAGATCATTATCCCAACCTAACACCAAATTAAAATCTAGATGCCAGATGTTTAAAAAGTGAAGCCACATACCCAGGAGTGAAGATCTGTGATCAATCCTTACCTATCATTCATGAAGCCTTGAGTTAAATCCTTTAGCACCACAAGAAGAGAAGGGAAAAAAAACCTAAATTAAAAGTCAAAAATATCTTAAATTAAGGCCAGATTTGGCAAAAGACTACCTCACAAAGAAAAAAATACCTCTAACTATATAATAACTACAAAGCATCAGTATTTAATAATACAAAAAATTCAAAGGTAAAAACTAACCAGTATTATAAATATGCAATATATCACAAAATGATTCAACATGTAAACATCTTTTACAAATCATTAAGAAATTTAAAAACATTCCATAAGAAAAACAGATAATCAGTAAAGAATACATATGATAAACATTTAAAAATTAACTTTACTAGAAAGCAAATAAATGAAAATTATTTGGAGCTGTTTTTGTGAATAAAGAAGCAAAAATTAATAAGCCTTCTAAACCAAGTGCTAATACAGACCTAGGACAATCTAGATTTCCACTCAAACATACCAGAATTGATGGAAAGCTTCTGATGGAAACTTTGCAGAATATGTCAGCAATAAATATCACAAGTCCTTAAAATTAGACATATACTTTGTTTCAGTACTGTATTTCTAAGACTTTGTCCTAAGAAAAATCTAAGGTGCCAGACAAAGGTCTTTTGTGTGTAAGATACTCAGAGTTAGAATGGTGAGAGGTAGGAATAATCAGCACGGCCAACCACAGGACACTGATAGGAGAGAACACTGCGCAATCATTCAAACAAATGTCATGGACCTTGACCACTCCATGGGAGGGTCTCCCCTACAGTGTATTAGAAGGAAGTACAATCTATAGGACATAAAGAGAATGTCTGCAAAACAAGGAGCTCTACACACATCTGTGTGCAATAAAAATAGCTAACACATGAGTATTTAACACACATCAGCCTCCACTCCAACTTCTACATACACTAATGCAGTAAATCCTTACTCGCCCATGAGACTGAGATGATCACCACCAGTTACACATGGAGAAACAGAGGCAAGTTTACACAGTCGGCCCACAGTAAAGCTGTGGGATTCACACCAAGCACTCTGGTACTTAGTGAACACAATGACAATGTGCCACACAGAGAAAGAGCTGTACTTAACATCCCCTGGGCAGTAAGCAGGGGGCAGGAGAGGCTACAAGGTCAGGATGGGGACAAGGGAGCATCTAGGCTTTACATAATGCTCCATAGTTGGACTAGTCACAACCAGAATGTGCCTTCTGCAATTTAAAATTCATCAATGTCAAATCATTGCTGTGAGATCTAAATGCAAGTAGAGGTGTCTCTCAGTGCCCCCAAACCAGGATCAGACTGGAGGAGGTCACATCTCCATCCTCTAGGACAGACACCAAGTAAAGCATGCAGGCCACTCCTGTGACAGAGAGCTCTCTTTACCTAAGAGCATTGGAAAGGGCGATAAGGAGGATTTGATGAGAAGACTTTTGGCCCATCAGTTAACAAGTCTCAAGAGCACAAACTTGGGGGCCCAGCCACACCCTATTTAGGACACAAGTGGAGATATGGTCAGCAATTGCAAAGTCCTTGTTTCCTGCAATAAATCCAGTAATAAAAGTTATGTCAGGATCTAGATTAGTATGAGCTCCATCTCCTCCTAACTTCACAAATGTGGAATATGGATGCTGGGTACTGGCTGAGTCAACATCATATTAATAGGAGGTCAGACTAGAGGCAGATCAGACTAGAGGCAAACTACCCAGGTTCCAAGCCCATCAACCTGTGTGACAAGAATCAAGGACTTCACTTCTCTGGGCCTCTGTTTCTCATCTGAAAATGGAAACAAGAGATGATTGTAACAAATGCTAGGTAAAGGCTAGAGGCATGGCTCAAGTGATTAAGAGCACCTGACTAGCAAGCGCAAGGCCCCCAGTTCAATCCCCAGGACTTAAAGAAAGAAAGAAAAGAAAGAAGACGGCTAGATGAGACATGGGATGTGTGTGTGTGTGTGTGTGTGTGTGTGTGTGTGTGTGTGTGTGTGTGTGTGTGTAAGAGAGAAAGACAGATATAGAACGTGTCAGAATATGTTAATGAGACTGAGCTGTTATTATTACTACATAAGAATCTACAATCCAAAGCTTGAACCCTCTGGAAAATTCTCCGCTCTGCTTACCACCTAGCAAGTACAGCTTGGTATACTGTTCCCAGTCCACTGCCATCACTTTGACCCAGCTCTGTGACAGTCCTGTCCTTCAATCCTGGCTACCTCTTTTGGTGCCCTGCTTCCACTCCCCCTCTTCAGTCTCTTGACACTCTAATGCTCCACCAGGCGCTTGCTGTATACATGGCTTACCCTTCAACATCCATCTTACAAGAGTGGTTACTCTGCTTTCCTTCACACACCAAACTCATCCTGCAGCGCCTCTGCCCCCAATATTCCTTCTGCCAGGAAAGCTCTTCCCCAGATCTCTCCTAAAGCTGGCACTTGTGTGCCATTCCAGCCTCAGCTGATGCATCCTCACCCTAAGGAAGTTCCCTTGCCACCCACTGTCCAGCCTCCTATGATCTTCCTTCACCTGCCAGGTGTGTCTCACCATTTTGTTTTAATGACCTCATGGCATTATTCACTCTCCTCTGAAATTATCTTATTAGTCTGTTTACTTCTTTATTCTCTGTATCCCTCACCTTACACATAAACTCAAGGAGGATGGGCTTTCTCAAGCTCTGTCCCAAGACTCAGAAACATATGTGATACTCAATAAATATTTGTTGAATGAATAAGCCAACAATTGAATGAATTCATGAACTGCACATCACTGCACATCAAATATTCTCCCAGAAGGAATAAATGGGTTGTAATCTCCAGAAGCGAGGAGGCTCTTAGATATCTTGTAATAGAATGCGGAGCTGATCCCACAGCATGCAGAAGATTTCAAGCGTGCTATTGCTCTAAAGAATTTACGAGCAAGACAACAGCAGCCGAGGTCAGAGCTCACCCCTGGCCAGCCTCATCAACCAGCAGTGTCCTTTATTGTTCTTTTGTCTAGGAATGGAGGGTCAGATCAGAAGAAAGTCAAATGCTCAAAGCCTCTTGCCCCAAGCATAAAGAATTAATCCCCTGGCACAGAGTTGCAAAGACAAGGAAGTCTGAGAATGCAAGGGGAAGAGAGAAGGATGGGAGAAAGAAATGTCAACAGTTCCAAGTCCTCTAATGTCTCTCCCTGGTGACGTTCACTGACAAATACGCACAAGGCCCCACCTGGACAAAGGTAAAGCCTGGAGTGGCCACACCTGCCCAGTAGATGGCTGGGAGCAGCAGGTTTATCTACTGGCAAGGACCAGCAAAGATGGAATGAATGAACGCAAAACCCAAGACTAAAGATCTGAATCCTTGAAGGAAAGACTTGGCAGATGAGGAAGCAGCAGCCCAAGTACTCAATACTCATTTCCAACGTAACCAAAGTTCAAAAGAGCCAGGCCCATCAGGGAGACTGAATAATACATGAAGGAAATTTTCTCTAGAGAAATATTTCAGCTAATAGATGAATAGCAGGATAACATTACGATGTTACAATTTTTGCAAACCTCCTATGATATAATGGATCTAGGCAATAGCCATCCATGGCCATTTACCTACCCTAAAGAACACAGAAAGAGACAACAGACTTTTTTTTTCTTCCTGTCAATCATGGGCCTGGGCACTGCCCCTGAGCTTTTATGCTCAAGGCTAATGCTCTAACACTCTGAGCCACAGCTTTACCTTCAGTTTTTAGAGGTTATTTAGAGGTAAGAGTCTGATGGACCTTTTCCTGCCTGGGCTGGCTTCAAACTGCCATCCTTAGATTTCAGCCTCCTGAGTAGCTAGGATTGGAGGCATGAGCCACCAGTGCCTAGTAACAACAGGCTTCTTGTATCACATGCACACATACCCACATGTGTATTCAGATATGCACACACAGAGAAACATCTAGAAGTCCTGCCTTCTGTGCCAAAAGTATTCATGCACAGTCAAGCTACAGAATCAGTCTAAGTGTCCATCAAAGGATTAAGGGTGAGATTTAGGGTAGGAAGTGCAGGGGAGGGCAATTTCTAGGGATAGCAAAACAGAGGAGTCTAGGGCACTGGTTAGATGCAGTTCCACCTCACTCTGATGGCCTCAACCTCTTGTGTGCAGAAATGAGTCCTGAGGCAGTCAGTATCAACACAGTCCACTATGGACCACACTTCCTGGAACTCAAGTCCTGTGTCATCCTCCCTTACTGAATCTGGGCTGACAACATGATTCATGCTAACCAACACAATGAGAAAGAAGTGATACAGGGCTGGCTGGGCCTAAACCCAAGCCTAAAGGAGAGGAGGCTTAAGAGGCTGTGAGCTTCTGTGGTTTGTTTTGTCTACCATGGGGCTTGAACTTGGGACCTGGGCACTGTCCCTGAGCTCTTTTATTCAAGGCTAGGTGCTCTACCACTTTGAGCCACACTTCCATTTTCAGTTTTCTGATGGTTCATTGGAGGTAAGAGTCTCAAGGACTTGCCTGACCAGGATGGCTTTGAATTGTGATCCTCAGATTTCAGCCTCCAGAGTAGCCAGGATTATAGGCATGAGCCACCAGCGCCCAGAAAACTGCTGTGTTTTAAGTTCAGCTACTTGGCTGGTGAGTCCACACAGGAGGCAAAGTCCTGGACTACTTGGGAAGATGGAACTAGTCATCTCCAAGTAATCATTTGAGGAGAAATCATTGTGAATATTCTGGTCCCAGCAACCTTCTGACTACTGCCACAGGATCTGGCAGAAGAGCCATCTATCCAAGCCTCAGTTGACTACAAGTAATAAGCTGTGAGTTAGGCAGGCACCAGTGGCTCACACCTGTAATCCTAGCCACTCAGGAGGCTGAGATCTGAGGATCATGGTTCAAAGCCAGCCTGGGCAGGAAAGTCTGTGAGACTCTTATCTCCAATAAACCACCAGAAAACCAGAAGTGGTGTTGTAGCTCAAGTGGTGGAGCACTAGCCTTGAGCTGAAGAGCTGAAAGACGGCACCCAAGCCCAGAGTTCAACTCCCATGACCAAAAACAACAACAACAAAAAAAGCTATGAGATAGCTCACACCAGTAATTCCAGTTACTGAGAAAGCAGTGATCAGGAGGATCACAATTCAAGATCAGATTGGGCAAAAAGTTAGTGAGACCCTATCTCAACCAACAAACTGAGAGCTCTACTTAAAAATTAAAGCAAGGGGAGGTGGGGAGGAAAGGGATGGTAGGGGAAAAACAAAGGAAGGGGTAACAATGCTTGATAGAAAATGGACTTATTTCCTTGCTCATGTAACTGTAATCTCTCTGTATAGTATGTTTACAATAAAAAATATTTTTTTAAAAGAAGCAAAACAGGGTTTTAGAGGTATAGCTGCCTGACAAGTGTGATACCTTGAGCTCAAACCCATTGGCCTCCTACCATACACACAAAAGTTTGTTTGTTTGTTTGTTTGTTTGTTTTTTGGTCAGTGGTAGGGCTTGAATTCTGGGCTTGGGTGTTGTCCCTGGGCTCTTCAGCTCAAGACTAGCACTCTACCACTTGAGCTACCACACCACTTCAAGTTTTCTAGTGGTTAATTGGAGATAAGGGTCTCACGGACTTTCCTGCTTATGCTGGGTTTGGTTGAAGTGAGAGCCTCAGATCTCAGCCTCCTGAGTAGCTAGGATTACAGGCATGAGCCACTGGCACCCAGCACTATTGACATTTTTAAGGTACCTATTATGACCAGAAGAAAATTCCTATCTAGATACAATACAGCACAAGTTCTGTGAAGACAAACACACTCCCAAACTGAAGTGCTAGCTACAAAAGAAACATCCTGGGATAGAGGTGTGGCTCAACTGATAGATTGTCCAGTAAACACAAGATCCTGAGTTCAAATTCTAGTACAGAACAGAGGGATGAAAGGAGGAAGAGAAGGAGGGATACCCTAACAAAATCTAACTATCTTGAATAGTATGAGTTCTTCCAAAACTGTTGACAAGAAAAGCCATGAACTTCCCTCCCTTCTTTCTCTAATTTTGTAGTAAGTATCCATTAGGCATAACTAATATGTATGAGGGCAATGAATCTATTAGTCATTTTTACAGCTAAAAATAATTTCAAGTAGATGGTTCATCACTGTGTGGTGAGAATCTTCAGAAAACACATCCCCTAGCTGGACAGGGCCATCATTAATTACACTACTGCCCCTGTGAATGAGGTGGCTAGGCAGGTTGGATGCCTGTAATGTAATTAAAAGGTCATCATCAGTGAGAGTAATACTTTGAGGTGGGGGGGGGGAGAAGGAAACAAAGAGAATGTACAGCAGTAACACTCTGACCAAATAAATTATGGTAGGCCCACAGCACCATGCCTTGTGCAGTCATTAAAAGCATCAATTTCAGGCTGGAAGTGTAGCTCACTGGTAGAGCTCTTGCCAAGCATACTGGAGGTCTGAGGTTGAATCTCCAGCAACAAATATATTCATATTCTCTCTCTCTCTCTCTCATTCACTACCTAAAAACTCAAGCATTTCCACATGGTATTTCTATGTGCAAAAAATGAATCATGTAACCACAGAGAAAAATAGGCCAAAATGCCTATTAGTACTTGATAGTATCAGTGAGGTATGTGAGAGGATGCTGACTTGGGAGCAGGGTAGAAAACCATAAGAAAGAGACACTCCCAAAAAAAGACCAGGCTGAAAATATTATGAAGGAAACTCAGAAAAATATAATTGCCATTCTCCTTTCTTCCTTTTTTTTTTTTTTTTGGGGGGGGGAAGTACTGGGGCTTGAAATCAGGGCCTTCCCCTTACTAGGTAGGCACTATACCACTTCAGCCATGACTCCAGCCCTTTTTTGTTTTAGTTATTCTTCAGAGATAGTCTTGTATTTTGGCCCAGATAAGCCTCCGATTGAGATGCTTCCACCTGTGGTGATCCTCTCTATCTATGCCTCCTGCATAGCTGGAATAACAAGCACAGGCCACTGTTTGAGCTGGAGTCGTGCTGATTCTTTGCCTTGGCTGGCCTTAAACCTTGATCCTCCCAGTCTCCCCTTCCCATTAGGCGTGCCCACACCTGACCCACCATCCTCATTTCTTGACTCTTGCAATATACCACACACAGTGCTACATCATCTGATCTCCCTTTAACTTCTCACTTAACTGCAGGCACTATAATTAGCCCCACTTTCCAGACAAGGAAATCAAGGTCTAGAGAAAGACTGTACCCAAAGCTCAAAGGACACAAGTAGTTTGCTGCTGCTGGAGCAGCTCTCTACACTGTGCACATTCTGCAAACAGCAGCAGGCCCCAAAGGGTGAGGCTATGGGACAGGGCAGCACTAAGACCGTAAGTGTCTCATGCTGACCTCACTTCTTGGAGATCAGGGAAGCCCTGCCCAGGATATTTTTACAGAATCAATTGCTACCACTGAGAGCCAGAAAACAGATGAGAATGTGTCAGCTATTACACAGTCAGACCCCTCAAGCTCACCATTTAATTAAGATCTGCTCAGCCCACAGCAAGAATTATTGCCTATTAAAGCAGTAGAGACTGATAAAGTGTGGCTGGTTCATTCCTACTTCCCAGGCATTCCTGGACTCCCCACCGCAGGATAAAGCCTGCAGAAAAAGTCAGCTTCCCACAAATGCACAGGTTACCCACCTAAATTATACTCCCTAGCACCCAGGCCTCCTGCGCCACATTGGGTCCTAGCAAATTGCCTATATGAGCAGCTACAAGGGCCAGGAAACCAGAGGTTGGAGGCAGGCCCAGGAATGGCTGTGTGACCATGAGGAAGCAGGTGGCCACCGCTGATGTTCTAATCAAACTCCAAATGGAGCTGGCCACACATCTTCACCATTTATGGTACCTAATACCATAAAGTCATTCATTAAATAACTTAGGCTGTGCCTACCATGTGTCGGGTGCTGTGGAAAGACAGAAGTACAGGGATTGCATGCGGTTGTGGGGAAGGGCAGATAATAAACAAATACAAGTCGAGTACAAAGAAATACTATGAAGAAAATCAAAGCAAGCTGAGCACAGGTGGCTGAGATCTGAGAATCACAGTTTGAAGCCAGCCTAGGCAGGAAAGTCCATAAGACCTCCAATTAATCACCAAAAAGCTAAAAGTGGAGCTATGGCTCCAAATGGTAGAGCACTAGCCTTGAGCACAAAAGCTGAGGGACAGGCTGAGTTCAAACCCCAGGACCAGCACAAAAATAAAAGAAAAAGAAATCAAGCAGAATAAAGGGTTTGAGTGTGCTATTTAGTAAGGAGAAGGCTCCCAGGAAAGGGGAAGGTGACCTGAAAGACTGAGGAGATTTTGGAGACTCTGTAAGGAAAGGCTCTAGGCAGAGAGAAGAGCCAGGGAAAGGCTGGGAGGCAGGAACAACCGCAAGAGGCCGGAGTAGCTTCAGGATGTCAAGCTAGAATGGCCAAGGCAGAGATAGGGTCACACAGGAAGCCACAGGAGCCTGGGGGCTGAGGTGGGGCACAAGGGCAGGTAATATCTGTCCAAGCTCAGAACACTTCATACCTCTATGGCTCAGTGTGGTACTGTTGCTATTTTCTAAGAAGGGAAACCTGAGGCTCAGAGAGGAAAAGGGGGTCACTTGAGATCACAATTTGGGTGCCCACACCCCCTGGCAAGAGAGTCTGTATCCAGTAAGAGTTCAACTAAAGTCCCCAACTTCTTCCCCTGGAAAATGCCTTCTATTTTCCTCTCATTTACTTAACACTCTGCCCACCCTGTCTTTACAGTTAGGGACAGACAGGTAAACATTTCATGGGAGAAGACAAGGAGGGGAGGTAGTAAGAGACAAAAAAGCCAACAGTTTAATTCTCACAAAGAAGAAAGTTATTAACTTTCTCTACAAGTTTGCTCACCTAATCAGTGTCCCAGAACTCAGTCCTGATCACAGAGTAGGCAGGCGACTGTTAGGCTGTCCCTGGGTGTGGTACCTGTCCCCAGTCTTCCTAAAGGCGAAGGACACCTGCCCCAGCTCTATGGCCGCCCGGGGGTGGTGCCTCCCCCAGCGCTGTGGGTGTCTGGAATGCGGAAACGGGAACCAGCCATGCCAGCTTCTAACAGCGACTTATTCAACAGCAGCAGGAACACGCCGCCACCGGAGTTCCCCCAGAGATAGCTGGGCTTCGAGAACAGGCGCATTCCCAAAGAGGGCTGTTTTGCCAATAGTCCCTTTGGGGAGGGAAATAAAAGAAGTCCTTACTCACCAGACACGTGGTCCTGGAGTCTGAATGGGCTTAAGAGAAAGCTCTAAGGTAACAAAGACAACTCGCCTGTTACCTTCGATTCAGGAACAAGCCACCTGTTCAGGGACAGAGCCAGGGCTGGATCTGTGCCATGGCATCCCTTGGCCTGAGCTTGTGCCTGGCTGTTACATTCCCAACCTCCCACTCTCAGGTGGGCTCCCTCACTACTGAGGATGAGCTCCAGCTTGCAAAGACAATGAGGCTGCTGCTGATCTCCTCCAACCAGCTTTGGATGCCCCTGCCCCAATGGCTTTAACAACCACCACAAATCCCAATGAAAGTTGTGCAAAGGACAGCACGGTTTTAAACCCCTCATATGGACTATCTCTCCCCAGTCTTGCAATTACCCTCTAACACTGAACAGACATGTCACAAGCTGAAGGTCAAAAAGCAAGAACATGACAGGGTGGGGATTCAACCCAGCCACAGTGGCTCTGGGATTCCAACTTTTGACCTAAATCTCCTCTTGTAAAGAGCCACAGGTGTGCCTACTGGGCCTCAGTTTCCTCTTCTGTAAAATGGAATGGGCATGGAGAGTTAGTGAGATCTTCACAGTGAGCTCACAAAAATGCTCAATAGCTATAAGCTGCCATTATTGATTCACATTGCTCTCGGGGTTAGTCAGGCCTACACTAGAATCTTCAAAATAGGAAGCAACCAGCTAATGGTCATTGAGTTTAAATACTGGGCAGTTGATGGTGGAGAAAAAATTAAGAAAAACTATTACTGCTCTTTGTTTCAGCCACAGTAACGGAAAAAGGAGTGTCTATTCTATGTCAAACACTGGAGCACAGAGGTAAACAAAAAACATACAGAACCTGCCCATGGGGTCTGACAGTGTCCTGTAAATAAACTGGCAGGAAAGCTTTCAGCCCTGTTCATCAATGACTATGGGTCAGGCACTGAGATGTTCCAAGCACTCTGAGCTAGTGCTCTAGATTTTGATTCTCACCTAGCAACCTAGGAAGATCTTTCTGATCTGAAAACTGACACTGTGAAACTCAGTGGCTTGCCCAAGATCAACAGGGAACTAGGATGGACCCAGGACTCATGAATGGGTAGTATGGCTCCTCCAGAGCCCAAGCCACATCTCTCTACCCCTCTGCCATCTCTCAGGGTGATGATGGCTTTACACTGCAGCCATGAATGACAGCAACAGGTATCTGCAGAATGTTGCATACAGTTGGGGGAGGGGTAATAAGAGCACAGGAATATTAAGTGATAATTTATTCAATTAATAACTCACATTTAGCCAAGTGCCGGTGACTCACACGTGTACTCCTAGATACTCAGGAGGCTGAGATCTGAGGATCATGGTTCAAAGCCAGTCCAGGCAGGAAACTCCGTGACACTCTTATCTCTAATAAACCACCAGAAAACCAGAAGTGGCGCTGTGGCTCAAGTGGTAGAATGTTAGACTTGAGCTGAATTGCTGAAGGGCAGTGCCCAGGGCCCAGAATACAAACCCCATGACAAAAACAAACAAACAAACAAAAACCCCTCACATTTAATATGAGAAGAGAGGCTGGGCAGGTGGCTCAGTGGTAGAGCACTTGCCTTGCATGCTTGAGGCCCTGGGTTCGATTCCTCAGCACCACATAAGCAAAAAGAAAAAAGTCGGAAGTGGCGCTGTGGCTCAAGTGGTAGAGTGCTAGCCTTGAGCTGAAGAGCTGAGGGACAGCACCCAGGCCCAGAGTATAGGCCCCACGACCGGACTCCCCCCCCCCCCAAAAAAATGAGAAGAGCCTAGCCTTGAGCACTCCACATATGCCAGCCAACGGCCAAGCACTTGACTTGCATTCTCTCCTTTCACCCAGTCCACAGCCCTCTGAGCAGACTTCAGAGGGGCCTCTTGCACAGGTGTGAGAAGAGAGCAGGGAAAGACCCAGGTGTTTCTGAGCAAAGCAAGCTCTCAAAAACTATACACCTGCTGCCTTGTGGCCAACTCAAGTGCCCCTGAAATATCAGATGAAACACTGAGTATCCCAACAAGATCAAGGGTTCCTATGGTACATGGTTTCTGAGTATTTGTTTTTTAAATGGGCCATGTTTGGAGAATAGAAAGCTAAGTAGTGGGCTGAGAAGGTGGCTCAGTGGTAGAGCGCTTGCCTTGCATGCATGAGGCCCTGGGTTCGATTCCCCAGCACCACATAAGCAGAAAAAAAAAGCCAGAAGTGGTGCTATGGCTCAAGTGGTAGCGTGCTAGCCTTAAGCTGAAGAGCTGAGGGACAGCGCTCAGGCCCAGGGTTCAGGCCCCACGACTGGACCCCCCCCCCCCAAAAAAAGAAAGCTAAGTAGTGACTGAGATTATTATAAAACAAGATTGGTTAAGTGCAATGACACAAAAATGCCTGGGGTTATGATTCCACTTTGTTTCCCTCAGTTCCACACCAGAGATAATTGTCTACCCTAAGGTCTAGCCTCATTCCCAATCCTTTCCTATAACAAATTCAGATTTGATTTCTACTGCCACTCTCCTCCCAGAGCCACTCAGATAAGTAAGACTGGTGCTAGCTGTAGCCTAAAGATTGTAAATCCTAATGACCCTTGCCTATGATTGGTCCAGAGGTGGTCATGTGATACAGTGCTCACCAGTGAGATATGAGGGGATTCTGGGAGGCAAGCATTAATGCCTTGGAGTGAGAAGACAGGTGAGGAAGAGATATCTGCTGCTGCTGCTGCTGCTGCTGCTGGGCAAATGGCCCTATCAGGGTGTGCCAACTAAGGGCCCTTGTGGCCACACCAGAGCCTGAGGACATGGAAGGCACACCCTGTATGACAAAGTAGCACAAAGGAGAGGGACTGGGCCCTTATAAATGTTGTGGAATTGCTTAGTAAATCTTCATATTGATTATGGATTCTTTTGTAATAGGAGATCATCAATCTCCTTATTTCAGGCCCATTTCGTTTGGATTTCCTGTTACAGCACACTGATGGTTCTTAAAATGTACTTCTTGGACCAGGAACACCAGTATCCCTGGGAGCCTGTTGGAAGCACAAATTCCTGCTGGGTACGGAAAATCTTTCTTTTTTTTTTTTTTTGGTCAGTCGTAGGTTCTGAACTCTGGGCCTGGGCACTATCCCTAAGCTCTTCAGCTCAAGGCTAGCACTATACCACTTGAGCCACAGTACCACTTCGGCTTTTTCCACTTATGTGATGCTAAGGAATCAAACCCAGGGCCTCATGCAAGCAAGGCAAGCGCTCTACCACTGAGCCACCTTCCCAACCCCAGAGAATCTTATTTATAATTCCAACTGCTCAGGAGGCAGAGATCAGGAGGACCAATTAGAAGCCAGCCAGGGCAAAAAGTCAGCAAGACTCCATATCTTAACAAATTAGCAGGGCATGTAGTGACACACCTGGATAGGAAGACCTCAAACCCAGGCCAACCCAGCAAAAAGTGAGATTCTACTTTAAAATAATAATAATAATAAAGCAAAAGGGTTGGAGGTGTGATTCAAGTGGTAGAATAAGTACCTAGCAAGTGCAAGGCCCTGAGTTCAATCCCTAGTACCACAAAGGAAGAATGGAAGGAAAGGAGGTAGGGAGGGAAGGAGGAAAATTCTGAAGCTGGATCTGAAGAATAGGGAGGTGGGGGAGGGCAGTTGTCTGTGGCATTTGTTCTGAGGACTGAAAGATCTCAGGTCTGAGGACCCTTCTGGAGCACATGAAGTTGGCTAATTAATGGCCTCTGGAGTCAGACTGCCAGACTCCAAGTCACCACAATTTTTGAGCCATGTGACCCTGAACAAGTTATTTAAATACTGCAAAAGAGGAACAATAAGAGCACTTCTCTTAAAGGGTTGCTGGGAGACTTCCATGAAGCCCTTCCTGTGAAGCGCCTTGCACGCATCTGGCACACACTAGACACTATATGAATCTCCTATTTGCTGATTATTGTAGCCAAAGGCACACCAGTGACGTGACCTCCTTACTGCCTCTCCAAAAGCTGAGTACCTCCTTAAAGGTTATTTCAAACCAGGCGCCGGTGGCTCATGCCTGTAATCCTAGCTACTCGGGAGGCTGAGATCTGAGGATCACAGTTCAAAGCCAGCCTGGGCAGGAAAGTCCGTGAGACACTTATCTCCAATAAACCACTAGAAAACTGGAAGTGGAGCTGTTGCTCAAGCAGTAGAGCACTCGCCTTGAGTTGAAGAGTGCAGGGATAGCGCCCAAGCCCAGAGTTCAAGCCCCACGACCAACAAAAAAAAAAAAAAAAAAAGGTTACTTTACCATACAGGACCCAACCCTGTGCCTTAGAGTTCAGTGATGAATAACTATCTTTCTGGTCTGTACAGAGGTGCAACAAACAAGAAGGCTAAAGGGTCTTTTTCCACTTCTCCACCAAGGCTCCTAGGTCTCCTCGCACAGCCTGAACCAGATGTTCAGTGTCAGCATTGGTTTCTTGCCCTCAGATTCAACCTGTGCAGGTCCCAAAGATGAAACATACACAAATCAAGTCACCTACCATGGAGATGGTACTTCCAACATTTTTTTCCACCTAAACTCTCCTTGGAGACCCCTCCTGAAAGAAATGGGGATGGTAGAGGGGTGCAAAAAAGCACCTTTGAAAGAAAAAGAGGTAGATATGGTAGTGCACACCTGTAATCCCAGCTACTTGGAATGTGGTGACAGGAGCATTGCAGATTAAAGCCAAGCAGAGTAAAAGTTCACAAGACCCTAACTCAAAAACCAGACCAGCATGGTAAGGCACACCCACAATCTCACCTGAGAAGCAGAGGTAGGAAGATCAGGTCTAAATTAGTGAAAGATTTTCTGAAAAACTAAGAACAAAAGAAAGACAGGAAACATGGCTTAAGTGGTAGAGAACTTATCTAGCAAGTAAAAAGCCTGGGATCTATTCTTAGCATGTGGCTGGGGATAGAACCCAGCCCTCCTATTTGCCTTCTTCTTGCAAACCAAGAATCTAGTGCTGAGCAGGACACATTACAGAAAAGACAGTCACCATCAGGAACAAAGGAGACAAGTGTCTCTCAAGATCAGACCAACTAGCACCATCACATCGACACCTCATTTACCACCTATAGATAACCCCAAGTGTGTGTTCCTCTCACCTAGGGATTCCATCACAATTTGACTGGCTATACAGACCACCTCCTCCTTCCTCCGCCCCCCCCTTCCCTGAGTAATAAATCCAGCAGGAACATCCACATGAATGAGAACCATGCTGGCTGTGAAAGAGTCTTCACCACTGGCCTGATGAGAAATATCATTAGGTCCCAAGCACTGTCACAAGCTGGTTCTTGCCTCCTTTTGTCACAAATCAAAGCTGAAGGTTAACACTTTCCCAGCCTTATACCACAATGTGCAGACAAACATAGGGCAGGACTCTGGTTCCTTCTAGGTCCTTAACAAAGGCCCATCAGAGAGAGGAAGGCCAGGTGTCACTGGAGCAGTGTGGTCTGTGCTGATGGGAGGATCTTGGGAGGATCTTAGGTCTCTTGTTGAAACAAGTCTTTGGAAAAAAATGTGGGAGGGGCCCCACAGTAGGGAAGAGGGACCTCAGTGAACTGACTGCAAGGCAACAACACTGTGGCCTGTGCTCCAGAGAACTGGTGGAAGTGTGGGGGCTACTGGTGCCTCCCAGATGTTCTCACTGCAATCTCCTTTATAAGGGGTTTCCAAAGTCCTGGCTAGGTACTGTTTTGCATAATGAAGGTTTTTGTTTTTTGTTTGTTTTTTTTAAAGCCAACATTTTATTATCTGAGTGGATTGTGCAGAGGCAGGGAAATCCCCTACCTATACACTTGAGCTTGAAACGCACAAATGTTGGATGTAATTTATTGCACTTGTTTTTAACTTTGCATAACATGAGACACTTCAAACACACAAAGGTAAAAGGAAGAGTTTAATATGTATACCCTCATCACACAGCTCCACCATTATCAACTTGTGGCCGGTCTTGTTTCATCTCTCATTCACCCCCACACACTAGCCCTCTCTATTCTCCCCTCATCCAACCATTCTGAAGCACATCACAGATAACTCGAACACTTCATTCACAAGAATTGCAGAATGAGCTGCTTAAAGACAAAGGTTTTCTCTAAAGCAGTACCACAAGATTATTATCACTGGAAGAATTAAGAATTCCTCTGTGATAGTCAGAATGCTTTATTATTATTATTATTATTATTATTATTATTATTATTATTATTATTATTATTTGTCAGTCATGGGGCCTGAACTCTGGGCCTGGGTGCTGTCCCTCAGTTCTTCAGCTCAAGGCTAGCGCTCTACTGCTTGATCCACAGCACCACTTCTGGCTTTTTCTGCTTATGTGGTGCTGAGGAATGGAACCCGGGGCTTCATGCATACAAGGCAAGCACTGTACCACTGAGCCACCTTCCCAGCCCCTGCTTTATTATTTTCAAGAAAGAGAAAGAACAGGTTCCAGAACACAGAAAAAAACCCCATGCCTTGAGTAGTGCTCAAGCCTCAAGGGTATGGAAGCTGAAGTGGGCTCCCAAAAGGCCGCTTCTTAGGTGGAGAGGCTGGAACTAGTGTGGACAACCCTACTTACCCTCCCTATCTGTCTGTCCATTCACAGACAGTCATATAGTACTTAAGAGCCTAGACTCTGGATTAAGTGGCTCCATTGTGAATCCTAGCTTTGAGACTTACAAATTTCTCTAGACTACAGTTTTGCTATACAAATAAGTACCAGGGCTGATGCAGTGGCTCATATAATAACAGACCACTTGCTTAGTAAGTGCCAAGACCCTGAGTTCAAACTTCAGCATTACAGATAAATAAAAATAAAGGTATTAACAACAGTAGTGCCCCATATGTCTCCTGGAGTGGACAGAAGGATTAAATGAAAAGCCCTCACAGCAGTGCCTTGCAGATGACACATCCTAGTGAAGGCCAGCTAGCATGGAGTTCCGTCCACAGATCCTCACTGAGCATCTTTTACCTACCAAGCACTGGCCAGCAGATGGATAGTTGTGCTACCTTGTTGGTGCAGGAGACTCAGATCCATCCTCCACCTTTGAGGGAGAACTCTGAGCCAAGAGAGAATCTGAAACAGTGACCCCAAAGAGTTCACAGAGGTTTTCTGTGACCACCTCTCCTGCTCCTGCCCACTCTGCCATGTCTCCCAACATAAGAATATGGCAAAATTCACTAGTCTGTGCTTTGGCTGAGTGACAGGAAGAACTGTGCAGACACCAGGGGACAGGTCTTTAGCAGCTTAGAAATGAGCCTATGCTATGAACAGGCTGGCCCTTGCTTGCCTTCCTTTCTCCCTGCTTCCTATTGATCTCTCTCCCCAGACTCCTCTCTTTTCTGAGAGTAAGGTCCCTGTTTTCAGCAAACCTAGAGCTCAATCCAAGGAATGGACCTGGACTCTTTCAGGTCTCAACTGGCACCCTGGCACCAACATAAACTCAGGGACCATTGCTGACAAACTCTAGGAATAACAAATCCTTTCACAACTTTCTTTGCCTTAAACTCAAACACTCTCTAAAGACCGCACATACAAACAAGGTTTCATGAGCTGGGGTGCAACACAGTGATTCTACCTTTTGTACCAATAAATAAACAAATAAATAAATAAACAGTGAAAGCATGTACTGGAGCTGAGCTTGAATTCAGCCTCCACCACTTTCCAACTTTGAGTCTGCAGCCTTCTGATGCCTTACCTCAGCTTCCTCATCTGTAAAAGTGGAAATGACCACAGCTCCCACCACCACAGAACACTGGTGACACCCACCAGCGCTGAGTGCAGTGGCAGGCACAAAGGTGTATGAACCTGTTGCTGCTGAAGATGCTTTCCATCCCTCAGCCACCAAGAACAGGGTGCAGCTCAAGGGGGAGAGAGTACAGGCTGTGCGGGGCCCTGAGCTCCCATTCGCAGCATAAAAAAGACAGAAAGAAAGAAAAAAGTAAAAATGGTATTTTTGATCTGTCATGGTCAACCTCACAACAGGCTCATGCTGTCCAATATGGTAGCCATTTGCTATAGGTGCCTACCAAACAGCTGAGAGGCAAAATAGGATGGGCTGGGAGTATAAAATACACCATGTAAGCCAGGCTCAATAGCACACTCCCAAGGGGCCGAAGGTAGGCAAACTGCCTTAGCTCAGGAGTTCAAGGCCAACCCTGGGCAACAAAGTGAGACCCATTTCAAAATAAAGAGAAAAAAAAAAAAAGCAAACCCACATTGCACTTCAAAGATCTCAAGTAAAAACAACACTATAAAATACCTCATTAATTTTTATGTTGGTTACATGTTTACATGATATTTTAGATTAAATAACATATATCATTAAAATTAATTTCCACTGCTGAGTGCCAGTGGCTCACACCTATAATCCTAGCTACTCAGGAGGCTGAGATCTGAGGATTGTGGTTCAAAGTCAGACCGGGCAGGAAAGTCCATGAGACTCTTATTGCCAATTAATCATTTTAAAAAGGGGCAAGGGGAGGGCTGGAAATGTGGCTTAGTGGAAGAGTACTTGCTAGAAAGAATGAAGCCCTGGGTTCAATTCCTCAGTACCACATAAACAGAAAAAGCCAGAAGTAGCGTTATGGCTCAAGGTGGTAGAGTACTAGCCTTGAGCAAAAGCAGCTCAGGGACAGTGCCCAGCCCAGGACCAAAAAGCTAATAATAGCCAGTGGCTCACTCCTGTAATACTACCTATACAGGAGGCGGAGATCTGAGGATCATTGTTCAAAGCCAGCTTTGTCAGGAATGTCCCTGGGACTCTATTCCACTGAAAAGCTGGAAATAGATGTGGCTCAAGTGCTAGCCTTGAGCAAAAAAGCTCAGGGCCCAGGCCCTGAGTTCAAGCCCCAGGACCAGCGCGCGCACACACACACACACACACACACACACACACACACACACTAATAATTTCCTTTTCACTTTTTACAATGTGGCCAGTAGACTATCCAGGACCAGCACACACACACGCGCACACACACACACACCTAGTAATAATTTCCTTTTCACTTTTTACAATATGGCCAGTAGACTATGTATCAACTAAGAATGTTTAGAAGAGCATCTAGCACCCATGTAGTTGCATTATCTCCATGAACGATTGAAACCTAAGATATATTCAACCTGTATTATATTCAATGATCTCAAGTGCCTAGTCTGATGCCCAGCATACACGGAGGAGGCGGAGGCGGAGGCGGAGGCGGAGGCGGAGGCGGAGGCGGAGGCGGAAGCGGAAGAGGAGGAAGAAGAAGAAGAAGAAGAAGAAGAAGAAGAAGAAGAAGAAAGAGGAAGAGGAAGAGGAAGAGGAAGAAGAAGAAGAAGAAGAAGAAGAAGCAGCAGCAGCAGCAGCAGCAGCAGCAGCAGCAGCTTCACAGACTGACGGGTGAAAGGAGCTCTCCAGATGCCTGGTCTTCAAAGCATCCACCAGTATCCTCACATTGAGCCAGGGCTGTTCTTCATTCAAAATACTTAACAACCTGTAAGGCAGGCCCAGACTTTACAAATCAAAATGGACACATCATAGGACAGAGGAAGGACTGGTGTCTCTTCAGAGGCCACATCTCATCATTTTAATTGCTAAGTTGTAATATGACACTTTAACAACCAATAAGGCTGGCTTGATGGCTAAAACATCCTACCCCTTGCCAACCCAAAATCTCACAAAGATTGCCCAAATGAGACACTGGCCCATTCTTAGACCTGTGCTACATGTCAATCCATATCTAATGAAAGCCATGCAGTCAACCTTGATTTTGAAACAACCAGCAAACCATCCTAACAGCCCAACCTAATCCTGTTTCCTGCTATGTAGCCCAGGCTGGCCTCAACTCATGGTCTTCCTAAGTCCTGAGATCAGACATGTACTACTAATGCCAGGGCTATTGTGTCTTACTGCCAGTTGAAATGACACATCATCCACACACTGCTCCTGCTGCCAAATGAATAAGGCACTAACATAGTCTGCAGCACTCTGCCTGTCAAACAAACATGAACAGGAAATACTGTGTCCACTTCCTCCATTGGCCTCTGCCTCCTTCTAGTGAGAGCCTGGAAGGAGAGAGAGTGAAGAGCCTGACCCTGAAATCATTTGCTCATCTGTAAAATGAGCTCAGTAAAGTTAACCAGTCATTGGGTTCCCATCAGAGTTAAGTAAGGATGGGTATGAAATGCCAAGAGAAACACCTAGCAGACAATAAATACGATTACTACAATAGCTGCTATGGATATTATCTTAAGATAATTCATTCTTCTGCATTCATTTATGATGCTATTTCTAGAGTAAATTTATTCCCACCTCTGGACTTTTACACTTGCTGTTCCCTCTGCCTGGAATGTTCTTTTTCTAGTTCTTGACACAGCGGGTGCCTCTTGCTCACTCTGGTCTCAGCTCACATGACTTCTCTTCAGAGGCCCAAGAGGCCTTGCCTGACCATCAGCTACAGTAATTACCCCTTCCCTTCACCCCTTCCTCTTACCAGCCACTTTCCAGCCTTTTACCCTGTTATTTTCTCCAGTATACTTAAAACCACTCAAAAGTGGATGGATCAGACTTTTTTCATTTAAAAAAATAATGAAGGGGCTGGGAAGGTGCCTCAGTGGTAAAGCGCTTGCCTTGCATGCATGAGGCTCTGGGTTCGATTCCCCAGCACCACATAAGAAAAAAGAAAAAAAGCCGGAAGTGGCGCTGTGGTTCAACTGGTAGAGCGCTAGCCTTGAGCTGAAGTGCTGAGGGACAGCGCCCAGGCTCAGAGTTCAGGACCCATGACCGAACCCCCCCCCAAAAAAAATAATAATGAAGTCTGGCACAATGGCTCATGCCTATAATCCTAGCTACTTGGCAGGTTGAGACTGGGAAGAGAGAAGTTCGAGGCCAGCCCCATTTAAAAACAATGTTGGGCTGGGAAGGTGGCTCAGTGGTAGAGCACTTGCCTTGCATGCATGAGGCCATGGGTTCGATTCCTCAGCACCACAAAAGAAAAAAGAAAAAAAAAGCCAGAAGTGGCGCTGTGGCTCAAGTGGTAGAGCGCTAGCCTTGAGCTGAAGAGCTGAGGGACAGCGCCCAGGCCCAGAGTTCAGGCCCCACAACCAGACCCCCCCCCCAAAAAAATGTTTTAACACCCCTGGCTGGACACAGTTGGGAGGTTGAGTGGCTAAGACTGGGAGGATCATGGCTTCAGACCAGCTTGGGTAACAAGTCTGCAAAACTCTCTCTTCACTAGGAATGGGCCTGCACCTATCATTCCTGGTTGAGTGCCAGCTGTGAGTGAAAAAGTTAAGCAAGAATGTGAGGCCCTAAGTTCAAGCCATAGTACTGACATAAAATAAAATAAATCACCACGGGCAAAAGCACATCCATTTTCTTCACTCTGGTATCTAAAAACCTGCCAGTGGATGCTTATTATTCACAATTTCAACAACCAGTTATCCCTGAGGGATGGGACTTGGGTGTGGAGAGGAGCAACAACTACTTTCCATCTACATCTCTGAATTGTCTGACGTGTCACAATGAGCCTATCTTTCTTGCATAACTTCTTTTTCAAAGCCAAATCCAACCTAATCTATCCTCCTCTCCTATCTTTCTCTCACATGCACACACATACACACACAAACACACAAACACACACACACACACACACACACACAAAGGCCATGACCAGAACAATCCTAAAAACTAGAAGTAATACCAGTCTTGAAAATACAAATGTGCAAAGTGGTCCAACAACCCCTAACAGCTAAAAATTAACACTTTATAAGAAATGACTGCTCAACTCTTTTATTAAAATGTAAATACATTTAGATTTTGCAAGTTTGAAATTATCAGCAAAACATGTTTTGTAGCAAAAAAAAAAAAAAAAAAAAAGGTACCGGTTGCTACACTTCCTAAATTCCATTTTTGATTTACCACCTAACAACTGCAATGTCTAAAAAACAAGCTCACATTTAACTTAAACCATTCTACCCAGAGTACTAAACAACCATATGCTATTGTCACTAACAATGGAGGCCAACCAAGATTTTTTGTTCTTGTTAGGAAACCCTTTAATTTTTTAAATTGTTTTTATAAAGAATTACAATCATAAGTCAGGTAATGAATACAATGCTTCTTGGGCAATGGCACCCCTTCCTTTCCTTTCCCCCATTTCTCCCCCTCCCATCTCCAAGGTATTTTAAGCCCCTGCCTTATTTCTGGAGATAAAACACACACATATACACACACAGGTGAATTTAATGACCATCATAAATTTGATTAAGACCACAAGTTTCCATTTTCAATTGAAAATCACAAAGACAGGTTTCAGACAGCAGACTCAACCTAAATTGAGATCTAGTAAATTTCCTTTCCAGCCTTTTCTGGGGTGTGTAGTGTGTGTGCTGTCTCCCCACATGCCAGGTGTGGCCACTTTCCCACACAGGATATTCTAACCTGCTGACAAAGAGTATAATTTTTCAGAAATAAATGAACAATTCAACTGATTTGTGCCAAGCTAAAATCATAGAATGGGTCCCCTGAAAGTCAGGCCTGCCTTTCACATCTGCAGCCACTGCAGTCTAGCCAAGCCAGTATTGTCTTCTCTGCCCCTTCTTAATACATATGCTGCATATGTTAATCCTTGGTGACTTAAAAGAATCAAGTGGGCCTTGTCAGAAAGGCCACCTCCAAGAGCTAGAGGATCTTCTAGGGTCCTCAAATGGAAGAACAACATGGGATTTCTGTGACATGGCAGCTCCATCTTGTTATCAACCAACTGTATGAGGGAAGGGAAGGGAAGAAGAGCAATTCCCAATTTCTGGCTTAGGCAACTAGGTCAATACTAGTCCATTCACACCACAATGGTGACTACTTAGTCTAGGAGAAGGAGGAAGGGGCAGAAGAGGAGGAGGAGTTCAAGTTGGACATGTTCAGTTTTATAGCGCCAAAGAACAGCTACCAGGAGACACCAATGAAGCATAGGCTCCATATCTGAGCTGGAAGTTCAAGGGTTTAGTGTGGGCTTCAGAAAGTCAGGAGCTGCCCACACTGGGACAATAATTAAAGCATTGGGGCTGAAGGTGTAGTTCAGTGATAGCATGCTTAGCAGCAGGCATGGTGATGCATGCCTGTAATCCAAGCACTTGGAGATCTAAGGCAGGAAGATCACAAGTTTGAGGTTAGCCTCAGCTATACAGTGAGATCCTGTCTTAAAAAAAAAAAAAAATGCCCTAGCACTCCAGGACCAATAATAAGTAAAGGACAGGAAAAGCATTGTGCTGGTGGCTGCTAATGACAGGTCTACATCATCTTTTCTCAGGCCCTTATACTATACAGTAGATACCGTAAGTTAACCTTAAGGGAAAAGGAGGAAGATACACTAACTTTGTCCCCACCTCTGTCCTACAAGTACAGAAAGAAGCAAAGAGTCAAGGTGGGGGAGAGAGACGACAACAACAACAATAAAAAAAAAATACATTCATCAAGTGCTTAATGTGTGCTGGGACCTGTACAAAATACTAAGCAAGAATTATCTCCTGAAATCATCAGAACAATTCTGGCATAAAAGTCCTATGACTACCATTTCACAGATGGGACACTGAGGCTTGGAGCAAACGTGTGGGGGAGCTTAGGGCTGTCATGTCACAGCCCACAGTTAAGCAGTCTCTGGGCCAGATGGAGAATATTGAAGAACAACAATTATAATACATAAGAGCTGCTACTTAGTAAGGGGTGGCTCAGATTAGGAACACAATCTCATCCTTCTGAGGGTGGTCCTGCTATTGGTCTCATTTTTATAAATGAGGACCTAAGAATGCAGATGAAATCAAGTGAACCATTTTTAAATCTGGACTGCTGAGGAGACCAAGACTACAGCCAGAGACACCCCCAACTCCCTCTCAGAGGGTCTTTGGGCCACTGGGAAAACGCTGAATAAATGATACCATTTACTGAGCACTCTGTGCCAGCTGCTGCGCTAAGCACTTTACACATGGCATTTTCATTGCATCTTCAAAGCAACTGTCTATGAGGTGGCTGCAATGAAACCCCCATTTTACAACAGGGAAACTGAGGTACAAGAGGTTGAAGACAGCTGGCCAAGGTCACACAGCTGGTGAGTGGCCAAGCTTCAAATCAAATCTGAACCTGCCTGCCCGCCCCCCATCCCTGTTTCCCCAAACGAAAGCTCTGAAACAAAATAATCTCAGTTTCCCTAGCAGCTCTCCTGCATTGAGTGCTAACTATGGACTCGGCATATGCTCCACTAACCGTTCATCCTGTGCAATCGATTATCTTCACCTCATTTCTCCAGGAGCTAACAATAACGCCAACACCTAACAAGTACCTTCCATGTGGCAAATGCCTTATTCGCCAGAGCTCAAAAACCAATCCTCAGCAAAAAAAAAAAAAAAAAAAGAAGAAGAAGAAGAAGAAAAGAAAAGAAAAAAATTAATTAAAAAGAAAAGACATTCTCCTCCGTTTCATCGAAAGGGGGTGGGGGGGATTGAGGTTCGACGCGTTTGCCTCACACCGCAGCTCTGAAGTGGCGGGGCTGGGACGTGCACCCCACAGCTCCCCCTGACTCCAGGCTCTTCCACCCCCCCCCCGCCCTCCCACCCCATACCACCACCACCACCTCACACAGCTCCGGCTTTCACGATCGGAAAGTTGAGCCATGCGGGCTCGAGTACCCCTCAGCCTGGTCCAGGAGGACGTGAGTCCCAGCGCCGCCGCCCCCCACAGCCAGTGCCCACAACCCGGCCGTCCGCCTGGTTGTCCGTCGGTGCTGACCCCCGGA
The DNA here is from genome assembly GCF_024711535.1 of Dipodomys merriami. Classification (NCBI taxonomy): domain Eukaryota; kingdom Metazoa; phylum Chordata; class Mammalia; order Rodentia; family Heteromyidae; genus Dipodomys; species Dipodomys merriami. The sequence continues at coordinate 7,256,362 of NW_027206091.1, read as the reverse complement.
GGTGGGAGGGAGGGGGGTCCGAGCAGCCACCAATTCCCCTCACCTTTGCACCAGGGTGCTCCTTCAGCCTGGAACACCAATACCTGGGTGTCCTGGTTGCCCGCCCGAGCGGGTTCCTCGACCGCGGCGTCTGGCCCCCGCGCGACTCGCTTGGAAGACGCCGCCAGCTCCGGTGGCCCGAGTGACTTCCAGGCTGCCCACTTCCAAGCCGCTTCGCGCGAGACCTCCTGGGAACTGTAGTTTTCGCCGCTCGAGGACGAGAGAACTGAAGGGAGCTTAACGCGTTCGCGCGCGGAGGCTGCCGGGAGCCGTAGTCACACCAACTACCGCGATATCTTCTGGGAAATGTAGTTTCACTGGTCGCTTCCTTGCTGCTGCTACCGTCTCCACAGAACACTTCCGCAGCCCGGAGGGGCGTGAGGAGACCGGGAGTGGGGGGGGGGCGCGGGGGAAAGGGGGAGTGTCTCGTGGACGGCTGCAGCCCTCGAGCTGCGCTTCACACTATACCCGTGGCCAGTTTTTCCTCTGCGGTGTTTGCGCTCTCTCCTCTCTCTCCCCACTCAGTAGACCTTCTCTCTTCCCCTTCTGAGGGCCGCGAGTCACTTGCCCTGGAGCGCCAGCCTGGGAGAGGCGCGAGATAAAAACGAGGCCCTGCGCTAGACACACCCCCCTCCTTCGGAGAGGGACGCGGGAGGAGGGTGGCGGTGCGCGCCCCTGTGGGCGCGCTCCCTTGCGTGCGCCCGCACACGTGCGCGCCCTCCCCAGGTAACTCCTGGGGAGTCCCATCGGGGGACTCCCTCTCCTCACTAACCCCTTTTTTCGGATGCGTGTGCGCGCTTTGCGCGCGTTCTCGCGCTTCGTGTACCAGTGCGCACGCGCGCTCTCGCCCTCCCTGAGTCCTCGGACCCTCCGCGGGGCGTGAGGTTGCGCGATTAACCAACCGCTGGGGTCTGCGGACTCTTCCCCCACGGCATCAGGCGCTTGCCTTTAGGTCTTGATCGTTCACGTCGCAGCTCCTGGGTACCGCAACACTCTCCATACCCATCTCAGTTTAGTCAGGAATCTGGTCGCAGGTAACTGGAGGGGGGAGGAGGGGGCAAGGAGGTCCCCGGGGTTACGGTGGGGGTGGGGCTGCCCAGAGCACCTTATGTTTCAATTTAGTTCACCTGCTGACATAACCAAAGATACGGCCTTAAAAAATATATATATCCCTCTCTCGTTTCCAAGTAAATATTGCCACTCCTACCCTTTGTAAGGGTGACTGGGGCAATTTTTGAATGGCAGGGATCTGTGGTCAAGAAACCTCATCCATAATACCTTCCTGCTTTGGCCTGCTTTCAGGAAGATGCATAGTACGACCTGAAGCTGGGAGAGGGCAAAGAATCCATCATTCATTTGTCCACTTCTTCAATGAAAATGAAAATGTGTTAAGTACTCAGTCCTCAACAGCTTGATAATGGAGATGTCGGAGAGAGTGGAATCCTACCCTCAAGGGAGCTCATCAGTTCAGCAGGCATTTGAGCCTGCCTTCGGGCATCTCTAGCACCTAATGTTTCTACCGTTAGAAATTTAAACTAACGGGGCCCAGGTAGCTCACGCCTGTACTAGCTACTCAGGAAGCTAAGATCTGAGGATTGAGGTTCAAAGCCAGCCTGGGCAGGAAAGTCTGTGAGACTATTATCCAATAAAACACCAGAAAACCAGAAGTGACGCTGTGGCTCAAGTGGTAGAATGCTAGCCTTGGGCTGAAGAGCTGAGGGACAGTGCCCAGGCCCAGAGTTCAAGCCCAACGACTGGCAAGAAAGAGGAAGGAAGAAAGGAAGGGAGGAAGAAAATTAAAGAAAGGAAGAAAATGAAAGAAAAAAAAGAAAGGAAGGAAAGAAAGAAAGAGGAAGGGAGGCAAGAAAGAGGAAGGGAGGAAGAAAAAGAAGGAAAGAAGGAAAGAAATTTAAACTCGGCACTATTGGCTCACAGCTGTAAGCCTAGCTACTTAGGAAGCAGAGATCTGGAGAATTATACTTTAAAGCCACCTGGGCAGGAAAGTCCATAAGACTTTTTTTTTTTTTTTTTTTTTTGGTCGGTTGTTGGGCTTGAACTCTGCGCCTGGATGCTGGCCCTGAGCTCTTCAGCTCAAGGCAAGCACTCTACCACTTGAGCCACAGCATGGTTTTCTTGTGGTTAATTGAAGAGTCTCATGGGAATTTCCTGCCTGGGCTGGCTTTGAACAGTGATCCTCAGATCCCAGGCTCCTGTGTAGCTAGGATTTCAGGCATCAGCCACCAGTGCCTGACTCATGAGACTCTTAATATCCAGTTGATCACCAAAAAGCCTGAAGTAGAGCTGTAGCTCAAGTGGTAGATCACTAACTTTAAGGGAAAAGGCTAAGGGTCTGGAACCAAGCCAAGTTCAAGCCCCAGTATACACACACACACACACACACACATACTACACACACATGAAATTTAATTCAAGATTCATATGCAATTTTAATTTTACATAAATCCAGTAAAACTAATGACTTATTTAGCTCAAATACATTCAGAACATTTTAGGCTATGTTGAATGGAAATATTTTCTGCTGCTTTAGTTTTGCAATTTAATTAACAGAGTCATTTGTGGAATAGGTCCTAGTAGCAAAAGGTTGGAAGTTGCCCAATGTTCATTAACAAAAACTTGGAGAAACAAGTAATCGTTAAATCACACAGTGGAATACTCTGCAGTTGGAAAGTTGAGAATTGAGGCAGAGCTCATTTATTAATATACTAATTCATATATTAATCAGTTGATCTCTAGACATAGGAAGGGAAAATATGCAGAACATTATATAGAACTTGTCTTACATATTAGACAAAATTACATATATATTTGTGTATGTACAGAACACTTTTACAACAAAACAGAAAGGACAGGTCTGGGAAGGTGGCTCAGTGGTAGAGTGCTTGCCTTGCATGTATGAGGCCCTGGCTTCCTCAGCACAGGAAGTGGCACTGTGGCTCAAGTGATAGAGCGAAACCTTGATCTGAAGAGCTGAGGGACAGCGCCCAGGCCCAGTGTTCAGGGCCTCACCACCAACCGAAAAACAAAACAAAACAAAACAAAACCAGAAAGGACACAACCAGGATTACTTTAATGAAAGAGAAACAGGAGGACGTGTGAATTTTTTTAATCATGTTCATTTTTAAGTCATTTAATGGGTGATAATAGCTAGTCATAAAACCAGTTTAAGAATGAAAACATACATAAAAGCCAGGTGCCAGTATCTCTTGTCTGTAATCCTAACTACTCAGGAGGCTTAGATTGAAGGACTAAGATTTGAAACTAGCCCAGGCAAAAAGTCCTCAAGATTCCATCTCCAATTAGCCGCTTAGTGTGACTCAAATGTTAGAGCACCAGCCATGAGCAGGAGAGCCAAGCGAGTGTGAGATTCTGTGTTCAAACCACAGTCCTAGATGCTATCATTACTCCCAGTGATCCTGGGAAATTCTTCCATTCAGTGACACTAGCCAACCTGTTAAGGTACATTGTAAGCCTAGAAAATAGTTTTTCTTCATAAAGAAACATAAGTGCATTCTAGCCCTATGTATGGAGATACTGAAGTTCTTTGTACTCTGAGACCCTGAGAATGAAGTTGGGCTCTTTAGTAATGTCATCAACAGAACAGCTAAATTAAGCTTGACTCTCTGAATATACAATCAACTAAGTAGGCTCTTCTGGTGCCATTGGATTTTCTATACCCCTCTACCTAAATTTTATGAGGCTTCTACCTCAAAGTGAGGTCATATATGAACCTCATTTGGGTAGTTCAGATTTTTTTTGGGGGGGGCGGTCATGGGGCTTGAACTCTGGGGCCTGGATGCTATCCCTCAGCTCTTCAGCTCAAGGAGAGCGCTCTACCACTTGAGCCACAGTGCCACTTCTGGTTTTCTGGTAGTTCATTGGAGATAAGTCTCATGGACTTTCCTGCCAAGACTGGCTTTGAACTATGATCCTCAGATCTCAGACTCCTTGAGTAGCTAGGATTACAGGTGTGAGCCACTGGCGCCCGGCAGTTCAAATCTTTTTGTTATATGTATTCATGGTATTTCGTACCTTACCTTTGCAAAACTGAATCTCAGAAGTTGAACATGGTGGTGCAGGCTTGTAACTGCAGTCCAGGCTAACAGCAAGAGGATCATTTGTGTCTACAATTTGGAAACCAGCTTGAGAGCAACATAGTGAAACACCGTAACAAATCAAAACCCCCCTCAAAAAGAAAAATGAATCAATAGTGAAATTTCTGTTTGAGAAAATTAAAAATTACAGAAGAGATGGAAGAATAAACCCTTACTCATAACTTCCCATTGTAATCAACTTTTTGCCTGACTACTCTCTGGTGTGTGCCTTCCTACTAAGTTGGATGGACAGTTGTAAAACAAAAACAGAAAAGTCTAGGAAGCAAGAAGCTGCCTCTAGTTTATCTCCTCTTAAGTTGATCTCACACACACACACACACACACACACACACACACACACACACACACACACACACACACACACACACACACACACACACACACACACACACACACACACACACACACACACACACACACACACACACACACACAGCACTAATGAGTGCCCCAAAGGAAAGCCAAAGGGCCTCACAGTATGGTGGAGTGCAGTGCCCTCTAGAGGCGACTCCATTACAAGGCAAAGCTCAAAGGACATGCTTTCAGCCACTGTACCTTGCTTGAATTGAAACTAAGGGAAAAAAAAATAAGTAGTTCAAGTAACACAAACCTACTTTTTCTATATAGTTAGCAGGACATACCACATCTTAACCCCAAATACTCCCTGAAATTGAGCACAGGGCTTGAATTGTCCCATCAGGTTGTCTTTGGACTATCAAGACACTAAACAGCTAAGACTACTAGAATTCAGTCAACAGGCTTGCTTTTTTTTTTTTTTTTTTTTCACTAGGCCTAGTGATTGCTATACAGGTGCTCTACCACTTGAGCTATATCCTCAATTCTTGTGCTGGTTGTTTTAATTATTTGTTGGATAGTTATTGTCCTTTGACTCCTAGTTCTTTGAAAAATAACATTGGCTAAGTAGCCCTCTTTTGTATTCCCACAGGTTTTAAGCAACAGTCCCGAGGGAGGACTAGGGAAAAATCAAGGTGATGTCTTCCCCCAGACTCATTCCCATCTGGCAGGATTATAAGTACCAAATAAATGACATCTTAAATAAAAAGGTAATGTATATGTAAGATATAAGCATGTCTAACTTACAGTAATGAATACTTCAATAGAGACAAAGATTGCAAATGCAAGAAGAAAACAGAATAGACCATTAAAACAAATGTCACTGTTGTAGAGAAAGGACCAAGTCCCAAATAAGTCTATAAACCTCTTACAAGGACATTTTAGTGGCACTGCTTAAGGAACCAACAGTCTGAGAAGAGATTTCCCAAGAAGAAGGAAGTGACCAGAGAGAATATTTGCAAACTAGTTTTGCTATGTGAGATGGACCCCAGATGAATGTCTCAGTGTGTATGTCCTTTCTCTGTGGGATAATACATATTGCATATATGCAGCTCTTAAGTCAAATGTGAAGGCTAGATAAGGGTTCTCAAAGTTTTACTTGTGCAATAAAATTTGTTTCGGGTACCAGTTCTGGGGCTTGAACTCAGAGCCTGGACACTGAGGCACTATCCTGAGCTTTTTTGCTCAAAGCTAGTACTCTATCACTTGAGCCACAGCTCTACTTCCAGCTTTTATTAGTGGTTAATTGGAGATAAGAGGCTCATGGACTTTTTGCCCAGGCTAGCTTTGAACTATGATCCTCAGATCTCAGTCTCCTAGGATTATAGGCATAAGCCACCAGCAGGTTGGCTTAATATTTAATAATTGAACTGCTTTTAATTTGGACACAACCTGTTAAAGTACTTGTGGCTATTAGATAACATAGTTGACTTATCTAGGTAATTTGTTACATGTTGTATAATCCATGTATCTTTGTTGTTGTTGGTTTTTTCCAGTCCTGGGGCTTGAACTCAGGGCCTGGGCATTGTCCCTTAGCCTCTCTGTGCTCAAGGCTAGCACTATACCACTTGAGCCACAGCACCACTTTGTAACCCAGGGCTTCATGCATGCTAGGCAAGCACTCTACCACTAAGCCACATTCCCAGTCCTGATCCATGCATCTTTTACACACATGGAAGACTATTTAGGCCTCATATGCTAATTTCACTTGGAAAAATTATTTCCTTTGTATTCACACTACAAAATATATACATCTAGGATCTAGGGGGATCTAGTTCCCTCATGTTTTGTGGAGGTTTGTTCTATGTATTATGAGTGTATTGGGAGTTAGGAGGGATCTGAGCATGACTTGGGGAATTGCTTCAATCTTGACTTTTTTGAGAAAAAAATTTAGTGTATGTGTATCTTAGCTTTAGTTTATGCCATGCCTCTCCCAGGAATCTGAGAAGCCAAAGAGCGACATAGTTGTGCTGAGTGACCGGTCCCAGATACTGTACAGAGAAACTCACTTCCCTCAAAATATGCCACTTATATGCCAGTATTTCAATGATGCCTTCTTCTTTGCTTCCCTCGCATGGGTGAACTCCTACACAAAAGAAGTACAGGTAATGCTGTTTCCTCCCCCCTTCTCTTTCTTCCTTTCCTTCCCTTCCTTACCTCCTTCCCTTCCTTCCTTCTTTTCTTCCTTCCTTCCTTCATTATTTCCTTCCTTCCCCTTCTCTTCCTTCCTTCCTTCCTGTTGCTTTCTCTCTCCCTTCCTTCCTTCCTTCCTTCTTTCTTTCATGTGCCAGTAAAGGGCTTGAACTCAGGGCCTGGATGCTTGCTATCCCCTTTGAGTTTTTCTCTCAAGCCTGGCACTCTACCACTTGAACCATAACTCCAGCTCCATTTCCAACTTTTGTGGTTGTTGATTGAATATGAGTTTCACAGACTTTCCTGCCCATGCTTCAAACTATGATCATCAGATCTCAACATCCTGAGTGGCTAGAATTACAGGTGTGAGCCACTCATGCCCAGCTTTTCCTCCCTTGTCTTAGCTTGTTCTCCAAGGGCAATGCCCACATAGCTCACAACTAGATTAGCAAAAGAACAAATGAATATAATCTTGAACCATGATTCCCCCCATTCTCTCTAAAATTGCTTTTTTTTATTTTTTTGGCCAATCATGAGGCTTGAACTCAGGACCTGAGCACTGTTCCTGAGCTCTTTTGCTCAAAGCTAGTATTCTACCATTTTGAGTCACAGCACCACTTCTGGCTTTTGGTGGTTAATTGGAGATAAGTCTCACAAACTTTCCTGCCCCAGCTAGCTTTGAACTGCGATCCTAATATCTCACCTCCTGAGTAGCTAGGGTTACAGTCATGAGCCAGTGATGCCCTGCTCTAATTGCTTTTTTGTAAGACTTTATGGCTCTCCTAAAGTAAGTCAAGGTCAAGCAAAAGATATTTTGTTTTGAACTCCCAACAAAAGAAGGTAGAATCTTCCATTTTCTTATTAGCAAATGAACAAGTCAAAGTAGATGAGTATTGGATCTTTCCTCCTCTATCTTTCTAGGCAATCATGTGTGTGCACATGCACACACACACACACACACACACACACACACACACACACACACACACAGATCCTGAGGCTTGAACTCAGGTCCTGAGTGCTGTCTCTTGAGCTTTTCTGCTCAAGCCTGGCACCCTATCACTTGAACCATAGATCCACTTCTGGATTTTTGGTAGTTAATTAGATATAAGCATCTCAGGGCCTTTCCTTCCTGGGCTGGCTTTGAACCTCAATTCTTAGATCTCCTACAGGTACGAGTCAGTTGCACCCAGCCTTAGGTATATTTTTAAATTTTATCTTATGCTCTTCCAGGCTGTAGTCTGGACAAAAAGCAAAAGCGAGGACATGGTTGAGAAGAAAATGTTTCCCATGAGTGAACGGTTGCCACCCATCCAGTTGATGGTCCATGCTGGTTCCTTTCATATCCTCGTGGTCTACTGTGGTGACCTCTTCCTGCGGCTTTTTGGGGATCACTTTCGGTCCTTCAAGTCTATGGGCACAGTATCCTGCCGCTTCAACATCAGCTGCCTCTGCTATGACCCAGAAACAAAGATGCTTCTATCTGGTAATCTGGGGGGAATAGTCACCTGGACTATTGAGCGGGGTGGCACAGGCCTCCAGATAGCTCGCATGTTTCCCATACCAGGTGAAGAGCTTGTGCAGGACATCTTGCTGAGTGGTCCTGATGACTGCCTTCTTGCCCTGTGTGAGACTGTGGTGAGGGTCCTAGAACGCCAGGGCCATGGCAATTTACAAGAGGTAAAGAAGTTTACCACCCCTACCAGTGGCTCCTCTATCACCTGCTGCTTTACCTGCTTTGAACTGGGCTTTCTCTATGCCGGAAACAAGGCTGGGGAAATCCATGTCTGGAACCTCAAACAAAGCCAGCCTCTCCACAATTTCATGGCCCATTCTTCAACAGTGATATGTATTCGTAGCCGACCGGAGGCTCACATTCTGCTATCAGCTGGCCAAGAAGGCATAATCAAGGAATGGAATCTCACTTCTGGGAATTTACTTCGGCGACTAGAACTTGAAGAGCAGTTATTCCGCCTCCAATTTATTGATGACACTACTTTTTATTGCCAAACTTCCCATACTTTTTCCTTACATCGTCTGCCCTGCTTCTATAGCCTCTTTAGCGTCTGTGGCTGCACCACCCAGCAGGTGCGTCGAATCCACTGTGGAGAGAACTGGTACCGAATCCTGTGTACTACAGAGGATGGCCTCTTGCGCTTTCTGTCTCCAATCACGGGGGATCTTCTGGTTGTCACCTGGCCCTTTGTCATCCTGGACAAGGCTGTGGATTGGGCCTATGATCCAATGAGGGAGGAACTCTTTGTAGCCATAGGCACCTCAGAGGTGCTGGTGTTTGATACAACCCGCTCCCCTTGCCCAACTAAGTATTTCTTATGCACCTCAGTAGATTCTCAAGACATGGTACAGTGCCTGGCTTATGGGCATTTCCAACTGGGGTGGGGAACAGAAGGACTGATATTCTCTGGACACCAAAGTGGAACGGTAAGAGTTCTTTCCCGGCACATGTGTGCCCGAGTTGAGAAACTTACCCACTACGGGGCTGTATTGACGCTCTCTACAATGACTGCAGGGATCTTTGGTAACCGAGAAAGTTCTTTGATCTGTTCCTATGGAATGGATGATTATATACACCTATCAGAAGTTGTGTTTGAAGGAGCCAGAGTACAACTGCGGCCTCTAGCCAGCGTTCTCAGTAGCTGTCATCTGAAACACATGATCCTCTTGCCCCATTCTGTGTTTGCCATCACAGATAGTAACTGCCTACGTTTCTGGGAGTTCCGTGATTTTCTGTGCACTGGGTCAGACAAAGGCTCAGATTTCACTGAAACATTACCTCTACACCAATGTACCATCATATCTTTCGATGTCTGCTTGTCCTTGAATCTTTTTGTCACAGCTGGTTCTGATGGCTCTGTCCGGATCTGGGATTTCCGTGGTAGACTCATATCCATGTTGGATTCATCACTTCACTTTGGTGCACTGTGTTTTGCAAATAACCGGGGTGACCTCCTTGTGAGTTTCAACCAGAGTCTTTATCTGGTATCATCTTTAAAACTGCTTCCTCAATCCCTGCTGTCTCACTTATACTTCATGACTGTACCCGATGAATTACTTGAAGCTCCTAAGCCTTTCATACCAAGTTTCTTTCTCTCTTTTGAGACCCTGTTTGTGCCCAAGTATATCAACCGGATTCAAGGGAAACAGGAATTAGTGGGTCTAGAGCCCCTTATCAATAAGCGGGCCATTGCCTTCGACCATTCTGTGCCACATGTTATAGAAGAGGATGAGGATGGGACCATTGTGTTATTGAGTGCTCCCCAACATGATTCTTTGGAGGCAACAACAACTGTCCAGAAAAAGAAGTCAAAACGGGCTCAATTCAATTATGTGCTTCCTCCCCAATTAGAGATGACCAGTTGGGATGGGCTCAACCCCTATCAGATACTGCGATGCTACTTTGGTCAGGGGCAAAAATGGCTTCTTGCCCCCGATTGCTACATTCCCAACTCTGTGATCCGTGCCCGTCTTTGGCCAGAGGGCAGCCCAATATTTCTACAGTGCAATCTGCGCTCCCCTCAGCGGGAACTGGAATGGGACAAGCCTCAATCTCTCTCCTTCTGGCACAAAAGGAAAAGACTTAAAAGTGATACGAGAACTCTTCCAGAGGAGAAAGAGGATGAATCCTTTCTAAAAGACAGACTAACTAAGGATGCAACCTACAGTGTCCTCACAGATGCAAGCCGCAGCTGGCTGGGAAAAAGGATGAGTGAAGCAACTGTGAATAATCTGATTGAAACTGTCCTCAATATCATGGTCCATGCTAATTCAGTAAAGTATCAGTGCTGTATTAGTGTACTAGGGCAAATCTTTGCCTCTTATCAAGTTTCTCCAACTCTGCGCTCTGAGACAGCTCATCGTTTGCTAGATGATACAGTAAATCCCAACTCAATGATCCGAGAACTAGCCTGGGAAGGGTTAAAACGTCTAGGAATAATTACTCATCTTTTTGCCTTGCCTCTGTCCCAAGGACTATTGGATAAGGATCCAAGAGTAAGGAATAAAGCCCTGGCACTCATGGCTGATACTGGAATCCACACAAAAACTTCACTCTTAAGCTTGATGCAGAGACGAGATCTTTTCCGGGAGTTACAGTAAGTTATTGATTACTTTCCTCAATTTTTTACCACTTGCTGATTTTTGTCTTCCTTGCCCCCATTTTCCTTAATTTTTCTTTTCATCTCTTCATCCCTATTTTATTAGTTCTCTATGATCTTCTCTTTCATAGCTTTAAAAAAAAATTAAATTTCAAGCTGGGCACCAGTGGCTCATGCCTATAATCCTAGCTACTCAGGAGGCTGAGATCTGAGGATCATGGTTCAAGGCCAGCCCAGGCAGGAAAGTCCATGAGACTCTTATCTCCAATAAACCACCAGAAAACCAGAAATGGTGCTGTGGCTCAAGTGGTAGACCACTCGCCTTGAGCTGAAGAACTGAGGAACAGTGCCCAGATCCAGAGTTCAAGCCCCACAACTGACCAAAAAAAAATTAAATTTCTGGGCTATCACTGACAATCCTGAAAACTCTTTTCTCTGTCTCTTTGCCTTTTCCAGTCCTCTAAGCTCCTGAGCTCCCTTTGTCATCTTTTTTTAATATTATTTTATTGTTATCAATTGAGTTTTAGAAGGGTTACAATTCCATAAGTTAGGTAATGAGTACAATTCATCTTAGACAATGTCACCCTTTCCTTTGCTTTCTCCCAGCTTCCCCCTCCTAACCTTGCCCACAAATTGCATAGTTCATTTTTTACATAGTGTATACTGGATACCATGACTGAATTTGTTCACCATACCTCCATTTCTGTTCCTTTTGTCATCTTTCTACCTCTGTAGCTCCCCTTCAGATCATCCCATCTTGACTTTCAAGACTGCAGAGGCCATCATTTGCCTGTAGCTATGCTGTCTCTTTTGGGCACTCTTTCAACTCCCTGCCTGTTTTAAGTTCTTCTCATTCTCTCCTTTGATTTTTATAGGCAAGAGATGGCTGGGGAGGAATCCCTGGACCATTTGCTGGGGATTCGGCCAACAGATATACAAATCCTTGTCTCTCAAGTGGAACAGAGACTAAATGAAGACTTGACCCCATCAGAAGATAAAAAGCCTGAGGTCTTTTCAGATGTCTCAAAAGAATCTCTGCATAAACTATCTTCCTTGCAACTCATAGAGTCTGAAGAATCAGAAGTCAAGCCACCCAAACAAATAAAACAACCCCGAACAGCCGGGAAAAAGCACTGTATGTATGGGATGATCTGGTCCATGCCTCTGGGTCCCCAAAGAGGCAGGGTAGTTAGGGTCTGTAGGTCAGTAGATACTAATGTGGGAAGAGAGGTAAGTAGAATGAGCTTGTCATAGAAGACAATTATCCTAGGAATGATCCACCTAAATCAGAAAGGCGCAAAGGCCTATATCTAAAATTGGTGGTCAGAGAAGCATCTGGGAATTGGGAATCCTGAAAGTAAGTGTGTGTGTCTGTGTATTCTGGGGCTTGAATTCAATTCAGAGCCTGGGTGTGTCCCTTGGCTTTTTTGTCCAAGGCTAAACACTTGAGCCACAGCTCTACTTCCAGCTTTTTGGTGGTTAACTAGAGATCACGAGCCACCTATGCCTAGCTGTTGTTACTTCTTTTTTTTTCCCCTTGAACTCTGGGCCTGAGTGCTGTCCCTCAGCTCTTCAGCTCAGGGCTAGTACTGTATCACTTGAGCCACAGCGCCACTCCTGGTTTTCTGGTGGTTTATTGGAGATACGAGTTTCACAGACTTCCCTGCCTGGGCTGGCTTTGAACCATGATCCTCAGATCTCAGCCTCCTGAGTAGCTAGGATTACAGGCGTGAGCCACCGGCACCCGGCTTGTTGTTACTTCTTTTATAGCATTTCCTCTTAGCTCACACGAGGTTTAGGAAGAGTTTCATTTAGTTTCTGATGCTTGACTTAACTTCTACCTCCTGGTTTTCCCTGCAGTGCGAAAACTGATTCGAGCTCTCAAGATATTGAAAGTGGGAGAAGCTAAACAGGTAAGCGTAGAGACACCTGTGGAGGCTGAAGTTGAGGCTGAATCCACCACATCTGAGATGGAGGACACATCAAGAATATCTTCAGTAAGCAGTGTAATGAAGTTGCCTAAAGATGTCTCAAAGGATGTCTCAAAGGATGTCTCAAAGGATGTCTCAAAGGATGTCTCAAAGGATGTCTCAAAGGATGTCTCAAAGGATGTCTCAAAGGAGCACATGGCTGCAACCATTAAATTGCTGAGGAAGCAGCACAAAAAAGGCAAACCACAGAAACTCAGAAAAGGGCACAAGAAGCAAAAAAAAGAGGTAGTTAAGAAACCTTTGCCTCCAGAAAAACCAAAAACAGTTAGGAAAAAGATTCCTTCTAGGAGGGGTGCTGCTGGAGAACCTGGTACTAAAGGAGATACTTCATGGCGGAATGATCTATGTCGTCTAATGGCTCTAAGGATATCTACCTCCCATGCAGAAATGGAAAAAGATCTAGACAATGAGCTGATGGCTATAGCTAAGGAGATGTTAGCAGATCGCCGCCCCAGTTGGGAACTCTTTCAGCAGATCTGCCCCAAGAAAGACAGTGAGGATATGTTTGCGGAATTTGACCAGGAAGTAGACTCGCAAGAGAAGAAAACTTTTATCCATAAAAAAGCAATTAAGGAGGACCTGGTGATCACAGATGAGGAAGAGAAGCCAGAGAGTACTGAAGTACAAGAGGAAGAGGAAGAACAAGAGGAAAAGGAAGAGTTGGAGGAACTGGTTTTAAAAGACAAGAAAAGGAAAGTGATTTTTTTAGAATCAGGTGAGCTACCAAAGGGAAAGCGAAAGTTAAAGAAAGAAGGAAAGAAACCCAAGAAGGAAGAGGAGAAAACAGTCCAAGAAGAAAAGAAATTAGGTAAAAAAGAGAAGGAAGAGAGGGATTTGAGTATGTTTCTTCCAAAGAAGGAAGAGGCTGAGCCAGAAAAACCAGTTGGTTTTGGGAGGGAGATGTCTTTTAAAGAATGGAAGTTATCTTGGGATGATTGGAATGAAGCCCAGAGGAAAAAAAAGGTAACATGGGAAGAATGGAAAAAAGACTGGGACAGGCGGTATCTTGAGAAAATGAAAGAGGAAGAGGAAGAGGAAATGAAAAGGAAAAAGAAAGAGAAAAGGAAAGAGAAAAGGAAAAAGAAAGGGAAAAAGAAAAGGAGAAAGGAAGATGAAGTGGGAGAGGAAGAGGAAGTAGAAGAGGAAGAGGAAGTAGAAGAGGAAGAGGAAGTAGAAGAGGAAGAAGTGGAAGAGGAGGAAGTAGAAGAGGAAGAAGTGGAAGAGGAGGAAGAGGAAGAGGAGGAAGAGGAAGAGGAGGAAGAGGAAGAGGAGGAAGAGGAAGAGGAGGAAGAGGAAGAGGAGGAAGAAGAGGAAGGGAAAGAGAAAGCTGAAGGGAAAAGGAAAAGGAAAAGGGAATGGAAAGGGAAAGCAGAAAAGAAAAGGAAAGGGAAAGAGGAAGTGAAAAGGAAAGAGGAAAAGAAAGGGAAAGAGAAAAGGAAAGGGAAAGGGAAAGGGAAAAAGAAAAGGAGAAAGGAAGATGAAGTGGGGGAGGAAGAGGAAATAGAAAAGGAAGAAGTAGAAGAGGAGGAAGTAGAAGAGAAGGTAGTGGAAGAGGAGGAAGTAGAAGGGGAGGAAGAGGAAGGGAAAGAGAAAGTAGAAGGGAAAGGGAAAGGGAAAAGGGAATGGAAAGGGAAAGTGGAAAAGAAAAGGAAAGGGAAAGAGGAAGTGAAAAGGAAAGAGGAAAGGAAAGGGAAAGAGGAAGAGGAAGAGGAAAAGGAAGTAAAATGGAAAGAGGAAGAGAAAGGGAAAAAGGAATGGAAAGGGAAAGAGGAAGGGAAAGAGGAAAAGGAAGAGGAAGGGAAAGAGGAAAAGGAAGTTAAAGAGGAAGGGAAAAAGGAATGGAAAGGGAAAGAGGAAAAGGAAGAGGAAGAGAAAGGGGAAAAGGAAGTGAAAGGGAAAGGGAAAATGGAATGGAAAAGGAAAGAGGAAAAGGAAGAGGAAGAGAAAGAGGAAAAGGAAGTGAAAGGGAAAGAGGAACTGAAAGGGAAAGGGAAAAAGGAATGGAAAGGGAAAGATGAAAAGGAAGAGGAAAGGAAAGAGGAAAAGGAAGTGAAAGGGAAAGAGGAAGTGAAAGGGAAAAAGGAATGGAAAGGGAAAGAGGAAAAGGAAGAGGAAGGGAAAGAGGAAAAGGAAGTGAAATGGAAAGAGGAAGTGAAAGGGAAAAAGGAATGGAAAGGGAAAGAGGAAAAGGAAGAGAAAGGGAAAGAGGAAGTGAAAGGGAAAGAGGAACAGGAAGAGGAAGGGAAAGAGGAAAAGGAAGTGAAAGGGAAAAAGGAATGGAAAGGGAAAGAGGAAAAGGAAGAGGAAGAGGAAAAGGAAGTGAAAGGGAAAGAGGAAGGGAAAGAGAAAAAGGAATGGAAAGGGAAAGAGGAACAGGAAGAGGAAGGGAAAGAGGAAAAGGAAGTGAAAGGGAAAGAGGAAGGGAAAGGGAAAGGGAAAAAGGAATGGAAAGGGAAAGATGAAAAGGAAGAGGAAAGGAAAGAGGAAAAGGAAGTGAAAGGGAAAGAGGAAGTGAAAGGGAAAAAGGAATGGAAAGGGAAAGAGGAAAAGGAAGAGAAAGGGAAAGAGGAAGTGAAAGGGAAAGAGGAACAGGAAGAGGAAAGGAAAGAGGAAAAGGAAGTGAAAGGGAAAAAGGAATGGAAAGGGAAAGAGGAAAAGGAAGAGGAAAAGGAAGTGAAAGGGAAAGAGGAAGGGAAAGAGAAAAAGGAATGGAAAGGGAAAGAGGAAAAGGAAGAGGAAGGGAAAGAGGAAAAGGAAGTGAAAGGGAAAGAGGAAGGGAAAGGGAAAGAAGAAGGGAAAGAAGAAAAGGAAGTGAAAGGGAAAGAGGAAAAGGAAGGGAAAGGGAAAGAGGAAGTGAAAGGGAAAAAGGAATGGAAAGAGAAAGAGGAAGGGAAAGGGAAAGAAGAAAGGAAAGAGGAAAAGGAAGTGACAGGGAAAGAGGAAGTGAAAGGGAAAGAGGAAAAGGAAGTGAAAGGGAAAGAGGAAGTGAAAGGGAAAAAGGAAGTAAAAGGGAAAGAGGAAAAGGAAGTGAAAGAGAAAGAGGAAGGGAAAGGGAAAGAGGAAGGGAAAGAGGAAGAGGAAGTGAAAGGGAAAGAGGAAGTGAAAGGGAAAGAGAAAAAGGAAGAGAAATGGAAAGAGGAAGGGAAAGAGGAAAAGGAAGAGGAAGGGAAAGAGGAAAAGGAAGTGAAAGGGAAAGAGGAAAAGGAAGAGGAAGGGAAAGAGGAAAAGGAAGTGAAAGGGAAAGAGGAAGGGAAATGGAAAGAGGAAGGGAAAGAGGAAAAGGAAGAGGAAGGGAAAGAGGAAAAGGAAGTGAAAGGGAAAGAGGAAGGGAAATGGAAAGAGGAAGGGAAAGAGGAAAAGGAAGTGAAAGGGAAAGAGGAAGGGAAATGGAAAGAGGAAGGGAAAGAGGAAAAGGAAGAGGAAGGGAAAGAGGAAAAGGAAGTGAAAGGGAAAGAGGAAGGGAAATGGAAAGAGGAAGGGAAAGAGGAAAAGGAAGTGAAAGGGAAAGAGGAAGGGAAATGGAAAGAGGAAGGGAAAGAGGAAAAGGAAGAGGAAGGGAAAGAGGAAAAGGAAGTGAAAGGGAAAGAGGAAGGGAAATGGAAAGAGGAAGGGAAAGAGGAAAAGGAAGTAAAAGGGAAAGAGGAAGGGAAATGGAAAGAGGAAGGGAAAGAGGAAAAGAAAGAGGAAGGGAAAGAGGAAAAGGAAGTGAAAGGGAAAGAGGAAGGGAAATGGAAAGAGGAAGGGAAAGAGGAAAAGGAAGAGGAAGGGAAAGAGGAAAAGGAAGTGAAAGGGAAAGAGGAAAGGAAAGGAAAAAAGGAAGGGAAAGAGGAAAAGGAAGAGGAAGGTAAAGAGGAAAAGGAAGTGAAAGGGAAAGAAGGGAAAGAGGAAACGGAAGAGGAAGGTAAAGAGGAAAAGGAAGTTAAAGGGAAAGAGGAAAAGGAAGGGAAAGAGGAAACTGAAGTAAAAGGGAAAGAGGAAGTGAAAGGGAAAGAGAAAAAGGAAGGGAAAGGGAAAGGGAAAGAGAAGAAGAGACAACGCAGGGCTAAAAGGGAGCTATTCCCAGATATGGAGGTGCAGAAAGAGAAAAAGATGATGACATGGGATGAATGGAAAAAGATCTGGGAAAAGATGGAACCCAAGATCCAGGAAGAGGAAGAACAGATGCTGGAGAAGAGAGTGTCTGAGGAGAGGAAAGAAGAAGCAAAAGTAGAAGAAGCTGCAGCCACAGTAGTGGCAGCAGAAGGAAAAGAAGAAGGCAAAGAAGCAAAAGGAGTAGTAGTAGAAGAGGAAGGAGAAGAAAAAGAAGTAGGAGAAGAAGAGGAGAAGGAGGAGAAGAAGGGGGAGAAAGAGGAGGAGGAGAAAGAGAAGGAGGAGGAAGAGGAGGAGATACTCACAGAAGAACAGAAACAGATCCAAGAAGAACACAAACAGGCCTGGAGAGAGGAAAAACGAGCCCAAGCTGAAAGACAACTAGCCAAAGCAGAGAAATTACTAGCACAAGAAGAGGAGAAACTTGCACGAGAAGAGAAAACTCTAGCCATGGAAGAGAGAAAATTGGCCCTAACATATATGCAAATGGCCCCCAAAGTTGGGAAACTGGCCATTAGTGAGAGGAAAATTGTCAAGAAAGAGGAAAAACTGGCTTCAAGAGAGGAAAGGCTAAGCAAGGAAGCAGAACAAATAGCCCAGAAAAAAAAGGATCTGGCCACAAAATTGGAGACAATAGCTGGAGAAGAAGAGAAAGTCGCAAAGAAAGGACAAAAAGTCACTGAGGTAAAACAAATGTTGTCCGAGAAAATGAAAGTACTGGCCCAGAAGGAGAAAGATCTGGAGTTGCAAGAAGATGAGCTGGCTAAACAAATAGAAGAGCTGGAATGGAACATGCAGGAGTTGGCTTCTAAAGAAGATGAACTGAATCTGAAAGAAGAAAGACTATTTGAAGAAAAAGAGGAACTATCTGAAAAAGAGAAGGCACTCAGCTTCCAGGAGGAGAATCTGAATAAGAGAGAGAGAAAAACGTCTTGGGAAGAAGAGCTGCTGACCCAGGAAGAAGAGAAACTTAGCAAGAAAACAGCCATAATAGATCCTGAAATGTTAGATCTGGAATGGAAAAGACTAGCTCAGAAAAAGGAGGCAATAAAAATAAACAAAGATAAACTGATCCATGAAAAGGACAGCCTGATCCTTAATAAGAGAGAAGTCAGAAAGAACAAGAAAAGAGTGTCTGAGGAAGAAAAAACTATAACTCAGGAAAGGAACTATCTGGCTCAGGAAAGGGAAAAATTTCCTACAAGGAAAAAGATTCTCCAGCAAGACAAAGAAAGACTCCTCCAAGGGAAAGAACAGTTAATTCAAATAAAGAAAAGACTGGAGCTATTCAAGGACAAAGTGGCTCAATTAGAGGAGGAGATGAAACAGGAAAAGCTAGCACTGAACCAGAAGAAGGTGAATATACTTGTTTCGGAGAAGAAGCTGGCTCAAGCTAGTAAAAGTTTAGCTGAAAAACAGGAGAAAATGGCCAAGGAAAAGATAGAATTAATTACAGAGAAGAAGGCATTGTTCCAGGAAAAGAAACTGCTCAGAGAAGAGCAGGATATTCTTAGAGAAGAAAGGGCACTCAAGATGGAAATGAAAAAATTGTCCCAAGAGAAAAAGAGGCTGTCTGAGGAGATTAAAATTCTCTCCAAGGGAGACATTCAGAAAATGTCAAGAGACAGAACAGCACTTGATCGTGAAATAGGCACAATAAGGAAGAAACTGTTACTAGAGGAGAAAATACTTACATATGAAGATAGGCTGCTGGCCACAGAGGAGAGAGACATTGCCAAAGGAAACTTGGAATTAACTAGAGGACATAGGGCATATGCCCAAGAAGAAAGGAAGTTAGCCAAGGTACTAAGGAAAATGGTTCTAGAAAAGCAGGATACTGCCAACGAGCCAATAAAAACAAAGCATTTCTTAAAGGCACTTCAAAAACTAATCAGTAACGAAAGGAAAATAACCCAGGAAGAAATAAAGATGGCAAAGAAAAAGGGAGCACTCTTTGCTAAGGAGCACAAATTAAGTAAGGAAGAGGACAGACTTGATATCAAAGACTGGGATTTTTCTGAGGAACAAGTAGAAATGACTGAAGATGAGAAGAAACTGGCCAAAAAGCAGAGAAAACTGGCCAAGGAAATGAGAGAAATGATAGGCTTAGAGGAAAAAGTGGCCAAACAAGAAACTATATTGGCCAGAGAACAGGAAGAATTCATACAGGCTACAGAAGAGGAAGCAGTAGTAGAGGAAGAAGAGGAAATCCCATTCTTTAAAGAAATGTGGAAAAAAAGAAAACAGTTGAGGAGAATTTCTGCCAAAAAAGGAAAGCTTTTCAGTGAAGAGGAACTGGAAAGTGAAGAGAAATTTTCTAAAGAAATGGAAACCCTATTAGACAATGTGGGGCTAGTGAGTTTGTCTGAGGACGAAGATGAGGAGGAGGAGGAAAAGGAGGAAAAGGAGGAGGAGGAAGAGGAAGAAGAGGAAGAGGAGGAAGAGGAAAAGGAGGAAGAGGAAAAGGAGGAGGAAGAGGAAAAGGAGGATAAAATGGAAGAGGAAGAAGAGAAGCTCATGGGAGAGGAAGAGGAGGAGAAGGTGGAAAAGAGGAAGAGAAGGAAGAAAACAAAGGCAAAGGAAGAGGAAGGGTTTGAGGAGGAAGAAAGCATACCTGAGGAAGACAGGGAAAGTGTGACTGAGACAGAAGAGAAGGAGAAAGGGAAGATAAGCCTATTGGGGAGACCATTAGTCAGTGGCAAAGATATCTTCAGACAACAAAAACTGTTTAGGTTATTAGAAGAAAGAGATAAGTACTTAGAACAGCAAGAACTGATGCCTTCTATTAAAACAAGTATGCCTATGATCAGAGGCAGTGCTATCAGCGTAGGCAGGGGCAGTGCTGTCAACGTAGGCCGGGGCAGTGCTGTCAATGTAGGCGGGAAGACCGCTGCCAGAGTGATCGCTGCATCTCTAGAGATGAGAGGGAAGAAAAGAATGCCAGAAATATCAACACTCTTCAGGAAAGAAAGCATCCCAGCATTGCAGACACGCAAGCTGTTCCCACAGGCGGCCCTCAAGTTTACCAATTTACCACGAGAACTGTTGGAGAAATTTCAGACCTTAGCTCAACCCATGTTGGAGACAGTTGAAGAGCCCCACAAGGAGATACAAATGAAGAAGACACCATTCATCCCCCACCTATTTAGGAAGCTGGAGGAAGCTCGTAAAGTCAAACAAATAACACCAGAGGGGAAGGTGAAATGGATTGTGAAGCATCGCCCACCTGTGACAGAACAGGATATGAGAAAATTTACTCCCCACATCTCCATGGAGGTCAGGCCCTCTGACATAGAGTGGATGCACCGTGTTGTTGAACTGCTGCAAGCAGGAAAACAGCTTCCCAGAGACACTTTCCACAGACTGTGTCAGCTCCTCAGAGACCTCACCTCCCAGGGAGACTTAGAGTGGCTCCACCTGGCCGTACTGGAAGCCATGGTACACCATCACAAGCGGGCCCTGGAGGCACGAAGTACAAGTATCCCCAGACCCAGTAGGGAGCCCATGAGTCCAAAATACCTGAAAGTGATTCCCCCTATAAAAGGACAACAGAAAGATAGTGGGCTTGAACCTTTGACTGGCCCAACACTAGAGTCCACAGAAGCTACTAAGAGAATCACAGAACCTAAGGCTGTAAACTTGGATCTTTTAGGAGAACCGTACAGGAGTGCCCGGATACAGGAGTTATTCAATATTATCAAAGAGATGGAAATGGAACACTTTTATCCTGTCACAAGAGACATTTGCCCTGATGCCTACACCCCTGTAGACAGACAAACCCTGGCACTCATGCTTCAGAAAGACTTATGGGACTTGAAGGGGAAAGGCAAGTATCCCAAATTGCCCAAGCTGGAAGAGGAGGATGAGGAAGAGAAGAGAGAGCCCACAAGAAAAAAGGGAAAGATACTACCATGGGAGACATTTGTGGCTCTGTACCATGTTCTGCGGATGCTGCTGCAGCGTTACGGCAAAGACACAGCTGCGTGGAAGGAACAGTTCCACCATGTCATGGAGCTATACGAGCTTAAGTCTCCTCGAATCCAGAAGTTGCTACAGGAGATGGTAGTGAGAGGGGGGCCTCAACCCCAAGAAACCATGTATCAAGAGGCCCTGAAGGCCATGGAACTAGTACCTGGGGAGAGGTTGTTCTACTGCCTGATCTGTGGGGGCACTCATTTTCCTGCAGCTTCCTTCAAATTCCGCGGTGTAATACCCCTTCCTGGACAGAATAATGTGCGCACCATTCTTCCCAAAGGTATCGCCCAGTATGGGATCTTAGAACTTGCCTGGAGGAGCCTGCCCTATGCTGATAATCGTCTTACTAAGAAATTACCTGACCACATTGTTCCCACTCCCATTTGAGACTAGCTGGAAATCAGGACTTTTCATTCACAACTGGAAAAAGCTGCACCTGGTCATAGAATCTATACCATCTCTAGGGCCCACACACAGGCAAGACCAGGTTGAAGTGCTTTCCCTCCCCAGATCTAAAATCCAGTTTTTATATGTGAGAATAAAGAGGAGATTCTTGTTTGCAACAAGTGCTTTGATGAGTTCTTTTCCCCAAAACTTTATTTCTCTAGAAAGTTCACCAAGGAAATGGAGGAGCAGGAGGAGCGGGAAGAGGAGAGGAAGGAGAAGGGGAGGAGGAGGAGGAGGGGGAAGAGGGGGAGGGGGAGGGGGAAGAGGAGGATCACCAATCCTAGGGCTTAAACTCAGGACCTGGGCTCTGTCCATGAGCTTTTTTTTTTTTTTTTTTTTTTTTTTTTGCCAATCCTGGGCTTGGCCTAGGTGCTGTCCTTAAACTCCTTTTACTCAAGGCTAACACTCTAACATGAGCCACAGCTCCACTTCCAGCTTTTCCTGTGATTAATTGGAGGTAAGAGTCTCATGAACTTTCCTGCCTGGGCTGGCTTCCAACTGTGATCCTCAGATCTCAGCCTTCTAAGTAGCTTAGATTACAGATGTGAGCACTGGCTGAGCTTTTTTAGCTTAGTTTAGTTTTTATTTTTGTCAGTTGTGGGGCTTGAACTCAAGGCCTGGCGCTGTTCCTGAGCACTTTTGCACAAGACTAGTGCTCTACCACTTTGAGCCACAGCTCTATTTCTGGTTTTCTGGTGGCCAACTGGAGACCAGTCTCCTGGACTTTCCTGCCTGGGCTGACTTCAAATCACCATCCTAATAGCCTCTAGAGTAGCTAGGATAACAGGCATGAGCCACTGGTGCCCAGCTTAATTTCTTAAAAAGTATGAGATCCCACTGGGGATTTTTCAGGTTCTAAGTAATGGTAGCACTGTCACTGGACACCATGTCTAGGGTGGGGGAGGGGACTGGAGGAGTCTGATGCATTATGATGTTGGAGCCAGTGACTCACTTTTCTATGGGAAGTTGTAAAGACTTTGTCTCTTCTAGAACTAATGGTATGTAATTGTCTAGAGACGATGAAGAGACGATTGTGCTAAGAGAGAATGGAAAGTGGGTGAGGAAGCCTAGGATATTTTATATCAGCAGGCTTTTTTTCCCTGCTGGGACAAAGTATAGTGATTGGCATAGGTCCAGCTGAGCTCATTAAGTCTTCTACTTTCTGTGAGATAAGACTGTTCAGCTGAGAAGTCTAAAAGAAATAAAGAGGAAACACTGAAGTGGCAGAACCCAGGATTTTAATGTAAGTTCTATTTGACTCTAATGTTTCTGATTCATCTCTCTTATCCTCCCTCTAACTCAGCATGGCCTTTTGGCAGCAATAACATTTGTAGTGCTTTCTTTTTTAAATTTAAGCCTTTTGAGTTGGGTGCTGGTAGCTCACAATTGTAATCCTAGTTATTCTGGAAACTGTGATCTGAGGATTGTAATTCAAAGCCAGCCGGGCAGAAAAGTCTGAGAGACACTTATCTCCAATTAACCAGTAAAAAGCCAAAAGTGGAGGTAAGACTTAAATGGTAGAACTCCAGAAAAAGCTAAGTGATAATGTGAGTCCCTAAATTCAAGCCCCAGTATGTGTGTGTGCATACACACACACACACACACACACACACACACACACACACACACAGCCTTTTTTGAATTTCATTACCTCACCTTTTTTTCTAAATGCTGTAATATGGAAAAAGTCAAGAAGGGATTAAAGTGAAGTGTTTGACTAATCAGAAACCTGGTGAAATGAAGTCTTTATTTAGGAGTTTGAAGGGTCAGGAAATCCCCATTTTCCCCATCATAACTTCTAGTCTTAAATTGCCAGAAGAAATATTAATGAGACTCTGAGACTTGTGGATTAAAGCTCAATTTTCTTCCTATCATCTTGGAGTAACAGCCTATTCTCCCTTTCCTGAACTTTTACTCTCTCTTTTTAAAAGTGGTTTCTTCTTCTAGATATTTAAATATTTTTCATTTTCTCATTTTAAAAAATTCTTGGTGGGGCACTGGTGGCTCATACCTGTTATCCTAGCTACTCAGGGACCAAGATCTGAGGATTGTGGTTCAAAGCCAGTCCAGACAGGAAAGTCCACGAGACTCATCTCCAATGAACTACTAAAAAGTGGAGCTGTGGCTTATGTAGTAAATCACTAGCCTTGAGCAAAAAAAAGCTCATAGACAGTGCCCAGGCCCTGAGTTTAAGCCCCAGGACCAACACACATACATACACACACACACACACACACACACACACACACACACACACACACACACACACACACACACACACACACACACACACACACCTTTCCTTGCAAAATTCAATTATTTGGACTTCCATGAATGTGCTAGAAAAGTCTATGTAAGACTTTGGAAAGTGTTAAACTTGATTTGTAGTACAAATTGAGATAAAATAGTGACTCTTGCTGGGTAGAAGAGAAACGCTTGGAAATGTTGAACCAGGTATAAGAATCCCAAAGAATTCCTACACATTGCTAAATGAATAAAGCGAAAAAATTAAAAATATTTTAAAAAAGAATCCCAAAGAAGGTCCTCCACAGTATACAGTGTCCCCAATATAATAATTTCAGAAACTCAGAGTAAATATTTAGGAACATTTATGGAAATCATTGCTGTGCTAATACCAGGGATTGAACTCATATTCTTTTGTTCATTTGTTTGTTTTTTGTTTTTTTTTTTTTGTTCTTTGGTCATAGAGCTTGAACTCAAGGCCTGGGCACTATCCCTGAGCTTTTGGGCTTAAGTCTAGCATTCCACCACTTTGAGTCATAGCTCTAATTCTAGTATTTGGGTGGTAAATTAGAGATAAGAGTCTCACAGACTTTCTTACCCAGGCTGGCTTAGAACTGCAATCCTCAGATCTCAGCCTCCCAAGTGGCTAGGAATTCAGGCGTGAGTGCCCGGCTGACCTCATATTCTTGCTCAGCTTTTCCATCCACAGCTGGTGCTCTTATCACTTGAATCACATCTCCAGGTCTAACTTTTTTTGCTGGATAATTGGTGATAAAGTCACTCAAACTTTTCTGCCTGAGTTGTTGTTCAACTGCCATCCTTAGATCTTAGCCTCCTAAGTAGCTACAATTATAAGCATGAGCCACCAGTATCCATTTTCAGAAATTTTGCATTTTTTTTGTCTGCTGAGTTTAATAGTGAAAGTCCTGCAGTTAAAAAATGATGCATTGACGGGCTGGGAAGGTGGCTCAGTGGTAGAGTGCTTGTCTTGCATGCATGAGGCCCTGGGTTCGATTCCTCAGCACCACATAAGCAAAAAGAAAAAAAAAGCCGGAAGTGGAGCTGTGGCTCAAGTGGTAGAGCTGAAGAGCTGAGGGACAGCACCCAGGTCCAGAGTTCAGGCCCCACGACCGGACCCCCCCCCAAAAAAAAATAATGCATTGGGCTAGGAATGTGGCTTAGTGGTAGAGTGATTGCCTAGCATGCACAAAGCCTTAGGTTCGATTCCTCAGTACTACATAAACAGAAAAAGCTAGAAATGGCATTGTGGCTCAAGTGGCACAGTGCTAGCCTTGAGCAAAAGAAGCTGGACAGTGTCCAGGCCTTGAACACAAGTCCAGGACTGACAAAATAATAAAATAATAATAATAATAATAATAATAATAATAATAATAATAATAATAATAATGCATTTTTATGCTGTATCTACCTCTGTTCTTTTCTTGCTTTCTCTTTTCCTTTTCTCTCCCTCATTCCCAATCATTTGAAAGGTACACTTATTTATATAGCCATGAAATCATTATCAAAGTCAAGATACAGAACATTACTAACACTGGAAAAAAGTTCACTGTTGCCCTTTCTAAAGTAATCTCCTAAATTGGACAGAGGTCACCAATGATGTGTTATCTGTCTTTACAGGTTGGATTACTTTTTTTTTTTTTTTTGCCAGTCCTGAGGCTTGAACTCAGAGCCAGGGCACTGTCCCTGAGCTTCTTTGCTCAAGGCTAGCACTCTACTACTTGAGCCACAGCACCACTTCTGGATTTTTCTGTTTATGTTGTACTGAGGAATGGAACCCAGGGCCTCATGCATGCTAGGCAAGTACTCTACCACTAAGCCACATTCCCAGCCTGTGGATTACTATTTTCTAATTTCATATTCATGGAATTAGATGGTGTAATAAACTCTGTTTGTCCTCTTTTTTGTTGTTGTTGTTGGTTGTGGGGCTTGAACTCAGGGCCTGAGTGCTGTTCCTGAACTTTTTTGCTCAAGGCTAGTACTCTACTTTGAGCCACTGGGCCACTTCCAGTTTTCTAGTGGTTAATTGGAGATAAGGGTCTCATGGACTTTCCTTCTCAGGCTGGCTTTGAACCACAATCCACAGATCTCAGCTAGGATTAGCTAGGATTACAGGCATGAGCCACGAACGCTAAGCCTATGTCTGCTTTCCTGAACTCAGTATAATCTTTCTGATGTTCACCAATGTTATTGAAAAGATCTGCAGTCCATTTTTACTTAAAAAAAAAAAAACAGGAATTTCTCTTGTTGATAAATACTTCTGTTCTTCTTCTAACCTGTCCCATTGTTCCCTCTTTCTCAGTTCTAAAATCTAGCTAATATCACACGTTGGATTCATACTCTTACCTTATACGAATTCTATAACCCAAGATGTCTAAAAACTGGAAGACTACTAAGACATCAGATTCACCCAGACTCATTCCTACGCAGAAGGATTTGAAATTCCTCATAAATAATACACTGAGTAATGTAAAGGTATGAGAATATGAGAACTGTACTCATGATGGGCTTGGACTAATTACCTAGCCTTACTAGGGGAGGCTTTGGCTTGGGCAAGATGGGAACAAGCTCTAGGAATTCGTGTGTGTGTGTGTGTGTGTGTGTGTGTGTGTGTGTGTGTGTGTGTGTGTGTGTGTGTGTGTGTGTGTGTGTGTGTGTGTGTGTGTGTGTGTGTGTGTGTGTGTGTGTGTGTGTGTGTGTGTGTGTGTGAATACTAACACTTGAACTCAGAGCCTGGCTGCCATCCATTAGCTTTTTCACTCAAGTTTGATGTTCTACTACTTGATCCACAGCTTCTATCTTTTTGGTAGTTAATTAGAGATAAGAGTTGGATGGACTTTCTTGCCAGGGCTATCTTCAAACTAAGTCTCAGATCTCAGTCTCTTGAGTAGCTAAGATTACAGATATGAGCCAAAAGTGCCTAGTTCTCAATGTAGTCTTAAATCTTTTGTGGAGACAGGAGGCAGGCAAGATGGACATTATTAATAAAGAAGTATTAAAACTTCAGTTTATACTCGGGCACCGGTGGCTCACGGCTGTAATACTCAATTCAAAGCCAGCTTGGGCATGAAAGTCCATGAGACTCTTATCTCCAATTAACCACCAGAAAAAAAAAACCCAGAAGTGGTGCTGTGGCTCAAGTGGTAAAGCACTAGCCTTGAGCTGAAGAGCTGAGGGACAGTGCCCAGGCCAGAGTTCATGCCCCACAACTGACAAAATAAATAAATAATACTTTATTATATTACTTTCCTTCTTGGGTAATCAGAGTACATGTTCTCATGCAGAGAAATCTGGAGAGTTATATTCATTGAGTATTGTTTAGTAGATAAGTATAAAAGTTTCGGCTGAGAACTAGGCTCCGGTGGCTAATGCCTGTAATTCTACTCAGGAGGCTGAGATCTGAAGATCGCCAAAGCCAACCTGGGCAGGAAAGTCTGTAAGACTCTTATCTCTAATAAAATACTCAGAAAAAGCCAGAAGTGGTGCTGTGAATGCTAGCCTTGAGGGCAGATGCAGATAGGTTCAGAGACAGAGCCCAGGCCCTGAGTTCAAGCCCCAGGACTGGCAAAAAAAAAAAAAAGTTTCTGCTGAGAAGGGGGAGTCCCCAGAAAAAAAAAACCTCATGAATCTTCGTTTAGGATAATCTGTATAAAGAGTTCACATAAATAAACCATAGTGTGTTGTTTATTACAAGTTAGGTATCTCTGTTGCACATACATATACATATAGGACATAATACAGAACTTTAGAGCTCAAGCATAGCTAACCTCATGTTCTAAATAGCACATTTTTCTCTTTGACACATAAGAACAGTGAAGGAAGCCATGTTTGTGGCTCACACCTGTAATCCTAGCTATTCAGGAGGCTGAGATCTGAGGGTCTTTGGTTTAAAGTCAGCCTGGGCAGGAAAGTCCATGAGATTCTTATCTCCAAGTAACCACCAATAAGCTGGAAGTGAAGCTGGAAGCACCAGCCTTGAGTGACAAAGCTCCAGGCCAGTGCCCAGGCACTGAGTTCAAGCTCTAGTGCCAGCACACAAAAAAAGAATGAATGAATGAATGAATGGATGGATGGATGGGGACTCATGTCTTAGCTCAGGCCATTCTTCTCTCTCAGATTGGTAATGATGTGGTTGTCTTGAGTGACTGGCCGGAGACTCTATACCAAGAGTCTCACAATCCCAAGAACAAGTCTTTTATCTGTTTCTACTCTACTGACAGCAACTATTTTGTCTCCTTAAACTGGATGGAACGGTTTGGAAAAGTACAGCAGGTAATACTACTTCATCCTTCCCCTCCCTGCGCCCCTCGCCATACACACACCTTTTATAATCCAATTTACCTGCACCTTACCAAAACTTTTCAAATTGCAGGATGATGAGTAACTCTGAATTAACTCATTTTCATTAACTCATGTAAGATCATCTCTATATCCTGATTTTACACAGTGATCCTTTTCACCTCCAGTTGTCACATCTACAGAATTCATATTCCCTATAACATAGACTGAAGGCCAAGAAAAGGGCCTTGAACCAATACTTCTATTACATACCAAATGCATAGTAATGCCCAGAGTCAAACTGTCCCATCTTTTTTTTTCTTTTTTTGGACCTACGCACTATCCTTGAGCTTTTTTGCTCGACTAGTGCTCTACCACTTTGAGCCACAGCTCTATTCTTCTGTTGGTTAACTGGAGATAAGAGTCTCACAGACTTTCTTTCCAAGGGCTGGCTTCAAAGCATGATCCTCAGATCTCAGCCTTTTGAATAGCTAGGATTATAGGCATGAGCTGCCAGTGCCCAGTCACCATCTTTCTTGAGAACAAAATCTAAGTATTTGGCTGATTTTTGGGAGATGATCAGGTTTCCATTTCTCATTCTCTTCTAGGCAGTGCTCTGGATGCAGGATACAGATCCGAAGACAAAAGGAATGATTAAGAGGATGAAGTTTCACTTGGTGGATCCAGTGCCAGCCATTGAAGCCATGGTCCACACGGGTTCCTACCACATGTTAGTTGTTTACTGTGGTGACTCATACCTGCGGTTCTTTGGAGATCACCATCGAGCATTCACATCTCTGGGTATACAGCCCTGTCGTTTCATCATCAACTGTCTCTGCTATGATGCAGAATCAGAGATATTGTTGTCGGGCACTGTGGGGGCTGTGGTTACCTGGTTTATCTTGCCAAATGGCAGGGGCCTCCAGATGGCTCAAACAATGCCCATTCCCAAACAAGAGCTTGTACAGGACCTTTCTTCAAATGGCCCCGAGGGATCCGTGCTGGCTCTGTGTGAAAATGTGGTGAGGGTCTTTACCCACCAGGGTCAGGGCCAGTTGAAAGAAGTAAAGACATTTACACTTGTAACCAGTGGGCACCCAGTCACTTGTTGTTTTACTTGCATCCCTAAAGGGATTTTTTATGCTGGAAATACTGCTGGAGAGGTTCACGCTTGGGGTTTAGACCAGAGTAACTTCCTCCATCATTTCCAAGCTCACTCTTCACCTATGATATGTATCCAAAGCCGGCCAGAGAACCACACCTTACTAACAGCAGACAAAGAAGGTGTACTAAGGGAGTGGGATTTTGCTTCTGGGAACCTAATGAGACAACTGAGTGTTGGTGAGCATCTGGAACAACTGCAATTTATTGATGATGCCACATTTTTCTGCCAGACTACATCGACCTTCTTGGTGAACCACCTGCCCTACTTTTACAGCCTCTTCAATGTTTGTGGTTCTACTACTCAGTGGATAAAGCGGGTCTACTGTGGGCCTAACTGGACTCGGATCCTGTGTGTCACTGAAGATGGGTTAATGCGCTTCTTGTCTCCAGTAACTGGGGAGCTCCTGATTGTCACCTGGCCTCTGCTTGTCACAGATAAGGCTGTGGCTTGGGCCTATGACTCAGACAGAGAGGAGCTCTTTGTAGCACTAGGAGGCCCAGATGTGATAGTGTTTGATACAACACATTCTCCCTGTGCAGCCAAGTATTTCATGAGTCCTTCAGAAAACAACAGGGATAAAATAAACTGCCTGGCCTATGGGAGGTACTATTTAAGTAAGGTTCTAAAAGGAGTGATGTTCTCTGCCCATGAGAGTGGCATCGTGAGAGTCCTCTCCAACTGTACTTATGCCCGAATAGAAAAGACTCTTCACTCTGGGGCAGTGTTGGCATTGTCTACCCTAGATGGTGAAGCTGAAGATCCCTTACTCTGTTCCTATGGCAGAGACAACATTGTACACCTGACAGAAGTTGTGCTTCAAGAGATGAAGTTGATCTTACAGCCCATCAGCAAAATTCTCTGTGTTTACCCCCTGAAGTACTTGATACTCATGCCAGGTTCGGTGGGTGCCCTCACACAGAAATCCTGCTGGTGTCTCTGGCGCTTTCAAGACTTTCTAACAATGTCAGAAGTGAAACCAAGTTCTATGTCAAAAAGCTTGCATACGTGTGCTATTACTTCCTTTGATGTCTGCCTTCCCTTGAAACTTTTTGTCACTGGAGCTGTGGATGGCTCAGTCCGGATCTGGGACTTTGCTGGTAAGCTTGTAACTGAGGTAGACTCAGCATTGCATTTTGGTCCACTCTGCTTTGCCAATGATCGGGGTGACCTGCTTTTGACATTCAACCACAGTATCTACATAATATCCTGCTTAAAATTGCTCCCTCAAAATAGACTGATTCAGCTAAGTAACCTAAACAATGCAGATGAAATACAAGAAATCCCTAAGCCCTTCCTTCCTAGCTTCTTCCTTTTGTTTGAAACACTGTATATACCCAAATTTGTCTATCTGAAAGATGGGATACAGGAATTAAAGGGGCTAGAGACTCTTGTTAACCAACGGGTCATTGCCTTTGATAATAATGTGCCCCATGTTGTAGGGGAAGAGACACGTACATCCCTTGTGTCTAAAGAGAAACCCAAATTACATTTTATGGAAATTGAGGCTACTGAATCGCCTATTCATGAACGTCAACATAAGCATCCCTATGTTCCTCCTCAATTACAGCTGACTGGCTGGGATGGACTGGACATCTACCACAAGTTAAAGAGCTTCTTTGGCCAACAACGTCAGTGGCCCTTTGCTCCTGATTGCTACATCCCCAACTCAGTGGTCCGTGCCAGACTCTGGCCGGATGGTACCCCAGTCTTCCTACACTATGATTTTTTTTCACCCTATCGAGATAAGTACAGAGATGTGACTGAACTCTTAAGATTGCAGTCTGGCTCTGAAGAAAATCTGCAAGTTGCAAGGAAAAAACAGAAGGATGAATTCTGGGAACAGAAAAGAACTTCTTTTACTGTCCTTGAAAGCTTGCTTGGCAAAAATCAGTTAGGAAGAAAACTTAGTGATGGGCTTGTAGCTAACATAATAGAAAACATTCTCAACTTCACCATTTACTGTCCTGCACAGACATACAAGAAATATTTTGATATCATGGCACAAATTTTTGCCACTTACCAAATATTGCCAAGGTGGCGCACGGAAGTAGCACATCATCTGCTGAAAGATACAACCCATGAAAATCCAAAAATCTGTGAACTGGCCTGGGAGATGCTAGAGAAACTAGGCTTCATGAGCCATCTTTTTGCTATCCCATTGGCTATGGGACTAATGGACAGTGATAAGAATGTACGGACTAAGGTTTTGTACCTTATGACAAGATGTACAGGCATTCAAACCAAAACCATGCTGATACGCCTGCTGAAGAACAAAGACATTCTCCAGAACCTACAGTAAGTTGAATGGTGATTATTTTATCTCAGTCTCTTCAATTTGACCCACCCATTCTCTTTCTCTCCCTTCCTTCCGCCCTCCCTCCCCTCCCTTCTCTCAGTTTAATTTTAATTTTTTTTTTAGTTCTGGTCCTAGGGCTTAAACTCATGGCCTAGGTGCTGTCCTTTTGCTTCTTTTGCTCAAAGTTAGTGCTCTATCACTTTGAGCTACAGCTCCACTTCTGCTTTTCTGGTGGTTCACTGGAGGTAAGAATCTCACAGATTTGCCTAACAGGCCTGGCTTTGAACTGTGATCTGCAGATCTCAGCCTCCTGAATAGCTAGGATTACAGGAGTGAACCACCAGTGTCTGTCTTTCTAACTTCCTTTCTTCCTTTCTTTCTTCCTTTCTTCCTTTCTTTCTTTTTTTCTTTCTTTCTTTCTTTCCTTCCCTCCCTCCCTTCCTCTCTCTTTCTTTCTTCTTAATTTTAATTCAATTATCATTAACTCTTCTCTTTGACTTTTGTAGCCAGGAAATGATCGGAGAAGTCTCTCTGGGGAAACTGCTTAGGCTCCAAGCTAATGATATCAAGAACCTGCTTACCCATGTGCAGGAGCGGCTGAATGAAAACCTGACCTTATCATACAAAGATGACACACTTACTTTTTCTTTTGATATGGAAAAGGAGAATGAACTTGAGATCATTGCAGAACAAACATTCATACCTTTGTCAAATCCTGAAAAGATCACTGAACTGAAGAAAAAAAGGAAACTTATTCAAGAAAAAAGAAAAAAGAAGAGTATGTATGGGGAAGTATATGGATATATTAGGACATATTCGAAACATTAAACTTCATTAAGCCAGGGCTAATAAGGTCTAAGTATATAAAAGAACACCAATGGAAACAGAGAAGCCAAAGGATATTATTCACAAAAAGTAGACTGAAAAAGATCTATACACAGCAAAATACCAAGGTCTTTCTTTAATATATAGAAGAAATAAAACAGGAATTTATAAATCCTAAATTTATAAATCTCTAATAGTCCACTGAGCCCGGTACTGGTGGCTCATGCTTGTAATCCTAGCTACTCAGGAGGCTAAGACCTGAGGATTATGGTTAGAAACCAGCCTAGGCAGGACAGTCTGTGAGACTCTTAGTGCTGCTAAACTACCAAAAAACTGGAAACTAAAAGTGGAACTGTGTCTCAAAAGAGTAAAGTGCTAGCTTTGAGAAGAAGCTGGCCTTGAGTTCAAACCCAAGGTTTGGCACACACACACACAAAAAAAAGAGTTCCTGAACTAGATTATAACTTAGATTATGACTTCTATGTGTTTTCTTTTTTCTTTTTTTTTTTGGGGGGGGGGTCCGGTCGTGGGGCCTAAATTCTGGGCCTGGGCGCTGTCCCTCAGCTCTTCAGCTCAAGGCTAGCACTCTACCACTTGAGCCACAGTGCCACTTCCGGCTTTTTTCTTATGTAGTGCTGAGGAATCGAACCCAGGGCCTCGAGCATGCAAGCCAAGTGCTCTACCACTGAGCCACCTTCCCAGCCCCTCTATGTGTTTTCTTTTCTTTCTTTCTTTTTCTTTTTTTGCCCATCCTGGGGCTTGGGCACCGTCCTTGAGCCTCTTTGTGCTCAAGGCTAGCGCTCTACCACTTGAGCCACAGTGTCACTTCTGGCTTTTTTGAGTAGTTTATTGGAGATAAGAGTCCCACAGGGCCAGGCACTGGTGGCTCATGCCTGTAATCCTAGCTACTCAGGAGGCTGAGATCTGAGGATCACAGTTCAAAGCCAGCCTGGGAAAGAAAATCTGTGAGACTCTTGTCTCCAATAAACCACCAGAAAACAAGAAGTGGTGCTGTAGCTTAAGTGGTAGAGCACTAGCCTTGAGCTGAAGAGCTGAGCGACAGTGCCCCAGGGCCCAGAGTTCAAGCCCCACGACTGATTAAAAAAAAAAGTCTCACAGAAACTTTTCTGTCCAGGCTGGTTTCGAATTGTGAACCTCAGATGTCAGTTTCCTGAGTAGCTAGAATTACCCAGCTCTGTATTTGTTCTTACCAAATTTTTCTCTTCTAACATATCTGCAGTTAAAAATGACCTGGCTCTTGCCAAGAAGTACAAAAGGCTACAACTAAAAAGACTTATTCCCATAACTGAGTCTTTAGAAGACAAAGAAGAAGAAGAAGGAGAGGAGGGAAAGGAGAAGAAGGAGGAGGAGGAAGAGGAGGAGGAGGAGGAGGAAGAAGAAGAAATGGCCGGCAAGTTTGGTTTTGATTATGAGGAGGCTGTCTCAAAGCTACCCCAACTCCAGGAATATGCTAAAACAATGGAAAAGCTACCCCAACTCCAGGAATATGCTGAAACAATGGAAAAGCTACCCCAACTCCAGGAATATGCTGAAACAACGGAGGCTGATGAAGAACCTACAGTTGATGAGGAAGTGATTCACAAGGTAGGGAAAAAAGAACAGGCAGACAAAAATGGCAAAAAAATATTACCTATGAAAAGAGAAGAGAAAGAAGCTCCAAAGGATCTTTTGGAGGTCACTATAGAAGAGCCTAAGAAAGAAGTTATAGACATTCCTAAGCCAGTGAAACCTTATATAAAGAAACCTGGAAAAAAGGGTCATGGTTTAGCTGGAACCCCTGGGCACCAAAGTAGATCAGACATTAAACCTTGGCAAAAGAACATCCACTATTTTATCACCCCAAGTATAGAGAGTACCCAACCAACAATGTTAGTGGATGTGGCTAAAGAAGTATTGGACCAGGCTGAGACAATATTTGATGGTTTACAGCTCAACTGGAATCTCGTCCCAGAAAGCCAAGTCTCACAAGAACTGGAGGAAGTAGAAAAAACACCTGTCAGAAAAGGAAAAGATGAAGAGAAAATAGAATCAGAAGAACAAGAGTATAGCTACATGTTAAACAAAGATGAGGCATTTGCTCCAAAAGAAAAGGAAGTTATGGCACAAAAGAAAGTTGAGGCAAAAGAAAAACTGGCTGAGCAAAAGGGGGAAATAGTTGAAGAAGAAAGGAAACTGACAAAGCCTGACAAATCACCAGTGCAAAAACAGAAGAAACTAACCAAGAGTATTAAAAAGCCAATGCATTTGGAAGAAGAAAAAGAAGAGGAAGAGGAGGAAGAAGCAGAAGCAGCATCAGAAGTTCCTTCGAAAAGAAAATTAACTACAGAAGATCAGAAGTTAGTCCTAGAAGAAGAGAGACAAACTACAGAAGAGAAGATGCCACGTGGAAAGAAAGTGACCTGGAAAGAGGGGAAGTCAATCCATGACAGAGAAATGTGGAAAAGGGAAAAGGTGGAACCCGATGAGCAAGCTGTAAGGACAAGACAAAAGGAGTTGCTGCTCCCAAAGAAGAAATTGGTCCAGGAAAAGAAGAAGCTAGATGAAGAAGAAGAACTGACTGGGGAGGAGGAGAAACAAGTTGGGAAAAGGAAAAAAAGGTTCCTGTGGAAGGGAAAACCTGTGGAAGAAGGGGAAGAGAAAGAGAAAGAGGAGGAAGAAGAAGCAGAAGCAGCATCAGAAGAAGTTCCTTCAAAAAGAAAATTAACTACAGAAAATCAGAAGTTAGTCCTAGA
This sequence comes from Dipodomys merriami, assembly GCF_024711535.1. Taxonomy (NCBI): domain Eukaryota; kingdom Metazoa; phylum Chordata; class Mammalia; order Rodentia; family Heteromyidae; genus Dipodomys; species Dipodomys merriami. Next base: position 7,221,507 of record NW_027206091.1, on the reverse strand, counting down.
AGAAGAGAGACAAGCTACAGAAGAGGAGATGCCACGTGGAAAGAAAGTGACCTGGAAAGAGGAGAAGCCAATCCAAGACAGAGAAATGTGGGAAGGGGAAAAGGTAGAACCCAATGAGCAAGCTGTAAGGACAAGACAAAAGGAGTTGCTGCTCCCAAAGAAGAAATTGGTCCAGGAAAAGAAGAAGCTAGATGAAAAAGAACTGTCTGGGGAGGAGGAGAAACAAGTTGGAAAAAGGAAAAAAAGGTTCCTGTGGAAGGGAAAACTTGTAGAAGAAGGGGAAGAGAAAGAGAAAGAGGAAGAGGAGGAAGCAGAAGCAGAAGCAGAAGCAGAAGAAGTTCCTTCCAAAAGAAAATTAACTACAGAAGATCAGAAGTTAGCGCTAGAAGAAGAGAGACAAGCTACAGAAGAGGAGATGCCACGTGGAAAGGAAGTGACTTGGAAAGAGGGGAAGCCAATCCAAGACAGAGAAATGTGGGAAAGGGAAAAGGTGGAGCTCTATAAGCAAGCTGTAAAGACAAGACTAAAGGAGTTGCTGCACCAAAAGAAGAAATTGGTCCAGAAAAAGAAGAAGCTAGATGAAAAAGAACTGTCTGGGGAGGAGGAACAAGTTGGAAAAAGGAAGAAAAGGTTCCTGTGGAAGGGAAAACTTGTGGAAGAAGGGGAAGAGAAAGAGAAAGAGGAAGAGGAGGAAGCAGAAGCAGAAGCAGAAGAAGTTCCTTCCAAAAGAAAATTAACTACAGAAGATCAGAAGTTAGCGCTAGAAGAAGAGAGACAAGCTACAGAAGAGGAGATGTCACGTGGAAAGGAAGTGACTTGGAAAGAGGGGAAGCCAATCCAAGACAGAGAAATGTGGGAAAGGGAAAAGGTGGAGCTCTATAAGCAAGCTGTAAAGACAAGACTAAAGGAGTTGCTGCACCAAAAGAAGAAATTGGTCCAGAAAAAGAAGAAGCTAGATGAAGAAGAACTGTCTGGGGAGGAGGAACAAGTTGGAAAAAGGAAGAAAAGGTTCCTGTGGAAGGGAAAACTTGTGGAAGAAGGGGAAGAGAAAGAGAAAGAGGAAGAGGAGGAAGCAGAAGCAGAAGCAGAAGCAGAAGAAGTTCCTTCGAAAAGAAAATTAACTACAGAAGATCAGAAGTTAGCGCTAGAAGAAGAGAGACAAGCTACAGAAGAGGAGATGCCACGTGGAAAGGAAGTGACTTGGAAAGAGGGGAAGCCAATCCAAGACAGAGAAATGTGGGAAAGGGAAAAGGTGGAGCTCTATAAGCAAGCTGTAAAGACAAGACTAAAGGAGTTGCTGCACCAAAAGAAGAAATTGGTCCAGAAAAAGAAGAAGCTAGATGAAGAAGAACTGTCTGGGGAGGAGGAACAAGTTGGAAAAAGGAAGAAAAGGTTCCTGTGGAAGGGAAAACCTGTTGAAGAAGGGGAAGAGAAAGAGAAAGAGGAAGAGGAGGAAGCAGAAGCAGCATCAGAAGAAGTTCCTTCGAAAAGAAAATTAACTACAGAAGATCAGAAGTTAGTCCTAGAAGAAGAGAGACAAACTACAGAAGAGGAGATGCCACGTGGAAAGGAAGTGACCTGGAAAGAGGGGAAGCCAATCCAAGACAGAGAAATGTGGGAAAGGGAAAAGGTGGAGCCCTATAAGCAAGCTGTAAAGACAAGACTAAAGGAGTTGCTGCACCAAAAGAAGAAATTGGTCCAGAAAAAGAAGAAGCTAGATGAAGAAGAACTGTCTGGGGAGGAGGAACAAGTTGGAAAAAGGAAGAAAAGGTTCCTGTGGAAGGGAAAACCTATTGAAGAAGGGGAAGAGAAAGAGAAAGAGGAAGAGGAGGAAGCAGAAGCAGCATCAGAAGAAGTTCCTTCGAAAAGAAAATTAACTACAGAAGATCAGAAGTTAGTCCTAGAAGAAGAGAGACAAACTACAGAAGAGGAGATGCCACGTGGAAAGGAAGTGACCTGGAAAGAGGGGAAGCCAATCCAAGACAGAGAAATGTGGGAAAGGGAAAAGGTGGAGCCCTATAAGCAAGCTGTAAGGACAAGGCAAAAGGAGTTGCTGCACCCAAAGAAGAAATTGGTCCAGGAAAAGAAGAAGCTAAATGAAGAAGAACTGTCTGGGGAGGAGGAGAAACAAGTTGGAAAAAGGAAAAAAAGGTTCCTGTGGAAGGGAAAACCTGTTGAAGAAGGGGAAGAGAAAGAGGAAGAGGAAGAGGAGGAAGCAGAAGCAGCATCAGAAGAAGTTCCTTTGAAAAGAAAATTAACTACAGAAGATCAGAAGTTAGTTCTAGAAGAAGAGAGACAAACTACAGAAGAGGAGATGCCACGTGGAAAGGAAGTGACCTGGAAAGAGGGGAAGCCAATCCAAGACAGAGAAATGTGGGAAAGGGAAAAGGTGGAGCCCTATAAGCAAGCTGTAAGGACAAGGCAAAAGGAGTTGCTGCTCCCAAAGAAGAAATTGGTCCAGGAAAAGAAGAAGCTAGACGAAGAAGAACTGTCTGGGAAGGAGGAGAAACAAGTTGGAAAAAGGAAGGGAAAACCTGTGGAAGAGAGGGAAGAGAAAGAGAAAGAGGCCTGGAAACTAGGCATAATGACTCAGTATCATTTGTTCAGAAGAATGGAGAGATTAGCTGAGAAAAAGAGAAGACAAGCATTGGAAAGGGACAGGTTGGCAGAGCAAGAGAGTAAATTGGCCAAAGAAAAGAAATGGTTTGTAAAAGAAGAAAAAGAGGTCTATAAAAAGCCACAAATCCAAGAAAAGAAAAAACAAATCAGGGAATCAGATGAAGAGATAAAACAAGACCAGAAAGAGGAGTGGGCACAGAAAGAGAAGGAAGAGGTCAAGGAGAAAAAACATTTAGCTCAGAAAAGAAAGAAAAAAGAGGAAAGAGCATTAGAAACACCAGAAGAGAAAGAAATTAGGAAAGAAAAGGAGAAATTGCCCCGGGAAGAGAAGAAATTGGCTTATGACATTAGGACCAAGGAGAGATATGTTTCCAAGGGGGAAGAAATAACTAAAGAGGAAAGACTTCCAGCAACAAGGAAACTGGACATGGAAAAAGGGATTCCTTCTGAAGAAAAAGAAAGTCTCAAAGAAAAAGATACAGAGATACAAAAGAAGCAACTGTCCAAGGCCAGTGATGGGATAATTATAGAAGAGAGACCATCCATGATGGAAGGGAGTGAAGCAGATAACCAGAGATGGGAAATTTTAAAGAAAAAGGACATAACTGAAAAGAAAATGGAAGAGGCGCAGGAAGAGAGAAAACTAGAAGATGATAGTATGGCAATGAAAGAAAGAACACTGACTGATAAACATGACTTGGAAGAAGAACGAAGGCTGTCAGAGGAGGCCCAGGAAGGTTTACTTGATGATGCTCAGATAAAGGCTAGGTTAAGGAAGATCGATGAGAAAGATCTGTTAAGGAAAAAGGCGCTAAAGGAGCTTCTGAAGAAGGAGAGTGACATAGCAGAGATCCAAGAAAAGTGGACACTAGATGAACTCACAAAGGAATCATCTGAGACCAGCAGAGAGGAAGGTTTGGCTAGGGAGAGGGAAGAGGAAAAGAGCTGGCTAGAAGAAGGGGAAGAGAGGGAAATTCTACCTGAGAAAGAGAAAAGGAGACACATGATTAAGGAGAAAAAGATAAGCCTAAGTGAAGAGAGATTGGAGGAGAAGTTGGCTGAGGGGGAGGAGGAGGAACATAGTGAAGAGAGTTTGGCCCAAAAAAGAGAAAAGCATTTGGCCAGGAAAAGGAGAAGAGAAAAACAGCATTTGGCCAGGAAAAAGAGAAGAGAGAAGCAGCGTTTAGCCAGAAAAAGGAGAAGGGAAAAGGAGCGTTTGGCCAAGGAAAAGAGAAGAGAGAAGCAGCGTTTAGCCAGGAAAAGGAGAAGGGAAGAGAGGTTGGCCCAAAAAAGGGAAAAGGAAGCGAGGATGGCCCAAAAAATGGAAAAGAAAAAGAAGTTGAAGGAGAGGCTGAGTGAAAAGGAGGGCCCAGATGAGGAAAAGGAACACTTTATCCAGGAAGAGTGGGGGCGCCTGAGTAAGGAGGAGGTGGAGGAAGAGGAGCTCATGATTGAAGAAGAGGAAGAAGAGAGCCTGAGTAAAGAGGAAGAGGAGAGTCTTAGTGAGGAGGAGGAAGAGAGCCTGAGTGAGGAAGAGGAAGAGAGCCTGAGTGAGGAGGAAGAAAGTCTGAGTGAGGAGGAAGAGAGCCTGAGTGAGGAGGATGAAGAGAGCCTGAGTGAGGAAGAGGAAGAGAGCCTGAGTGAGGAAGAGGAAGAGAGCCTGAGTGAGGAAGAGGAAGAGAGCCTGAGTGAGGAAGAGAGCCTGAGTGAGGATGAGGAAGAGAGCCTGAGTGAGGATGAGGAAGAGAGCCTGAGTGAGGAAGAGAGCCTGAGTGAGGATGAGGAGAAAAAGAAGCTGACTGAGGAGGAAGAGGAAGCAAGTCTGAGTGAAGAGACTCTAAGCAAGGAGGAGGAAGAGAGCCTGAGTAAGAAAGAAGAGGAAAGTGAGGAAGGGGAAAGAGGGAGAAGAATGAGAAGAGGGAAGAGAGTGTTGAAATCAAAACTCTCAAAGAAAAAAATAGACACATCTAAGCCAGTGATAGAAGACAAGGGTCTTGCTGAAGAAAGGGAGGATAGGGCTAGAAAGAAAACGCTGCCTCAGGAAGATAAGAGTCTTGCTAGGGAAAGGGAGGGTAGGGTTAGATGGAAAATGCTCCCTGAGGAAGATGAGGGTCTTGCTGGGGAAAGGAAGGATAGGGCCAGAAGGAAAACGCTTCCTGAGGAAGATGAAGGTCTTGCTAGGGAAAGGAAGGATAGGGCCAGAAGGAAAATGCTTCCTGAGGAAGATGAAGGTCTTGCTAGGGAAAGGAAGGATAGGGCCAGAAGGAAAATGCTTCCTGAGGAAGATGAGGGTCTTGCTGAGGAAATGAAGGATAGGTCCAGAAGGAAAATGCTTCCTGAGGAAGGTGAAGGTCTTGCTAGGGAAAGGAAGGGTAGGGCCAGAAGGAAAATGCTTCCTGAGGAAGATGAAGGTCTTGCTGGGGAAATGAAGGATAGGGCCAGAAGGAAAATGCTTCCTGAGGAAGATGAAGGTCTTGCTGGGGAAATGAAGGATAGGGCCAGAAGGAAAATGCTTCCTGAGGAAGACGAGGGTCTTTCTGAGGAAAGGAAAGATAGGGCCAGAAGGAAAATGCTTCCTGAGGAAGATGAAGGTCTTGCTAGGGAAAGGCAGGGTAGGGCCAGAAGGAAAATGCTTCCTGAGGAAGATGAAGGTCTTGCTAGGGAAATGAAGGATAGGGCCAGAAGGAAAATGCTTCCTGAGGAAGATGAGGGTTTTTCTGAGGAAAGGAAAGATAGGGCCAGAAGGAAAATGCTTCCTGAGGAAGATGAAGGTCTTGCTAGGGAAAGGCAGGGTAGGGCCAGAAGGAAAATGCTTCCTGAGGAAGATGAAGGTCTTGCTGGGGAAATGAAGGATAGGGCCAGAAGGAAAATGCTTCCTGAGGAAGATGAAGGTCTTGCTAGGGAAAGGAAGGATAGGGCCAGAAGAAAAATGCTTCCTGAGGAAGATGAAGGTCTTGCTGGGGAAATGAAGGATAGGGCTGGAAGGAAAACGCTTCCTGAGGAAGATGAACATGTTGCTAGGGAAAGGGAAGGCAGGGCCAGAAGGAAAATGCTTCCTGAGGAAGACGAGGGTCTTTCTGAGGAAAGGAAAGATAGGGCCAGAAGGAAAATGCTTCCTGAGGAAGATGAAGGTCTTGCTAGGGAAAGGAAGGATAGGGCCAGAAGGAAAATGCTTCCTGAGGAAGATGAAGGTCTTGCTGGGGAAATGAAGGATAGGGCCAGAAGGAAAATGCTTCCTGAGGAAGTTGAAGGTCTTGCTAAGGAAAGGAAGGATAGGGCCAGAAGGAAAATGCTTCCTGAGGAAGATGAAGGTCTTGCTGGGGAAATGAAGGATAGGGCCGGAAGGAAAATGCTTCCTGAGGAAGACGAGGGTTTTTCTGAAGAAAGGAAGGATAGGGCCAAAAGGAAAATGCTTCCTGAGGAAGATGAAGGTCTTCCTAGGGAAAGGAAGGATAGGGCCAGAAGGAAAATGCTTCCTGAGGAAGATGAAGGTCTTGCTGGGGAAATGAAGGATAGGGCTGGAAGGAAAATGCTTCCTGAGGAAGGTGAGCATGTTGCTAGGGAAAGGGAAGGCAGGGCCAGAAGGAACATGCTTCCTGAGGAAGATGAGGGTCTTGCTGAGGAAAGGGAGGGTAGGGCCAGAAGAAAAATACTTCCTCAGGAAGATAAAGGCCTTGCTGTGGAAAGGGAGGGTATGGCTAGAAGGAAGATGCTTCCTGAGGAAGATGTGGGTCTTGTTAAGGAAAGGAAGGATACAACCAAAAGGAAAATGAGTCTTAAGGAATACAGATTGTACCATGTAGCAAGACTTATGGACAAGAAGAGGCCCTTCAAAATACCAACCCTAAAAGTGCCAAAAAAGCACTTAAGTTGGAAAGAAAGAATGGACAGGAAACTTCTTAGAGCACGCCTCAAGATAACTTCATTGGAAAGACTAAACCCTGTGCTCTTGGAAAAAATTAGCAATACAATTTTACAAGTCATGAAAACAGACTTAGTGACTCCAATCCCAGATCTCCACAGGCCAGCACTCCATGTACCTGAAATCATCAGGGAACCCCAGAAACCTTTAAAAGAGAGACCAAAAGGTAAAAGGAGCAGTTGGTACCTCAGACATCATATCATAACGGAGGAAATGACAGACCAAATTCCAGGTGAAGCTTTAGCACCCCTTGCCCCTTCACTTGAAAAGCCACCAGACTTGGAAGCAAAGCTCTCAGATGAGGACTGGATTAACCGTGCCTTGACGAGGCTGGAAGCAGGTGAGCAACTCTCCAGGGACAGTTTCTGTCGCCTGAGCCAACTCCTCAGAGACTTCATTTCCAAGACAGACTGGAGTTGGATACAGCTCTTAACTCTGAAGACCATTGGGAAACATCTCACACAGAATCTAGAGTTAAGTCATACTGATATGTCCCAACCCTGGAAGGATGGTCTACATCCAAGGCTCCCTCCAGTTAGAAGACAAGAAAAAGAGAGCCAGCCAGAACCAATACCTGAACCAATGTTAGCACCAGACACTAAGACTCAAACTCCAAAGGTTCTCCGGTGGCATCTCTTGGATGAGTCCTTCAGGGAGAAGCAGGTACCACAGCTAGCCAGCACAAGAAAAGACACTGAAGAGTTTTATCCAAGCAGAAGGGATGTTCCCACTGTTGCCTATCCCTTTGTGGGTAAAGATTCCCTGGCTTTGATGTTCCCGAAGGACTTCCCAGCCTTGAAGAGAGCAGAGTTCCCTATATTTTCCAAGACAAAGAGGAAAACTGTACCTTTCCCTCTGCCAGCATTACCATCAATTACCGAAAGGATCACAGACCCAAAGGCTAGAACCTGGCATCTTCTAGGAGAACCTTATAGGAGTGCAAGAATAGAACAGTTATCTAATATCAAACAAATGGAGATGCGACGCTTCTATCCTGTCAAAAGAGACCTCACAGATGCCTACACTTCTGTAGACAGACAAACCCTGGCACTAATGTTTCAGAAAGATCTCACAGTTTTTAAGGGTAAGGGCAGGCCTCCCAAATTGCCCAGGTTGGTGAAGAAGAAACAGCCCATCTCAAGACAAAAAGAAGAGGTACCTCTGTGGGAGAAATTCATGGCACTGTACTATGTTTTGCGGATGCTGCAGCAGCGTTATGGCAAAGACACAGCTGTGTGGATGGAACAGTTCTACCATGTCATGGACATGTATCAGCTTAAGTCCCCAGGAATCCAGAGGCTGCTACAGGAGTTGCTTCTGAGAGAGAAAACTCAATCCCAAGAAGTCATCAGCGAAGAGACCCTGAAGGCTGTGGAGGGAGTACCTGGAGAGCGGTTGTTCTACTGCCTGATTTGTGGTAGTTCTCATTCCCCCTCAGGTTCCCTTAGGTTCCACCATGTGATACCACTCTCTGGGAAAAACATGGTGGAAACTTTTGAACCCATGGGTATTGCCCAGTATGGATTCCTAGAACTTGCCTGGAAACGCCTACCACAAGTCAGTCCTGACTGTAGCACCATCATGCCTCTAATTCTCTGATTTGGCCTAATAGTAAGACTTTTAAGATCCTGCTGGGAAATGGTCCTGAGCCAAAGGTCATAAGATTCCTTACTTGTTCCCCACTGAAAGATGAGTCTAAACAAGGCTCCATCTTTATTCAACTCCATAAATCACTGTACTAAATAAAATGGCATTTTCTCATTTATAACAAATACTCTGGTTTCTTTTCTTCCCTAAGCTGTGAATTCCCTATAAACTTGCCCAGAGGTAAGAGGTACCCTTTGTTCCAAGAACAAGGTTTTGTTTTTCTTTTCTAATGGAACAAATCCTTTGGAGGAAAGAGGCCAGTATATGATCACTTTCTGATTAAGTGTGTATGTATATATATTACATGTTCAAAACATTATAACACTTTAAAAAATAAATTGTCTTTTAAATTAGTTAAGAGAAAATAAATATCAAATCATATCTCCCATATAGCTGGGATTACAGATATGCACCACCATATCTAGCTTGTTTGTTGATGGATGAGGGTTGGAGGGTCGTGTTAATTTCTTTTCCCCAAGCTAGCCTTGAACCTTTTGAAATAGGGATACTGGGTGTAACTGGTGCCATCTTGGCTTCTTGGTGGATGAAGGTAAGAGTCACAGCTCCCTGCGACTCTGCCCTCTGACCATGACCATATTTAGGGCCCAACCAGCTCAGCCACCATTTTGCACCATGCTTCATGTCTTCTGATGCTTCTTGGGTCATCATACCATTCCTCTTCAGCTCTCCATTGGAATTGATCTCGTTTGTTGAAACTGTTTTTCTGCTCTCTACTACCCTCAGAGCTCGGTTTCCTAACAGTATTAAGTATAACCAAGGCTGCAAATGTTTTGGGGACATGCATCCACTTGAAGTTGCTGGCTTTCTAATAAAGACTCCTAATTTGACCTCTCAAAACGTGCCTTCTCTGAATCTTGGGATCAAATTCCTGTGAAACACTTCATCCTCCTGATCATCTCTCAAGCAGCTGGACGTGAACCACAATGTCCTGCTCCGGATAAGCAATTCTTGGTGATTTGGAGGAGGTTTTATAGCACCTTGGATATGTTAGTCCAATGCTTTCTGGTCCTTACTGCTTCTTTTTTTTCCTTCAGGTGTCAGTACTGGAGTTGAACTCAGAGCCTTGCACTTGCTAGGCAGGCATACTACCACTTGATCCACTCCTCTAACCCTTTCTGCTTTATTGACTTTTTTTAAGTTTTGGAGTATTTGCATATATACATTTTTTGCATATATATATTGAGAGAGAGAGACAGACAGACAGACAGATGTGGGGATGGTAGCCAAGTCTAAACAGCCTGAAGATACTTTGTCACAACAGTTATGTGACATATAAGGATGTTTTGGTCTATGACAGGCCACATATAGGACAGTGGTCATGAAAACTTTCCAAGTATATATTATGATAATAGCACTATAATGAAATAAGGATACTGGATCTAATCAGTGTCTTCTGGGCCATGTGGTGGATGATAGGGTACTAGTTAAACTAGTACCATCTTGTCTTCATAGAAGAGGCAGGAAGTTCTACCTTCAGGTAATGGGCATGCCTGAATTCCTAGAGACTGGGGAAGGGACTTGGACGATAGGTTACTGAATCTGTCAGTCTTGTGCCTTGAACTGGAGATCACTCTTGAGTGTCCTGTAACCCTGCCCTCTGACATGGTATTTAGGCCCAGACCAGCTCAGATGCCATATGCCATGCCTTGTGTTACTGTATCACCTGTCTCCTGGCTTGCCTCAGTCATCATGGCATCCCACTTCAGCTCTCCATTGTGGTTGATCTAGTTTGTTGGTATTGTTTTTCTGCTCTTTCTTTCCTCTCCTACTCACATGGCTCAGTTTTTTGACAGTATTAAGTGTATTCAAGGGACTACAGGTCTTTGTGACAACAGTCCACCTGCAGCCACCAGCTCTCCAATAAAGACTCCTAATTGGATGACTTCTCAAAATGTGGCTTCTCTGTTTCTCGCAACTGAGTTCCTGTACTATAGGTACAATTCTCATCAATTTTGGAAGGCTCTCAGAAGGATAAATATCTTTTCCAATATACAAGGAGTGGAATAGAATGGCAATCAAAATAATTTTCCTACATTTATTAGATCAAGTGGTTTTCTGTGGTATAAGTTTAAAAATAACTGATAGTGCTGGAAGGCTTTTTTGTAAAACATAAAACATTTTTACATTCCTATAAATAAACACAAATATTCTATGTTACAATAAAATACATTAGAAATTCTCTGAACATGAATACTTGAACTGAAAAAATATATTCTGAGGGGTTTTCATATGTACAAAAGCCTTATGAGAAATGAATCATATTTAAAAATTTTTCCATATTCTTTATGTTCAAATTGTTTCTCAGCATATGAATATGCTGATAATCCACACATTATCTAATGCCTCTTCTCACAATGCTTTCATTCATCATGTTTTTCTCTAGCATGAATTCTTAGATGTACTTTAAGACTTGAATTATGTCTAAAGGACTTTCCACATTTATTACATGCAAATGGCTTCTCACTACTGTGAATAGTCTGATGTCGAGTAAGACGTCCATAGACACTAAAGGCCTTCCCGCATTCCTTGCATTCATAGGGCTTTTCACCTGTATGAATTCTCTGATGTACTTTTAGCTGGTGGCCACTCTTAAAAGCTTTCCTGCACTCTTTACATTCATAGGGTTTCTCCCCAGTGTGAAGTTTATGATGCATTCTAAGGCTTTCAACATGACTAAAGGCCTTCCAACATTCCTTACATTCATAGGGTTTCTCACCAGTGTGAATCCTCTCATGTCTAAGGAGATCTGATGTACAACCAAAAGCCTTTCCGCATTCTTTACATTTATAGGGCTTCTCACCAGTATGAATTTTCTGGTGCATCCTAAGGCTACCACCATGAATATAAGCCTTTCCACATTCTGTACATTTATAGGGCTTCTCACCAGTATGAATCCTCTCATGTTGAATAAGGGTTGAGGCACGAATAAAGGCCTTCCCACATTCATTACATTCATAGGGTTTGACACCAGTGTGCATTCTCTGATGGGGAATAAGCTGATAGACACGACTGAAGGTCATCCCACATTCTTCACATTTATAGGGCTTCTTGCCGGTGTGAATTCTCTCATGTTGAACAAGATTTGAGGCAGAACTAAAGGCCTTCCAACATTCTTTACATTTATAGGGTTTTTCACCAGTATGAATTCTATGATGTACTGTAAGATCTACACCACGACTAAAGGTCATCCCACATTTGTGGCATTCATATGGCTTCTCGCCAGTATGAATTCTGTCATGTTGCACCAGGTGAGAGGCTTGGCTAAAGGCCTTCCCACAAGTCTTACATTGGTAGGGTTTCTCCCCAGTATGGATTCTCTGATGCATTTTAAGTTTTCCACCTCTACTAAAGGCCTTCCCACATTCATGACATACATAGGATTTCTCTCCACTATGAACTTTTCCATGTTGAGTCAGGTATGAGACACGACTAAAGGCCTTCCCACATTCTTCACACTGATAGGGTTTCTCACCTGTATGGATTCTTTGATGAACTCTAAGGTCTATATTGCGACTGAATGTCATCACACATTCTTCACATTTATAGGGCTTTTCACCAGTATGAATTTTTTGATGTTGCCGAAGGTTGGACGCACGATTAAAGGCTTTTCCACATTGACTACATTCATAGGGTTTCTCACCAGTATGAATTCTCCGATGTACTATGAGGTTTGTAGGACGAGTAAAGGACTTCCCACATTTGTCACATTCATAAGACTTCTCACTACTATCAAATCTTTGCTGTAGAATGACAGAGGAATGTATTCTATAAATGTCAACTTTTCCAAGGTTGATATTTTCACACGCAGGCTTGAATTCTAAAAGAAGTAATAAAAACCTTTTGTTTTATTAGATGCCAAAAATAAATGCTCTATAGATTTTTTATTTTTTTTTTTTGTTGATTGTGGGGCTTTAACTCACAGACAAGGCATTGTCCCTGAGCCTTTTTGTTCTCAAAGCTAGCACTCTACACAGCACCACTTCTGGTTTTTTGAGTGGTTACTTGGAGATAAGAGTTTTATGGGTAATTTTCTACCCAGGCTTTGCTTACAGGCATAAGCCACTGGTGCCCGGCTTAGACCATTTTTTTAAGTGTATAATTTTATTGTTATTATTAAGGTGTTATACTTACCATTTCGTAAGTCAGGTAATGAATACATTTCTTTCTGGACAATGTCACCCCTTCCTTTGCTTTCTGAGCTTCCTTCACCCATTCTTTTTCTTTTTTTTTTTTTTTTTGGTCAGTCTTGAGGCTTGAACTCTGGGTCTGGGTGATGTCCCTCAGCTCTTCAGCTCAAGGCGAGCACTCTACCACTTGAGCCACAGCACCACTTCCGGTTTTGTGGTTTATTGGAAATAAGAGTCTCACGGACTTTTCCTGCCCGGGCTGGCTTTGAACTGCAATCCTCAGATCTCAGCCTCCTGAGTAGCTAGGATTATAGGCGTGAGCCACTGGTGCCCGGCTTCCTTCACCCATTTCTGCCCACAAGTTGCATAATTCATTTTCCACATAGTGTATACTAAATGCTCTGACTGCATTTTTCACCCTCTCTCCCTCCATTTCTACTCTCCTCCTTACCACCTCTCAAAAGATAGAAAGAACAAAAAGAAAAAACCACAAAGTAAAAACAAACACCACCAACAAACAGAAAACTCCCATGTTTGCATTGTACAGATTCTTTTCTAATAATTTAAATGTTGCCAACTAGAAATGAACATTTGTAAGAACTCTAAAATCAGCTGTACAGTTTATACTTGTTACTGTCAAAATGACTCCACAACTCTCATTTATTACTTTGCCACAGTGATAAAATGGGTGACTTCCTATATTAGCTACCATGTGTAATATAAACAAACATATCAAGAATTAAGATAGCCCAGGAATATAATAAGGATAAAAGAAAAATAAAGGGCTGGGAAGGTGGCTCAGTGGTAGAGCGCTTGCCTTGCATGCCTGAGACCCTAGGTTCCAATCCTCTGCACCACATAAGCAAAAAGAAAAAAACCGGAAGTGGTGCTGTGGCTCAAGTGGTAGAGTGCTAGCCTTGAGCTGAAGAGCTGAGGGACAGCACCCAAGCCCAGAGTTCAGGCCCCACGTCCGGACCCCCCAAAAAAAAAAAAGAAAGAAAGAAAAATAAAGTTTAGAATGCTAATGAATGTTAAGTGAAGAAAGCCGGGTGCCAGTGACTCACACCTATAATCCTAGTTACTCAGGAAGCTGAGATCTGGGGATTGCAGTTCAAAGCCAGGCCAGACAGGAAAGTCCATGGGACTCTTTCTTTTTTTGGGTCCGGTCGTGGGGCCTGAACTCAGGGCCTGGGCGTTGTCCCTCAGCTCTTCAGCTCAAGGCTAGCACTCTACCACTTGAGCCACAGTGTCACTTCCAGCTTTTTTCTTTTTTCTTATGTGGTGTTGAGGAATCGAACCGAGGGCCTCATGCATGCAAGGCAAGCGCTCTACCACTGAGCCACCATTCCAGCCCCTCCATGAGACTCTTATCTGCAATAAACCACCAGAAAACTGGAACTGGCACTGTGGGAAGATTGAGATTTTTTTTAAGTGAATATCTGAAAAGCATGAATACGAATAATTCGCCAATCTATATTGATTTAATGTAGAGTTCTATTAAACTTTTTTTTCTGTTTTTTCTTGCCAGTCCTGAGGCTTGAACTCAGGGCCTGAGCATTATCCCTGAGCTTCTTTTGCTCAAGGCTAGCACTCTACCCCTTGAGCCACAGCTCCACTTCCGGCTCTGTTTATGTGGTACTGAGGAACCAAACCCACGGCTTCATGCACGCTAAGCAAGCACTCTATCACTGAGCCACCTTCCCAGCCTCTATTAAGTTTTATTTAAAATTAAAGATATAGGGCTGGGAAGATAGCTCAGTGGTAGAGTGCTTACCTTGCATACATGAGGCCCTGGGTTGGATTCTTCAATACCACCTAAGCAGAAAAAGCTCAGTGGCGCTGTGGCTCAAGCTGTAGAGCTCTAGCCTTGAGCTGAAGAGCTAAGGCACAGCACTCAGGCCCAGAGTTCAGGCCCCACAACCAACAAAAATAAATAAATTAATAAAATAATAAAATTAAAGATATAAAAATTTAATCAAATCATGGATCCTAATTAACCTTAAGAAACAACTGTAGGGCTGGGAAGGTAGCTCAGTGGTAGAGTGCTTGCCTCAAATGCATGAGGCCCTGGGTTCAATTCCGCAGCACCATATAAACAGAAAAGGCCAGAAGTGTCGCTGTGGCTCAAGTGGTAAAACACGAGCCTTGATCTGAAGAGCTGAGGGACAGTGCCCAGGCTCAGAGTTTAGGCCCTACAACTGACAAAAACAAAAACAAAAATAAAAACAAAAAAAAAACTGTAGTTCTTCTTAATAAATGATAATACTTACTAATACATAATCATTCGTGACATACTGAGTTTATTTTATCCTTTTTTTTTTTTTGGGGTGCCAGTAATAGGGTTTGAACTCAACACTGTCCCTGAGCTTTATTGCTCCAGGATAGCGCTCTACAACTTGAGCCACAGCTCTACTTTCCAACTTTTTGTGGCTAATTGGAGATTCTTTTTTTTTTTTTTTTGTCAGTCATGGGGCTTGAACTCTGGGCCTGGGCACTATCACTGAGTCTTCAGCTCCAGGCAAGTGCTCTACCACTTGAGACACAGTACCACTCCCAGTCTTCTAGTGGCTAATTGGACATAAGAGTCTTCCCAGACTGGCTTTGAACCGTGATCTTCAGCTCTCAGCCTCCTCAGTCGCTAGGATTATGGGCGTGAGCCACCAGCACCCTGGAGATTCTTATAGACTTTTCTTGCCTGGGCTGTCTTCAAACCTCAATTGTCAGATCTCGACCTTCTAAGTAGCAAGGTTTACAGGTATGAGCCTCCATTACCTGGCAATTGTGATATTCTTGCTGCTCCTAAAACTGACAATACTCACACCCTCTTCAAGATCTTCATATGAGCTGTTCACTCTTCTTGGCATATTACTTTTAATATACTTGAATGACCTAAGCCCTTATAATATACCATCAGCTGAGTCCAAAATCCAGAGCACAGTGCCCCTTTCTGAACTGGAATAGGAATATGAAGCTGAAAAAACTGAGTAACTAACTAAAGTGAAGCTCATGGGGAGTATTTCTCTCCTCTCAGGACCACAAACCTTTCCCCTCTATCCCCTGTGGTGAGACTTTGAACTCAGGGTCTGGGCACTGTTCCTGAGCTCTTTTGCTCAAAGCTAGTGCTGTAGACATAGTACCACTTCTAGTTTTTGAGTAGTTAATTGGAGACAAGAGTTTCACAGGAGCTGTTTTGGCCAGGTTGGTTTCAAACCAAAATCTTCAGATGTCAGCCTCCTGGGCAGCTAGGATTACAGGTGTGAGCCACCAGTGCCTGGCACAAGCCTTTTCTTTACTATGAGATTTCCAACCAACATTCTAAGTGTGTGTCTCTCTTCTTTGGCCAGTTGGGCCTCTGCCTGAAAATGGCTTCCTATAGTCAGAGTTACTGTTACTTACCTCTAAAGCCCTTTCTTGTTTCTTCCCTCACAATCATCCAGGGATCTTTTCCTTGTTCCAATAATGTAATTATATCTGGCTTAGAAATGGAATGTCCTATTTTTAAAAAATGAACACATTAAAATGTAGAAATGCTTTGCTTAGTCAAATTCATATTAATGGTAAAAGAAAAAGTGATGTTATATAAAAACAGATGAGAACATTGAAGGAATTATTATTATTATTATTATTATTATTGTGCCAGTGCTGGAGCCTAAACTTAGGACCTGGGTACTGTTCCTGAGCTTCCTTTGCTCAAGGCTAACATTCTATGACTTGAGCCACAGTTCTACTTGTGGCGTTTTTGTATTTAAGTGGAGATAAGAGTCTCATTGGGCTGGGAAGTTGGCTCAGTGCATGCATGAGGCTCTGGGCTCAATTCCTCAGCACCACATAAGCAGAAAAAAGCCAGAAGTGGCACTGTGGTAGAGTGGTAGAGTGCTAGCCTTGAGCTGAAGAGCTGAGGGACAAAGCCCAGGCCCAGAGTGCAGGCCCTATGACCAACAACAATGAAAAAAAAAAAAGAGTCTCATTAACTTTTCTGCCCAGGATGGCTTTTAACTATGATCCTCAGATCTCAACCTCCTGAGTTGCTAGAATTATAGGCATGAGCCACTGGTGCCTGGTGGAAATTAAAGAATCCTTAAAATCATATAAAGTTTGTCTTAGGAAGCAAAATAATTTACTTCAATTTTAAGGGAATCCACCATTATATAAATTGTAGAAGTACATTTAGTAATTAGAACAACTCAGAATCATCTGTCAAGCTGTTCTTCCTGAAAATGGATCAGATAACATAATATAGTAAACTTGGGCATAAATAGGCAACCTAAGTCCTTTAACGATGCTTATACTGTACATGCCCAGAACCCTAATCTAGCTAAGGAACAGAGATAATTCTAAGTGAGATTAGAGAAGGTTTAACTATGATTGAAAGATGGGAAAGACAAATGCGTTTATAATGGACTTGCCATTGTAACCTAACCACTTCTTTTGAGAAGGAAAAGAAAAAAGAAAAAAAAATTAACCAGTTTCCCATAGTTTGTCTTCAAAATAGGAGTAGGAAAAGAAACTGTTAGCCAGGCCCTGGTGGCTCTTGCCTGTAATCCTAGCTACTCAGGAGGCTGAGATTTGAGGATCATGGTATGAAGCCAGCTTAGGCAGCAAAGTCCATGAGACTCTTTTTTTTTTGGTCGGTTGTAGGGCTTGAACTTTGGGCCTGGGCACTGTCCCTCAGCTCTTCAGCTCAAGTCAAGCACTCTACCCCTTGAGCCACAGCACCACTTCTGGTTTTCTGAATGGTTTATTGGAGATAAGAGTCTCAAGGACTTTCCTTGCCTGGGCTGGCTTTGAACCATGATCCTCAGATCTCAGACTCCTGAGTAGCTAGAACTATAGGCGTGAGCCACCAGCACCCAACTTCCAGGAGACTCTTATCTCCACTTAACCACCAGAAAACAGGAAGTGGTTCTGTGGCTCAAAGTGGTAGAGTGCTAGCTTTGAACAAAAAAGCTCAGGGACAGTACCCAGTACATGAGTTCAAGCCACACTACTGACCAAAAAAAAAAAAAAATTCTAGAAAAGATCTAAATTATCCATTATTTGAATCAGAAAACATACCCAATGAGACCAAGTTACCATAGTTCTCCATCATCACATTCCGGTACAAGTTCTTCTGGGAAGAGTTGAGGCATTCCCACTCCTGCTGGGAAAAGTCTATGGCTATATCCCTGAATGTCACTGGTCCCTGAAATGGCAAACCCATATATCACTGGAGAAATTAAAGGAATTACTTTAAAGATTGCAGCCAGGCGCCAGTGGCTCACATCTATAATTCTTCCTACTCAGGAGGCTGAGATCTGAGGAACATGGTTCAAAGTCAGCCTGGGCAGCAAAGACCGAGACTCTTTTTTTGGGGGGAGGGGGCCCAGTCGTGGGGTCTGAACTCTGGGCCTGGGCGCTGTCCCTCAGCTCTTCAGCTCAAGGCAAGCGCTCTACCACTTGAGCCACAGCACCATTTCTGGCTTTTTTCTGCTTATGTGGTGCTGAGGAATCGAACCCAGGGCCTCATGCATGTGAGGCAAGCACTCTACCACTGAGCCAACTTCCCAGCCCCAAGACTGAGACTCTTATCTCCAATTAACCACCAGAAAACCAGAAGTGGGGCTTGTGGCTAAAGTGATAGAGCGCTCACCTTGAGCTCAAGGATAGTGCCCAGGCCCAGAGTTCAAGCCCCAGGACTGACAGGAAGGAAGGAAGGAAGGAAGGAAGGAAGGAAGGAAGGAAGGAAGGAAGGAAGGAAGGAAGGAAAGAGTATAGAAAAGAAAGATTGCAGAGATGAGAAATGGACTGCATTATACAAAGAGGGCAATAAAATCAGCCCAGGTGCTGATTTATACAAATTTATAATATGCAAAGTGCAGAATTAACAGTTTTTTTTTTGAAGCAAACTTCTAGCATAAACAAAACTGTCTGGTGCATTTTGGGGAGGGGGGGAGGGCTGGTCGTCAGGCGTGAACTCTGGTCCTAGGCACTTTCCCTCAGCTCTTCAGCTCAAGGCTAGTGCTCTACCACTTGAGACACAGTGTCACTTGTGGCTTTTCTGCTTATGTGGTGCTGAGGAATCAAACCCAGAGCCTCATGCATGCAAGGCAAGTACTCTACCACTGAACCACCTTCCTAGACCTAGTGCACTCTTAAAGATGCAAAACATTTGGTGATAAATAAGGTTTATGTATTAAAATAGTGAATACAAGTATAATCTCTGATATCTGCCAAATAAATTGTTTTGGGGTGGTGATACTAAGAACAGAACCTGAGGCCTAGTGCTTGCTAAGTAAGCACTCAACTTTGCTTTTTAGATTTTAATTCTTTTAGGTAGGGTCTCAAGCTAACCTTTGGCTCAAAAATCCTCTTACCTCTGCCTTTTGAATAGTTGGGATTACAGGCATACACCAACACACCCAGCAAAATTTTTGCTTTTAAAAGAAAAAGTAAAGCCGGGTGCTGGTGGCTCACGCCTGTAATCCTAGCTACTCAGGAGGCTGAGATCTGAGGATCGCGGTTCAAAGCCAGCCCGGACAAGAAAGACCATGAGACTCCTATCTCCAATAAACCACCAGAAAACCGGAAGTGGTGCTGTAGCTCAAGTGGTAGAGCGCTCGCCTTGAGCTGAAGAGCTGAGGGACAGCGCCCAGGCCCAGAGTTCAAGCCCCACGACCGACAAAAAAAAAAGAAAAAGTAAGTGGTGCTGTGGCTCAAGTGGTAGAGTACTGGCCTTGCGCTGAAGAGCTGAGGAACAGCACCCACACCCAGAGTTCAAGCCTACGACTGACCAAAAAAAAAAAAAAAAAGAAAGAAAAAAGAAGAAAAGAAAAAGTTAATCCAATGTTTTGGTTTTGGTTTTGTTGTGCTAATCCAGGAGTGTCCCTGGGGAGATTTTTTGTTTTGCTCAAGGCTAGCACTCTACAGCCACAGCTCTGTCTGGCTTTTTTGGTGGATAACTGAAGATAAGAGTCTCATAGATTTTCCTGCTTTGAACAGCAATCCTCAGGATTACAGGTGTGAGCAATTTTCCTTGTTTTGACAAGCCCATGTGGTTTATCTAATTTTTTTTTTTTTTGTCGGTTGTGGGGCTTGAACTCTGGGCCTGGGCGCTGTCCCTCAGCTCTTCAGCTCAAGGTGAGCGCTCTACCACTTGAGCTACAGCGCCACTTCTGGTTTTCTGGTGGTTTATTGGAGATAGGAGTCTCACGGTCTTTCCTGCCCGGGCTGGCTTTGAACCGCGATCCTCAGATCTCAGCCTCCTGAGTAGCTAGGATTACAGGCGTGAGCCACCAGCGCCCGGCTAAGCCCATGTGGTTTAGAGTATCTACATAAGCTTTTTATGTAGCTATAACACATATACGTGAGTTCATTTTCAGTTCTCTCTCTTTTGTGTCCATCTAATATTTCTCATTGACTCTTTGTCCTGAGTGTGTTATGCAGCTTCTATATGGGTTACCAATAATCCCCAAGTCCCAGTATGATGTCCTGTGTAAGTCTGTTCCCTTACACATGAACTAAACCAAATGGCTTGTTTGTAATAAATGAAACAGCTAAAGTTCAATTCTGAATGAGCCACACAGTAGAAGAAGCTGGGTAATTTGGCATCACATTTGGCATCAGTGAAAGAATGAGAATTAGAAACAAGTTATTTTGAGGAAAAATTTCCTCTGGTGAAAACTTCAAGAAAATACTTGCATGACCTAATATATATATATATATATATATATATATATATATATATATATATATATATATATACACACACATACATACAAATATACATATATATGCACACACATATACATTTCAATAAAGAAACATCAACTTACATAGGCCATGATTTTCAAACTTCAGGACTTTACAGTTCCACTCTCAGAAAAGCATGGATCCAGAGAGCTAGAAATGGAAGAAGAAAAGACCTTCAGACTAGGATTCTGCTGTGTTCTAAGAGGACAGAACTTAAAAGTTACTTAGTAACTGGGCACTAGTGGCTGACACCTATAATCCTAGCCACTGAGGAGGCTAAGATCTGAGGATCACAGTTCAAAGCCAGCCTGGGCAAGAAAATTCATGAGACTCTTATCTCCAAAAACCACTAGAAATCCAGAAGTGGCACTGTGGCTCAAATAGTGCTAGCCTTGAGCTGAAGAGGACAGCACCCAGGTGCAGAGTCCAAGCCCCACAACCCAAAAAAAAAAAAAAAGGAGAGTTACTTAGTATTGCTGTTAAGCTTTTCCATCCCCATTGCACATAATTTCAGCAGATTGAGGTTTCTAGATAAATCTATTTCCATGTAAACCTATACACCAAATATTAAAAAGTCATTATCTCACTAAGCTAAATGTCTGTTCTATTATTTAAGCTACTTGGGAGGCAGAGATCTGAAGGATAGTAGTTCAGATGGGGCAAAAATTTGTGAGGCTCCAGGTAAATGTTGAACTAAAGGCATAGCTCAAGTGATAGAGCACCAGCCTTGAGTAAAAAAGCTGAGCTAGAGCCTGGAGCTAGTGGCTCACACCTGTAATGCTAACTACTCAGGAGGCTGAGATCTAAGGCAGTTCAAAGCCAGCCTGGGCAGGAAAGTCCATAAGACTCTCATCCAATTAACCACCAGAAAACCAGAAGTGATGCTGTGGCTCAAAGTGGTAGAGGGCTAGCTTTGAGCAAAAGAGCTCAGGGACAGTGCCCAAGCCCTTAGTTCAAGCCCCATGACTGACCAAAAAAACAAACACTAACACCTATAGATTACAACTATAAACTACAACTATCTGTACAATTTCAAGATGCTCCTATATACTCATAAACACACACACAGAGACAATGACTTAAGAACTCCTGGAACACTTGAGTCACTGTCTCACTCTAATAATTTGCATGTTGATTTCTCATCTGTAGAAACCTAAAGGGTGCTAGTGGCTCACTCAGGAGACTGAGATCTGAAGATCACAGTTTGAAGCCAGCCCAGGCAGAAGAGTCCCTGTGAGACTCTTATCTCCAATTAACCACTCAAAAACCGGAAGTGGAGCTGTGGCTCAAAGTGGTAGAACACTAGCATTGAGTACAAAGAGGCTCAGGGACAGCACCCAGACCCTGAGTTCAAGCCCCACAGTCAACATGAAGAAGGAAGAGGAGGAGGAGGAAGAGGAGGGGGGAGAGGAGGAGGAGGAAGAGAAGTGTTGGGAGCCAACAGTAAAGTTTAAAGGTCATTCTTGACCCCGGTGCTCACTTGAAGGCATGTACAAGGAACTGGCTTACTTAAAAAACACCAGGTGCCCAGGATTGCTTTGCTATGTCTGCAGAGTTTGTTTTAGTTTCTACCAGTTGACCTTGTCTTGTTTTTACTGCACTCTGTTTTTACTGAAATTTTCCTTGTTTTTCTGGAAAATTAAAAAACACCAGGTGCCCAGGATTGCTTTGCTATGTCTGCAGAGTTTGTTTTAGTTTCTACCAGTTGACCTTGTCTTGTTTTTACTGCACTCTGTTTTTACTGAAATTTTCCTTGTTTTTCTGGAAAATTAAAAAACACCAGGTGCCCAGGATTGCTTTGCTATGTCTGCAGAGTTTGTTTTAGTTTCTACCAGTTGACCTTGTCTTGTTTTTACTGCACTCTGTTTTTACTGAAATTTTCCTTGTTTTTCTGGACTATTGTAACCTTATGTTACCTCTTGACTTCTAATAGTATATATTAGGGAAAGTTAAAAATAAAAGGTGCTGCAGTCTTGAGCTGCAGACCTCCCGACCCCATCCTTTGTCTCATGTCTTTATTTTTCCGCATCTTCACCCCCTAATTCAGGATTCCCTTTCGTTGCCGGCAGGCTCCGACAAAGGAGGTGGTGGAGGAGAAAGGAAGGAAGGAAGGAAGGAAGGAAAGAAACCTAAAGGAGAAAGAAGAGTAACCACATGTAATTATTATTACATCTTTCAGGGTTACTCCTGCTGAATAGGGGTGGGGTTGGGCTGGGGTAGGTAGTTCAACTGGTAGATCACCTTCCTAGCAAGTGCAAGATCCTTTGTTTATTTGTTTATTTATTTTTGGTCCGGTTGTGGGGCCTGAACTCTGGGCCTGGGCGCTGTCCCTCAGCTCTTCAGCTCAAGGCTAGCCCTCTACCACTTGAGCCACATCGCCACTTCTGGCTTTTTTCTTTTTGCTTATATGGTGCTGAGGAATTGAACCCAGGGCCTCAGGCATGCAAGGCAAGCACTTTACCACTGAGCCACCTTCCCAGCCCCAAGATCCTTTGTTTAAAGCCCTAGTACCACCCAAAGGAGAAAGGAAAGATAGTCTATGGCATCTGTATCACAGTTCATAGCAGTCCCTAGGCTCAGAATTTAAGGGATGCTACATTTCTCAAACATATAAAGGGACCCCAAAGGACTCCCAACTAAGAATTCCATACTCCTAATCTTACTCCTGTTTTGCTTTATAATTTCTACCCTAATTGCACATCTGTACTTTTTTGAGGAGAGGGGATGGTGGAGATTGAATTTAGGGTCACCCATTTGATAGGCAGGCAATATCACTTGAGCCAGCAGAGTAACTTCTTGCTGAAAGGCCTCAACACCTAATTTCTCCTCTGAACTGTATGTGTGTCTTGAACACAGCATCTGATCCCCGACCCTCAGCTTTTTTTCACTCAAGGGTGGCACTCTACTACTTGAACTCTAGGTTCACTCTCCTCTGCTTTCTGGTGCTTAATTGGAGATAAGCACCAGATATTCTTTTGTATGACTTTGAATCTTTTATTGTTATAAAGGTGATGTACAGAGGGGTTACAGTTATATAAACCAGGTGATGAATACATTTCTTTTTGGATCGTGTCACCCTTTCCCTAGCTCTCTCCCAGTTTTTCCCTCCCGTCTCCACCCATAAGTTGTATAGTTCATTTTCAACATAGTGGGTGAGAGGCCACTTCTGCATTTGTTCACCCTTTGTCCCTCCATTTCCTCACAGACATTCTTGCCTGGGCTGGTTTTGAACCTCGATCACAGCCTCCAGAGTAGCCAGGATTACAGATGTGAGCCCACCAGTACCAGCCCTGAATGGTTTGGGGGTTTTTTGTTTTGTTTTGTGGTTTTTTTTTTGGGGGGGGGGGTCAGTCATACGTGACTGAATGGAGGACGCAGAAAGCAGCAGGGAACCTAGGTCACAGGGACACTCGCTCCACAGCCACGACAACGCACCCAGTTCGCCGTCCCGTTAAGGGCCGCAACGCACAGTTCAGTCCCGCAACCGCACCCACTTCGCAGAGTCGCGGCCGGTCCTGTCTCCCGCGGCCCGGGCCTCTCACCGTCGCCGTCGTCTCCCACCGACACCGTCACCCTCCTCGCAGCCGCCAGAGCCGCCCGCCGCCCGGCTCTCACCGCTACGCGGGGCGCAGCGTACCTGCAGCCTCTCAGCGAGCCGCTCCGCCTTCTTCCTCACATAGGACCAAGTCCAGCACGGCATGCCCGGGGAGGAGAGGTAGGAAACAGAGCCAGAGTTCGGAGTGATCTCCGTCGCTGGTGGGATATGTAGTCCCCGGCAGATTACCCAGTGCCTCAGTCCTTGTGGGAAACCGAGGCAGCAGCCTCGGTTCTCACAGCAACCGTGAGGCGCGCAGGCCCCGCCCACCGCCTGCAACTCGGGGGCCGCGCAGGCCCCGCCCCCGCTTGCGTCTGGAAGCGTCATGCCACGCCCACCTCCAATATCCCGGAGGCGCGTAGGCTCCGCCCCCTTTCCCTCCCCCCGCTCTAGGCGGCGCGAAGCCCCGCCCTCAGTCCGAGCCCCAGAGCCTTCCGGGAGTGGCTGTCAATACCTGGAGGAGTGTGCAAGAGCGCATGCGCGAACGCTGCAGGAGCTGACCAAAGGCTGATTTTTTTTTTGTTCTAAAATTCTCGGAACATAGAGGAGACAAATCAGGATGGTCCAGACTTCAGGGGTCTGAGAAAAGAACTATGGAGTTCTGCTCCGAAGCCTACGACCTGTGTGTGATCTGGCGTGGATATTCAGTGTAATGGACCCAATGCATTCAGGACACTGGGGTAAACTATGAAAGAAAAGAGGAGAGCTAGGGAAGTAGTAAAGCCTCCAAGCAAAGGATAATGAATCGATGGGAGGATTTTTCAGGACGAAATAGGACAATTTGAAAATAGTTTAAACCTGGCATCAGTTGGGGAATTAATTCAAAGCTGTTTAATTGAAGATTCTGGGTTTCCATTGGGCTCCTGTGGCTCATGGGATCATGGTTCAAAGCCAGCCTGGGTAAGAAAGTCCATGAGATTCTTTTTTTTTTTTAATTTTAATTTTTTGTGAACATACTGTACAGAGGGGTTACAATTACATGGGCAAGATAATGAGTACATTTCTTATCAAGCATTGCAGCCTCCTCCTTTGTCCATGAGATTCTTATCTCCAATTAACCACTAGGAAACTGGAAGTGGCACTTGGCTCAAATGGTGGAGCACTAGCCTTGAGCTGAAGAGCTCAGGGACAGCGCCCAGGCCCAGAGTTCAAGCCCCATGACCAACAACAACAGCAACAACAACAACAAAGGAATTAAAAATTAGGAGTTAGAACTATGAAATATAGAGATAAGGACACACCCAGGAGCCTACAGAGCCCACAGTGATAACCAAACTCGGCCAGAAGCAAAGCCAATAGTAATAACTAGACGTGGCCACAAGCGAAGAAGCCCAGGCTAAAACATACAAAACCGCAGAGCAGCAGAGACCGAGTGAGACAGCCTCCCCGAGCGAGACGACTCCACATCAGACCAGCCCTCCACAGGAGCGCCTCCGCAAGGCAGCTGCTACTCCCTCCAGCGACTTGGAGCAGCCCAGTGGACACCCTCGGCGGATTCCCCTCGACCTCCGGCCCAAGCGTCGTGCCACGTGAGCTCCCTGGGTGTGGCATACGCTTAGTAGAATTGGGCATGAGCTAGTTATTGGTGTGGATTATATTTGAAGTGTTCGAATAAATTGAGTAAAACTTACTAAGCGTGATGCCATATGCGTGTTCGGCACATGATCTTTGAGCCAGGAGTCCACCATGCAGTCTCCGACCTTTTAATAAATACTCCGAATTCGAATTTTTGAAATGTGGCATCTCTGTACCCCGTTCATTGAATTACCGTATAATAATATATAGTGACAATTCTGACTTTATATGTGAGGAAACTAGTGCACAAACTCGAGCCCACAGTCCCCTATCTGTGAGTCCCACCCACACACATTTGATGGTGTTGTTTGAATTATTAAAAAATTAACGAAGGCGGCCTCAGCCTCGAGTTCTTTCTGTGAGAGGTTTCCCCCCCAGCACAATACCAGATCCTGGTAGCAAATTCCCTGCTTTGCGCTTGCGCACTGTGCGGGGACAGGAAGTCAACTTCCGGCGCGTTAGTGACGTAGTGGTGGGGGGCGCGCCTTTTCGCCGAGATACTACCGTTTATTTGGCTTTATAGTTTGACACTAGAATTCTCAAAGGGAAGAAGGATTGTATTTAACAGCATCTGTCACGACGGTAGTCACCTCTGGAGGCCTGAGACACCAAATACCGGCCTCAGTCGGGTACTGCTTCTCGACTCCTCCACCTTCATAGACCCGATCTCCCTCCCCGGACCCGACGAGCCCCGAGGCCCGCCTCCGTCCCCGCGCATGCGCGCTGCAGATGCCACTGGTCGCTGTCCAGGAGCCCAGGAATTCCTGGACGGCTCTGCCCTCGGAATAAGGGTGAAGACAGAGAGGTGAGCCAAGCTGGGGGATGGGGGGCAGGGGGTTTGCCGTTTATTGTTCTGGGGGAGATGAGGGCGGGACCTGCACGGCTCTGAGGATCCGGCCGAAAGCAGGAATCATAACTGTAATAACGGTGCGGAGCCCTGTTGGTAAGGGCGGCCTGTCTTGAAGTCCTGGTCACGTCTGTCTGCCTTCAGCCACCTAGGCCTGGCTGCAAGAGGCCCGAGTGGAAAAATCATAGGTGTTAGCCCCACTAGGGAGGCTTGGGCAGGCCTCTAGGGGCTGGGAGGACCCGCTGGGACTGTTCCAAACCAGACACTGTGGGCAGACTCATTGTCGTTACTACAGGGGACCTTCTGTCTCCCTCTCGTTTGCATTCATGTGCACGCAGGACGAGGAACAGCCAGGGTCTGGGGACCATAGGGACTTTGGCTTACTCAAGAAAAGCCTGGAGTGTTGTAAGCCCTCTCTGTTTATCCTTGCCAATTCGCAGAAAAGGCTCTTGAAAAGGTGATTGTGAGTTTGTGTTGTTTGGTTCTTGCTGTGAAATGCATTTGATTTTCAAGACATGAAATTATTTTTTTTCCTTTTTAAGGTGAACTGGCTTGAACCTTAGGATAAGCATACCTAGTCAATGCAAAGGACGTAATAGGAAATTCCTCTTTCTAGTGTCTAGTGCCTGCAATTGTCTACAGTTAGTTAACCAGGTGAGCACAGTATTTCTAAGCATTCTCATGAGATGTTCAGGTTATTCATGCCTATAATCCTAGCTACTGAGGAGGCTGAGATCTGAGGATCATGGTTCAAAGCCAGCCCAGGCAAGAAAGTCTGCGAGACTCTTATTTCCAATTAACCACTAGAAAACCAGAAGTGGCGCTGTGGCTCAAGAGGTAGAGCGCTAGCCTTGAGCTGAAGAGCTGAGGTACAGCGCCAAGGACCAGAGTTCAGGCCCCAAGACTGACAAAAAAATATTCTCAGACTTTCCTTCCTAGGCTGGATTAAAACCACAATCCTCAAATCTCAGCCTCCTGAGTAGCTTGGAGCCAGGAGTTGGTATTTCTGAAGTTCTGTATGTGACCAATTTGTAGTAAAGCTTGGAAGATTCTTGTCTCACTGTTTCTTGGAGGTTTGAGAAGCTGGCGAGATTCCTAAATCCAAGAAGGAAGTTCTGGTTTAGAGGATATAGTTTTAGAGGATATAGTTTAGAGGATATAGTTTTAGCTAGAAAGGTAGACTGGAGTGAGGAGGCCACTTTCAGGCCAGGTCTGTGCAACCAGGTCCAGATTTCAGGTCCATATTGTCCCCTGTGGTGGGGGACAGGAACTTAACTGGAATCCCTCCTGGGAAGTGACTGGCAATGAGATTTGATGGAGACTGTTCAGTGTCTCTTCCTAGCATAGCTGATTTCTCCATGTTTGGAGGAGGAGATACATTTGTCTAAAGAACCTCTGGCTGCATAACTGATCTGTGTGTTGGGAGCAGGTTGCATGTGGGAGTGGAAAAGTGCAGTATACTGTTTCTCAAATGTGGAAGCTCTAAGGTGATTCTGTTCTTATGGCCCCACATTCTCCCCACAGCTCTGACAACTGTGGACTCTGCCTCTCCAGTGAAGGAACCTTGAGGAAAACTGACCTGTTCTTGCAGTTCTAAAATCATGGCTCATGTAAGTAGATGTCTGTCCTTCCTCCCTCCCTCCCTCCGTCCTTCCCTCCCTCCCTCCTTCCCTCTCTTCTGTCCTTTTTTTATTTCCAGAGTACCAGGATTAAGCTCAGAGCCTCCAGCTTGCTAGACAAGTACACTACTGCTACCTCCCATCATTTTTTTTTCTGATCCTTAAAGGAAAGAAGATAGGCTAAATCATGAGAGTTGAGAATATCTTGGCCATCTGCTAACCATGTTTATATGAACTTGTTTTGGTTAGTATGGTTGTTAGCCAAGAACAAGTTTGCCCCATAAGCCAAATTGGGATTCTGGCCTGTTTGTACAGTCTGCAAGCAAGTTATATTCTGAAAGAATGTAAAAAATTAAAAAGTAAGAATGCCACATGCTGGTGGCTCATGCTTGTAATCTTAATTACTCAGGATATCAAGGTTCACAGCCAGCCCAGGCAGACAACTCTAATTCCAAAATAACCATCAAAAGCTAGGCTGGAGCTGTTGCCCCAAGTGTAGATCCCATAAGGCCTGGAGTTCAAACTCTGATAATGGAAAAGAGAAAGAAAGAAAGAAAGAAAGAAAGAAAGAAAGAAAGAAAGAAAGAAAGAAAGAAAGAAAGAAAGAAAGAAAGAAAGGAAGGAAGGAAGGAAGGAAGGAAGGAAGGAAGGAAGGAAGGAGCAACAGAGACTATATGTGGTAGACAAAGCCTACTATATTGGCCCCTAATAGAAAATGTTTGCTAATCCCTGGAATACATCAACACATTTTCAAGAACATGTAAATATTGCTACCTACATCACAGACTTCCAGTCCAGCCCATTTAATAGATAAAATGAGAAAATGTCTTTAAGACTGGTATTCCATCTTAAAAATACTTTATCTTATGGTTATTGGGTTTGTCATTTCAGGATTTGGTGATGTTCAGAGACGTGACTGTTGACTTTTCTCAGGAAGAGTGGGAATGTCTGACTTCATACCAGAGGAATTTATACAGAGATGTGATATTAGAGAACTACAAAAATTTAGTGTCACTTGGTAAGATTCTCTGTGCCACTTTGGAAAGCAGTCTGGAGGGTCCTTAGAAAGCTAAAGATTGACCTCCCTTACGACCCAGTCATACCACTTCTAGGCATCTACCCTGAACAACAGAAACCAATATACAAGGACAAGTGCACATCCATGTTTATTGCAGCACTGTTCACAATAGCTAGGATATGGAAACAACCCAGATGACCCACCACAGATGAATGGATCCAAAAATTGTGGTATCTATACACAATGGAATATTATGCAGCCATTAGAAATGACAAAATAATGGCATTTGCAGGGAAATGGATGGAGCTAGAAGGAATCATGTTGAGCAAAGTAAGCCAAGAGCAAAGAGACAAACGGTACATGGTCTCCCTGATAAGTGGATGCTAAATCCAAAATGTTAGGTGATACAACAAAATTAACAGGACTTAAGAAACAAAGAACTCCCACTTATCTGGTCGAACCACTACTAAATATCCCCATGCTGCTGACCACATGTATGGTGTATATGTATACACCGTTATATGTTATAGACTGTGATAGACAATTTGCTCCAGGAAAGTTAGAATGAACTTGTGACTTTAAATGAGCATCATTATTCCACAATACTGTGAAATTTGGGAAATTATGTAATCACTTAATCACAATTAAAAAAAAAAAAAAGAACCTCGGGGAAGGTAAGGAGAGAAGGGATGGTAAGGGAGAAACAATGGAGGGGGTAACAATGCTTAATAGGAAGTGTACTCATTACCTTGCTCATGTAACTGTAACCCTCTGTATAGTATCTTTACAATAAAAATTTTAAAAAAAGGGCTGGAAAGGTGGCTCAGTGGTAGAGCGCTTGCCTTGCATGCTCGAGGCCCTGGGTTCGATTCCTCAGCACCACATAAGCAAAAAGTAAAAAGCCAGAAGTGGCGCTGTGGCTCAAGTGGTAGAGCGCTAGCCTTGAGCTGAAGAGCTGAGGGACAGCGCCCAGGCCCAGAGTTCAGGCCCCACAACCGGACCCAAAAAAGAAACATTTACAAAAATTAAAAAAAAAAAGATTCTCTGTGGCAAAATATTGAAATTCTCTCAACCAAAATTCAGGGCTCAGTTTCTAAAACCCAACTAAACATGTCTTTGTGGTTCAGGAGTGAGCACCTTTGTTGAGCCCTTACATCGTTCCAAAACTCCATGGCTTTATTTCCCTCTTCTGTTATTGCTTCTCCCTAATAACTGTTGTATGGAACCTCCTAGCAAAGAAATCTAGGGTCATAATGCTGTAGATATTCATGTTAGTTGTGGACTCCTCTATGATGAGAATAGAAGATGGATGTCTAGCTTTGTATACCTATTAAAAGTTTAATTCCTGGGCACTGGTGGCTCACTAGGTACTCAGTACCTAGTACTGAGGTACCTACTACTGCTAGGTACTCAGGAGGCTCAGATCTGAGGATTGTGGTTCAAAGCCAATCCAGACATGAAAGTGAGACTTTCATGAGACTTTTACCTCCAATTAACCACCAGGAGAGTGGGGGGACGGAAGTAATGCTGTGGCTCAAAGTGATAGAGCACTAGCCTTGAGTGTAAAAGCTCAGGGACAACACCCAGGCCCTGAGTTCAAGCCCCATGACAACCAAAAAAAAAAGTTTATTTTTTCAAACTAAAATAGACATGTCCAATTTTCTAACACAGACATATAACCCTGTAACTGCTTTGTGATTAAAAGTCTTAAATACCTGAAATTTGCACTCTTCTTATTTTTCTTCTTATTTTGTCAGTAATGAAACTTGAAGTCAGAGCATCACATTTGTTAGGCAAGTGCTCTACTTCTTTTTTTTTTTGGGTCCGGTCGTGGGGCCTAAACTCTGGGTCTGGGCACTGTCCCTCAGCTCTTCAGCTCAAGGCTAGCGCTCTACCACTTGAGCCACAGCGCCACTTCCGGCTTTTTTCTTTTTGCTTATGTGGTGCTGAGGAATCGAACCCAGGGCCTCTGGCATGCAAGGCAAGTGCTCTGCCACTGAGCCACCTTCCCAGCCCAGTGCTCTACTTCTTGAACCACACCTCCGGTGTCTTTTGCTTTAGTTATATTTTGGATAGAGCCTTATGTTTTAGCCTGGACCTCGGTCCTCCTATCTGTGCCTGTCAGGTAGCTGGTAATACAGGTATGTACTACCACATCCAGAGAAGGAGGTCTTGGTAGCTCTTTTGCCCAGCTGGCTTCTAAAAGTGTTACCCTCCTGAGATCCTTTTCCCAAGTAGTATTTGGGGATTATAGGCATGAACTTCTGTGCCCAACATTGCATTTAAAATTATGTGAATATCCTGGCAAGAAACTTTATTTTCCTCTTAGCAAAACAACAGCAAAGGGTCTGGGAAGGTGGCTCAGTGGTAGAGTGCTTGCCTCGCATACGTGAGGCCCTGGGTTCAATTCCTCAGGACCACATAAACAGAAAAAGCTGGAAGTGGCATTGTGGCTCAAGTGGTAGAGCACTAGCCTTGAGCAAAAGAAGCTCAGGGACAGTGTCCAGGCCTGGGTTCAAGCCCCATGGAAAAAAAAAAAAAAAAACAGCAAAAAATAGCAAAAAACAGTGCTTAATAAAAATTATAGTGCTGGGGCTGGGAAGGTAGCTCAGTGGTAGAGTGCTTGCATGCATGAGGCCCTGGGTTCGGTTCCTCAGCACCACATAAGAAGAAAAAGCCGGAAGTGGCACTGTGGCTCAAGAGGTAAAGTGCTAGCCTTGAGCTGAAGAGCTGAGGGACAGCGCCCAGGCCCTGAGTTCAGGCCCCATGACCAGCAAAAAAAAAAAAAAAAAATTATAGTGCTTACAATGTAGTTGGTACTCATCCTAACATTTATCAGTTCAGAATAATCATATGTGTACACAGTACCATTCACCCCTTTTTACTGCTGAGAAAAGAGGTACAAAAGGATTAAATTACTTGTCCTCATGACCTAGATTACAAGAGGCAGGATGTGAAACCAGTGTTCCCAACTGTTATTCCCTCTTACAAGACAAAGACTGTATGAGTTTAAATTAAAATAAGCACCATATCCCCTACTTCTTAGTTCTTTTTTTTTCCCTACTAGTCCTGAGTAATTTAATTTGAATATATTTTAGTCTTGATAGTCATCTTCAATATGAAGCCTGGTCCAATAAATTTTTAAAAATTTCTTCTGTTTTCTCAAACAGGATGTTCCATTTCTAAGCCAGATGTGATTTCCTTACTGGAACAAGGGAAAGAACCCTGGATCATTGTAAGGGAAGAAAGAAGATGGAGCCTGGGTAAGTAGGTGCTCTACAGCCAGAGGCAAGTAACAAAGCACAGACCTGCTGCCAGGATTATATGTTTCTTTAGAACTCATCTTTTGTATTTCAGCTTTTATTATGTCTTCTTTTTTTTTTATCATCACTCTCATTTCATGAGGTTTACATTGTAGTAGGGGAGTCAGACAGTAAAGAAATAAATGGTGGGGCTGGGAAGGTGGCTCAGTGGTAGAGCGCTTGCCTTGCATGCCTGAGGCCCTGGGTTCGATTCCCCAGCACCACATAACCAAAAAGAAAAAAGAAAAAAGCCGGAAGTGGAGCTATGGCTCAAGTGCTAGAGCGCTAGCCTTGAGCTGAAGAGCTGAGGGGCAGCATCCAGGTCCATAGTTCAGGCCCCACGACCGGACCCAAAAAAAAAAAAAAAGAAAAAGAAATAAATGGTTCAGGCTAAGGGGTATCTCAGTGCACATGTGACACCCTGGATTTAATCCTTAGAAACATAAAACAGACAGTGGCTTACTAAATGTCCTGAAATGTTAAGTGAATAAAGTTATGATATGAGATTAAAATGAGTGAATGGGGTAATTTGACTAGAGTGGTCAGGGAAGAGAAGCCAGTATGACAGTTGCCAAAGATGGGACCATTTGAGCATCAGGACCGCTGATAACTTCAGTGCATCACCCATCCTGACTCCAGTCATTCCTCCACTGCATGGTTAACCACTATCCTTACTTTAACAACAGCATACATTAGTTTAACTTTTTTTTTTCTTTTTTTGTGCCAATACTGGGGCTTGAACTCAGTACCTGGACACTGTCTCTGAGCTTTTTCACTCAAGACTAGCATTCTACCCCTTGAACACAGCTCCACTTCTGGCTTTTTGGTGGTTAATTAGAGGTAAGAGTCTCACAGAATTTTCTGCCCCAGCTGGCTTTGAACCACAATCCTCAGTTCTAAGTCCTGAGTGGCTAGGATTACAGGTGTGAGCCACTAGCACCCAGCAGGAAAATGGTGATTTCTTTACAAATACTACCCTCCCAACTGCCTATCTACCTTACACTTGCAGATATTTCCAGTATAACTCAGTTCCTCTTTTGCATAATTGTAAGTGAACTCTTCTCCTTCTACAAACGGGTAGTAAGAAATTGTATATTGGGGCTGGGAAGCTGGGTTACTGGTAACGTGTTTGCCTAGCATGCATGAAGCCCTGGATTTGATTCCTCAGCACCACATAAACAGAGAGACAGAGACAGAGATAGAGACAGAGAGAGAGAGAGAGAGAGAGAGAGAGAGAGAGAGAGAGAGAGAGAGAGGAGAGAGAGAGAGAGGAAAGGGAGAAAGAGAAAGAGAAAGAAAGAAAAAGAAAGAAAGAAAGAAAGAAAGAAAGAAAGAAAGAAAGAAAGAAAGAAAGAAAGAAAGAAAGAAAGAAAGAGAAAGAAAGAAAAGAAAAGAAAAGAAAAGAGGGGTGGGAATGTGGCTCAGTGGTAGGGTGCTTGCCTTGCATGCATGAGGCCCTGGGTTCTATTCCTCAGCACCACATAAGCAGAAAAAGCCAGAAGTGGTGCTGTGGCTCAAGTGGTAGAGTGCTAGCCTTGAGCTGAAGAGCTCAGGGACAGTGGCCAGGCCCACAACTGACAAAAAAAAAAAAAAGAAAGAAAGAAATTGTATTTTGTCTGGACCAAGAAGATAAAACCTTACCTTGTGTGGTTTTTTTCCTTTCAGACTTGGAATCCAGGTATGATACTAAGAAGTTATTTCAAGAAAAGAAAGTTTATGAAATGAATTTATCTCAGTGGGAAATCATGGAAAGAATCCAAAGCCATGGCCTCAAAGAGTCCTTTTTAGGAAAAGACTATGGGTATAAAATGTTTGGGGAACAGGAAGGTCCTCCCGGGGTCTATTTCAGGCAAGGGAGAAAAACCACCACTGAGA
Source organism: Dipodomys merriami (assembly GCF_024711535.1). Taxonomy (NCBI): domain Eukaryota; kingdom Metazoa; phylum Chordata; class Mammalia; order Rodentia; family Heteromyidae; genus Dipodomys; species Dipodomys merriami. Next base: position 7,187,612 of record NW_027206091.1, on the reverse strand, counting down.
AAATAGCCATGGACAGAGAACTGGGACCCCTTCCTTTCTACCAGAAAACCCCTTATAGAGCAAAGCCCTATGAGTGTGGGGACTGTGGGAAGGCTTTTAGAGCACGCCAACAGCTTACTTTCCACCAGAGAATCCACACTGGTGAGAAGCCCTACGAGTGCAAGGAATGTGGGAAGACCTTTCGCCAGTGTGCCCACCTTAGTCGACATCAGAGAATTCACACATCTGACAAACTCTATGAGTGTAAGAAATGTGGAGCGATCTTCCCCTGCAGCTCAGACCTTCGCCTGCATCAGAGGCTTCACGTGGGCGAGAAACCCTACGAATGTCAGGAGTGCAGGAAGGCCTTCAGAGTGCGGGGACAGCTGAATCTCCACCAGAGGATCCACACTGGTGAGAAGCCTTACAAATGCAAGGAGTGTGGGAAGACCTTCCGACAGTACGCACACCTCACCCGACACCAGAGACTCAACTTTGCTGAGAGGTGCTACGAGTGTAAGGAATGTGGCCAGGCTTTTCTGTGTAGTACGGGCCTTCGGCTGCATCATAAGCTTCACACTGGTGAGAAGCCATACGACTGCAAGGAGTGTGGGAAAGCCTTCCGAGTACGGCAGCAGCTCACCCTGCACCAGAGGATCCACACTGGTGAGAAGCCCTATGATTGCAAAGAGTGCGGGAAGACCTTCAGTCGTGGCTATCATCTTACCCTCCACCAGAGAATCCACACAGGGGAGAAACCCTATGAGTGTAAGGAGTGTCAGAAGTTCTTCCGTCGTTACTCAGAACTTATTTCACATCAGGGCATTCACATCGGGGAAAAGCCCTATGACTGTAAGGAGTGCGGGAAGGCCTTCCGGCTCTTCTCCCAGCTGACCCAACATCAGAGCATTCATTTTGGCGAGAAACCCTATCAGTGTAAGGAGTGTGGGAAGACTTTCAGACTGCTCTCCCAGCTCACTCAGCATCAGAGCATTCACACTGGTGAGAAGCCTTATGACTGTAAGGAGTGTGGGAAGGCCTTTCGACTTCACTCCTCCCTTATTCAACACCAGAGGATTCATTCTGGTGAGAAACCCTACACGTGCAAGGAATGTAAGAAGGCTTTTAGACAGCACTCACACCTCACATATCATCAGCGCATTCATAATGTAACCTAGTTATAACCACCTCCCCACTATGAATGTTGGGTTAGGAGCATTAGAAAACATCATTTTTGAATGTACAGAAGAATGAGTTAATGTAGTGAACATACAGAAACCTTTTATCCCATTCATGTTAAATTCCAGGAAATTCATTCTGAAGGAGAGCTTCATTAAAGCTTTATTGTCCTTATTCTATGGGAGTTGCCAAGGCACCCACTTGTTTTGAAAATAAAGAAAAGAAATGGCATTAAGTCTGCATTTCCTGTGTAAATTATATATCAAGGAAATTGGCTTTTGTGATAGTTTTTTCTTTACTAGAGAATCCCAGCTAAAGAATTATAGAATTAGAAAATTATATCAGAAACCCCATTTTATAACGATGTAATAGTGAATAGAGGGATTATTTTCTGTAGAGATTTAGACCCTTAAGTGAGAGATAGACTTGAATTTTCTAGTGAATAGATCAGGTAACCACACCTGAGCCTGCTGACCAATCTAACGTTCAGAAAAATAGTAACATAAATATTGCCTCCTAATGTGACACAGTAAAATACACACCTTGCAATAGTACTTCAGTACTGAATTTAGACTTGAAGATCAAACTTCCAGTTTTGAGAATAGGAATAGGAGTACAGATCACATGACACAACAAGAAGCAACTATATCTAAAATATGGGTACTTGTACAAGAGGAATGTCCTGGCTTCTCAGCCAGTAAGTGGCATTGAAAAAGGGAGACAAAGCTGGGCACTGGTGGCTCACACCTGTAATCCTAGCTACTCAAGAGGCTGAGATCTGAGGGTTGTGGTTCAAAGCCAGCCCAGGCAGGAAAGTCCGTGAGACTCTTATCTCCAATAAACCACTAGAAAACCGGAAGACCGCAAGGACAGTGCCCAAGCCCAGAGTTCAAGCCCCACGACCGACAAAAAGAAAAAGAAAAAGGGAGACAGAACTGAGGACAGTAGAAGAGGCTTAAGCCACCTGTCAGATGCAGGGAAAGAAATGGTTCTTATGAGATCACAAGTGGAACAAACATGGTAAAATGACATTTTTGTATAATTGAGAAAATTGGAATATTAATAGTTCATGATACTATTTAGGTATGGGTCTGTTAGAGATAAATTTTGAAGTTTTATAAACACGAAGTATTTGGAATGTCTTAAAAGACACACAAAAATAGTGGATAACAAGTTTGGCAAAATGGTAGACTGTCTCGGACCTATTCATTTTATTTTTGTGATATTCACTATTATGTATTTAAATTTTTCATGTAATGTTCTAAAAATAAAGCTAATTCAAATTATAACCAATTTGAAGTGATCTTTTTAAAGAAATGTCTTTATACTAAAATTTGGGTGTATTTCCACATTGGGATGTTAAATATGTGTGCAGAAAGTGAAGGTTGAGGTTGTAGACTGTTTCTAACTCACTTCCTATCTCCAGATCTACCACAGAAGGAGTTCCGTAGAGTCCATATGCTTAAAGAATGAGTACAAGAAAACAATTGATATCTCTCCCTTTTAGAGCACCCACACTCAGAGTGCCTTCTTCTTTCTGCTTGTCTGTGTGTCTGCTTGCCTGCTTCCTTACTCAATAAAACTCTGCCAAGCTGGGCGCCAGTGTCTCACACCTGTAATCCTAGCTACTCAGGAAACTGAGATCTGAGGATCACGGTTCAAAGCCAGCCTGGGCAGAAAAGTCCATAAGACTCTTATCTCCAATTGACCACCAGAAAACCAAAAGTGGTGCTATGGCTTAAGCCATAGAGCACTTGCCTTGAGCTGAACAGCGCAGGGACAGCACCCAAGCCAGAGTTCAAGGCCCATGACTGACAAAAACAAAAAACAAGAAAAAAAAAAACAAACTTTACCAAGGTTTCTTACCATTGGGGGGGGGGGGAAGCCAGGTGCTGGTGGCTTATGCTTGGAAATCTGAGGAAGACTATAAACGAAGTGGCACTGTGGCTCAAGTGGTAGAGTACTTACCCTGAGCAAAAGAAGCTCAGGGACAGTGCCCAAGCTCAGAGTTCAAGCCCCAAGAATGGCAAAAAAAAAAAAAAAAAAGGAAACAATTACCATATCTAAGTGGTAACTAATGGACTAGACGTGTACTAATGTGGTGTCACCACAATTGAAATATGGCCAGCCCAAATTTAAAATGGTTTAAGTGTCACATTTGAGATACTATTAATTAAAAAAGGATGGTAAGAGCTGGGTATCACTGGCTCACACCTATAATCCTAGCTGCTTGAAACCACAGGAGGGTAAGTGGTGCCACTGGGCTGCTTCTCTGCAGGCCTCCAATGAGAAGCTGCTCAGAAGCTTCCCAGGTCAGTGGTCAGTGAGTCCTGGGCTGCCCACTACTTCCTGGGCAATGAGTATGTGTACAGGTAGACTTGACTGTTTTTGGGGGTCCTCTACAGGCTGGACCACTCGAGGTGAGCCCATGTGTTTTCCTATGCCAGCAAGGATGGCTGCTTCACAGGAGAAGGTAAGGAGAGTGTTCAAGATGGCCGCCCCTGCAGTAGGACATGGGTGTGGGAATCCCAGTGTGGGCTGCACATCCTCAAAATTGGAAAATTACTGTGCAAAATAGCATAGTTAATTTCCATCAAACCTATGCATCTGCACATCCTACTGTATACTTAATTATAGATTGCCTAATGTAATATGAGTACTATGCACATAGTTGTATGTTTGATTGTTAAGGGATAATGACCAAAGAGTACATGTTCAGTGGTATGGTTAGAATGTGTTTATGAGTAAGATACACTTTTTGTTTTGGTTTTTATTTTGGGTCCGGTCGTGGGCCTGAACTCTGAGCCTGGGCGCTGCCCCTCAGCTCTTCAGCTCAAGGCTAGCGCTCTACCACTTGAGCCACATCACCACTTCTGGCTTGTTTTTTGCTTATGGGTGCTGAGGAATCGAACCCAGTGCCTCAAGCATGCAAGGCAAGCGCTTTACCACTGAGTCACCTTCCCAGCCCGCAAGATACACTTTTTTTAAAAAGCAGGAAATAAAAAAGGGTTGGCATTTTCCTGTCTCCCTCTCCCCATCCCCACCCCCACAAAAATAAGTTTACCTTCAGAAGACATTAAAAAAGAAAATTTGGATCCTTGTAACTGATGAGTGAAGAATGATGAGAGCCAGCTAGTTGTGGAACTTGAACTGAGGGCTTGGGTGTTGTTCCTGAGCTTTTTTTGCTCAGTGCTAGTGCTCTACCACTTGGAGCCACAGCACCATTTCTGGTTTTCTGGTGGTTCATTGGATATGAGTCTCACAGATTTTCCTGCCCTGGCTGGCTTTGAAATAATGACCCTCAGATCTCAGCCTTCTTGAGAAGCTAGGATGGCAAGCATGAGCCACCAGTGATTGGCTTAGTTCCTTTTTTTTTTTTTTTTGAGAGGGGGTATGTGGCCTAAGCTCTGTCAGTGAGCCTCTCTGTGCTCAATGCTATCACTCTACCACTTTGAGCCACAGTACCACTTAGTCAGCTTTTTCTGAGTGGTTTATTGGTGGTAAGACAGATTTTCCTGCCCAGGCTGGCTTTGAACCTTAATCCCTCAGATCTTAACCTCCTGAGTAGCTAGGATTACAGGCATGAGCCACTGAGCCCTGGCTTAGTTCTATTCTTTAAAGGCCATGCAGAAGGATAAATGAAGTCAGGCTTCTCTCACTGTAATCTTTTGTTGGTGGTGGTGGTGGTGGTTGTGGGCTTGAGCTCAAGGCCTGGGCACTGTCCCTGAGCCTCTTTGCATTCAAGGCTAGAGTGCTACCACTTGAGCCACAGCACCACTTCTGATTCTTGTGGTTAAGTGGAGGTTGAGAGTCTCATGGGGACTTTTCTGCGCAGGCTGGCTTCAAACTGTGATCCTCAGATCTCAGCCTCCTGAGTAGGGTTACAAGCATGAGACTGGCACGTGGCTGTCTCACCATAATCTTAGAGGGCTTGGGGCCTTATTTCTCAAGGACTGTGATTCAGCTGGTTCTGAGTATCTGTGTGACTTTGAGTTGTATGCATATGTGGTACCTCATGTATCCTTGAGACTAGGTGTGCATGCGCAAACTTGTGTGTTCATCCTTGGCCAAATGCCAGTTTTAGACAGTGTGTCCCCATTGCACAACAGTGTGATGATATGCTACCATTGGACAGAGGGTGCTATGAGGGGCTGCTGCTGAGGGACAGAATGTAAAGGTTGTTCTGATGAACAGAACATGCATGTAAGCTGGGCACCGATGGCTCACACCTGTAATCCTAGCTACTCAGGAGGCTTAGATCTGAGGATCAAGGTTCAAAGCCAGCCTAGGGAGGAAAGTCCGTGAGACTCATCTCCAATAAACCAATAGAAAACCAAAAGTGGCATTGTGGCTCAAGTGGTAGAGCGCTGGCCTTGAGCTGAAGAGCTGAGGGACAGTGCCAAGCCCAGAGTTCAAGCCTCACGACCAACCAAAAAAAAAAAAAAAAAAAGAACATGAATGTATGTGCTGAATGAAGCTGGTGCTGTATAGTTTGTCTCTGCTGGGAGGGAAGTGAACAATGCTATGAATTGTTGTTACTGCCAGTAATGAACGTATACAGAAAGCTAATTTTTGTGCTGGTCCTGGGGCTCTAACTCAGGGCCTAGGAGCTGCCCCTTAGCTTTTTCACTCAAGGCTGGTGCTCTACCACTTGAACTACAGCTCCATCTGGCTTTTTGTGAGATGAACCTCAGATTTTCCTGCTCAAGATGGCTTCAAACCTCAATTCTCACATCTGTCTCCTGAATATCTAAGATTACAGGCGCAAGCTATTGATGCCTGGTGTGTGTGTATATATATATATATTTTAAAATTATTTTGTCTGTTGTGGGGCTTGAACTCTGGGCTTGGGCACTGTCCCTCAGCTCTTCAGCTCAAGGCAAGCACTCTACCACTGGAGCTACATACATCGCCACTTCCCATTTTCTATTGCTTTATTGGAGATAAGTCTCACGGACTTTCCTGCCTAGGCTGGCTTTGAACCATGATCCTCAGATCTCAACCTCCTGAGTAGCTAGGATTACAGGCATGAGGCACTGGGGCCTGGCTTTTATATTCTATGTTGGTATCATGTACCATTTTATTTCTGAAAGTATCATCTTGCATTTTTGCAATAATTTTGGTTTAATTTCCTTAAAGCCAATTTATCAGGTCTTGTTTATATTATCTCATGTATATTGTTTTGTGTTAGATCAGACCTTCCAGGGAATATATTCTAAGTTTTTGTTTTTGTTTTTGTCAGTTGTGGGGCTTGAACTCAGCCTGGGCGCTGTCCCTCAGCTCTTTAGCTCAAGATGAGCACTCTACCACTTGAGCCCCAGAGCTACTTCTGGTTTTCTAGTGGTTTATTGGAGATAAGTCTCATGACCTTTCCTGCCTAGGCTGGCTTTGAACCGTGATCCTCAGCTCTCAGCCTCCTGAGTAGCTAGGATTACAGGTGTGAGCCACCAGTGCCAGCTATTGAAAGTTTACATAAACAGAACTAACAGTATATTGATACAAAATACACCTTTTCTCTGAAGGAAATAAGAGAGTTTATTTTGAGCTAAACAGTGAGCAAGGCCTGGGAACACTGGAGAATACAGATTCAGGTTCACCTGGATAACATGCTCAACCACAGAAGAGGTTACATGGGCTGCTAAGAGTCACAGATCAGAAAGTCATACATTGGTACATTAAACAAACACATTGGTTGGAGGATCAGGCAGTGGGCTACAGCAAAGCAGGCAAATCTTCTGTAGGTTTGATTTTTTTCATCATTCTTAGCTTTAGGGATAATAGAAGCTAGTCTACTCAGCTTAGGGATGTGTTCTAAGAGTTTTATCTACTAGTCACAAGAAAGTTAGGTTAGACACAGAGGTGGAGTGAGGTGCTGGTGGCTCATGCTTCTTTATCACATCTGGTTCCTTCCAGATACTCCACAACTAAAGTTTCAGACTTCCCAATTCATAATTCAGTTTTGGGCATTCTGTTTCTGAGCCCCTTCATATTGAAGCTTCTTAAAAAATTGACTTTTAAAAGTTCTAAAGTGATCGTAGATACACAGGAAATTGAAAGATGTACACAGAAATCTTCTGTATACCTCATAGTCTTCCCCCATAGCTACATGCACAAGATTACAGTTCAATATCAAAACACAGAATCTGACATTGGTACAGCATGTGTATCATCATGTGTTACTTTACTGCATATGCAGATTCATGCAACCACCACTGCAATCAAAATACAAATCGAAGCTAGGTGCTGGTAGTACATACCTGCAGTCCTAGCAACTTAGGAAGTTGAGATCTGAGGACTGTGGTTCAGAGGTAGCCCAGACAGAAAAACTCAAGAGACTCTTATCAACAATTAACCAGCAAAAAGCTAGAAGTAGAGGTGTAGCCTAACAGGTAGAGCATCACAGCTTTGAGCAAAAAAGCTAAGTGACAGCGTGAGGTACTGAATTCAAGCCCTAGTAACAGCACAAAAAAGAAAAGAATGTTACATAAGTGGAATCACAAAGTGTGTGACATTTTTAAAGTTGACCTTCAGAATTCAGCATAATGTTCTTGTGATCTAACTTGATTATATCTATTCTTTTCTTTGGGGGGCGGGGGCGGGTGCCAGTAGCAGTGCATGAACTCAGGGTCTCAAACAGTGTAGTTGCTTGCTCTACTGTTGCTCTACCACCTGAGCTACAACTCCAGCATGGATTTGGTTGATTATCCAGAGATGGAAGTCTTGTAGAGTTTTCTTCCCCAGGCTGGCTTCAAACCTTCTCAGATCTCAGCCTCCTGAGTAGTTAGGGTTATGGGCCTAAGTCACCAGCACCCATCAAGGAATCAGTGTTTTGCCTGAAGTTGTTTTGCCTGCTACTAAAGTGTGAGAGAAGGCAATGATGATCACAGACATCATTGCTAAAAGTAGTGCCCACAATTGTTATATTAACATGTTTATTTTCTGGTATGAATTCCCTTAAATTGAACAAGGACTGAGACTTTTCTGAACGCTCTCATATATTTACTAATAGGTGTAAAGAAAGATCAACATAGCCGGGCACCAGTGGCTCACGCTTGTAATCCTAGCTACTCAGGAAGCTGAGATCTGAGGATCATGGTTCAAAGCCAGCCCGGACAGAAAAATTTGTGAAACTCTTACCTCTAATAAACTATCCCCCTCCCAAAAAAAAGCCAGAAGTGGAGCTCTGGTTTAAGTGGGAAGGAAGGAAGGATTGTGGTTCAAAGCCAGCCCAGGCAGAAAAGTCTGTGACACTCTTATCTCCAATAAACTACCCCCAAAAAAGCCAGAAGTAGAGTTCTGGCGAAGGAAGGGAGGAAGGAAGGAAAGGAAGGAAGGGAAGGAAGCAAGGGAAGGAAGGAAGGGAAGGAAGGAAGGGAGGGAAGGAGGTATGGAAGGGGAAGGAAGGAGAGTAGGAGGGAGGGAGGGAAAAGCCAGAAAAGGAAAGAGAAAAAAAGAAAGAAGGGAGGGAGGGAAGAAAGGAAAGAGAAAGAGAAGAAAGAAAGAGAACGGAAGGGAGAAAGAAAGAAAGAAAGAAAGAAAGAAAGAAAGAAAGAAAGAAAGAAAAGAAAAAAAGGAAGAAAGAGAAAGAAGAGAGAAAGGAAGGAAGGGAGAGAGAGAAAGAAAGAAAGAAAGAAAGAAAGAAAGAAAGAAAGAAAGAAAGAAAGAAAAGAAAAAGAAAAAGAAAAAGAAAGAAGTGAATGAACAACCAACATATTAACAAAAATTTTCTGGCATGAATCTTTTGATCATCTGTAACTATGGTGTGCCTGGAATGGCTTTCTTCTGTTTAGTTACCTTGTGTGTTTTCTTATGTTGATAAAGATGTGCACGTTGTCTAAAGGTCTTCCCACATTCCTTACATTCGTAGGGCTTCTCCCCAGTGTGGATTCTCTGATGTTCAGTTAGGTGTGAATTAAGTCTAAAGGACTTCCCACATTCTTTACATCCATAGGGTTTCTCACCAGTATGAATTCTCTGATGGACTCTGAGGTCTCCAGTACGATTAAAGGCCTTCCCACATTCTTCGCATTTGTAGGGTTTTATACCTGTATGAATCTTCTGATGTTGAGTAAACTGTCCACGCCAACTAAAGGCCTTCCCACATTCCTTACACTCATAGGGTTTGACCCCAGAATGAGTTTTCAGGTGTTCTTTCAGATTTCCTCTACGAATAAAGGCCCTTCCACATTCTTTACATTCATAGGGCTTTTCACCCGTATGGACTCTCAGATGCTCACTAAGATAGAAACCAAATCTGAAGGACTTCCCACATTTCCCACATTTGTAGGGCTTCACATCACTATGAAATTTCTTATGAAGACTAATTTGAGAGCGCCCTCGAAAGGTTTTCCCACATTCCTTACATTCATAAGGCTTCAGACCAGAATGAATTCTCTCATGTTCAGTAAGGGCTGACCGAAGCATAAAGGCCTTTCCACACTCCTCACACTCATATGGTTTCTCACCAGTATGGATTTTGCGATGGACTCTCCGGTCCCCACTGTAATTAAACTTCTTTCCACACACTTCACATTCATAGAGTTTTTTCCCTGTATGAATTGTTTTATGCTGAATAAGGAGTCCTCGTTCATTGAAGGTTTTCCCGCATTCCTTACATTTATAAGGTTTCTTACCTTCATGAATTTTTCGGTGCTCAGTGAGGTTAGCACTAAGTCTAAAGGCCTTCCCACAGTCCTTACATTCATAGGGTTTTGGACCAGTGTGGCTTTTCTCATGCTGGGTAAGTTGTTCTTGTGTACTGAAGGTTTTCCCACATTCTTTACATGGGTAGGTTTTCTCCTTTACATGTGTTTTCTGATGTTGTGTAAGGTAGAAACCAAATGGAAATGTTTTTCCACATTCCTTACACTCATAAGGTTTATCCTCAGCATGAACTCTCCCATGCTGAGTAAGTTCAAAATTACTTAAGAACCTCTTGCCACACTCCTTGCATTTATAACGTTTGTTATGGGTATGTGTTTTCTGATGACGATTAAGTTGGGAGTAAAGACCAAAAGTCTTCCCACATTCCTTACATTCGTGGGGTGTTTCACCAGTATGAATTTTCTGATGTAGATTAAGTTGATACTTGTAACTGAACAACATCCCACATTCCTTACACTTATGAGTCTTTTCACCAGTATGAATTCTCTGATGTAGATTAAGTTGGTACTTAAGACTATAGAACTTTCCACATTCTTTACATCCATAGGGTTTGTCACCAGTATGAGTTTTATGGTGTAGAGTAAGTTGGTACTTACACCTGAAGAACTTCCCACATTCTTTACACTCGTGAGGTTTCTCACCAGTGTGAATTTTCTGATGGAGAGTAAGTTGATACTTACGACCAAAGAACTTCCCACATTCCTTACATCCATGGGGTTTCTCGCCAGTGTGAACTTTCTTGTGTAGAGTCAGGTGATATTTACGCCTGAAGAACTTCCCACATTCTTTACATTCATAGGGTTTTTCACCTGTGTGAATTTTGTGATGGAGCGTCAGTCGATACTTACGCCTGAACAGCTTCCCACATTCCTTACATTCGTGGATTTTTTCACCACTGTGAATTTTCTCATGTAGGGTAAGTTGGTAGACACTCTTAAAAGTTTTCCCACATTCCTCACAGTCATAATGTTCTTCAAAATGAACTGGTTCACGTTGAATTGAGCTAGACTCACAACCAGTGGTTTCCCCATGTTCCCTGTCTTCATTAGAGTCCTCGTTATTATCAACTCTCTGATCCAGAGTAGACAGTTGCTTTCTATTTGTTGGTCCTTTTTCATGGCTGATTTTCTTTTGAGTAGTGCTCCTTCCTTCAGCTTCCTGAGGGCCATTAGAGTCACTTTTGTTCTGGCACACATTTTTCAAAGTTGATCGTTTGAGATTGAGTGTTTTACTTGTTTCTGTTGTCTTTGATTTAGATACACTTATTTCACCAGTAGATTTTTGTGGAGATAATTTCTTGGTCTTATGCCTGGAGGAAAGACCTGGTAACAAAAAAGCAAGCAAAAATTATTTTCCTATAACCAGCAAAACATAAAGCTTTCCTCTTCAAAAGAGGAGGCAAAAATGAAAATGATTATTAGTAGAAGTGAATGGCTTTAAAAACATTTTTACAGGGCTGGGAAGGTGGCTCAGTGGTAGAGTGCTTGCCTGACATGCACGAGGCCCTGGGTTTTATTCCTCAGCACCACATAAACAGAAAAGGCTGGATGTGGTGCTGTGGCTCAAGTGGTAGAGCGCTAGACTATGTGCCATGTTATGTTATGTTATGATTTTGATATGTAATGTTCCCCACAGGCTCATGAATTGAAGCCTGGGTCCCCAAATGGTGGTGCTAGTGAGAGGTGACTGGATCCCAGGGGCTCTACATAAGGGCAGTTCATTGGGGGAAGAATATGAAAGAAGAGCTTAGAGACAATCTGTGTCTTAAAATAGTTTGCTTTTCCTGGTGAGAAATCTGAATTCTCCTTTTTGTAGAGTGTTTGGAAGCAATAATCTCTGTTTTTCAACAATCAGCCTAGATATTGTGTAGATGATCTTTTAAATGTGGAGGGAAGACTGGAAGAATTATCAGCTAATAGGCTGAACTGGCGGTCTAAACTAAAAGTGATAGTAACTTGTATTCAAGTGGCAGTAGTGAGCTAGGTGCTGGTAGTTCACATCTGTAATCCTAGCTACTAAAGAGGCTGAGATCTGTGGATCATGACTTAAAGCCAGCCAAAGCAGAAAAGTCTATGAGAGTCTTATCTCTAAGTAACCATCAAAAAGCTAGAAATGGCCAGGCCCCGTGGCTCACACCTGTAATCCTAGCTACTCAGGAGGCTGAGATCTGAGGATCATGGTTCAAAGCCAGCCCGGGCAGGAAAGACCATGAGACTCCTATCTCTAATAAGCCACTGGAAAACCAGAAGTGGCACTGTAGCTCAAGTGATAAGAGTGCTTGCCTTGAGCTGAAGAGCTGAGGGACAGCACTCAGGCCCAGAGTTCAAGCCCCATGACTGAAAAAAAAAAAAAAAGCTGGAAATGAAGCTATGGTTCAAGTGGTAGACCACAAGCCTTGAGTGAAAAACTAAGGGACATGTGCTCGCTTCGGCAGCACATATACTAAAATTGGAACAAAAAACTAAGGGACAGTACCCCGGCTCTGAGTTTAAACTCTAGAATTGGTGCACATGTGTACGCATGCCCACACATGCGCGTGCATGTACACACACACACACACACACACACACACACACACACACACACACACCTGTGTGTGCATGCACATGCATACAATAGTTGGAAGCTAGGATGAAGTTCTTTTGTGAGTTCATGCTAAGAAATCTGTTTCAGCTGGGTGCTGGTAGCTCATGTCTATAATCCTAGATATTCATGAGGCTGAGATCTATGGATGGTAGTTCAAAGCCAGCCCAGGCAATTAAGTCCATGAGATTCTTCTTTTTTTTTTTGGTTGGTCGTGGGGTTTGAACTCTGGGCCTGGGCACTGTCCCTCAGCTCTTCAGCTCAAGGCAAGCATTCTACCACTTAAGCCACAGTGCCACTTCCAGTTTTCTAGTGGTTTATTGGAGATAAGAATCTCGTGGACTTTATTGCCTGGGCTGGCTTTGAACTGCAATCCTCAGATCTCAGCCTCCTGAGTAGCTAGGATTACAGGTGTGAGCCACCGGTGCCCAGCTAAGTCCATGAGATTCTTATCTCCATTTAATCATCAAAAAGCAAGAGGAGCTATGGCTCAAATGACAGTATGCTAGCCTTAAACAAAAAAGGTCAGGGATAGCACCCAGTCCTTGAGCTCACACCCCAGGACTTGCACCCCAAAAAAAGTCAATTTTTTCCTGTCTTCGACTACAACAATCTGATGCAAAGCCTGCATCTCTGCTCTTACTACATGCCCTTTGCTGGCTCACCAGCTAAGTAGTGAGCCCTCACTTACTTGTAGACCTTCTTCCTAGCACATCCTTCATCACTGGGAATGGCTCTTTGCCTTGTTCCAGTAAGGTTATCACATCTGGCTTTGAGGGAGAATATCCTGCATACAAGAAGGAAAGAAAACAAGATGTAGAAGTAAAATACTATTACATTTTCAAAATCATTTTAAGACTTCATTTATATTAAACACGTGGGGCCATATAATACACCAGAGAAAACTATTAAAGAATATTCATGGTAGGACTGGGAATGTGGCTTAGTGGTAGAGTGCTTGCCTAGCATGCATGAAGCCCTGGGTTCCATTCCTTAGTACCATATAAACAGAAAAAGCTGGAAGTGGCACTGTGGCTCAGTAGTAGAGTGCTAGCCTTGAGCAAAAGAAGCTCAGGGACAGTGCCCAGGCCCTGAGTTCAAGCCCCAGGCCTGGCAAACAAACCAACAGAAAGCACATTCAAAACTGGGTGCTGGTGGCTCATGCCTGTAATCCTAGTTACTCAGGAGGCTGAGATCTGAGGATCAAGGTTCAAAGTCTTAGCAGGAAAATTCAGGAGACTCTTATCTCCAATTAACCACAAAAAAGCCAGGAGTGGAGCTGTGGCTCATGTGGCAGAGCACTAACCTTGAACAAAAAAGCTCAGGGACAGAACCCAGGCCCTATGTTCAAGCCATAGGGACTGGCTGGTTCACACGCAAGCGCAAGCGCACATACACACACTCATGCATGCACGCACGCGCGCGCACACACACACACACACACACACACACACACAAAACAGAATCCCAATTCATGGAAGAGAAAGCTATTATTTTAGAGAACAGTCCAAAGTGTTTGGTGTAGATGACCTTACCCACTGACACCAGGTTCTTATAGTTCTCCAACATCACATCCTTATACAAATCCTTCTGAGTAGACTCCAGGAACTCCCACTCCTTCCGAGAGAAGTGGATGGACACATCCTTGAAAGTTACCAGTGACTGAAACCATAAATCAAGATACTGGTCAAATGATATACAGTATGTGTTTTCACCTCTCACAGATTCCCAGGAAATATCCCGCCATCAATTTCTCATAAACAGAACCCGACCACTAGGACTGAGACTGAGGTTAATCACCCTGAACCTATACTGTGGTTATTTTTTTTTTTTGCGGGGGGGTCCAGTCGTGGGGCCTGAACTCTGGGCCTAGGCGCTGTCCCTCAGCTCTTCAGCTCAGGGCTAGCGCTCTACCACTTGAGCCACAGCACCACTTCCGGCTTTTTTTTCTTTTTCTTTTTTTTTTTTTTTTTTTTTGGCTTATGTGGTGCTGAGAAATCGAACCCAGGGCCTCAGGCATGCAAGGCAAGCACTCTACCACTGAGCCACCTTCCCAGCCCATATACTGTGGTTTTTATAGACATAGATCTGTAGAAAACTTGTCATCAAATGAGTCCATGGCTTTGTTTCTTTATACCTCAGATCTGACAATTGTTATATTCATTCCCTTAGGGATTTTGTGCTCCCAAGTAGAGGCTGCATAGCGAATGCTAGATGATTTGGTCAATGTATAGCCAGGACTTGTTAGAGAAGACAGAGACATACAGGAGGCACTAGGAGATTGGAGATGAAGAAAAACTTCTAGTAGATAGGAAACTTAAGTATAAAGCATAAATATTCAGAAAATTCTTTCAAGTGATCTTTTTATTGTGGTGGTTTTGGGATTTGAAATCAGAATCAGGTTTGCTTTGCTCTACCTTTTTTTTTTTTGCGGCTGTAGAGCTTGAACTCAGGGCCTGGGTGCTATCCCTGAGCTCTGTTGCTCAAGGCTGGCACTCTAGCACTTAGAGCTACAGCTCCACTTCTAGTTTTCTGGTGGTTAATTGGAGATTAAGAGTCTCACGGACTTTCCTACATGGGCTAGCTTTGAACAACAATCCTCAGATCTCAGCCTCCTGAGGAGCTAGGATTGCAAGTGTGAACCGCCAGCTCCCGGCTTCAGCTCTACTTCTTCTTCTTCTTTTTTTTAGGTTCGGTCGTGGGGCTTGAAGTCTGGGCCTGGGCACTGTCCCTGAGCTCTTCAGCTCAAAGTGAATGCTCTACCACTTCAGCCACAGTACTACTTCTTGTTTTCTGGCGGTTAATTGGAGATAAGAGTCTCATGGACTTTTCTGCCTAGGTTGGCTTTGAACGTGATCCTCAGATCTCAATCTCTTGAGTAGCTAGGATTACAGGCATGAGACACTGGTGCCCAGCATCAGCTCTACTTCTTAAGTCATAACTCTAGAACATTTTGCTCTAGAGATAGTTTCTTATTTTTAGTCCTACCCTGGTATAAACTGCAATTCTTCTATTTACTAATCCTATTGTGGCTGGTAAAACAGCCATACCCTCCATTATCAACCTTTTCAGTCAAGATTAGGTATCATGAGCAGTTTTTGCCTGAGCTATACTGTGACCATGACCCTCTGGATCTCAGTTCCTTAGAAAGCGAGGATGACAAGTGAATGCTATTGGTTGAGATATGAGTCTTGAGAACTTTTCCCCTCCTTCTGGCCTTATACTGATTCTACTGATCTCTTCCTCCTGAGTTGCTAGGATTACAGGCATGAGACACTGGCACACAGTCTCAAGTGATCTCTTCAAGAAGATAAGATAAAAAAAAAAAAAAAAAGAAGAAGATAAGATAAACAGCAACTTACATGGGCCATGGTTTGGGAATCTGAAGAACTCTTCAGTGTTTCTCTAGGCTGTGGAGAAGCAAAGTTGACAGCGTTTAAAAAAAATAAAAAATGAAACCAAGCATACTTCAAAGATAACAAAAAGATACAAGTAATCTTTCATTTTACATTTTTGGTTTACAATACGTCTGCCCCCACACTGCCTTCCCCTTTTCCACAAATGCTGTCACTCTACCAGGGAACCTACGCTCCTGTGAAAGGTGAATACAGAGCAAACGTTTATATTAGATACAAGATTAGTGCCTTCAGCAGGAGAGTTGAAGCCAATCCCCATCATGAAGGTGCTGATGCAGGACTGAGACTAGGAGGTGGAAAAGTTCCCTGAGTGGATTCTCAACTTCAATGCTCACCAAACAAGAGAGATCACATAACCAAAGCAGGCAGCTGAATTAACAGCTTTAAGCACCTGTGGCTCATGCCTGTAATCCCAACTACTACTCAGGAGGCTGAGATCTGAGGGTCATGATTTGAAGTTAACTTGGGCAAAAAAAGTCCTTTTGACTCTTCCCCCCAATTAACTAGCAAAAACAAGCTGGAAGTAGAGCTGTGGCTCAAGTGGTAGAGCACCAGCCTTGAGCAAAAAAAGCTAAGGGACAGCACCCAGGTCCTGATTTCAAGCCCTATTACACATACACTTACACACACACATACACACACACACACTTAATTTTTTTTTGGGTCCGGTTGTGGGGCCTGAACTCTGGGCCTGGGCGCTGTCCCTCAGCTCTTCAGCTCAAGGCTAGTGCTCTACCACTTGAGCCACAGCGCCACTTCTGGCTTTTTTCTTTTTGCTTATATGGTGCTGAGGAATCGAACCCAGGGCCTCAGGCTTGCAAGGCAAGCGCTCTACCACTGAGCCACCTTCCCAGCCCGGCACACACACACACACACACTTAATAATGAACTTAAGGAGCTGAGAATGTAGCTTAGTGGTAGAGTGCTTGTTTAGCATGCATGAAGCCCTGGGTTCCATTCCTCAGTACCACATAAACAGAAAAAGCCAAAAGTGGTGCTGTGGCTCGAGTGGTAGAGTTCTAGCCTTGAGTGAAAGACACTCAGGGACAGTGCCCAGACCCTGAGTTCAAGCCTCAGGACTGGCAAAAAAAAAAAAAAAAAAAAAAAAAAGAAGAAGAACTTAAACAACATTATAGTTGTAATGGGAATGGGGTCTGTTTTCAAGACCTCTGACATGCAGTCTGGAAGGAAGACTGAGGTTATAGGTTAGTGGATATGTTTTATTTCAAAAGGATACCAGATTGTTTCCATGTCCTGAAAAATGAGATATGATTTATGGACTGAAAGGGAGGCAATAAAATTTAGATATGCAGCCACCATTCTCTCCCTCTCACCAGACTTCTTTTTTGAGGAGGGGAGGGAGAAAGGGTTTTTTTGTGGGGAGGGTGGAAGGGGTTGTTTTGCCAGTCCTGGGGCTTGAACTCAGGGCCTGGGCACTGTTCCTGGGTTGCTTTGGCTCAAGGCTAGCACTCTTATCCCTCAAGCCACAGCACCACTTGTGGCTTTTTCTGTTTCCATGGTACTAAGGAATCAAACCCAGGGCTTTGTGCATGCTAGACAAGTACTCTACCACTAAGCCACATTCTCAGCCCTCTTACCAGACTTCTTTGGAAAATGGCAGGACAGGGTTAAATGGGCGCATGAGGTACATTGTTTGAAGACTGGTGAGACCCCAGCCTCTTACCTCTATTCCTGCCCCCCCCCCTTACAGGCTGCGTTGGGGAAGGAGGGGGAAGGCTAGAGCGTTTGAGTTTCAATCTGGTTATAGGTAGGTCTCACAATCAACAAGCCACAATGAAAGCAGCCTTTTGTCTTTCCTTTCTTTCTTTTTTTTTTTTCCTCCCAGTACTGGGGCTTGAACTCGGGGGCTGAGCATGGTCCTACAGCTTTTCTGCTCAAGGCTGGCACTCTATCTCTTGAGCAACACATCCACTTGCAGCTTTTTGTTGGTACTGGAGGTAAAATACTCACTGACTTTCCAGCCTCAATCCTCAGATCTCAGCTTCCTGAAATAGCTAACATTACAAGCAGAAGCCACCAGCGCCTGGCTCCTTTGCCTTTTTTTTTCTTTTTTAAGAGAACCGTTTTATTCATCCTGCGCAACTTCAACAGCTCCCTCCCACCCCATACTCAATCCTCAGCATTTCACTCGGGGTCCTTCACTCTAGGGTGGGTGTCCCACCTCCAATTTTACCCTTTGATTTTTTTTCCCCCTTTTGCAAGCTGATCTCAAATAGCTGCGTCACCAAGTTGGGCCCCCGCATCAAATTACTGCTACATACACAAGGTCGATCTTGCATCCCAGGAGAATGAACAAAACCCCCCACTCCCCCACCCACCTCCACAAAGCCAGGCCAAGCCCTAAGCTCTCCCCACCACACCCCCAGCTCCAAGCCCGCGTTCTTTCCCCGCGGAAAATCTGCAGCCCGCACGGATTGGGGAGGGAGAGGGGGGCTCACCGTCCTCGAGTCCTTGAGGTGGGGGGGGGGGGTAGGGAAGGGGCTCTGAGATCCGCCAAGCTCCCCGATCAGCAGGGATGGGGGGGTGCCTCGGGGGAGGGGGGAAATGCACCTGTCTCCGTAACCAGACACCAAGCAGCCGGCGACAGCACAGGAGGGCGCCCAGCCGAGGAAGACGCAGACGTTTCAGGACGAACCCGTGACCAGTGCTGCTGAGATTCGCTCGGGCCCTGTGCCCTCTGGGAAATGTAGTACAAGGCTGGAAATGTCTTGAACTACTGGTTGTTGATGCTGTTTGTTTTGTTTCCCATACCCCACTGCGGGTGACAGGTTCTGTGCTCGGGTCCTTCTGGACCGCGCTGCTGCGCAGACAACAGCCTGGGAAGCCGCAATCCCGAGTGCGCAGGCGCAGTGCATCGAGGATGCTTCCCACGCATCCTCCAGGGGGAGGAGAAGGAGAAGAAGGAGGAGGAGGAGGGTGCTCGGCTTGAATCTCCCCCTGGAGGGGGAATGGGTCGGGGGAGGGAGCCGATCCTGTAGCCAAGACTGGATTGGTGCGCCTGACATGTAACCATGGAAACAGTGCGCCTGCGATGTGCAGACCGCTCTGCCCAGGACTCTAGGGAGACAGACCACTGTGACGTCAGATTGTGACGTTAAAGACCCTGAGGTTATGAATTGGCTGGTCAGGTGCCTGAGGCTACAGTTTTGTGAGAATATGTTTGTGCCCTACCAACAAGGTGTGTGTGTGCATGCACATCCTTGTGCGCACCAGTCCTGGGGCATGAATTTAGGGCTCTGGGCGCTCTCCCTGAGCATCTTCTTTTTTCTTTTCTTTTTTCTTTTTTTTTGTCGGTAGTGGGGCTTGAACTCTGGGCCTGGGCGCTGTCCCTACGCTCTTCAGCTCAAGGCGAGCGCTCTACCGCTTGAGCCACAGCCCCATTTCCTGAGCATCTTCTGCGAGAGACTAGCGCTCTACTACTTGAGCCACAACTCCATTTCTGGTTTTGGGGGGAAGGGGAGGAGGGGGCAGTGGGTAGTTTATTGGAGATAATGTCATAGAGCCAGGCACTGGTGGCTCACACCTGTAATCCTAGCTACTCAGGAGGCTGAGATCTGAGGATCTTGGTTCAAAGCCAGCCCAGATAGGAAAGTCCATGAGACTCTTATCTCTAATAAACCACCAGAAAATCGGAAGTGGCACTGTAGCTCAAGGGTAGAGTGCTGCCTTGGGTTGAAGAGCGCAGGACAGCGCCCAGGCCCAGAGTTCAAACCTCACGACTGACAAAAAAAAAAAAAATGTCATAGGGCTGGGAATGTGTCTTAGTGGTAGAGTGCTTGCCTTGAGCAAAAGAAACTCGGGGACAGAGTGCTTCCCTGGCATGCATGAAGCTCTGGGTTGGATTCCTCAGTACCACATAAATTCAAAACAAAAAAACACCAGAAGTAGATCTGTGGCTCAAGTGGTAGATTACTAGCCTTAAGCAAAAGCAGCTCAGGGACAGTGCTCAGGCTCTGAATTCAAGCCCCAAGACTGGCAAAGGAAAAAAAAAAAGGAATCCCACAGATTTTTCTGCCCAGGCTGGCTTCAAAGTAATGATCAGATCTCAGCTTCCTGAGTAGCTTGGACTACAGGCATGAGCCACCAGCACTTGGCTAACAGGATCAGTTTTTGATGGCTAGATCTTCTGGTTAATGTTACCTATTCAGATTGTGCTTCTAGGTTGGGTCACTGTTTGACTAAGGACTTTGGTGTGGCTTTTTTAAAATTATTTTTTCCTCTTTTAATTTTATTTCTTTCACTTAATTTTTGTGTAAATGAGGAATCAATGAGGAATCAAACCCAGGGCTTCATGCACTTGAGGCAAACACTCTACTACTAAGCCACATTCCCAGCCCCGTGTGTGTGTGTGTGTGTGTGTGTGTGTGTGTGTGTGTGCATGCATGCACACGCACACTAATACTAGGCCTTGAACTCAGAGTCTCATGTTACTTGGTTTTTGTTTCTTCTTCATAAAGCACTCAGAGATGGTACTCCATGAACCACATTTCGTCTTCAGACTTTTCTGTCAAGGATGGCCTTGAACTGAATTTCTCCAAAGCCTTCAGATTAGCGAGGAATATAGGCATTAGCCTCAGCACCTGAAATTATTCTTTCTTAATTAAAATGTGTGTCTTTGTTAAAAATCAAATGGCTCTAATTGTTTGAATCAAATGGCTCTATTTGTGTGAATCAAATGACTATATTTGTGTGGTTCTCTTTCTGGACTGTATTCTGTTTCATTGTTTCTCTCCATTCACTAATAACACACAGTCTTCATTAATAAGGGTTTCTCAACTTTGATATTACTGATGATTTCTTTCTTTTATTTATAGATACAGCCCTGGTGTCTACCAGTTGCCCTTCTCCTTTGGTTGATGTGACAACCAAAATCTTCTCTAGACACTGCCAAGTGAGTCTTGTGGAACAAAACTACCACTGGGTAAGAAATACCGTATTGGGCCAGGTACCGGTGGCTCTCATCTGTAATTCTAGCTACTCAGGAGGCTGAGATCTGAAGATCACGGTTCAAAGCCAGGAAACTCTGTGAGACTCTTATCTCCAATAAAAACGCACTAGAAAACCAGAAGTGGTGCTATGGCTCAAGCAGTAGAGCGCTCGCCTTGAGCTGAAGAGCTGAAGGACAGTGCCCAGGCCTTGAGTTCAAGCCCCATGACTGACAAAAAAAAAAGAAAGAAAGAAAGAAAAGAAAGGGCTGGGAAGGTGGCTCAGTGGTAGAGCACTTGCCTTGCATACTCAAGGCCCTAGGTTTGATTCCTCAGCACCACATAAGAAAAAAGCCAGAAGTGGCGCTGTGGCTCAAGTGGTAGAGTGCTAGCCTTGAGCTGAAGAGCTGAGGGACAGCGCCCAGGCCCAGAGTTCTTGCCCCACGACTGGACCCCCCCCCCAAAAAAAAACAGAAAAAAAAAAGAAAGGAAGACAGACAGACAGAAAGAAAGAAAGAAAGAAAGAAAGAAAGAAAGAAAGAAAGAAAGAAAGAAAGAAAGAAAGAAAGAAAGAAAGAAAGAAAGAAAGAAAGGACCTTATTTTATTTATTTATTTATTTTGTTGGTTGTGGGGTTTGACTTCAGGGCCTCAACACTATCCATGAGCTCTTTTGCTCAAGGCTAGCACTTTACCACTTTGAGGCACAGCTCTACTTCCAGTTTTCTGGTGGTTAACTGGAGATAATAGTCTCATAGACTTTCCTGCCTGGGCTGGCTTTGAACCATGATCCTCAGATCTCAGCCTCCTGAGTAGCTAGAATTACAGGTGTGAGCCACCAGTGCTGGTCAAGAGCTTTAAAAATACTAATTATCCTTCCCTTCTTCCTTCCTTCTTTCCTTTCTCTTTTTCTTTTTTTTCCTTCCTTCCTTCCTTCCTTCTTTCCTTTCCTTCTTTCTTTTCTTTATCTTTCTTTTTGTGTGCACTTGAGCTTAGGGCCTGGGTTCTATCCCTTAGCTTCTTTCAATAAAGGCTGGTACTGTACCACTTGAGCCACACCTTCACTTCATTTTTGCTACTTCACTGGAGATAAAAGTCTCTTGGACTATTCTGCCTGGCTAGCTTTGATCCTCAGATCTCAGCCTCCTGCATAGCAAAGATTACAAGTACAAGCCACTGGCTTAATCACAGTAATTTTAATTTGCTTATTGGATAGTCCAACATCTGGATATTATCTGAGTCTAGCTGTGTTGCTTTTGCATTTTAATTTTTCTTCCTTTTTTTTTTTTTTTGTTGGTCCTGGGGCTTGAACTCTGGGCCTGGGTGCTGTCCCTGTTCTCTTCAGCTCAAGGTGAGCGTTCTACCACTTGAGCCACAGCACTACTTCCAGTTTTCTAGTGGTTTATTGGAGATAAGAGTCCTGCCCAGGCTGGCTTTGAACAGTGATTCTCAGATCTCAGCCTCCTGAGTAGCTAGGATTACAGGCATGAGCCACTGGCGCCCAGCAATTTTTCTTCCTTTTAAATTCACCTTGTATTCATTGTTGTTGGAGGACAGTAGTGTACAGAAAGGTTCCCACTATTCACAGTTCAGTATTCCAGAACTGTTTGTACAAAGGTATGGCTTATGTTAAACACCTGCTTTCCTGCTGAGAATGTGACGTTCTGATATTCCTGAATCACAGCTCTCTATGGGACCAGCCCCAAGAAATTAAAAACAAAACAAAACAAAACCAAAAGCAAGGAATCTCTAATAAAATTTCTTGTTTGGCAACATGTCCTATGCATTGTCACAAGTCATTGCTGGAAGAATGGATGCCTGGGATGATTTCACTGTGAAAATTTCCTTAGGAGCATGTGGCTTGTTTCCCCTGGACCTTACCTCCACGTTCCTTTTCTCTATGTAGATTTTGCTTTGTGTCATTTCACTGTGACCCTCCCAGTGAATCACCAAAGCTTGGGTTGATTTGGAGGTCCCTTGACCTCAGTAGTAATTGAAGAAAAAATTTTTATGCCTGGGTGGGCATACCTTTCCTTCTTGAAGGCTTTTCACTTGGTAGGGGGGGGGGAGGGTTAAGGCAGGAATTTTAATAACTAAGGATGAGACAAGATTCATACAGT
Organism: Dipodomys merriami; assembly: GCF_024711535.1. Lineage (NCBI taxonomy): Eukaryota > Metazoa > Chordata > Mammalia > Rodentia > Heteromyidae > Dipodomys > Dipodomys merriami. The sequence continues at coordinate 7,164,727 of NW_027206091.1, read as the reverse complement.
CCGATTGCATGCATGCAAATTTCAAAAATAGATTAAAACTGACAAGTCAAGGTATTAATATTCTAAAAATCAGGATGGTAGTCTTCCGGGAGCTGTTTCTGTGGATTCTCAGACACAAGACCAGGTTTGGGCTGGGTACTGAGTCCTACAAGCTCCCTCTCCCGTTCGTTTAAAGCTAGCCCCAGGTTGGTGCTCTAAAAAGGAAGGCAGGCGGCTTAAGGCTTACGCACAGACAATACAGACTGGTCCTACCTTGACACCATTTTACAGGAATTTCAAGGCTACGCCACAGAATCTCACCGTTCTTGTCTTCCCAGCCTCTGGACTACATTTCCCAGGAATCATGTCATCCTAGCGACTCCGAGTCCAAGATGGCGTTGGTAAGGTTCCGGTTTGCACAGGAAGAGCAACAGGGAGGCTCAATAGGTATATTTAAATGGGGCCTATACAAATTTCAAGGTTTTGGACATAGATGTGAGCGGTGTGTAGACGGTGGCTTATGCTAAGAGAAAGAGTACAGTCTAAAGTCAGTACCTGGAGATTGAGATAGCTTGGTAATTGTCTGTTAAAAGACCCTCCTGACTGTGGACTACATTTCCCAGAGTGTCCCGCGGCCCGGGTAACTTCCGGTTGGAGTTGGGAGTCCTTTAGAGGACGGGAGAGCAATCACGGCGGGTCCTGACATGAGTCCCGGCTGGACGTTCTAATTTTTTTTTTACCTTGCGCAGTTAGTCGGTACGGAACCAGTGTCAGTGTAAGGCCTGGAGCGGTGTTGTGTCTGGTTGTGGTGTTGTTGGTGCGTGTGTGCGTGTGCGGATTGTGCTTCCTGCGGGATTCGAGGTAAAGAGTGTGAATTTGACCCTGGGGGGAGGGTGAGGAGTGGTGTGTAGCGGGATCGAGGGGTGTTGGTGTGTTTGCGTACTGAGTGGTGACAGGAGCCGGCTGTGTGCGTGATGAACAGTTCGGATTAGATATACATGGTTACGATTGCACTACTGTGTGAGGGTCCATGGTTATGAATGTAATAGCAGCGGGGGGCGGGGAGGAGCACAAAACGTGGTGTTTAATGACCTAATCATTTCTGGAAGTGAAGGTGTAAGTGGAGGCGATGGTTAACTGGTGAATGCGGACATGGAAAGCACAACCAGGAGATAAAAAGAACAGGAAGGTTTATTAATCACCGTCGTTGAGGAGAACACTGGGTTATTTTGCAATATTGTCTGGAAGGAAGAATTCTGGGAGCCATAAATACATATTTGATAGTTGATATATGTATGTAACATATAGATATATATGTATGATATATGCACATATACTGTATGTATACATAACATGCACATACTATGTGTGTACATATATATGTATATATACATATATATGCATGTAGGACAACTCTTTTTTTTTTTTTTTTTTTTGCCAGTCCTGGGACTTGAATTCAGGGCCTGAGCACTGTCCCTGAGCTTCTTTTTTCTCAGTGCTAGTAATCTACCACTTGAGCCATAGCGCCACCTCCAGCTTTTTCTGTTTATGTGGTACTGAGGAATGGAACTCAGGGCTTCATGCATGCTAGGCAAACATACTACCACTAAGCCATGTTCCAGCTCCTAGGGCAACTCTTTAAGTGGGCTACATTCCTAGACTTACTTTAAGGTATACATTTCTTTTTTCTTTTCGTGTGTGTGTGTGTGTGTGTGTGTGTGTGTGTGTGTGTGTGTGTGTGTGTGTGTGTGTGTGTTGTTTGGAGGACTTGAACTCAGGGCCTGGATGCTGTCCCTTAGTTTTTTCGCTCAAGACTGGCACTCTACCAATAACAGCTTGTTTTTGGTTGTTCATTGGAGATTAGAGTCTCTCAGACTTTCCTGCCAAAGCTGACTTTAAACCACCATCCTCAGCCTTTTGAGTAGCTAGGATTACAGGTGTAAGCCACCAGTGCCTGGCTACATTGTGATGTTTTTACCTTTGACATTTATTAACTTCTTTCTTTGCGATCTAAAATATGGTCAATCTGTAGTTACGTACTGGTTTTGCCCTTAACAATTTGTCTTAGATTGAGAGAGATATATGGAAATACTCCAGGATTGATGAATTTTTATTTCTTATTCAGGAGAGGCTTATTAAGAAGGGCCTGGCTCCAGGGTCTCATGCATTTGCAGTCAAACTCTGCACTAGGGCCTCACTTGCTTGAAACTCCATTCCATCTTAGTTCTGTCTCTTTGGTTTTTGATAGAGCCAGATTTCCTCAGATTTCCATTAGGTTTTCTCCATGTGAACACCCTGAAGAAAGCCTGGTCATTCATTTCCTTTTGCTCTCCTTTCTCAGGACTCTCCTTTGCCAAGAGAGGATTCCACAGGACCTGTCCACTCTTAGAATTTTAAATCATGGCCCAGGTGAGCTGAAATTTCCTCCACAGACATAATCATTTATATCATACAATCTTTTTTTTTTTTTTTTCTGGTCCTAGGGCTTTTGAACTTTGGGCCCAGGGGGCTTTTGAACTTTGGGCCAGGGGACTGTTCCTGAGCTCTTTTGCTCAAAACTAACATTCTACCACTAAGGCATGGCTTTACTTTTTCAGATTAATTTGGCATAAGAATCTCATGGGCTTTCCTGCCATGCAGGCTGGCTTCAGTGATCCTCAGTAGTACATCCTGAATGGTTAGGATGACAGGTGTGAGCCTCTGGTGCCTGTTAAATTTTTTTTATTTTTATTTATTTATTTATGTGTTTGTTTGTTTTCAGTCATGGGGCTTGAACTTAGGGCCTGGGTGCTGTTCCTGAGTTTCTTCCATTAAGGCTAGTGGTCTACCACTTTAAGCCACAGTGCCACATCCAGTTTTCTGGGGTTAGTTGGAGATAACAGTCTCACAGGGCTCACCAGGGCCAGGTCTTCTCCTTGTGGTGATGACCTATACCTTCATGAGCAAGAGTATCAGGACTGGTTTGGGGGTGTCCCACTTGAGTGGATGTGGTGATACCACGGTTTTCAGAACAACAAGCAAAAAAAAAAAAATGTTGCACAGTCTTCCCTGCACAGGCTGGCTTTGAACCTTTTTCTTCAGATCTCAACCTCCTTACTAGCTAGAATTACAGGCTTGAGCCATCAATGCCAGGCTTATCACTTATCTTTAAACTATTTACCTTTGTCAGAGTGAAGTGGTGTTCTTGAACCTAGTAACTTCCCTCGATGGCCCTTCTTTGTCCAACTAGTATTCCCGAATGTATCTCATAGAGCAAGCTGTATCTTCTATGCCCTGATCTTCTACAGAGCATTGAAGGAGAGGAAATATATTTCTGTGGAAGGAATATTAGAGTGTTTGATTTCTAATCCATAGCTTTACAAGGTGTGACTGAATGGTGAAATGAGATACAGGACATGAAAATGTTCATTTTTTCCATACAATGGAGTGCTTGAATTAGTCAAGGTGGGAATTGGTATTGACTGGTAATTCATTTCAATATGTGGTGTTTTGTGGTGCTTAAAGGTTATATGGTGACACTGAGCTCAGAGATCTAGCATCCTACCAAGAAATTAGTGAGACATGAATGTCATATGTCAAACATATGTTAATTGGCAAGCTGCCTGGCAATGTCTTGAAACCTTACACATTCTCCACAGAAAAAAAAATTTTTTTTTTTTTGGTCGGTCGTGGGGCTTGAACTCTGGGCCTGGGCGCTGTCCCTTAGCTCTTCAGCTCAAGGCGAGCACTCTACCACTTGAGCTACAGCGCCACTTCCGGTTTTCTGGTGGTTTATTGGAAATAGGAGTCTCACGGTCTCTCCTGCCCGGGCTGGCTTTGAACCGCGATCCTCAGATCTCAGCCTCCTGAGTAGCTAGGATTCAGAAAAATATTTTTAGAAATTTACTTTGTTATCATAGTGGTGATGTATAGAGGGATTACAATTACATGAGTCAGATAATGAGTGCATTTCCTTACCTTACAGTGTCTTCTGTTCCCTCATTTTCTTCCAGTCCCTCCCTCCCATCTCCACCCAAGTGTTGTATAGTTCACTTTCTTCTATGTCCAGTGAGCTCCATTGCTTTACTTTTTCACCCTTTTCCCCTCCAGTTCTGTGTCCTCCCCATACCACCCTCCCGAAGATACCCATGTCAATAACTGTACGTAAGGTAAAGAAGTCAGAATCATGAAAAACTTAAAAAACAAAAAACTTTTATTTCTATATCTTGGAATTTGTTTTTATATTATTTTATATAAATATGAACAGTAACAGGCATTTTGCCTTTGTGTCCTACTGTATGTATGTAGAATCCTGTATAATTTGTAATGTCCCAGAGCATTTTAGATCTAACTTCCACATATTAGAGAGAACACATGCTGTTTGTCTCTCTGAACTTGTCTAAACTTGGCTTACCTCAATTAACATGATTTGTTCTAGGTCCATCCATTTCCCTGAAAATGCCATTATTTTATTCTTTCTAATGGCTGTGTAAAATTCCATTGAGTATAGGTATCACATTTTTTTGGATCTACTCATCTATTGTGGGGCATCTAGGCTGTTTCCATATCTTGGCTATTGTGAATAGTATGGCAAAGAACATGGATGGGCAGGTGTCCTTGTCATATCCTGGCTCATGATGTTCATGGTAGATGTCTAGGAGTGGTATGGTGGTATGACTAGGTTATAGAAAAGGTTTGTGTTTAGTTTTGGAGGAACCTCCAGACTGCTGTCCAGAGTGGTTGTACTAGTTTACATTCCCACCAGCAGTGCAATAGGGTTCCTTTTTCCCCAGCAACATTTGCTGTTCAAATTCACAATGTTGGACAATTTTACTAGAGTGAGATGGAATCTCAGAGGTGTTTTTTGTTTTTTGTTGTTATGTTTTTACTAATCCTGGGGCTTAAACTCAGGGCCTGGGCACTTTCCCTGAGCTTTTTGCTCAAGGCTAACACTCTACCACTTGAGCCACAGTGCCACTTCTGGCTTTTTCTGTTTATGTGGTACTCAGGACTTCATGCATGCTAGGCAAGCACTCTACCACTAAGCCACATTTGCATTTAGATTTTATATTTGCATTTCCTTTATGGCCAGGGATGATGAACATTTCCTCGTGTTTCTTTGCCATTCTTACCTCTTCTGAGAAGTTTCTCCTTAGCTCCCTTGCCCATTTAGTGATTGGTTTATTAGGTTAGGGAGGGGTTTGTTTCTTGAGCTCCTTGTATATATTGGATATTAAGTCTTTGTCTGATATATTGCTGGTAAAGATCTTTTCCCAGGTTGTTGGCTGTCTTTCTAGTTTGGTAACTATATCCTTAGAAGAAACTTTTTATTTTAATGTAGTCCCATTTGTCCAGTCTCTCTCCTATCTATTGTGCCCTTGGGATCCTATTCAGGAAGTTCCTTCCTATGCCTATAAGTTTTTTGTTTTTTTGTTTTTTGGGGTTTTTTTTGGTCTGGTCGTGGGGCCTGAACTCTGGGCCTGGGCACTGTCCCTCAGCTCTTCAGCTCAAGGCTAGCACTCTACCACTTGAGCCACAGCACCACTTCCGGCTTTTTCTTTTTGCTTATGTGGTGCTGAGGAATTGAACCCAGGGCCTCAGGCATGCAAGGCAAGTGCTCTACCACTGAGCCACCTTCCCAGCCCCTATGCCTATACGTTTTAATGTCTTTCCTACTCTCTCTTGTAATAGTTTCAGAGTTTTAGGTCTGAGGTCTTTGATTCACTTTGAATTGATATTAGGGCATGGTGACAAACAGGGATTCATTTTTACTTTTTTGCATATGACAGTTTTTCCAACACCAATTGTTGAAGAGGCTATGTTTTTTCCACTGTATATCTTTGGCTCCTTTGTCAAATATCAGATAACTATAAGTGTATGGTATTTCTGGGTCTTCTAATCTATTCCATTGATTTTTGGTTCTATTTTTTGTGCCAAAACCAAACTGTTGTTGTTATTATGACTCTGTCATAGAGTTTGAATTCTGGTATTGTAATATCATCCAATGGTTTTGTTTTTGTTGTTGTTTTGGTTTGGTTTGGTTTTTTGGGGGGGGCTCCGGTCGTGGGGCCTGAACTCTGGGCCTGGGCACTGTCCCTCAGCTCTTCAGCTCAAGGCTAGCGTTCTACCACTTGAGACACAGCACCACTTCCAGCTTTTTTCTTTTTGCTTATGTGGTGCTGAGGAATCGAACCCAGGGCATCAAGCATGCAAGGCAAGCGCTCTATCACTGAGCCATCTTTCCAGCCCCCAATGGTTTTCTTTGTTGGTTTTGTTTTTTTGTCATGGTTCTTTTTTTTTTTTTTTGTATTTTTATTTTTTTGGGTCCGGTTGTGGGGTCTGAACTCTGGGCCTGGGTGCTGTCCCTCAGCTCTTCAGCTCAAGGCTAGCACTCTACCACTCAAGCCACAGCGCCACTTCTGGCTTTTTTCTTTTTGCTTATGTGGTGCTGAGGAATCGAACCCAGGGCCTCAGGCATGCAAGGCAAGTGCTCTACCACTGAGCCACCTCATGGTTCTTGAACTCTGGGCCTGGGCGCTGTCCCAGAGCTCTTCAGCTCAAGGCTAGCACTCTACCACTTGAGCCACAGTGCCACTTCTGGTTTACTGGTGGTTAATTGGAGATAAGAGTCTCATGGACTATCCCGCTTGGGCTGGCTTTGCTTCGATCCTCAGATCTGAGCCTCCTGAATAGCTAGGATTACAGGTGTGAGCTACTAACACCCGGCCCATTGCTTTTTTTTCTCTAGAATTGTTTTGGCTTTTCTAGGTCTTTTGTTGTTTCATATAAATTTTTTTATTGTTTTCTCTATCAATAAAGAATGTAATTGGGATTGCATTGAATTTGTCTATCATTTTTGGCAGTAGAGCCGTTTTCATGATATTGATCCTACTTATCCATGAACATGAAAGGTCTTTCCATTTCCTGGTGTCCTCTTTGATTTCGTTCTTCAGATTTTTATAGTTTTTGCTAGAAAGATCTTTTGTGTCTTTGGTTAGGTTAATTCCTAGGGTTTTTTGGTTGTTTTTTGTTTGAGACTATTACAAATTCAGTAGTTTCGCTGGGCGCTGGTGGCTCACGCCTGTAATCCTAGCTACTCAGGAGGCTGAGATCTGAGGATCGCGGTTCAAAGCCAGCCCGGGCAGGAGAGACCGTGAGACTCCTATTTCCAATAAACCACCAGAAAACCGGAAGTGGCGCTGTAACAGCTCAAGTGGTAGAGCGCTCGCCTTGAGCTGAAGAGCTGAGGGACAGCGCCCAGGCCCAGAGTTCAAGCCCCACGGCCGACAAAAAAAAAAAAAAAAAAATTCAGTAGTTTCATGATTTTCCTTTCTGTTTGTACATTTTTGTTTGTTTGTTTGTTTGTTTTTTGGGTCCGGTCGTGGGGCCTGAACTCTGGGCCTGGGTGCTGTCCCTCAGCTCTTCAGCTCAAGGCTAGCGCTCTACCACTTGAGCCACAGCGCCACTTCCGGCTTTTTTCTTTTTGCTTATGTGGTGCTGAGGAATCGAACCCAGGGCCTCACGCATGCAAGGCAAGCACTCTACCACTGAGCCATCTTCCCAGCCCTGTTTGTACATTTTTGTCATACAGAAAGTTAGCACCTCTTTTTAAATTTTTTTGTTATTATAAAGGTAATGTACAGAGGGCTACAGTTACATAAATCATGTAAAGAATACATTTCTTGGGGCTGGGAAGGTGGCTCAGTGGTAGAGCGCTTGCTTTGCATGCATGAGGCCCTGGGTTCAATTCCTCAGCACCACATAAGCAAAAAGAAAAAAGCCGGAAGTAGCGCTGTGGCTCAAGTGGTAGAACGCTAGCCTTGAGCTGAAGAGCTGAGGGAGGCCCAGAGTTCAGGCCCCACGACCGGACCCAAAAAAAAAAAAAAAAAAAAGAATACATTTCTTTTTGGATAATATCACCTCTTCCCTTGCTCTCCATTTTTTCCCCTCCCATCCCTACCCATAAGTTGTATGATCCACATAGTGTGTAGTGAGTACCACTGCTGCATTTGTTTAACCTTTGTTCCTCCATTTCTGTGCCCCTCTTACTGTCTCAAAGACAGATAAATGAACAAACAAGACAAAAAGAAAATAAAACCAAAATAGCAACAAAGAAAAAAAAATCTCTGGTTTCCATTTCCTGGAGTTTATTTCAATAAATATTATTATTATTTGTTTTTTTTTTTTTTTTTTTTGCCAGTCCTGGGGCTTGAACTCAGGCCTGGGCATTGTCCCTGAGCTTTTGCTCAAGGCTAGCACTCTAGCATTTGAGCCACAGTGCCACTTCCAGCTTTTTCTGTGTATGTGGTCCTGAGGAATCGAACCCAGGACTTCATGCATGCTAGGCAAGCACTCTACCACTAAGCCACATTCTCAGCCCAATAAATATTATTTTATATGATCAGATGCACATAGGTATTGCACTTTTATGTTCCTCTCCTAAGAGTATCTTCCTTTGGTCTCACTGGGTGTGAATGCCTAGAGTCCTGTATCATTTATCATGTATTTAGCACCATGGCTCCAGTGTCTTGGGCTCAATTTCTTGCAAACCTGTGGACTTGAGGAACAACCTGAGATTTATTGCGCCCTCTCTCTCTCTCCCTCTCTCTCTCTCAGTGTTTCTCGCTCTATGTCTCTCTCTGTCCGTCTCTCTGTCTCTGTTGCCCATCCTGGGGCTTAAACTCTGGGCATGGACACTGAGATCCTTTTGCTCAAGGCTAGCACTTTACCACTTGAGCCACAGTGCCACTTCCATCTTTTTTTGAGTAGTTTACTGGACCTAAGAGTCTCCTAGACTTTCCTTCCGAGGCTGGCTTTGAACTGTGATCCTCAGATCTCAGCCTTCTGAGTAACTAGGAATACAGGCATGAGCCACCAGCACCCAGCTGAGCCATAGTTTTTAAGAGCTTATAGGTACTCAGCTTTAGTCATACATATTTCCATGTTATTTCTCCCATACCCTAGAATTCCAAGTCTAGTTTTTGTTCATTTCATGTCTCATTCCCTGCTGTGTCCTTTTCTGTCTTTTCCATCTAAAAAGTTTGTTGGAATTTATCCATTCATATTTGTTTTTCCTTCCACTAGTTGATGACCTTCAGAGATGTGGCCATACAGTTCTCCCAGGAGGAATGGGAGTACCTGAACCCAGAGCAGAGAAACTTGTACACAGATGTGATGTCTGAGAACTATAGTAACTTTGTCTCAGTGGGTAAGAACAGAATCTGATGCTAGAAACTTCTGCATTCTGTATTTCTGATGATTGCATGTTTTTCAGATGTCTAGGAGATTTGACATGTATTTCCAGGAAAATGACATGTATTTTTATTTAGGACTTAGCATTTACCAGCCACATGTGATCTCCTTATTGGAAAAAGAACAAGAGGCTTGGATAGAACTGGATGAGGAGAGAAGAGGATTTTGCCCAGGTGAGTAAGGACTGAGAGACAGGGTGGCCCTGATTATAGAAGAGATCCTAGTTACCTAGTGAGGAAGCAGTACCTCTGAAAGGTCATTCTGGAGTATCCTTTCACTGGCCAGAGGACTTAGATAAAAGCCAGAGATAAAGCTAAAAAGCATTTCTGAAAGAAATCTCTTTTACATACACTATTACATTTCTGTGTTTGTTCCTCATGTTACAAAATGCTAAGCTGCTATTCTTTTTCCCCAGGGGCCATTATTTTGTGCATGGTTTAGATCGGGTGCCTTCCATTTGTTGGGTTAATTTCATGGAGAAATACTCCAAACTGGAAGGGACCAGCAGTCCAGAAAATGATTCATACAAACCATTTGTATGAGTTAAAAGATGAGTTTTTAGCCAGGCATTGGTGGGTCATGTCTGTAATCCTAGCTATGCAAGAGATCTTAGGATTGCGGTTTGAATCTAGCCTGGGCAGGAAAGTCCAGGAGATTCATATCTCCAATAAACTACTTAGAAAAAGCCCAAAGTTGTGCTGTGGCTCCAGTGGTAGAGAATCATCCTTGTGCACAAAGTAGCTTAGGAACAGTGCTGAGGCTCTGAGTTCAAGCCCCAGGACACTGAGCGGCGGGGAGGAGGGGGAGGCGCGGGGGGGGGGGGGGAGTATATGCTGGTGGCTTGTGCCTTTAATCCTAGCTGCTCAGGAGACTGAGATCTGAAATCATGGTTCAAAGCCAACCTGGGCAAGAAAGTCCAATTAACCGCCAGAAAACCAGAAGTGGAGCTATGGCTCAAAGTGGTGGAGCACTAGCCTTGAGAAAAAGAGCTCAGGGACAGCGCCCAAGCTCTGAGTTCAAGCTCCAAGATCAACAAAAAAAAAAAGTTTTAAGGGCTAGGAAGGTGGCTCAGTGGTAGAGTGCTTGCCTTGCATGCCTGAGGCTCTGGGTTCGATTCCTCAGCACCACATAAGCAAAAAGAAAAAAGCCGGAAGTGGCGCTGTGGCTCAAGTGGTAGAGCCCTAGCCTTGAGCTGAAGAGTTGAGGGACAGCGCCCAGGCCCAGAGTTCAGGCCCCATGACCAGACTCAAAAAAAAAAAAAAAAAGTTTTAATAAGGATGATTTGCAGCCTGATGGATGACTACAAAAGGCTGTGTTCACTGGAAGTTGCCCAAGTCACCAAAGTCATTGTGACTCTTACCTAGTTCTTATATGGCTCTGAGGACTTAGGAGAAATAGGCCTAGTGTGCTCCTCGTGTCCATGTAGCCAAAGTAATCACAGGCTCAAATAATGGAAAACAGACTAAATCAGGACCTGGGAAACTTTTACATTTATTCATACACCATCCTTGCTCTTAGAGGGATTCTGCTGGCCTCACAAAACACTGACCATGTGAAAGAGGGTTGCTTGTTTTCTGTGATTGGGATGTAGGACAGTCAAATTGGAGCTTGCTGGACTCTGGGTAATATTTGGAAGCCAGTCTTAATTATACTTGTAGTTTGGGATTTTCTTCCTCTTTTGTGATAATTTTGAGCCATACGTCCTCCCCTTTTGCCAGTTAATTGGAGACTCTTTTTTTTTTTTTTGTCAGTCATGGGGCCTGAACACTGGCCCTGGGTGCTGTCCCTCAGCTCTTCAGCTCAAGGCTAGTGCTCTACCACTTGAGCCACAGCACCTTCTGGCTTTTTCTGCTTATGTGGTACTGAGGAATCAAACCCAGGGCCTCATGCATGCAAGGCAAGCACTCTGCCATTGAGCTACCTTCCCAGCCCCAATTGGAGACTCTTATCTCCAATTAACTGCCAAAAAACAAAAAAAGCTTTAAGTAGAGTTGTGGCCCAAATGATAGTATACTAGTCTTGAGCAAAAAAAGCTAGGGACAGTGCCCAGACCCTGAGTTCAAGCTCTAGGATTGGCACAAAGGAAAAAAAAAAAAAAAGATCTAATAGCTTTTTCCTTAAAGGCACCATAATAGAGAAAAACAGACTCTAGACACAGTAAGGAGAAAGTGGCAAAAGAAAGGTTAAAGTGGGGCTGGGAAGGTGGCTCAGTGGTAGAGGGCTTGCCTTGCATGCATGAGGCCCTGGGTTCGATTCCTCAGCACCACATAAGCAAAAAGAAAAAAGCCAGGAGTGGCGCTGTGGCTCAAGTGGTAGAGCACTAGCCTTGAGCTGAAGAGCTGAGGGACAGTGCCCAGGCCCAGAGTTCAGGCCCCATGACCAGACACACACACAAAAAAAAGAAAGACAGAAACGTTAAAGCTAATGGAGGACAAACAGGAATGTGCAGTATCTCCAAATGCAAGCGCTGTCTTGCTAGTTCCCTATCTTTTCCCTTTTCTCCTATAGTTCTTGTGATCATTTACTCAAAGGTTGAGCACTTACCAAGGTTCTTCTTAGAACTAGTTTACAGTTTCTATCTTGTCAACAGAGCTCTGATGAGAAATATTTTATGTTCACTGTCATGTAGAAAAAAAATGCTGTCATGTAGGAAAAAAAATGCTGTCATGTTCAGAAATTTTCCCATCACTGATAGTTTTATTTTTTATTTTTGTTGGTCATAGGGCTTGAACTCAGGGCCTGGGCACTGTCCCTGAGCTGTTTGGTTTAAGGCTCATGCTCTGCCACTTTGAGCCACAGCTCCCCTTCCGGTTTTCTGGTGGTTAATTGGTGATAAGAGTCTCACAGAGCTTGGTGCCAGTGGCTCATGCCTGTAATGTAATCCTAGCTACTCAGGAGGCTGAGATCTGAGCATTGCACTTCAAAGCCAGCTGGGTCAGGAAAGTCCATGAGACTCTTATCTCCCATGAACCACCAGAAAACTGGAAGTGGCACTGTGGCTCAAGTGGTAGAGAGCTTGCCTTGAGCTGAAGAGCTGAGGGACAGTGTCCAGGCCCAGAGTTCAAGCCCCGTGACCGACAAAAACAAAAACAAAAATCTAGCATGTGCTGAGATTATACCACATGGTGTGAAACAATTGAAAGTCTTTAACTTGGACAGTCCTTTTTTTTTTGGTGTTGGTACTCAGGCTTGAACTCAGGGCCTGGGTGCTATCCCTTTGCTTTTGTGTTCAAGGTTGGCACTCTACCACTTGAGCCACAGCTCCAATTTTGGCTTTTTTGTTTGTCAATTCAAGTGAAGAGCCTCATGGACTTTCCTGCCCATGTTGGCTTTGAGTGAAAAAGCTCAGGATCAGCACCCTGGCCCCTGAGTTTAGGCCCATGACCAACAAAAAATAAATAAAAGTTTTGTTTATTTACTGCCATTTCTTTCATGCTATCCAGAATTTCAGATTTTATTTATTTATTTATTTTTTGTTGGTCATGGGGCTTGAACTCTGGGCCTGAGTGCTGTCTCTGAGCTCTTCAGCTCAAGGTGAGTGCTCTACCGACTTGAGACACAGCGCCACTTCTGGTTTTTTGGTGATTAATTGGAGATAAGAGTCTCAGGGACGTTCCTGCCCAGGCTGGCTTTGAACCATATTCCTCAAATCTCAGCCTCCTGAGTAGCTAGGATTACAAGTATGAGCCACTGGCGTCCAGATTTTTAAGCTATTCTTTTCATAGGTGCTTTACATTATGATTTTCTTTCTATCACTACACTGGAATTGTTTATTTTTGGACAGTAAAACAGTATGTGTTTACCTTTTTCTCTTTCAGATCTACAATCCACGTGGCAGGCCAGGAAGATATTATCAAAAAATAGGTCACTTGAAAGTGTATTATCCCCATGGGAAATCCTAGAAGTCTGTACAAATGACAGCCTTGAAGATTTCTGCTTTTCAGGTGATTGTGAAAGTAAAAGTCCATCAGAAACACAGTATGAAAATGATTCACATTGCCAGCAAGTCACAGCCACCTATGAAAAGACATCTACTTCCAACCAGCTCTCAACTTTCACTCAACATGGTGGACTCAGTACAGGAGACACACTGTATGCACATAAATGTGAAGAAGACTTTAGTTTTGGCTCAGATGATACTCAAAATCAGTTAATTCATATGGGTGAGAAATTATGGGAAGATCAGGAGCATGGGAAAACTTTTATTCTTGATTTAGAACTTACTCAATATCAGTCAGTTCACCCTGGTAAGAAAACATTTGAATGTAAAGAATGTGGCAAGGCTTTTAGTTTCCGGTCAAGTCTTACTGGTCATATGCGAATTCATACAGGGGAGAAACCTTATAAATGTAAGGAATGTGGGAAGGCCTTTCGATTTCACTCACTACTTAGTGTCCATAAACGAATTCATACTGGGGAGAAATTTTATGAATGTAAGGAATGCGGGAAGTCCTTTAATTATAGCTCAGACCTAACTCGACATCACAGAATTCATACTGGTGAGAAGCCCTATGAATGTCAGGAGTGTGGGAAAGCCTTCAGCTGTGGCTCAGACCTTACTCGACACCAGAGAATTCATACTGGTGAAAAGCCCTATGAATGTAATGAATGTGGGAAGGCCTTTAGTCAGCAATCCCATCTTATTAAACATTACAGAATCCATACTGGTGAAAAGCCCTATGTCTGTAAGGAGTGCGGGAAAGCTTTTACTTGTGGGTCACAACTCACTCAACATCAGAAAATCCATACTGGGGAGAGACTACATAAATGTAAGGACTGTGAAAAAGCCTTTAGCTCTGGCTCCAACCATCCTCAACATCAGTTTCTGTATACTGGTGAGAAATTCTTTGAAGATAAGGAAAATGGGAAGACCTTTTTGCCTGACTCAGAACTCAGTGAGTATCCCTCCATCCATACTGGTAAGAAAACATATAAATGTAAAGAATGTGGCAAAGCCTTTAGTTTGCGCTCAAGTGTTAATCGTCTAAAGAGACTTCCTCCTGGGGAGAAACCCTTTAAATGTAAAGTATGTGGAAAGGCTTTCAGTTGTGGATCAGACCTTACTCGCCATCACAGGAGTCATACTGGTGAGAGGCCCTATGTGTGTAAGGAATGTGGGAAGGCCTTTAGTTGTAGATCAGACCTGAGTCGTCATCAAAGAATTCATACTGGTATAAAACCTTATCAGTGTAAGGAATGTGGGAAAGCTTTTACTCGTGGCTCCAACCTAACTCAACATCAGAAAATTCATGCCAGTGAGAAAACTCATAAATGTACAGAATGTGGGCAAGCCTTTCGTTCTGACTTAGACTATACCCAGCATCAATTAATTCACAGTGCTGAAAAGATATGTGAAGATAAGGGATGTGGAGAATCCTTCCAACTTGATTCAGAACAGACTCCATGTCTGTCAGTTCATGGTAGTAAGAAAAAAGGTGAATATAAAGACTGTGACAAGGATTTTAGCTGTGGTGCAGGTGAGACTGATCTAAAAGGAATTCATACCAGGAAGAAACCTTTCAAATGTAAGGAATGTGGGAAGGCATTTAGTTATAGCTCAGATCTCACTCGACATCAGAGATTTCATACTGGCGAAAAGCCTTATGAGTGCAAGGAATGTGGGAAGGCCTTTACTTCTGGATCTGATCTTACTCGACACCAGAGAATCCATACTGGTGAGAGGCCCTATGAGTGCAATGAGTGTGGGAAGGCCTTTAGTCAACAGTCCCATCTTATTAAACACCAGAGAGTTCACAGTAGTGCAAAGACAAAGAATGTATTGGTTGTAGAAAACCCGTTAGTCAGTGACCATATCTTATTAAACATAGAGAATTCACCTTGGTGAAAAACCTTATGAATGTAAGAAATAATGGGAAAGCTTGTAGCTCTGGTTCACACCTAGCACAACTTTAGAAAATTCATGCTGTTGAGAAGGAGTTTACCCAAAATCAGAATTTTGATGTTGGTAGGAAATCCTGTGAATGAGAGATGAGTTCAAGGCTCAGTACTGAATGTAGCAAAGTACACCACAAGAAAAAAAAATCCAGAAAACATTCCCTTATGAAGATAGATGAAGAAATACATATATTTGGTGAGTATTTATTGATCCATGATCCTAGGTACATAACTTGGGATATATAAACTTTTGTAGGAATGGATAAGAATTTTTTACCTTGAAAATATACTTTTAATTCAGTAATTTCTCATGAATACAATTCCTGGTATCTTTTAGTATTATACAAATTAAGCAATGTTCTCTATGTGTACACATAGTAATTTATAAATTACTTTTAATTGGCAGTTCATTCTCAAAGTATTGCCATTATGGAATTTCACAAGTTGGGAAAATTTGTTCTGTAACTATTACAATAAACAGGCCATTTTTATTCATGGTGATCAGATTTCTTTCTTTTCTTTTCTTTTTTTCTTTTTTGTCGGTCATGGGGCCTGAACTCTGGGCTTGGGCACTGTTCCTCAGATCTTCAGCTCAAGGCTAGCACTCTACCACTTGAGCCACAGCGCCACTTCTGGCTTTTTCTGCTTGTGTGGTGCTGAGGAATCAAAACCCAGGGCTTCATGCATGCGAGGCAAGCACTGTATCACTGAGCCACCTTCCCAGCCCTTCACACTGACTTCTAACATGTTCCCACATCAGTCTCCCTATATGCTCCTCTAGCTCCTAGTAGCCTATGGTTTTATTAACCTTCCTACAACTGTACTTAACCCAGGGACTGCAAGGTGGCTGCAGCCTATAAGCAAATCACACCAAACATTCACACTGTTGGTGTGTGTGTGGGGAGGGGGGTTCTTACACTAGCTCAGCTTGCTTGCTCAGAGCTGGTGTTCTAATCACAAGTCATGCCTCAAGCCTGATTTTTTTTTACCTCCCACCCCCCTACGGTCCTGAGGCTTCAACTCAGGAGCCTAGGAGCTACCCCTGAGCAACTTTTGCTCAAGGCTAGCACTAGGTATCACTTGAGCCACAGAACCATTTCCAGCTTTTCCTGTGATTAATTGGAGATAAGCATGTCAAGTACTTTCCTGCCCAGTCTGGCTTTGAACCACGATCCTCAGATCTCAGCCTCCTGAGCCACCAGCACCTGGCTTCAAGCATGATTTTTGTTTACTTGGAGATCTCAGACTTTTCTGCCAGGCTGGCTTCGTTGAGCTGCAATTCTCCGGGTATCAACCTCCCGAGTAGCATGAGCCACCCAGCAACCTAATATTTTAAATTTTAGTGAAATATGTGTAATTTTTGGTTGGGTGCCGGTAGCTAAGTTGACAGCCACATGTTACCTGTCAGTGCACTGCAAGCACCCGCTGAAAACTGCACCACCCTCCGGGAACGAGTTTCTACGCCTCCCAGCCTTGGGACTACATATCCCAGAAGCCTTCAGTCCAATACCACTTCCTGTCTATGACGCATTCCGGTCCAAAGACAGAGGTGGCGCGAGACCTGGTTTCCGGGAGGTGCCACTGGTTTGCGGAGAAAAAAGCATGAAGTCCTTAGGTGAAACAATGTAAACAGACGTGGAGAACTCTGAGGCGCTTCTCCACAGGTACCAGAAGTATGTTGTTGTTTTCTTTGCCGAGTGAAGGGATGCAGTGTAAAGCCGGGGCCTGCGCTTGAGGCCGTCAGGTTCTAGACCGTTAATGGGTGTCTGGGCTCCGGACTACATGTCCCAGAGTGCACCATACCTGAGGCAACTTCCTGTCCTCTGTACGACTTCTTTCCGGACCGTTGAGAGATCGCTTGAAGTCACCGTGGAGGGTTCGATGGTTTTTAGAGGGATTTCAGGATCGGACAAAGGTGAGTCTGAAGCCGGGAATCTGAAGGACTTGGGGGCGAGGAGGAGAGGCGGTGTGGTAGGCGTGCAGGGAAGAGCGTGCCGGTGAGAGAAAAGGAAGTCCAGTTGTGAAACTCATAAAGGGGGCTGCAGGTGATGGTGGCCGGGGCCGTCAGGGTGTGTGAGAGAAATTGTGGCTCTCTTGTTTATTACTGTTGTTACTATATGAGTGACTGTTGTATAAACGTGGTGACAAGCAGGTGTGGGGACCAAAAAGAAAAAATCATTGCGGTGAGTGATGTCAGGGAGTGAGAATGTAGCTTAAGGCGAGTGTTTTTTGTTTTGTTTTGTTTTTTGCCGGTCATGGGGCCTGAACTCTGGGCCTGGGCACTGCCACTCGGCTCTTAGCTCAAGGCTAGCACTCTCTCACTTGAGCCACAGCACCACTTCCTACTTTTTCTGCTTATGTGGTGCTGAGGAATCAAACCCAGGGCCTCATGCATGCGAGGCAAGCACTCTACCACTGAGCCACCTGCCCAGCCCCCTAAGTCGAGTTTTCACTAGCGATTGCAAAGGCCAAAAAACAACAAAAAATAAAAAGAAAGAAAGAAAGAAAGAAAGAAAACCCCACACAGCAGCACAATCAGGAGACTTAAGAGATTGGAGGCAGATTTATTATCTGCACCAAATTAGGAGATCATTGGAATTGTTACCAAAGTAATATTCTCTGTGATGGAAGAAAGTGTGAGTATTTGGGAAGCATAAACATCTGTAAGATGGAAAGCTTTTTTTTTTTTTTTTTTGAATGAGGCACATTTCTGAGCATGCTTACATGTAAGATGTTAATTTATATTTGAAAAAGGAAAGATGGTCACTTTTCTGGGCCTGCCTAACTCAAGGTCATAAAGTACATTTTCAACAAGGTTAAGATTGGGGGCATACTCTGTTCAATATTATGGGCTGAGATTAGTCTAGATTGCCTGAAAGGATAAGGAATCATGTTTTGGCTTCAGTGCTGTGAAGTCAGGATCTCTGTGACATTAAGGGGAATGCGACCCTAATTGGTCTTATGCAGACTTCAGGTGAAAGATAGGGAACATAGTTTTGCTACATTATGCTACTTCTTAACTTTGGGATTTAATTTTTTCTCTTTGGACCTAATATAGTTAGTACTTATTTGACCTAGTATAGTTAGTATTTATTTGTTTTGTACTTGATTTGTGTTGAAATGTGGGAGATGTATTGACATCATCTATGATTTAAAAAATTTTATGTAAATTGTAATATCTGCTTAGTGAAAGCTGCAGCTGTGTGTGTGGAGGTGTTTGGAAATGAACTCACACCTTGTCTATGCTAAACAAATGTTTACCACTTGGTTGCAACCCAGCTTAAATGTTGCAGTTTTGCTAGCTGATATATAGATATTCCTACTGCATGTGCTTACTGTGAATTGTAGACTACACGATCTTCTTTATTGAAAATTTTTGTCATATGTGTGTCTCCACAATTAATTGTGTGTGTGTGTGTGTGTGTGTGTGTGTGGCCTTTTTGTTCAAGGCTGGTGCTCTACTACTTGAACCATGCTTCCAGCTCCTTGAATCCATATTTGTTGTTGTCATCCTAGAGCAGGACTCATTGTTGGTCAGGACTATTCACTCAGGCTGGGAAGGTGACTCAGTGGTAGAGTGCTTGCCTTGCATGCATGAGGCCCTGGATTCATTTCCTCAGCACCACATAAGCAGAAAAAGCCAGAAGTGGCGCTGTGGCTCAAGTGGTAGAGTGCTAGCCTTGAGCTGAAGAGCTGTGGGACAGCGCCCAGGCCCAAAGCTCAGGCCCCATGACAGGCAAAACCAAAACAAAAAAACAAAAAAAAAACTATTTATTCACTTCTGCAAGTCTTTACATTGATTGAAGAGGCTGCAGTGACAATGTAAGAAAGCAGAGACAAAGAGTGTGGTGGAGCTTGCTATATCTCTTAATTTAAACCTTGTTTTAAAAATGTAGAATGGTTACTTATTACTTCTGAGATGAAGCTATAACCCCAAAGCCTTTTTTTTTTTTTTTAGGACTGTTGCCAGAACTGGGAGGGAATTGACAGTCTACCTGGGCCAAACACTCCATAATTTGTGTCCCAGAAAAGGCTATTTAGTCATCTCACTAAATGTATCTAATCAGGATGATCTGGGCCTCATAATTACCTTTGGTTTTCTGGTATGTTTTCGATGAAAATGAAAATGGCAAGTGTCATAGACCTTGTTGGACATGGAAGAAGTAAAAGGCACTGTCTTTAAAGTACTCAGGAGATGATTGGGTAAGCATATTTGGAGAGTTCCATTGTCCTCGAGGTGACCCTGGGGATTTCCAACTGAGGGTCTGTATAGTTGTAGGGGACATTTAGGGCAACCATAGTTTTATATCTTGATTTATATTTTGATCCTTCATGACTTTGGCACAATCCGTTGGGTTGAAATACCATTATGTTTTAGTTATGTCTCTGGTTTTGGATAGGGCCAGGATTTCCTCAGATTCCCACTGACCTTCTTCCAGCGGAGGAAAAATGATCTTGTCATTTGTCTGTGAAAACTCTAAGGAAAATTTGACCTACCATAATTCTTTCCCTTTTGCTCTGTGTTCTCAGGACTCTGCTTTGCCAAGAAAGAAATCCAGAAGACCTGTTGACTCTTGGAATTTTAAATCATGGCCCATGTGAGTTGGAATCTTCTCCAAAAACACTTATGTATATCATGTGATTTTTTTATTTATTTATTTTTTTGTTAGTCGTGGGGCTTGAACTCTGGGCTTGGGCTCCGTCCTTGCACTCTTTAGCTCAAGGCAAGTGTTCTACCACTTGAGCCACAGCACCACTTCCAATTTTTTAGTGGTTTATTGGAGATAAGAGTCTACGGACTTTCCTGCCCAGGCTGGCTTTGAACCACAATCCGCAGATCTCAGCCTCCTGAGTAGCTAGGATTACAGGCATGAGCCACTGGTGCCTGGCCTAATTCACTTTTTTTTGTTGTTGTGTCCTTGTCTGGTTTTGGAAATGAATATTAAACTGGCTTCAGTTATTTGGCATTATTTTTTCCCTTTCCATTTCATAGAAAATTTTGAAATGTATTTGTGTAAATTCTTTTTATTTATTTATTTTTTTTTGCCAGTCATGGGCTTGAACCTCAGGGCCTGATCAGTATCCCTGAGCTTCTTTTTTTGTTCAAGGCTACCACTCTACTACTTGAGCCACAGCGCTACTTTTGGCTTTTTTCTGGTACTAGGGAATCAAATTCAGGGCTTCATGCATGCAAGGCAAGCACTCTATCACCAAGCCACATTCCCAGCCCTCTAGTCACACATATTTCTCTTTTTGTAAAAAATAATTTTTTAAACTGGGTGCCAGTGGCTCACGCCTATAATCCTAGCTACTCAGGAGGCTGAAATCTGAGGGTCATGGTTCAAAGCTAGCCCTGGCAAGAAAGTCCGTGAAACTCTTATCTCCAATAAACCACCAGAAAACCGTAAGTAGCACTGTAGTTCAAGTGGTAGAGCGCCAGCCTTGAGCTGAAGAGCTGAGGGACAGCGCCCAGGCCTAGAGTTCAAACCCCACGACCAACCAAAAAAAAAAAAAAATTTTTTTTACTGAGATTGTGCTTACATAAATTTCACAAATATCACAGTATTGTGGAATAGTGATACTTAAAGTCACAAATACATTTTAACCTGCACAAGGCAAATTGTCATTATCATAGTCTATAAAGTTTATGAATTCTATAAGCTTTGACAATACAACTATTTCTTCTATGGGGCTGGGAAGGTGGCTCAGCGGTAGAGTGCTTGCCTCGCAGGCATGAGGCCCTGCATTTGATCCCTCAGCACCACATAAACAGAAACGGCTAGAAGTGGTGCTGTGGCTCAAACAGTAGAGTGCTAGCCTTGAGCTGAAGAGCTCAGGGCAGCACCCAGGCCTAGAGTTCAAGTCCCACAACCGATGAAAAGATAAAAATTAAAAGCTATTTCTTCCACATCGGGTGATATGTACATTTCTTTCCTTTTGCTTAGTGTAAGCTATTCCCTCTTTCCCTCTCATTCCCTCCCTCCCATCACTGCACTTGAGTTGCTTAGTTCATTTTCATCAATGTCCAGTGCAGCTGATGGGCCCCTCTGTTGTATATTTTCCTGTTTCCCTCTGATTCTGTGCCCTCCTCCTAGCTTCCTTCAGATATGCACATATATATACCATATATGAGGTCAAAAACATGGAGTCCTTTAGGAATATGACAAATTAAGTAGAGGTCTTTTGTTTCGTGAGTCTAACTTTGTCATATCTCCTTGTATTTTGAATTTAACAGCCACATATCAGGGAGACTATGTGCTGTTTTACCTTGCTCAAAATGATTCGCTCTAGTTCCATCCATTTTCCTGTGAATGCCATTATTTTGTCCTTTCTAATGGCTGCATAATATTCCATTGTATATAGGACCACAATTTTTGGATCCATTCATCTGTAGTGCAGCATCTAGGTTGTTTCCGTATGTTCGCTATTGTAAACAGTGCAGCATTGAACATGGAGATACATGTGTCCTTGTATCCTGGTTCCTCTCCTGGCAAGAATGGTATGGCTGGGTTGTAGGGGAGGTCCATATTTAGCTCTCTGAGGTACTTCCAGACTGCTTTCCAAAGTGGTTGTATTAGTGTACATTCCCACCAGCAGTGCAATAGGGTTCCTCTTTATTTGGTGGAGGGGTCCGGTCGTGGGGCCTGAACTCTGGGCTGTCCCTCAGCTCTTCAGCTCAAGGCTAGCGTACTACCACTTGAGCCACAGCACCACCACTTCTGGCTTTTTTCTTTTTGATTATGTGGTGCTGAGGAATCAAACCCAGGGCCTCAGGCATGCAAGGCAAGTGCTCTACCACTGAGCCACCTTCCCAGCCCCTAGGGTTCCCCACCTTCCCAGCCCCTAGGGTTCCTCTTTGTCCCCAGTCATGCCAGCATTTGTGTTGACTGAATTTAGGATATGGGCCATTCTGTCTGGGTTAAGGTGATATCTCAGATTTGTTTGTATTTGCATTTCCTGTATTGCCAGGCATGATGAACATTTCCTCATGTGTTTCTTTGCCTTTTTTTTTTTTTTTGGGGGGGGGGTTAGTCATGGGGCCTGAACTCTGGGCCTGGGCTCTGTCCCTCAGCTCTTCAGCTCAAGGCTAGCACTCTACCACTTGAGCCACAGCACCACTTCTGGCTTTTTCTGCTTCTGTGGTACTGAGGAATCGAACCCAGGGCCTCATGCATGCAAGGCAATCATTCTACCATTGAGCCACCTTCCCAGCCCCTCTTTACCATTTTTATCTCTTCTTCTGAGAAGTCTCTTTAGTTCTCTTTCCCATTTAATGATTGGTTTGTTAGATTTGGGAAGGATTGGTTTCTTCAGTTCCCTGGATATAATATATATTAGGCTTTTGTCTGATATATTGCTGGTAAATATTTTTTCCCAATTGGTTGGCTGTCTTTCTAGTTTGGTAGCTATGTCTTTAGATGTACAGAAACTTTTTTTTTTTAATTGCTGGTCATGGGGCTTGAACTCTGGGCCTGGGCGCTGTCCCTTAACTCTTCAGCTCAAGGCTAGCACTCTACCACTTGAGCTACAGCTTACTTCCGACTTTTTCTGCTTATGTGGTACTGAGGAATTGAACCCAGGGCCTCATGCATGCAAGACAAGCACTCTACCACTAAGCCATCTTCCCAGCCCTTACAGAAACTTTTTATTTTAAGTTAGTCCCATTTGTCAAGTCTCTACAGTTTGTTGTGACCCTGCAACTCTGTTCAGGAAGTTCCTGCCTGTGCCTATAAGTTCAAATGTCTCTCCTACTCTGTCCTGCAGAGTTTCAGGTTTGATGTTAAGGGTCTTAAATCAATTTTGAGTTGATGTTTGTGGATGGTGACAGGCTGAGGTCCACTTTTAGTTTTCTGCATGAGTCACACATATTTCTTTTTTTTTTTTTTTCAAATTTTTTTATTGTGATTAAGAGGTTACATAAAAATGCCCAAATTTCACAGTATTGTGGGATAGTGATGCTTAAAGTTACAAACACATTTTAACTTTCATGGAGCAAATTGTCTATCATGGTCTATAACATTTATGAGTTCTATGAGCTTTGCAATACAGTTATTTCTTCCACATTGGGTGATATGTACATTTCTTTTGTTTTGCATAGCATCAGCTGTTCCCTCTTTCCCACTTGTTCCCTCCCTCCCATCGCTGCCATTGAGTTGCTTAGTTCATTTTGATCAATGTCCAGGGCAGCTGATGGGTTCCGCTGTTGTATGTTTTTCCCTGATTCCCTCTAGTTCTGTGTCATCCTCCTGGTTTCCCTCCGGTGTGCACATATATACCATATATGTGATCAGCAGCATGGAGTTATTTAGTAGTGATTCAACCAGATGAGTGGAAGTCCTTTGTTTCTTAAGTCTTGTTAATTTTGTCGTATCACCTTACATTTTGGATTTAGCATGCATTTATCAGGGAGACCACGTGCCGTCTGTCTCTTTGCTCTTAGCTTACCTCGCTCAACATGATTTCTTCTAGCTCCATCCATTTCCCTGCAAGTGCCATTATTTTGTCCTTTCTAATGGCTGCATAATATTCCATTGTGTATAGATGCCACAATTTTTGGATCCATTCATCTGTGGTGGGACATCTAGGTTGTTTCCATATCCTGGCTATTAGTCACACATATTTCTAAGTCATTTCCTCCCTTACCATAGACTACCAACTCGAGTTTTTTATTTTTTTTCCTTTTTTTTTTTTTTTTTTTTTAAATCAGTCATGGGGCTTGAACTCTGGGCCTGGGCGCTGTCCCTAAACTCTTCTGCTTAAGGCTAACACTCTACCACTGGAGCCACAGTACAACTTCTGGTTTTCTGGAGGTTTATTGGAAAAAAAGAGTCTCATGGACTTTCCTGGTGGGCTGGCTTTGAACTGTGATCTTCAGATTTCAGCCTCCTGAGTAGCTAGGATTACAGATGTGAGCCACTGGTGTCTGGCCTAAAGAATTTCTTGATGCAGTCAAGTCAAATTCAACTTCCATCCTGCCATGGTGGGGGCTGGCCCAGATGACTGCTAAAGCAAGCTTGCTGCTCATGGGCCCTGGGTCTCTTACCTTGGGGCCTGGGGATAAATTTGGCTGCAGATATTGTGAAGAAGAAAATTTAAAAAAAGAAAAGAATTTCTTTAAAATTTACCATTCACCATTCACATTGGTGTTTTTCATTTTAGCAAGTGATGACGTTCAGAGATGTGGCCATAGATTTTTCTCAGGAGGAGTGGGAGTACCTGAACCCAGAGCAGAGAAACTTATATACAGATGTGATGTCTGAGAACTACAGCAACCTTGTCTCAGTGGGTAAGAACAGATTTAAACTCTGCAAATGCTTGCATTTTTTTTTTTTTTTTTTTGGTCCGGTAGTGGGGCCTGAACTCTGGGCCTGGGCACTGTCCCTCAGCTCTTCAGCTCAAGGCTAGCACTCTATCACTTGAGCCACAGCGCCACTTCCGGCTTTTTTCTTTTTGCTTATGTGGGGCTGAGGAATCGAACCCAAGGCCTCGAGCATGCAAGGCAAGCGCTCTACCACTGAGCTACCTTCCCAGCCCCAATGCTTGCATTTTGTATTGTCAATTACTGGATTATTTTTCAGATGTGTGTAGGGGTTTCTGGACAGTGTGTTTTGTAAAGTTAGCAATAGTGGTCATCACTGGGGACTGCTCCATCCTTTAGAAATCCTGTATCTTGTTTTCTTGCCCTTCTAGCTATTGTTTCTCTTCCTTAAACAAGGGACTAGAGGCAAACTTTGGAATCCTTGCCCATGTGTTTATTTCCTATTTTTAATCTTTTGGGCAGGACTTTATATTTATCAACCACATGTGTTCTCCTTCTTGGAGAATGGTCAAGACCCCTGGTTGGATTTGAGTGATGAGACAAGAAGACTTTACCCTGGTGAGTAAGGGCTGAGGGATAGGGTAGCCTTCATTACCAATAAAAGTCTAGTGCTTGGTGAAGCTGCAGTGTCTCTGAATGAACAGTCTAGAATATCTTCTCACTGGCCAAAGGACTTAGATAAAGCAATAAAGCTTTGCTTGAGATGTCTAAGTCTTTTCAAGAGAAGTCTGCCTGCACTCCAGATACCACTGCTTTTTTGTGCTCCTGTTGCCCCTCACATTAAAGAAAGATAAGTAACATTCTTTTTGTTGTTGTTGTTGGTCATGGAACTTGAACTTCTGGCCTAGGTACTGTTCCTGAGCTCTTTAAACTCAAAGCTAGCATTCTGTCATTTTGAGCCACAGCTCCACATCCGGTTTTCTGGTGGTTCATTGGAGATAAGAATCTCATGGGTGGGGCTGGGAAGGTGGCTCAGTGGTAAAATACTTGCCTTGCAGGCATGAGGCCCTGGGTTCGATTCCTCAGCACCACAGAAGCAGAAGAAGCCAAAGTGGCGCTATAGCTCAAGTGGTAGAGTGCTATCCTTGAACTGAAGAGCTGAGGAACAGTGCCCAGGCCCAAAGTTCAAGCCCCCCAACCAGAAAAAAAAAAAAAAAATCTCACGGACTTTCCTGCAGACGTTACTGCCCAGGCTGGCTTTGCACCACAATCCTTAGATTTTAGCCTCTGAGTAGCTAGGATTACAGGCTAGAGCCACCAGCACCTGGCTGTAAGTGTCTTTTTTTTTTTTTTTTTTTGTCAGTCGTGGGGCTTGACTTCTGTGCTTGGGCACTGTCCCTCAGCTCTTCAGCTCAAGGCAAGCACTCTACCACTTGAGCTACAGCGCCACTTCATACCTGGTATTTTTTAAAACAATTTTCTGTCCCTCTTATGACTGAACTCTTTTTTTTTTTTTTTTTTTTTTTTTTTGCCAGTCCTGAGACTTGAATTCAGGTCCTGGACACTATCCCTGAGCTTCTTTTGCTCAAGGCTAATGCTCTACTACTTTGAGCCACAGCCCCACTTCCAGCTTTATCTTTTTTTTTTTTTTTTTTGTAGGTCATGGGGCCTGAACTCTGGGCCTGAGCACTGTCCCTCAGCTCTTCAGCTCAAGGCTAGCACCCTACCACTTGAGCCAAAGTGCCACTTCCAGCTTTTTCTGCTTATGTGGTGCTGAGGAATCGAACCCAGGGCCTCATGCATGCAAGGCAAGCACTCTACCACTGAGCCACCTTCCCAGCCCCCCACCTTTATCTTTTTTTGTGGTACTGAGGAATTGAACCCAGGGCTTCATGGATGTTAGGCAAGAGCTCTACCACTAAGTCACATTCTTAGCCCCATGACTCAACTCTAATTAGGTGTCTTAAATTTCTGTTTCTTGCCCTTTTTTCCCTGTTGCATAGAACTTGGGAATTTTGAACCACTGACTTATGTGCTTTACCTTACAATGAACAATGTAAGAATCTTATTTCAAGTGGACAGTAAAACCATATATATTTTATATATTAACATTCTTGCTTTTCATCCTGTAGGGCAGACCAAGAAGTTATTTCAAAAAAATAGCGCTTCTGTTACAGAAGTGTGCCAGTGGGAAGTCCTAGAAATTTGTAGAAACCATAGCCTGAGAGGTTTATGTTTTAGAAGAGATGGTGCAGAATTAAATCAGCTTCACAGACAGCACGAAAATCATCAGGAATATTTCAAGCCATCCACGGTCACCTGTGAAAAGGTGTCGACTTCAAATCAGAACGAAGCTTATAACCAGCACCAGCAACTCGATGCAGAAGAGGGACTGAATGAATTTAAGTGTGACAGAGCCTTTAATTCTGCCTCAGACCACAATCAACATCGAACAGTTCACACTGGTAAGAAAACATACAAAAATAAAGAATGTGACACGACATTGAGTTTCTTTTCAGGTGTTCCTGGTCCCAAGAGAATTCACAGTGAGGAGAAACATCATAAATGTAAGGAATGTGGGAAAGCCTTTAGTCTGGACTCCGACCTTACTCAACATCAGCGGTCTCACACTGGTGAAAAGCCCTATGAATGTAAGCAGTGCGGGAAAGCCTATATCCGGAAAGCTGACCTTATTGGCCATCAGAGAATTCACACTGGTGAAAAACCTTATCAGTGTAAGGAGTGTGGGAAAGCATTTACCCGTGGCTCATACCTGACAGAACATCAGAGAATCCACACTGGCGAAAAGCCCTATGAATGTACCGAATGTAGCAGGGCCTTTGTTCAGCGAGCACATCTTACTAACCACCAGAGAATTCACACAGGTGAGAAACCTTACGAGTGTAAGGAGTGCGGGAAAGCTTTTACACGTGGTTCACATCTAAGTGAACATCAGAAAATTCATGATGGCGAGAAGTTGCATGAGTGCAAAGAGTGTGGGAAAGCCTGTATCCATGATTCTAGTGTTTCTGACCATCAGAATGCCCACGTTGGTCGGAAGCCCTATGAGTGTGAGAAATGTGGGAAAGCCTATATCTGGAGCTCAAACCTTGCTCGCCATCAGCGAAGTCATACAGGAAGAAAACCTTACGAGTGTAAGCACTGTGGGAAGACATTCATTTGGGCTTCATATCTGGCTCAACATGAGAAAGTTCATGAGAAGAAACTCTATGAGTGTAAGGAGTGTGGCAAGACCTTTCTTCAGGGCTCAGACTTTAATCGGCATCAGAAGATTCATAAGAGTGAGAGAATGAATGCATGCAAGGAATGTGGAAAAACCTTTGGTCATAGGTCCGAGCTAGATCAGCATGAGAAAACGCATACTGGAAAGAGACCCTATGAATGTGAAGATTGGGGAAAAACTTTTCTCTGGGGTTCACAACTTACTCGACATTAGAGAATGTATGTCAGCAGGGAGCTCTTGGTAATGAATTTGAGAAACTCTTTGTCTGAAACCCAAGCTTACATGATGTAGAAAAGGCTTCCTACTGATGCTGACCCCTGTGACTGTTCATGATTTACTGAGGGAAAAAAAAAATCACAATGGTGAATAAGCAGGCTATGGGAACATCTTTCATTATAGAAAACTGCTTACACCCTGGATATTATACTTCGTTATACATTTTTGTTTTCTGGAGGTGCTAGTGAGCAAACCAAAGGCTTTGCATATAAGCTAAGCAAGAGTGCCACCTCTAAGTTATATTTCCAGCCTTCAGAATATTTATGCTTTTGGAAATCCTATGAATATAAAGATTTTTGAGATGAAATTTCCCCAAGGTGTCACGTAGTTTCAGTATTGTGAAATCTTATGAAATATAGGGAAGTGTTTATTCATGACTCATTGTTTGATGTTAATTCCTTCTTTTTTTAATTTGGTGATGGGGCTTGAACTCAGGGCCTGGGTACTGTCTCTGAGCTTTTTTGTTCTTTTTTTTTTTTTTGGGTCCGGTCGTGGGACCTGAACTCTGGGCCTGGGTGCTGTTCCTCAGCTCTTCAGCTCAAGGCTAGCGCTCTACCACTTGAGTCACATCTCAGCTTTTTTGTTCAAGGCTAGTGCTCTATCACTTTTACCCACAGCTTGACTTCCGGTTTTCTGGTGGTTAATTGGAGATAAGAGTTTCAGATTTCCCTGCTTCATGGCTTTCAGCCGAAATGCTGAGATCTCAGCTTCCTGAGTAGCTAGGATTACTAGTGTTTTTTTTTTTTTTTTTTTTTTTTTTTAAATTGTATTTTTTTTTATTTGAGAACATACTGTACAAAGGGGCTACAATTACATGGGCAGGATAATGGATACATTTCTTACCAAGCATTGCAGCCTCCTCCTTTGTTTACCCTTCACTTCCCTTCCCCGCCTCCCCCCTCCCCCCACCCAATTTTACCCCCCTCCCCCCACCCAATTATACCCCCCTCCCCCCCCCCACACCGGCATTGTAAAGCTGGTTTTGACATGACATTTTGTACTTCTCATTGTTGCAACAGGTCCACCTGAATCCTTAAACGACTTGTTTGTCCCCATCTACTCCACATGTTATACTGACATCAAATATAGTGAAAACGGGGGTTACACTGTGGGGGAGGGACATACAAAGCAACAAAGAAATAATCTTATAAAAGGATTACTAGTGTTAACTGCCAGTGCCTGGCCCAGTTCCTTCCTTGTTAGTTTTTCCTTGAGAAATCCAAGAAGTGTAATATTAGTAGACTTTTTGATCGGAGCATGATACATCCATTATCAGAATTCATAATCTTTATTTAGGATAGGATTTTTTTACTTCATCAGTTATGGAATACCAGGATGCATTATAACTATAAGTGATATAAATATATAATATATACATATATATTATATATATTTTAGAGGGTATTTAAAAACTTAAGTATGTGGAGAACATGCAGTATAATTTTTATATATGGATAACATTTTTCTGAAAATATGTTGTTTTGAATATAACCCAAAATGGCCAAATGTTTTTTTTTTTTTAATTGTTAAAAGTCACGTGATCCTAGCCGGGCGCTGGTGGCTCACGCCTGTAATCCTAGCTACTCAGGAGGCTGAGATCTGAGGATCGCGGTTCAAAGCCAGCCCGGGCAGGAGAGACCGTGAGACTCCTATCTCCAATAAACCACCAGAAAACCGGAAGTGGCGCTGTAGCTCAAGTGGTAGAGCGCTCGCCTTGAGCTGAAGAGCTGAGGGACAGCGCCCAGGCCCAGAGTTCAAGCCCCACGGCCGACAAAAAAAAAAAAAAAAAAAAAAAAAGTCACGTGATCCTAGGTGATTATACAGACTCTACCCTGGTGGAAAAAAGTATCCTATGGAAAAATTTCCAGTTTATGCTAATATAACTGTTATAATAAAATTAGAGGAGGTTTGCCTCAATAAATTCACTCATTAAGGTACATGAAAAATATACAATAAGCTGGCCACAAGTGGCTCACACCTGTAATCCTAGCTACTCAGAAGGCTGAGATCTGAGGATATCAGTTCCAAACCAACCTAGGCAGGAAAGTCCATGAGGTTCTTATCTCCAGTTAACTACCAAGAAATGCTGGAAGTAGAATTCTAGACCAAGAGATAAAGCGCTATCCTTGAACGCAAAAGCTCATTTACAGCACCCAGGCCCTGAATTCAAGCCTCAGAACCAATATACACGTATATACACACACACAATAAAATTATATACATATATATGTATGAATATGAATGATAGATGAATGTAGTATTTGATAACATACTTGCTTGGATTTTTTATTTTTGTGTCAGTTCTGGGGCTTGATCTCAGCACCTGAGTCCTGTCCCTAAGCTATTTAGCAAAAGCTATCTCTCTAGAAGCCAGGCACCAGTGGCTCATGCCTGTAATCCTAGCTATTAGGGAGGCTGAAATCTGAGGATTGTGGGTCAAAGCCAGCAGAAAAGTCTGTGTGACTCATTCCAATAATTACTTAGAAAAAGCCACAAGTGGCCCTATAGCTTAAGTGGTAGAGCACTAGCCTTGAGTATGGAGAGGCTCAGATACAGTGCCCAGGCCCTGAGTTCAAATACTAGAACCAGCAAAAAAAAAAAAAAAAAAAAAACAACTAGCACCTTACCACTTGAGCCACATCATTTCTGGCTCTTTTGACAATTGGAGAATTTCATGGACTTTCCTGCCCTCGTTGGCCTCAAACTGTAGTTCTTAGATCTCAGCCTCCTGAGTAGCTAGGATTATAGGCATGAGTATCTGGTGCCCGTCTTGGAACCATTTTTTAAAAGAAGGGACTCCCCCCCCCTCCCCCGTTGGTTGTGGAGCTTGAACTCTGGGCCCAGGCATTGTCCCTGAGCTCTTCAGCTCATGGCTAGTGCTCTACCACTTTCAGCCACAGCACCACTTCCAGTTTTCTGGTAGTTAATTGGAGATAAGAGTCTCACATACTTTCCTGCCCAGGCTGGCTTTGAACCACGATCCTCATATCTCAGCTTCCTGAGTAGCTAGGACTATAGGCGTAAGCCACCTGAGCAGACTTCCTTCCTTCCTTCCTCCCTCCCTTCCTCCCTCCCTCCTTCCCTCCCTTCCTGTCTTTCTGTCTTTCTTTCTGTCATGGGGCTTGAACTCTTGGCCTGTACACTGTCCCTGAGTTCTTCAGCTCAAGGCTAGCGCTCTACCACACCACAGTGCCACTTCCAGTTTTCTGGTGGTTAATTGGAAATAATAGTCTTATGGACTTTCCTGCCCAGGATGGCTTTGAACTGTGATCCTCAGATCTCAGCCTCCTGAGTAGCTAGGATTAAAGGCATGAGCCACTGGCACCCACTAGAAGGACTTTTTTTTTGGGGGGGGGGTTCCAGTCGTGGGGCCTGAACTCTGGGCCTGGGCGCTGTCCCTCAGCTCTTCAGCTCAAGGCTAGTGCTCTACCACTTGAGCTACAGAGCCACTTATGGCTTTTTTCTTTTTGCTTATGTGGTGCTGAGGAATCAAACCCAGGGCCTCATGCATGCAAGGCAAGCGCTCTACCACTGAGCCACCTTCCCAGCCCCTAGAAGGACTTTTTGATAAGAGTATTGATTTATAGCTGAATAAGCTTTGGATAGAATTGGATACATTTGTGGATGGTTTTAGCAGGATAAACTGATATATCAAGAGATATAAAACCAACCAAGAAACAACCATGAAGATTTCAGGTACAACTTAACCTCAGTCTCATGAGGTTGCAGTTGAATTCTCCTATGGCTATACTCGTATATGAAGCATATTTGAACTATAGGGTTATTCAACATGACTTCATCATACATGGCTTTGAACGCAGGGCATCATGTTTATGAAGGCAATTGCTCAACCACTAAGCCATATCTCCAGCTCTTGTTGTGCTGGTAATTTTTGAAAAAGGGTCTTGCTTCTTGTTTGGGCAAGTGTCAGGACTGTGATCTTTTTTTTTTTTGGGGGGGGTCCGGTTGTGGGGTCTGAACTCTGGCCTGGGCGCTGTCCCTCAGCTCTTCAGCTCAAGGTTAGTGCTCTACCACTTGAGCTACAGAGCCACTTAACGGCTTTTTTCTTTTTGCTTATGTGGTGCTGAGGAATTGAACCCAAGGCGTCATGCATGCAAGGCAAGTGCTCTACCACTGTGCCACCTTCCCAACCCCAGGACTGTGATCATTTAGTTAGGCTTCTTGCCATAGCTGAGTGCAAGACATTTGTCACCACAGTCATCTCTGGTAAGATGGAGACTCATGGGATTTTTTCTCCCTGGGGCTAGCCAGAAATCATTATTGTCTTCATCTTAGCCTCTCAGGGAGCTAGCTAGAATGATGGGCATGTGCCACCATGGCTAACTATTGGTTTAGAAGTGATTGCTCAACTTTTTCTGTCCAGTCTGCTCTAGTATGATGATTCTCCCTAGTCAGCCTTCAAAATTGCTAGGATAACAAACATGGTCCACAGGTGTCTGGCTCACAATGGCTGTCTCACAAACCTGTTGGCAGTTGTCCTTTTCTCACTGAGTAAGCTTCGCCATAAGGCTGTGCAAGTGTCCTCATGCTGTGTCATCCAACTTTCTCCAGAGCAAATAGGGACAGTACATGAGGTGAAGCTGTATGGATTAGGACCAATTCACCTTCATGTTCCATCACTCACACAATATTTTAGATATTAGGATCAGTCATTTTTCATAGTTTTTATTAACTTTGGAGGCTCTTTCTTTTGTAAATGGGATCTCTTTGTGTCCTGTTGCCAGCTGTCATTTTTGGAATAGCCATATATGGTTGTGTGTGTGTGTGTGTAAAATATATATCGTATCCATCTTCCCTTCTGGAATTTCAATTCCATGTGTGTCCAACCTGGTTTGTACCTGGTTTGGGGTTTTTTTGGTTGTTTTGTTTTTTTTTTGTCGTGGGCCTTGAACTTAGGGCCTGCATGCTGTACATGAGCTCTTTTGCTCAAGGCTAGTGCTTCTAGACCACTTTGAGCCACAGCGCCATTTCCAGTTTTTGAGTGGTTTATTGGTGATAAGTCTCATGGATTTTCCTGCCCGAGCTGGCTTCAAACCACAATCTTCAGACCTCAGCCAACTGAGTAGCTAGGATTATAGCCTTGAGCCACCAGTGTCCCATGGGTTCAGTTTTTAATTGATACTTTTATCAGATGTCCATCATGCCCTTTGTGGGACCTGTTAATTAACTTATCCATGCTGGCTATAACATAACCCACTTCCCTCCCCAGAATCAGATCCACTGTGATCATCTCATGCCACCAGACCACAGCCAACACCGCAGTGGCAGAAGTGACCCAGATAGCTGATGGGTCAGATCTTCAACTCTTGATCCTATCAGTAATCCTGGCAGTAAGGATTTGAAGCCAGTCCTGCTTTTGTGTGTGCATCTGCCAACCAACCTGGTAACTATATCCACAGTGACCAGTGAGGTTGCCTAGGATATGCCCATGAGGCT
This sequence comes from Dipodomys merriami, assembly GCF_024711535.1. Lineage (NCBI taxonomy): Eukaryota > Metazoa > Chordata > Mammalia > Rodentia > Heteromyidae > Dipodomys > Dipodomys merriami. Next base: position 7,131,386 of record NW_027206091.1, on the reverse strand, counting down.
TTGCAGGACAGACACCCTGCCTTCCCTCACAGTGTACTGGGTTTCACTCTGACCATCCTAGGCTGATGGTCCTCTGGATCTGAGGCATTGATTAGAGCTATATGGAAGGGGCGGAGCATCATCGGGTGGTAGCACAGTTTGTGTGCCACCGGATCCTTCATCAGGTTTCCTGCAGGCTGCTCTATAATACCAGAACAGGGCCTTGCAGTCCAGAAAGCTGTTTTGTATGTGAATGAATGGGGCTTCTGTGATGAATTACGGCCTGTCTTGTGTTTACTCCCAGAGACTGTCTTTGTGTCTTGCGTATATAGTATTGTGCGTGTGCATGTGTGCACACAGGTGCTGGGGCTTGAACTCAGGTCTGGGCACTCTCTCTGAGCTTTCTTTTGCTTAGGTCTAGCACTCTATTACTTGAACTACTGCTTTACTTTTGGCCTTTTCTTTTTCTGTTTTTAAGTTTATTGGAGATAAAGTCTCATGGACTTTCCTACCAGGGCTGACTTCAAACAGTGATCTTCAGATTTTAGCGAGGCTTACAGGTGCCAGCCACCAGTGCCTGGCTTCTTTTGTTTTAAAAGTGGTGGAGGTAGTCCTGAATGGCTCTGCTGAATGTCTGTCTTGGCTATAGGGGCAACTTTCTAAAAAAAAACAACAAACCCAGCAACTTTCTAGAAGAATAAAAACCTCACAGAACTAAGTTTAGACATAAAGAGCTTTGTTTTCCTTAAAAGTAATAGCCCCAACCACAGCCTAATGATCAAGAAGAGAACAACTTGGGATGCTTTCAGGAACTAATGCCAGCCTCTGTGGTTGGCTCATGACACTACTAAACAGGCTCCTCTCAGCAGCTGACTTCTCCTCTAAGACCTACAGGCTTTACCTTCCTCCATCATGAACTTGAATACTTTGAGAGGCCTCTTTATCCTGACCACATTTCAAGAACCTGCCTTTGAGGGGCTGGGAAGGTGGCTCAGCGGTAGAGCTCTTGCCTTGCATGCCTAAGGCCCTGGGTTTGATTCCTCAGCACCACATAAGCAAAAAGAGAAAAGCCAGAAGTGGTGCTGTGGCTCAAGCGGTAGAGTGCTAGCCTTGAGCTGAAGAGCTGAGGGACAGCGCCCAGGCCCGGAGTTCAGGCCCCATGACCGGAACCAAAAAAAAAAAAAAAAGAACCTGCCTTTGAAACAGTAGGGATTTCTTGGGCACCAAGATGGAAGTTAAGCATTCGTAGAGCTCTGTTAAATGGTGTGGAAGTACTATTACTGCTAAGTTATTGTATGCTTTGGCATCTTTTTTTTTTTTTTTTTTTTAAGGTAAATTGCTGAGATGTTGGGGGCTGGAGAGATCTGTCATTTAAATTCACTCCTTTGTAGGGATGGGTGATGGTCTCATTTCCTATTCACAGATGTTCACTGAATCATTAAAACTGGATTTAGTTAAGGATAGAGAATTGAGTGCTTATAGTCAGAGATGACATCTCTTAAAAGTATCATTTTCAAATTCTGCTTGTGGCTTTGGCTAGCTGTGCTCTAAATCCTCCTCTTAACATTATTAAGAACCACAGCGCCACTTTTGGCTTTCTAGTGGTTTATTGGAGATTAGAGTCTCACAGTCTTTCCTGCCCGGGCTGGCTTTGAACTGTGATCCTCAGATCTCAGCCTCCTTAGTAGCCAGGATTACAGGCATGAGCCACTGGCACCCGGCTCCTCTTAACATTATTGAAAGCAGCAAGAATCAAGAAGCACACACATTCTGGATCACTCCTAACATTTCCTCTACCCTTGATGCCCGGATCATTGTTATCTGCCTTTTAACAATAGCAGGCAGTCTCGCTATCATGCCTTGATTTAAAAAGCCTCAATTTTCTACTTCTTTTTCTGGATTCCATGTTCTTTGTAGCCTTAATGCCACATATTTCATTTTGTTTTTCATCCACAGAACCCCATTTCTTTAAAGGAAGTTCTATTAATAAGAGAACTACACTAAAATCAACAAATATGAGGTTTGTGATAAATACAAAAGGCAGGCAGTTGCCATGATTTTTCAGCAAAATTATCAGGGTTGCAGAATCAAACCTATGTTTCTGCTCTACCATCCACCATCCAGAATATTCCTTCTTAGATCCATTCCTTTCCTTTCTCCTTCGCTCTTTCTTGACCAGTACTCCAGTTTGGTACCTGATGCTTTTGCTATCATTAGGAGAAGAAAATGGGGTTTCTTTTTTTTTTTTTTTTGGGTCCAGTCATGAGGCCTGAACTCTGGGCCTGGGCGCTGTCCCTCAGCTCTTCAGCTCAAGGCTAGCACTCTACCACTTGAGCCACAGCACCACTTTGGGCTTTTTTCTTTTTGCTTATGTGGTGCTGAGGAATCGAACCCAGGGCCTCACGCATGCAAGGCAAGTGCTCTACCACTGAGCCACCTTCCCAGCCCAAAAATGGGGTTTCTTAAATGCCCTCACACAAGTACAGCTTTCATCTGGTCAGCATATAAGGAAGGCTGCTGTTTTTGATGTCAATATTAAAACAGGAAAATGGCAATTGTTGCTAAAGTAGGAAAGTGGATACTGATAGATCACTATTCTTTCATTATTTTTCATTGCAAAATAGTTAATGACACAGTTTTTATTTGTAGTTTAACATTCCCTAGTAGACTTACTTGATTCTACCTAGTTTTTCCTTTCTAAAGAATATTAGTGGTTGAGGTCAGAGGTGGTATAAAATACAGTATTTGGACTTTGTGACAATTCAGTTGTGCTCAACAACCCACTGGATTTCTGTTCTATGTGATAGGAGATTTGAATGAAAGCATTCTTGCACCCATCACACATATACAGGCCCTCACCCAAACAGTCTGGGACAAATGCAATTCAAAAATTCCTTGATGATAATTACATTTACATGCACTCCCCTCATGTACATCTCTTAAGGCCACAATAACGAGCCTGAATATTTGTAATATGCTATGTTCAAGGCACTGTTCTAAGAGATTTTACATATAAGATCATATCAAAAATTTTACAGAAAAAATTATTGATAGGTCCCCCTTACAAACAAACCAAAGAAAAGTTACTGATGATGTCACAAAGGAAATCAACTAGAAGAGAAAAGGTAATATAAAAGACATTTACTATGGCTAAAGGCCTTTCTGTATTTAACTACATTAATAATTCTTTTCCTCTGCATCTGATAATTGTTTAGTAGGGCTCCAGTAATGAAAGGTTTCCCATAATGAAAGGTTTTCTTGTATGGATTACATGAACAATTCCATTCTCCCATCTCAATTCTCTGATGCTAAGCTTTATAAAACAAATATAGATCACATTCATATTTGAAATTCTTTACTGATAATGGATGACCAGAGATAGCACTCCATGTTTATCACAAAGGACCAAATAATTCATATAAAAACTTGTGAACCATGACTGAAGTCTATTCCACATTCCTTACAGTCAAAAGATTTCTCACGGATATGAATTCTCTTATGTTGAGTTAGTTGTGAACCCCGGGTAAAGGCCTTACCACATTCCTTACATTGATATGGTTTCTCACCAGTATGAACTCGCTGATGTCGAGAAAGATGTGAGCTCTGCGTAAAGGCCTTGCTACATTCTTTACATTCATAGGGCTTCTCACCAGTATGGATTCGTTGATGCAGGGTAAGTTGAGAGCCATGACTAAAGGCCTTCCCACATTCTTTGCATTCGTAGGGCTTTTCTCCAGTGTGAATTCGATGATGCTGAGTAAGCTGTGAACCACGAATAAAAGCCTTCCCACATTCCTTACACTGATAGGGTTTCTCACCAGTATGAATTCTCTGATGTTGGATAAGCAGTAAGCCACGAGCAAAGGCCTTGCCACACTCATTACACACATAGGGTTTTTCACCAGTATGAAGTCTCTGATGTTGAGAAAGATGGGAACTCTGAGTAAAGGCCATTCTGCATTCTTTACATTCATAAGGTTTTTCACCAGTATGGATTCGCTGATGTTGAGTAAGTTGTGAGCCACGAATAAAAGACTTCCCACATTCCTTACATTCATAGGGTTTCTCACCAGTGTGAATCCGCTCATGTTGGGTAAGTTCAGAACCACGACTAAAGTTTTTCCCACACTCTTTACATTCATAAGGTTTCTCACCTGTGTGAGTCCTCTGATGGCGAGTAAGAAGTGAGCCCCGGTTAAAGGCTTTTCCACATTCCTTACACTGATAAGGTTTCTCACCAGTATGAATTCTTTGATGTTGAGTAAGCTGTGAGCCATGGCTAAAGGTCTTTCCACATTCCTTACATTCATAGGGCTTTTCATTGGTATGGATTCGCTGATGTTGAGTAAGTTGTGAGCCACGGATAAAGGCCTTCCCACATTCTTCACACTTGTATGGTTTTTCGCCGGTATGAATCCGTTGATGTTGCATAAGGAGGGAGCCCCTAATAAATGCTTTTCCACATTCCTTACATTCATATGGCTTTTCCCCATTATGAATTTTCTGATGTTGGGAAAGCTGAGAACCACAAATAAAAGCCTTCCCACACTCCTTGCATTCATAGGGTTTCTCACCAGTATGAATTCTTCTGTGCAAAATAAGTTGTGAAAGCTGCGTGAACACCTTTTGGCATTCCTTACATTCATAGAGCTTCTCACCAGTATGAAGTCTCTGGTGCAGAGTAAGTTGTGAGTTCTGAGTAAAGGCTTTACCGCATTCTTTGCATTCGTAAGGCTTCTCACCAGTATGGACTTTCTGATGTCGTGTGAGCTGTGAGCTACGAATAAAAGCTTTTCCACATTCTTCACATTTATATGGTTTTTCACCAGTATGAATTCTGTGATGTAAAATAAGTTGTGAGCTTTGAGTAAAGGCCTTTCCACACTCCTTGCATGCATAGGGTTTTTCACCAGTGTGAAGCCTCTGATGAAGACTGAGCTGAGAATCGCGACTGAAGGCTTTCCCACACTGCTTACACTCATAGGGTTTCTCACCAGTGTGAATACTCTGGTGTTGTGTTAGGTGAGAGGCTCGTCTGAAGGCTTTCCCACATTCCACACATTTATAGGGCTTCTCTGTAGAAGGACATCTTGGATGTTGAGATAAGTATGCATGCTGGTTGCAAATGGACATTTTATCATATGTGATCATCTCTTGTCTGGAATATTCCCTGTGGTTTCCTTGAGTCTTCTCCACCTTGCCTTTCACTTTTAAATGATCTCTAGAATGGGTCTCCTCAATGTCACAGGTTACAAGTCTGCCACTCATTTCCCACTGACATACTTTTATTTCAGTAGTTTGCTTCTTTGAAGATAAGTCCGTAATTACACACCTTAAAGACAGGTCTGAAAGACAAGACAATAGGAAACCATGCAAGCGAAATAGAACTGCTACAACAAAAAAGGCAAATAACTAGGAAAATAACACACATAAAAATTATAAGGCCGGGTGTCAGTGGCTCACGTATGTAATCCTCAGGAGATTGAGATCTGAGGATCACGGTTCAAAGCCAGCCCATGCAGAAAAAGTCCATGAGACTCTTATCGCCAATAAACCACCAGAAAACCAGATGTGGTGCTGTGGCTCAAGTGGTAGAGCACTAGCCTTGAGCTGAAGAGCTGAGGAACAGGGCCCAGAGTTCAAGCCTCACAAACGAAAAATAAAATAAAAACCCACAAAACTGAATTTGATGGTGAAATATTACAACCTAAAATCTTTTAAAAAAAAAAAAGAAAGAAAGAAAAGCTGGGAAATTGACTCAGTAGTGAGCTACTGGTGCTTTATTTATTTATTTATTTATTTATTTATTTTGGGTTGGTCATGAGGTTTGAACTCTGGGCTTGGGCTCTGTCCCTGTGCTCTTCAGCTCAAGGCGAGTGCTCTATCACTTGAGCCACAGCGCCACTTCCAGTTTTCTGAGAGGTTTATTGGAGGTAGGAGTCTCACAGACTTTCCTGCCCAGGGTGGCTTTGAACCGAGATCCTCAGATCTCAGCCTCCTGAGTAGCTAGGATTACAGGCGTGAGCTACAAGTGCCCGGCTATTTATTTTTTAAGAAACCTGGGAGGGGCTGGGAAGGCGGTTCAGTGGTAGAGCGCTTGCCTTGCATGCCTGAGGCCCTGGGTTTGATTCCTCAGCACCACATAAGCAAAAAGAAAAAAAAGCCGGAAGTGGCACTGTGGCTCATGTGGTAGAGCGCTAGCCTTGAGCTGAAGAGCTGAGGGACAGCGCCCAGGCCCAGAGTTCAGGCCCCACAACTGGACCCAAAAAACAAAAAAAAAAAAAAAAAAAAAAAAGAAACCTGGGAATAAAAGCAGAGAAAGCCATTCAAAAATTAAATCCTGGCCAGGCGCTGGTGGCTCACGCCTGTAATCCTAGCTACTCAGGAGGCTGAGATCTGAGGATCGCGGTTCAAAGCCAGCCCGGGCAGGAGAGACGGTGAGACTCCTATCTCCAATAAACCACCAGAAAACCGGAAGTGGCACTGTAGCTCAAGTGGTAGAGCGCTCGCCTTGAGCTGAAGAGCTGGGGGACAGCGCCCAGGCCCAGAGTTCAAGCCCCACGACCGACAAAAAAAAAAAAAAAAAAAAAATTAAATCCTGGCTGGTAATGTGGCTTAGTTGGTAGAGTGCTTGCCTAACATGCATGAAGCCCTGAGTTTGATTCTTCAGTACCACATACACAGAAAAAGCCAGAAGTGGCACTGTAGCTCAAGTAGTAGTGCTAGCCTTGAGTAAAGGAGTTCATGGACAGTGCCCAGACCCTGAGTTCAAGCCCCAGGACTAGCAAAAAAAAAAAAAAATTAGATCCTGAGAACAAGGGAAAGATACTCTTACCTAGTGATACCAAGTTACCATAGTTCTCCAACATCACATCTCTATGCAGATCCTTTTGGGCAGAGTCCAGGCATTCCCACTCTTCCTGAGAGAAGTCAGTGGCTATATCCCGGAGTATCATGGGCCTCTGAAACAATAAATTTAATATAACCTGTAGAAATCAAGGACAGGGGCTGGGAAGGTGGCTCAGTGGTAGAGTGCTTGCCTTGCATGCATGAGGCCCTAGGTTTGATTCTTCAGCACCACATAAGCAGAAAAAGCTGGAAGTGGTGCTGGGGCTCAAGTGGTAGAACACTAGCGTTGAACTGAAGAGCTGAGGGACAGTGCCCAGGCCCAGAGTTCAGGCCCCACAACCAGCAACAACAAAAAAAGAAAAGAAAAATAAATAAAGGACAGAGGTTTTCAATGGAGGGGGAGGTGAAAGGGAACAGTATAGAATGGAAGCAGGAGAGCAAACAGACTAGAAAGTTTCTAACATGGGAGGATCCCAGTTTGAAGCCAGCCCAAGCACACAGGTAAGGTGTGAGGCCCTAAGTTCAAGCTCCAGTCTTGACGCACACAATGTATACACACACGTACACAATGCCAGGCACTGGTGGCTCATACGTGTAATCCTAGCTACTCAGGAGGCTTAGACTAAAGGATCACAGTTTATAGCCACCCTGGGCAGGAAAGTCTATAAGGTTCTTTTTATTTATTTTTTTGCCAATCCCGGGGCTTGAACGCAGGGCCTGGGCACTGCCCCTGAACGTCTTTTGCTCAAGGCTAGCACTCTACCACTTGAGCCAAAGCATGACTTCCAGCTATTTTTTTATGTGGTACTGAGGAATTGAACCCAAGGCTTCATTCATGCTAGGCAAGTACTCTACCAGTGAACCACATTCCCATCCCTCAGAGACTCTTAGCTCCAATTAGCCACAAGAAAACCAGAAAAGCAGGGTGCTGGTGGCTCATGCCTGTAATCCTAGCTACTCAGGAGGCTGATATCTGAGGATTGCAGTTCAAAGCCAGCCCAGGAAGGAAGGTCTGTGAGACTCATCTCCAATAAAGCACCAGAAAACCAGAAGTGGTGCTGTGGCTCAAGTGATAGAGCACTAGCCTTGAGCTGAAGAGCCAAGGGACAGCACTCAGGCCCAGAGTTCAAGCCCCACAACCGACCACAAAAAAAAAAAAAAAAAAAAGCAAAAAATCTAAGGGACAGTTAGCTCCCAGGCCCTGTGTGTCCTATGTGTGTGCATGCATGCACACACACACACACACACACACACACACAGTGGTTTTTTTTTTGTTGGTTGTGGGGCTTGAACTCTGGGCCTGGGCGCTGTCCCTCAGCTCTCCAGCTCAAGGCAAGTGCCCTACAAATTGAGCTACAGTGCCACTTCCGGTTTTCTGGTAGTTTATTGGAGATAATAGTCTTACAGACTTTCGTGCCTGGGCTGGCTTTGAATGGCAATCCTCAGATCTCAGCTTCTTGCATAGCTAGGATTACAGGCATGAGCCACCAGAACCCGGCCAGAGTACAAATTTTCTTGGCTCAGATAGTACCAAATATTGGCTTTGTTCCTACATCATCTAAGGTACGAAATTTCAAAAAGAAAGCAAAATATACACATATATAAAAAGTTATGCTGAAACTCATTAAAATGTACCATGTAAGGGAGGAACAAAGAAAACAAAAGATGCCTGTTTTTTCTTCCCCAATCCTAGGGCTTGAACTCAGGGCTTGGGCACTGTCCCTGAACTTTTGTTCAAAGCTAGTACTCTACCACTTGAACCATAGCATCACTTCTGGCCTTTTCTGTTTATATGGTACTGAGGAATTGAACCAAGGGCTTCATGCATGCTAAGCAAACACTCTATCACTAAGCCACATTCCTAGCCCAAAGATGCCTATTTTTAAAAGATTCAAAGTCAGTTCAGGAAAGAAAGATGAAAACATCTATTTACCTTGAACTGAACTTTTCTTTCTTCCTCTGTGCTCTACTCTCAGAAAAAGAAAATAGGATGGAATGAGATGCTATGTATTTGGAGGTTTTTATGTTTTGTTTTGTTTTTGGTCGTGGGGCTTGAACTCTGGGCTTGGGCGCTATCCCTGTACTCTTCAGCTCAAGGCGAGTGCTCTACCACTTGAGCCACAGTGCCACTTCTGGTTTTCTAGTGGTTTATTGGAGATAAAGAGTCTCACAGATGTTTCTGCCTGGGCTGGCTTTAAACCATGATCCTCAGATCTCAGCCTCCTGAGTAGCTAGGATTACGGGGGTGAGCCACTGGCGCCCGGCTCCCTGAGCTCTTCAGTGCAAGGCAAGCACTCTACCACTTGAGCCACAGCACCACTTCCAGTGTTCTGGTGGTTAATTAGAGATAAGTCTCAAGGACTTTCCTGTCCAGGCTACCTTTGAACTGCAATCCTCAGATCTCAGCCTCCTGAGTAGTTAGGATTGGATTACATGTGTGAGCTACTAATGCCTGGGTATGGAACATTCTTTAAATTAGGATGCAATGGGGCTGGGAAGGTGGCTCAGTGGTAGAACGCTTGCCTTGCATGAGGCCCTGGGTTCAATTCCTTGGCATCACATAAGCAAAAAGAAAAAAGCCGGAAGTGGCGCTGTGGCTCAAGTGGTAGAGCGCTAGCCTCGAGCTGAAGAGCTGAGGGAGGGACAGTGTCCAGGCCCAGAGTTCAGGCCCCACGACCGGACCAAAAAATAAATAAATTAGGACACAACCTCTTCCTCTATCTACATGATGTAATCTTCATTTAATACAAGAAAAGTCAAAAGGAGCTGGACACCAGTGGCTCCTGCTTGTAATCCTACTCAGGAGGATGATATCTGAGGATCATGTTCTCACCCAGCCAGGGCAGAAAGGTCCATGAGACTCATCTCCAATTAACTACCAAAAAGCCAGAAATGGAAGTGTGTGTCAAGTGAATAGAGTGCCAGCTTTAAGCAAAAAGAAACTCAAGGGCAGCACCTAGACCCTGAGTTCAAGGCCAAGGACCAGCACACGTGTGCACGCGCGCACGCGCGCGCACACACACACACACACACAATCACAAGGTGACTAGAACAACTACAACTTTTCTATTGGAAAGCTGTCTTGGGCTTGAGTTTATTTCTACACTCAAAGCTGCCTACTGGAAACAAAGCCCTGCACTTCTATGCTACAAATTCTAAAGTATGTGGCTAGCTCATTTAACACTCTCTCAAGTATTCTACTTCTGTAATCCCATCACATTTCTAGGTGGCCTGTTCTGAATGTGCTCCTAAAATTCTGATCCCAAACTGGAGTTTGTGGTTCAAGAATATGGGGGGGGGGGCAGGGAGGGGAGTGGAGGGATTCACAAGACCCTTTCTCAACCAATAGGTGCATATCATCTGTCATCACTGGTGTGGACCCCTAATATAGGAAGATTGCAGACCAAGTATATTCCAGACAAAAGTCAGGACCCTATTTCAAAATAACCAGTGCAGGGCTGGGAAGGTGGCTCAGTGGTAAAGTGCTTGCCTCACATGCATGAGACCCTGGGTTTGATTCCTCAGCACCATATAAACAAAAAGCTGGAAGTGGCATTGTGGCTCAAGTGGTAGAGCACTAGCCTTGAACTGAAATGCTGAGGGACAGCGCCCAGGCCCAGAGTTCAATTTCCATCACTGACAGACACAAAAACCAAACCAAAACAAATAAAACACAAAATAACCAGTGCAAGGGCTGGGAATGTGGCTTAGTGATAGTGCTTGCCTAGCATGCATGAAGCCCTGAGTTTAATTCTTCAGTACCACATAAACAGAAGAGCTGGAAGTGGCATTATGGCTCAAGTGGTAGAGTACTAGCCTTGAGCAAAAGAAGCTCAGAGACAGTGCCCAGACCCTGAGTTCAAGCTGCAGGACTGGCAAGATAAACAACCAGTGCAAAAAAAGGGCTGGAAGTGTGGCTCAGCAGGGTACCTAATCTGGCAGTAACAACAAAAAATAACAAATTGCCATCTGAGGATTAGGTCTGTAGCTTGGAAATAACTCCTTTTCTTTGCTCTGAGGCACAATTTTCTGACTTCTTTCCTTCCTGCCAATTCCCTTAGGGCCATAAGGTGAGAGAGCTCTGGGAAGAAGCAGCAATTCTATAACTACGATTCCAAGATGAAACAGGATAGATACAGGAATGAAGTAGCACAGGCCAGGTGTGAGTGAAGAGGCACTGTGGTCAAATCAGAAGGTGAGTTGCGGGCTGGGAAGGTGGCTCAGTGGTAGAGCGCTTGCCTTGAGCTGAAGAGCTGAGGGACAGTGCCCAAGCCCAGAGTTCAGGCCCCATGACCAGACCCAAAAAAAAAAAAAAAAAAAAAGTGAGTTGCTAAGTTCTCACGGAAGAACAAAACATAGGACTCATGATAAATAGGTAGACTAGCCCAGAACAAATTCCGGAAATAGTGGTGTGAAGTTTTACTTTACTTCACTATCCCACTAAAGTCCCATAAGATTGTAGAATATATGATACACAAACATGGAAAAAAAGGACTAGCAGTGTAACTCAAGTAGCTGAACACGTGCCTATCTAACAGGTACGGGACTCTCAATTCAAACCTCAGTGTTGTCACAATAAATCCTAGCTACTTAGGAGGCTGAGATATGAGAGTCGAGGTTCAAAGCCAGCCCAGGCAGGAAAGGCCGTGAGACTTTTTTTTTTTTTTTTTTTTTTGCCTGTTGTGGGGCCTGAACTCTGGGCCTGGGTGCTGTCCCTCAGCTCTTCAGCTCAAGGCTAGGAATCGAACCCAGTGCCTCATGCATGCAAGGCAAGCGCTCTACCACTGAGCCACCTTCCCAGCCTGGCCATGAGACTCTTATGTTCAATTATTCACAGAAAAAGCCAGAAGTGGTGCAGTGGCTGGAGCACTAGCCTTGGCCACAAAGAGCTCAGGAACAATGCTCAGGCCCAGAGTTCAAGCTGGAGGGGTGGGGGTGGGGGTGAGAGGAAAGAAGGAAGGAAGGAAGGAAAGAGGGAGGGAGGGAGGGAAAGAGAGGAGGGAAAGAAAAGAAAAGAGCCGATTGCCAGTGGCTCAAGCCGGTAATCCTAACTACTTAGGAGGCACCTCTTATCTCCAATCAACTACCAAATATCCATAAGTGGAGGTGTGACTCAAGTGGTAGAATGACAACTTTCAGTGAAAAAGCTGCCGGGCGCTGGTGGCTCACGCCTGTAATCCTAGCTACTCAGGAGGCTGAGATCTGAGGATCGCGGTTCAAAGCCAGCCCGGGCAGGAGAGACCGTGAGACTCCTATCTCCAATAAACCACCAGAAAACCGGAAGTGGCGCTGTAGCTCAAGTGGTAGAGCGCTCGCCTTGAGCTGAAGAGCTGAGGGACAGCGCCCAGGCTCAGAGTTCAAGCCCCACGACCGACAAAAAAAAAAAAAAAAAAAAGCTAAGGGACAGTGATCAGACCCTGGGTTCAAGTCTCACTCCTGGCACTAAGATCAGACCCTGGGTTCAAGTCTCACACCTGGCACTAAGACTAATGACCACACGAAATCACATGCAATCATTCCCACAGCCACACAACCAGAGTGACAATCATCAGGCTACACTGTGTGAGACTTGAGAATCCAAGTCCCACTCAGGGAATATAAACACAAGCACCTTGTCGGAAGATACATATACCCAAATCAACCACTCCCTCCGGACCCTCAGAGCGGCACTGTCCTGTCTTCCCACTGTCACGGAAACAGCACAACCCCATAGTCACAGAAATAAAGACCCACATACAGCAGTCACCCCGATCGTGTTAACAGGTTCAGGAAACCAGTCTGTCACGTAACGGTGTATCCGCCACAACTGTCATCATACACATAAACTTCACGCACCCGTGAGAGCAGGCATATCTGCAGCATCCCCTCGGGAACACATGCACCTCGAAACACCCTGTCACCACAGCAGTCACCAAGGTCCACCATGACACACTTATAAATCTGCCGGGAAACGCACAGAACACTCAGTCACACGCGCGCAGTGGGTCTACAGTCACCGACAGACAACACGGACACGGCCACACACGTAATTCCACAGTCGCATCGCTTCCTCAGGACGTTTCTTTCTTGTCACGGTGGACACTTTTACCTCTGCATAAGCGCAATTCGCTGTTCGCTCGAGTTCAGCACCCGATAACTGGGTTGGTCTCCCGTCAGCCAAGTACAGTACTGTAAAGCTTCCCACACAGCCTTGGCCCTTCTCACAACGCGACAACGGCCAAGTCTCGCGATGACGCGAAAGTGAAGCTGAGGCGGGAGGCTAAGCGCGATGCGTTCTGGGAAATGTAGTCCAATTCCGTGAAATCGGGTGGGCTTGCCCGCGTGGAAGGTAGTGGCAGGCAGCGTGGCACGCGCGGCGGAATTCGTGGACTGAGCCTTGAACTCGACGGCTCGTTAAACCGGCGCGTCCCGCAGATTTCTGGGAATTCCCGCCAGTACCCGGGGTGGACGTTTCAGGCTCTCAGTTCAAGGCCAGGATCATGAAAGGGTCATTAGCCACTGGCAGGAGAATGGAGGAAGCCTTACCAGGGTTTGGGGCTCAAGCCTGTAAGCATAGCTAGGTTGTTGAGGATTGTGGTTTGAAGCCAGCCTGGGCAGGAGTGTGTGGGAGTCTTCAGTTGTGAGAGATAGTATTATTTTCCGTCAAGTTGTATTTGGTATTGTGTGCTGATATTTCCTGGAATTACTTAAGTAGTTACTATTCTGTATTGCTTGTTACCAACTATCTGTGTTAGGGAGCTAAATCTTGTGTTGAAGAATAAACTAATTGATACGTGAAAAAGAATAAAGTTTTGATAGTGTTAAGCTAGACTTTTCCAAGAAACCACACAGATATCCATGTACCAAGAATAAGGAAAAGGCTTATTGCCGAAGGGACCAGCGAGACTCCTTACAAGAGAGGAGGGAAGTGTTAGCTTTTGTTTCAGGTGACTTTTATAACATCTGAGATTTGGGGAATCTTGCTGCCTTATATAATTTTAGCAGTCCCAAAGGAGTGCCCTCTCAGGTGACCATATGACCTTTGAGATTTCAGGGATCTTGCTGCCTTATATGGTTATAGCTATCCCA